>NW_028258146.1:0-671367 GCF_053883595.1 Heterocephalus glaber | reverse complement strand
GAATATTCATAGTTTAATAATAGTTGAACTTTTAAGGCTTTTTCCTATTCATATATGGACATATATTATTAAATATGTACCACAGATGTCTACCTATATGCCATTTTAATATAAAAATTGAACCCTAATCATTGTACATATGTAGACATACATTCTAGAACATAGCTTTTTAAAAGCTAAATACGTATTTTTTAATCCATCCTTCTTACCAGTTCCACTGTCTGGAAATTTTGCTGAAAATTCCTGAAAGCAAAGCTTCCACAGACAGTGACATACTTTTCATAATCTAAATATTATTCTATTTAGAGATTAATGTCTATGAACCTATTTACTGAAAAGAAAAAAGAAAGTCAGAACTAATTCTATGCTCTGCTAAGAATATAAAAAAATACTTCAATGATTACTTAAAGAGTTGTTTCTTGAATGCTTTGGTACCCAAACTACAAAATAATCTGTTTGTAAGATCTGTACCCAAGTAAAAATCTACTCAGACCACATGGGAGTGACCCACATGGCTCTAGAACCTTCATTTCTTTCTGTATCCTTCCAACCTATAGACTCCAAGTACTTTATGCTACTGGCCAACCTTAGAGGATGATGGTGAAAAAAGAAAACCTTAGAAAGCACTTAGAGTTCTTTACTTCAGTTTGAAACTTTAAATATGGCTTTTTTCAAAGGCAAATTCCAATCCTTAAGTTTTCCTTATTTCTAAGCCCATCTTCAGGTCAAACCTAGAAACGAAATCGTTTTCTTCTAGCAAGAAGTGTCAAGTGGGTATGGACCACTCCTATTTCACTATGGTTGATTTTTTACAATAAGAGATCCCAAAACCAATGGCTCACTTAGTCCTTTGACCACAGGATTCCAAGCCTATTAGGTTCGCATCTTGAGACCTTCCAACCATTGAACCATGAGTCTTCTACTCCAAGGCTGATATATAAAGATTCAATGCATAAACCAGATGAAGCATTTGGACTGAGAAAAATCCATGGAGGTTATAAAAGCATTTAGAGATTTGATTTCAGTTAGGGATGAGATATAGCTCAAAAATCTGAAGCATAGAATCAGTTGTTTATAATTCAAAAAGTAGAGTTTTCACACATGGAAGTAAGTTTCACAGGCAGGGACACCATTTTACAGCCATAACTGCAGCTCCAACTCCAGCCAACATCTTTAAAAGTTATTCAGGAAGCCTGTATAAAAGACATCACATCATGATGTTTCACCAAACTATTTCACTATCATATATTTTTTCATTATTGGTCAAGAAAACCAAAGCCTAAAAAACATTTAAGAACTGAAAATATATTCCTAACCATGAGAGACTAATAAAGACTTAGCCTCTTATATTTAAAAATCTAAAGCAAATATATGAAACAACTGCTCTCATACATTGGACAACACTGCAATTGGCAGCACTGGAATGGGTTCACTGAGAGGAGAAATAAATATGATGAGCCCTCTTACTGTCCTGGCACCGTGCCTCAAGGCAATTTCCAGCTCACAGGGGAAAAGCAGATAAAAACAGAAAAGAGCCATGCAGCCTTTGTAAGTTGAGAAACTTAGCAGAATTTGGGAGGCTGTCACAGCTAGAAGTTGTGAAGCAGAATTCCACAATAAAATGAGCAACACATTGCAAAGTTTCTGAAGTCTACATAGGAAGCCACTTGAGTCTTTGCTGAGTAACAGAATACACACACAGTGCCAGACTCTTCACAAACTTTGGCAATGAGTGCTGCTAGATTTGTTAAGGGAATGACTTCTAGAATTCATAGAGGTCGAAGAGTCAGACTAACCAGATTGAGTCAATGGTGATGATTTGGAGCATTCTGTGGAGACCGCAGAGGAGGCACACATTTAAGGTCGGGCTGAACTATCCTTGGAATAAAGATTCTGAAGACTTACTCTAGAAAAACCTGAAAACAGGTCTCAAAGAGATTAAGCTAACTATCAAGATACTCCAGTCAAAAGATACCAAACACATCGAGAGGAAGGAAAATATAAACCATAATTAGGTAAAATCAGTCAATGGAAACAGGCCTAGAAATAGCAGAGATGATAGTACTAGAAAATTATGTTCAAGTATTTGATTCAAGAACACCAAGAAGGGAGATGTGGAAGAGTAAAAGAAGAATCGAATGAAACTTTAGAGATAAAACATATAATATATACTTTTAAAATATACGCTTGGGCCAGGGATTTAGCTCAGTGGTTCTGCCACCTGCCTTGCAAGTACAAGTCCTGAGTTTGATCCCCAGTACCAAAAAAATAAAATAAAATAAAATATATACTTGTAGAATTTTACTAGATGGGATAAACAGCAGATTAGATATTGGAGAAATAAAGATTAATAAATTCAAGTCTAACCAAATTAAAGCATATAAATTCTTTTAACTGAAAAAAAGTAAAAAATCACCTCAGTGACCTATGTGGTACAAAAGCAAGTGGTTTAACATCATGTCTTTGGAGTGTCATTAAGGAGAGAAGAGACAAAATATTTTTGAAGAAATAGTAACTGAATATTTTCAAAATGTGATGAAAATTATAATATCTAGGTTTAAAAATCTCCATGAACTCCAAGGGGATAAACAGACACACACACACACACACACACACACACACATACACGTGTGCACACACACATGGCCCACTGCCACCCTCCCCACCTCATCAAAATCAAACAGGTAAAATTCTAGGCAACAGAGACATGGCTGGGGGCATCACAATCCCCAACTTGAAACTGTACTACAAAGCTACCGTGATAAAAACAGCATGGTACTGGCAAAGAAACAGACCCGAAGATCAGTGGAATAAATTAGAAGATGCAGAAACAAATCCAGACATACTCAGTCACCTCATCTTTGACAAAGGAGCCAACCACCCTCATTGGAGGAAAGATAACCTATTTAATAAATGGTGTTGGAAAAACTGGATTTCAACCTGTCAAAAATTAAAACTAGACCCATACCTATCACCATGCACTAAACTAAGATCGAAGTGGATTAAAGATCTAAATATTAAGTCAGAAACACTAAACTTGCTGGAAGATAAGTTAGGTAGAACCTTTGATGATATTGGCATAGGAAAAGACTTTATGAACAAATCTTCAGTACCATGGGACCTAGCACAAAGAATCAACAACTGGGATCTCATTGTATTAAAAAGCTTCTGCACTGCAAGAGAAATTACCAACAGAGCTAAGAGACAACCTACAATGTGGGAAGAAATATTTAGCAGCTGTACCTCAGACAAAGGTCTACTATCAAGAATATATAAAGAACTGAAAAAAATCAGACCTCCCAAATTCAAAGACCCAATTCAAAAATGGGCATCCAAAATGAATAGACATTTCTCAGACAAAGAAGTAAAAACAGCAAGTAAATATATGAAAAAATGTTCAACATCACTGGTCATTCGAGAGATGCAGATGAAAACAACACTGAGATTCCACCTCACCCCACAAAGAATGGCTGCTATCAAGAACTCAACCAATAACAAATGCTGGCGAGGGTGTGGAGAGAAAGGAACCCTTCTCCACTGTTGGTGGGAATGTAGATTGGTGCAACCACTGTAGAAATCAGTATGGCAATACCTCAAAGAACTAGGACTGGAAGTCCCATTTGACCCAGCTATTCCCCTGCTGGGAATCTTCCCCAAAGAATTAAAAGAATCATATCACAGCGATATATGTGCACCTATGTTTATAGAGGCACAGTTTGTAATAGCTAAAGCTTGGAAACAGCCCAAGTGCCCATCGACTGGAAACTGAATAAAGAAGATGTGGTTTTTTTATTAAATGGAGTACTACTCAGCCATAAAGAACGAGAAACTAGAGACATTTATAGCTAAATGGATGCATATTGAGGCCATACTCTTAAGTGAAATAAATAGGACACACGTGTAAATACCAAATAGTTTCTCTAATGTGAGAAACTGAAAGTGTAAATAAGGATTAAAATGATTAAAATGAATAATTGATAATTTGAAATAAGAAAAGGTCCAAGGGTTTGGGGATGGTGGAAGGGAAAGGGGAAAGAAAAGAAGGGAAAGAAAAAAATTATGAGAAAAAAAATGGAATCAAACTCTGTGTAGATAGGGAAGGGTGGAGGGGGTGAAGGGTGCACAGGTAATGGGGGAAAAAATAAAAACTAAGATCCATCATGTTCCAGTACAAACACCCAATGATAAATGTAAATGTATTTTTATACCTAAAATGTACCAATAAATATATATATTTAAATTAAAAAATCAAACAGGTAAAAACCAGTGATAGAAAGAAAACCTTAAAATTAGTGCAAGAAGACCCTTTAACTAGAAAGAACAAAGATAAACATTGTGTAGAATTACTGTCAGAAGTTATCCAAGCCAGAACAAAACTTCTGGCAGCTCTGGGGATCAAGCCCAGGGTTTCACACATACTAGACAAGCACTGAGCTGCATGTCCAGCCCTAACATCATTAAAGGGCTAGAAGAAAGTGTGTGCCTGTAAAGCAATATTTAGTGAAAATATCCTTCAAAAAGGCAAAGTGAAATATTTTTAAACATAAGTCAAAAGAATTCATCATCAGAAGACCTGCAATAAAAGAATTGTTAAAGGAAATTCTTCAGGCAATTATACCAGATGGAAACTTGGATCTACCCAAAGAAATGAAGAATGTCAGAAATTGTAAGCACGTGTACTAATATTTTTTTAAAATTTCTTCCAACTTTCAAATCCCTCTAAAAGATAATTGCTGAAAGTAAAAAACAAAAATTTATTGTGGGATTTATAAAATGGGAGTAAATTTTGTGTTAACAATAGCACAAATGATGGGAGGCTTAGATAGAAATTTATAATTATAAGGGTATTCTTATAACTGAAATTATATAATGTTATTTAAACATATCTTGTGATAAGTTAAAATATGTGTTTTAAATTTTAGAGTAGCACTTCTCAAACTATAATCTAAGGACCCATGGGCTGCCTAAGACCTTCCCAGGGGTGAAACCATCAAAATTACTTTCATATTCACATGGCATTTGCCTTTTTTGCCCCCATTTTCTCACACTTACAGTGGAGATTTCCTGAGGTGACATCATATGTATTATCACAACAGACTAAATGAATATATGGAAACTCATCTACTAACCAAGAAATTAAAGAACTTTGCCAAAAATGTAAAATACTAACATTCTTTTCAGTAAATTTTTTATTTTGGAAAGTAAAAATGTTATTTATGATAGTACACAATATATTGTTATTTTTAGAAGAATTCCTATTTTTAACTTCTAAATTTTAATTTCTAATGTAATAAAGATTGATAGTATAACAACATACATGAAAAGTCTTTGAGGCCTTCAATATTTTGTAAAAGGGTCCTGGCCCAAACACCAAAAAGTTCTTTGACTGCTGGCCAGAAGAAATCTCTAAGGGGGAAAAAAATAATTCTATCTAATAAGCCAAGCAAAATGAGAGATTGATGAAAACAATCCATAGAAAGACATAAATTTTTCAGAATGATTTTTAAATGACATCAAATCCTATGCTGTCTAAAAAAATCCTATTTTAAATATAAAACAGGTGTTTAAAGTATGAAATATATATATTTAAATACTAATCAAAAAACATTGAAGTGGCCATATTAATGTCAAACCAAGTAGACCTCAGAACAAGAAATATTATTAGAGATAAAGCAGATAATATGATATCATGTTATCATGAAACAAATATCAGTAATCATAAAATACTGAAATCAAAGTATATCTGTTGTTTGACTATATCAGAATTAAGTTATCAATCAATAATAGGAAGATATTTGGAAAATCTCCAAATAGTAGAAAATTAAACAATGGTTTCAAATAACTCATGAATCAATGAAAAAAATCACATAGGAAATGACAAAATATCTTTATAAGTGAATGAGACCACAGCAGATCAAAATTTATGAAACGTAGCCAAAACAGTGATTACTAGGAAGGTTATAACTTTTAAGTGTTTATATTAGAAAATAAGAACAAGCTAAAATCAGTGACCTGTGTTTTCATCTGGGCAGGGCAGAGGGGAGCAAAACTAAAGTAGAAGGCAGAAATTTTAAAAAATAATAATAGAGAAAATGGACAAGTAGGAAAAATATTAAGATCCTAGTGATAAAATGATTAACTTTTTGCTAGACTTATCAAAATTAAAAGATAGAAGGCAAATTACTGGCATCAGGAATAAAAGTGGGAAAATTACATATCCAATAAACATTAGAAAATTAAATAATAAAGCAGTATCAGTAACTTTATGTGAAACATTTAATAACTTGGATGAAGTGGATAAAATAAAAGATACAAATAAAACTGACTAAAGAAGAAATAGATAACCCAAGCAACCCTATAGTAAAGAATTTGAATCTGCAATTTAAAATCCCTCCTCAAAATTTCAGGCCCAGATAGATTCACTGATAAATTTTACTAAACTTTTAAAAAAGAAATAATTCCTCAGTTTTTAAAAGCCAATGGCTTAATTTTGCTGATGTACCTTTTACAATGTTTAAATGATTCTCTAAATTCTAACTCAGTCACTTCCTAAGAGGGCATGTGTAGCACATACTAAGATCATTAGTTAATTCTATGAATATCTAATATTTACAAGTAAATTATTTTGAAAAATCTATGGGAAAAAATACACCCCCTAGATCATGTAATTGCTTTTTATTATACTTTTAGTCATGATGACCATAAAGCATTTTAAGAAATGAGGGATGTGGGCTGGGGATTTAGCTCAGTGGTTCCGCTGCCTGCCTTGCAAGCACAAGGTCCTGAGTTTGATCCCTGTTACCAAAAAACAAAAAGCAAAAAAAAAAAAAAAAAAGAAAGAAAAGAAATGAGGGATGTGCTATAAGGTCAAACATAATGTTTAACTATGTTCATTTAATGTGTAGTCAATAAGTATTTACATACTGAAAAAAATGCTACAATTGTCTTCTGTAAATATTAACATACTTAATAAGGTATCAATCTCACAGGTTGTAAGCATTGGAAAGTTCCATTCCACAGCAATTCAAAACATAGAGGGCCTCAAGTTGAGTTAACATATTTTATTAGCACATTTAGGCAAGACTTTATGATCATAAATATTTTAAAGCATAAAAACCAATAGATCATTTTCTGCAAAAGACACAAGTACAGGAAGTTTACCAGACTTGTTCCATACCCTTCCTCTGAATAGTGGCAAGCATAGGCTTGAAACAGCCACATACAACCCCTTTATTTCTTTTGGTTCTATCCATTTCATTACTCAGAATTTCAAACTGAAGTAGAACTAAAACACTGTCACCGATACATTAATAAATACAGAATTAGAAGAAATTATACCAGATTTCAATGTTTTGGGAATTTCTCTTTATATATACACTAAATAAGAACACAGGAAGAGTTGAATAATCTCTTCTGTAAAAAAAAATGTTTGGAAAGGAATTATACTTTGATGATGTATAGATTACTATGTAACAGTATCTAGTAAATTCCCTGTAGCCCAGCTACCCTAATCTTTAATGTATACCAGGACATTATGTATCTAATTAGAATGAATATGAATACGTCTCACATTTTTCTAGAGGAAATAATCTGGTCCACAAATAGGATAATGCATACATAATTTGTGGTAATTTTTACATAAGAATTATAAAATTCTTGCAAAATAAAACTCAGAAAAAAATTAATAAACCCCCAGCACTACAAAAATAAATAAATAAAAGAAATACCACACCAGAGTTAAAATGAATGACCTGGAACATATTGGTACTAATACTATTATATTAACTTTAAAAATAACATTGTGTTACTTTTTGTACAAATATATAAGTAATACAAGTAAAAAATACATAGAGAGTATAACTAAACGCTAAATTCTGGCATGTGAGTACAGCAGGGAAGGAGAGAGGGGTATGGAGTTTCCAAAGGCTGCTGTAAGAGGCCTTGGGCTGAGGAGGTAACTCAGTGGTGCATCCACCTCAGTTTCTATTCCCAGCACTGAAAAAAAAAAAAAATGGAGAAGAAAATGAAAGCCTCAATTGCAATTGTGCTTGGATCAAGTTTTTATATGATTTTTTATATATGTTGTTTTTAATTTAGGACTTGATGCATGGATGCTTTTTCACTCTACTTATTTTGCTGTTCCATTTTTTTAAAAAAAGAAAAAATATTTTATCACATACCTCAAAACACTTTGTCTAACAACAAAACTATTTATTTTGCTTTGTTTTTTTCCAAAATGACTAAGTGAATAATTTTAGCCATGTCTAAACTGTTTGCCTACAACAACATAAGTGTCCAGGAAAAAACAAAAGGGACTTGATCTACACTGCCAAAACACAAGGCAGAACTTCCTGGCCAGCGAGAGAACACTTGCCTCCGGTGAATTTCACAGACCCTTGTCCTCCCCTTGGCTTCAGCTGGGAAGTCTGGACTGAAGGCGCAGGGGCAGAAAGGGCCAGCGCTCCGGCGACAAACACCCCGGTGAACAGCACAGGTCTACTGCCTGCCAGGTGTAAGAAATTACCCAGGCTAGCAAACACGCGGGGGTCTGGATGCCCCTTTCCTGCTTCTACCTTTAAAATAACCACTCAATCCCTGAAAGGCATCAGAAAGGCAAACTTTGAGGAGACAGGAGTGGATAGGACATGTCTGTCGATTTGTAGGGGTTTTATTGAAGGGTAAAGAGTGAGAGAGAAGTGAAGGGCTGTGGAGGGTTTCTGCAATCTGCCTCCCCCGCCCCCCCAACCCCGATTCTGAGCGTGGACTTTGGCTTCCTGATTGGCAAAGAGGATCTCTTTGGGGTCATCCCAATAGCAGGTACGGGTCGTGTCTCCCAGACCACTCACCTGTCAGCGGATGCCTGACGAGGGGCAGGGAAGGGGGCGGTGAGAGCAGACCCGCCACCTCCGCCCACTGTAAGTCAGACCCAAACCTTCTCGGCCCCAGGCCCGCCTTTCTCTTCTGTGACGTCAGCTCCTGCGGACCACTCAACGGCCACCCCGACCAGCTCCTTGGTCGGTCGGTGGAGAGTCAGGAGGCGGGAGTTGCTATAGCGGGAGGGAAACCTCTAGGGAGGCGGTTGCCATGGACGCTCTGACGCTTAGTAACCGCAGTCAGCCGAAGACAAGCTGGGTCCTGGAGACGAAAGGGGTGAGAAGCAACCTAAGTTGGAAGCCATGGTGATTCTCCCGCCTCTCCTGCAGCATTTGATTCTGAGCTCTTTCAGCTGCAAAGAACTTGGTAGCCATTCTAAGGGAGCACTAAGTGCGTGGAATGTTAACACTTGTCCTGGGAAGCCTCCACTTTTATGTCCCTTTCTCTCCAATAGAGCTTCTCCCTTGGAGGATTACCTAGTGATCTTCCCCTCCTTCTTCACTCAGAGGAAAAAAGCTTAAATCTCTTCTCCCATTTTTTATTTTCCTTAAATAGCACCCCATATTGTTTCATCCAGGCTGGGCCCACATGCTTTACATACATCATCACTCGTCCATGTAACCTCCTTCCAATACTGTAATGGGAGTTTATACTTTACAGATGGAGCAACTCAAGTTTGGAGAAGTTAACTGACTTAAATGCAGTCACCCAGTGGCAGAGCTTTGCACTACAACTCAGATCTGTCAAACTTCAAGGGATTCTCCATGAGTTAGCCTTCTATGTAAGCAGAATTCACTGAGTTACTTTGGTAACCATTAACGCTAAGGAAAATAAAGCTCTCAGTTAATCATTCTTGGTGTTTCTTGTGTGACGTTCCTCCAAAGGGAGTGATGTGACTACAAGTCGGGGGCTGGTTCTCAACTTTGCCGGTTCAGAAACGTGGTTCTGTCAGAGTCCCAGGTTTATCAGAAGCCAAGTCCAACTGACCTCAGGGAGCCTAAATGCCACCACCAGGATGTAAATGGAGCAATGTGGTCCCTCTGAAAGAGGAGACAAGCCCAGAATGTTGTCCCCAAGTAGGAAAACTACAGATGAGTCTTCTGCTCATAAGACTTTGCAGGACCCAACAAGCCAAGTCTAGGCTTCCATAGCCCACACCAGGGTACTGCCAATGCTGTCCTTTTGATTTCTACATTCTTTATCAGCAACATTTCACTCTGAACTACCTATATTACTATTTTTCTTTCAATCATAGTGTGCTGTATTTTCTATTAACTCTCATAATTCAAGGTGGGCCTTCTAATGCCTGTGGCCTGTAGACAACAGAGTATGTACTAATATATTTGTTCTTTGAGTCAGAAGGCTGGCAACCATTCTAAAATAGATTTAATTACCTGCAAATTTCTTGCCATAACATGAAATGTCCAATATCATTGCTAATTGCATATCAAATTCATTCAATGTCTGACTTTTTAAAACAATGAAATTATAGCATAATTTGGTCTTTCAAGTGATCCTTTGAGTCAGTGAATTTTTAATCCTCTTGAATTAAAATTTCAGGCTAAATTGGGCAACCTTGGTCTTCAGAGAAAGAAATGAATTATTTAAAAAATAGTTTAAGTACTCTCTCAAAAGATTGTTCCACAAATCCTCAGTACCATGGGAGCTAGCACAAAGAATCAACAACTGAGATCTCATCATATTAAATAGCTTCTGCACTGCAAGAGAAATTACCAACAGAGCTAAGAGACAACCTACAATGTGGGAAGAAATTTTTAGCAGCTGTACCTCAGACAAAGGTCTACTATCGAGAATATATAAAGAATTGAAAAAAGGAGACCCCCCAAATTCAAAGACCCAATTCAAAAATGGGCATCTGAAATGAACAGACATTTCTCAGACAAAGAAGTAAAAGCAGCAAATAAATATATGAAAAACTGTTCAACATCACTGGTCATTCGAGAGATGCAGATGAAAACAACACTGAGATTCCACCTCACCCCAGAAAGAATGGCTGCTATCAAGAACTCAACCAATAACAAATGCTGGCGAGGGTGTGGAGAGAAAGGAACCCTTCTCCATTGTTGGTGGGAGTGCAGACTGGTGCAACCACTGGGGAAATCAGTATGGAGATATCTCAAAGAACTAGGACTACAGGTCCCATTTGACCCAGCTATTCCCCTACTGGATATCTTCCCCAAAGAATTAAAGGAATCACACCACAGGGATATATGTGCACCTATGTTTATAGAGGCACAGTTTGTAATAGCTAAAGCTTGGAAACAGCCCAAGTGCCCATCAACTGGAAACTGGATAAAGAAGATGTGGGTTTTTTTATAAAATGGAGTACTACTCAGCCATAAAGAATGAGAAACTAGAAATATTTATAGCTAAATGGATGCATATTGAGACCATACTCTTAAGTGAAATAAATAGGACACACGTGTAAATACCAAATAGTTTCTCTAATGTGAGAAACTGAAAGTGTAAATAAGGATGAAAATGATTAAAATGAATAATTGATCATTTGAAATAGGAAAAGTTCCAAAGGTGGAGGCGTGGTGGGAGGGGAAGGGGAAAGAGAAGAAGGGAAAGGAAGAATTATGATAAAAGAAAAAAAAATGGAAACAAAGTCTATGTAAATAGGGAAGGGCGGAGAGGGTGAAGGGCGCACAGGTAATGGGGGAAAAAGTAAGAACCAAGATACATCATGTTCAGGTACAAGCACCCAATGATAAATGTAAACATATTGTAACCTAAAATGTGCCGATAAATATATGAATAAAAAAAGTATGAGAAAGTCTCACCTGAATTACATGATTTGGTACTGTAATGCTGTATAATTCATTGATATTTTAGCTGCTGTATTCACTTCAATAAAACTAGAATTTCTCAATGTCCAAAAAAAGATTGTTCCATAAGTATTCAGTGTTTTTCAGAATTAAGGGATCAGTTCTCACCCTTCCACTTTATTCTGCAATGGAGACCTCCAATGACTCTTGTTTGTCTCATTGATAAAGGGAATAGCACAAAACAACCTGCACTTAACTATTCAACTTCACTTTTCTCAGCACCCCAGAAGTTCAGGAATGTGTGTGTGTTTCTGGTTTCTGTATTCCCAGTATGTAGTTTACTATCTGGCACAAAAGAGGTGCTCAATCAATATTTATAGAATGGAAGCATGAATGTGTTATGCTTGGACGTATGAGTGCAAGACTGCCAAAGATGTGGAAGTGGAGAGGCAATAAAGCAGATTATGTCCATTTTATAACTTTGCCTAAGGAGCACACTGCTTGAGGCCATCTTTATAATTTTCTTCCTGCCCTACAGTCACCATACTTCCTGTTGAGTCACTCCAGGCTTCCTACCACTCAGTCATCACTCTTCATCTGGATGCTATCAGCCCCTTCCACGCTCTTCTTCCTCATCAGGAACCAGAGGTGGCTGCATCCATCCCCACCTCTAGACTTCACCCACTCTTTCCTCCCTCATGGATGACTCATTCCCACAGCCTGCTTCTTCCACTTCTCCCAAATCTGTGGTGCTTATGGGAGGCAGTGGAACTTTTAGACGGTTTAGCCTAGAGGGAGAAAGTCCGGTCACTAGGTGCATGCCCTTCAGTTATTGCGACCCTGAAGCTTTCTCTATTGCCTGGCTGCCATGAGGTGAGCAGCTTTGATGTGATATGTGCTCCTATCATGATCTATTGCTTCACCACAGTCCTAAAAGCAGTACACCAATTAACTATGGACTGAAACCTCTAGAAACTGTGAGCCAAAATAAACCTTTCCTCTTTCAGATTTCTCAGGTAATCTGTTATGACAATGGAAAGTTGACTCACACAGCAGGGTACTATGCCCAGTGCAGGAAAGTTTAAACAAAACCTCTTCAAGATTCTAGGATTGGAGTCCTTCAAGTAAATGTTTGTTGTTATGACAGCCTGATAGAACCAGGAGAGTGTGAACCCGGACAGCTAAACATGGCCCACAGCTACTTTGTTAGATCCTTTAAAGGTCTGCAAGATCATAACAGGGCAGTGAATGAAATTCTGTTCATCCTGGATGGCAGAGCAAGAGACACCACATGGAAAGCTTGTCAA
The DNA here is from genome assembly GCF_053883595.1 of Heterocephalus glaber. Classification (NCBI taxonomy): domain Eukaryota; kingdom Metazoa; phylum Chordata; class Mammalia; order Rodentia; family Bathyergidae; genus Heterocephalus; species Heterocephalus glaber. Next base: position 658,394 of record NW_028258146.1, on the reverse strand, counting down.
ACATGTGTGTAGATGGGAATGCAAGCAGTGAGACTATGCATGCAGCTCACTTCTTTTATGAGGCAGGCAGCCTTTGGAGGCTGAAAGAATAAGTGAGTTCCTTTCATCAGCTTTTGTTTGTTTATTGTTGTACCGGGGATTGAACCAAGGCTTTTGCACTGACCTAAATCCCTGGACCCTTTTTTAAATGCTTTAATTTTGAGACAGGTTCTCACCAAGTCACTAAATTGCCCAGACTGGGCTTGAACTTGTGATCCTTCTGCTTCATTCTCTGAGTGCTGGGATTACAGGCATGCACCACCACACCCAGCCTTTCCTCAGCTCTTTAGCATAGGAAAAAGAGTGTTCTTATTACATTAGATCAATGTTTCCTAAAGTGTGGTCCTTGGACTATTCAAATGATAACAGTTCTAGCATCAAAAAAAATTGTAACTTTTTGGCACAAAGTGAGTTAAATAGGCTTCTTTAATACAAGAATTCTCAGTCTTTAAACTGCCAAACTGTATTTTCCCATGGAGTCTTAACCACAGAATTTTTTAAAACATAGAATAGAATAGTTCTTAACATCTCCAAGGACACTAATATTCCATGGAACACAGTTTGGGAAACATGCTTCAGCATAATTCAGCAGTTCCAAATTTAGAATTAGATATGCCCTAAAAGTATATTTCAGTGATAAAAAGAAAAAGTTATTTCCATGTCTAGCTAATTGCTAGACGTTCTCCAGATTAATATAAAAACAAGTGGTTTATCTTTATACTCAATAAAGAGTTCAAATTCCATTGTGATTTGGTGGCAGTTCCCCTCTCAAGTACCCTGTTTAGAAGTGTGTGTGTGTGTGTGTGTGTGTGTGTGTGTGTTAAAGAGTAGATAATAGAAAAATAAAAGAAGAAAGAAGAAAAGAAGTATCTAAGGGTGTGAGTGTGTTGAAGGAAGGGGGAACATTTAGGAAAAGGAAACAGAGAATATTGTCTTTATAGTCAATTAGTCTGATCTACTTATTCCTTCTAAGTCCTCTTAATTCTACAATTGCATTTTTATAGCACTTTATATAGGAAAATTGGAAATATTTGCATTCTGGAAGAGGTAATCAGAGTATTCACTACCTTCATTTTAGAATAACTTCTATTCTTGAAATGTATTCTTTATCACTGTTATTAAAAATTACTTAAACTTGAGTCATTTATAGGAAAATGGATGCACCTTAAGACCATAATGTTAAATGAAATAAATCAGACACATAAGCTTAAATATCACATAGTTTCTCTTAGATGAAAAACCTAAAATATAAATAAAGAGTGAAATGAAAGACAGAGAATAGGAAGTAGGGAGAGATAGATCTTTCTTGAAAGGAATCAAGAGATGGATGGAAGGGGAGGGAGGGAGGGAAAGGGATGAAAAAAGAAGTTAAGATGTGTTATGTACATGTGCCAACTCCACGCAAGGAGTGAAAACATTGTGTACTATTAACGTGTACGAATAAAAAGAAAAGAAATTACTTAGGAACAAATTCGTAATATTTTATTCAAATTTGCGCCACCAATATCTATGGTATTATCTCCCTTGAGTTCTGCTTTGGGAATTGCTGCTTTTGGAAATAGCGATGTCAACCTATGAACTGGATATGGTATCCAAATAAGCTTAACATACAGAATATAACAATAATATTTACAGAAAAAGGCCTTGTGAAGGATTAATTAGGAAGCTTAATTGGCTGTGAGATGCATTCACTAAAAATTTGTATCATGAGCAACAATGAGAAAGTGATATCAGTTATCACTGTTGTGTTTTGCTTATGTTACTAGGCTATTTATAAGGGTGTGTATTGAAGTCAGATTTTTAATTGCATAGATTTTTCATAGCATGAAATTGCAAGGCTTACCTTTTTGGTGTAGTTCCAGAGAGCCAAGTTATGTGTACTCAATCAAGGTTCGCTATCATCATTTAAGCCACTTGTTTAAATAGAAGAGCTGTGATTCAAGAGATTAAATGGCTTTCCTGAGGTCACATTATTGCTTGTGATTTCCTAACCATGACAAAAGTGGGCTCCCACAGTGCTCTTTGTGTTATCTCATTCTATATGTTTTCACATGTTGCCTTTCTCATGAAATGAGTTCCATGAAACCAGAAACAGTCTCCTGCCAGCCTTAGCCAAAGGAACCATTCATTTTAAAGCATCTATCCTGCACCAGCTTCACATATATCACCTCATCTATACCTCTCAGATTAATCTCAAAGACTGACAGTATTATTCTCCTTTTACTTTACAAAGCTTTATAGATTAAGTAACTTGACCAATTTTACATTACCCAGAAGGTAACAGTTGGAGTTCCTCATAGGACTGTCTGATCTCAAAGCCTATGATCTTTTTTCATATGAAAGGCTGTACATTCTTCTTATGCATTCTTTTTGTCCTTAGCACCCACCAGGTCTTGCTTCTTTTGTACACCTAATATATGGTGAATGAATGAAAATAATAGTTCTAGAAAGAGGAACCAGATTCCCTCTTGGCACTTACTGATTCTGTGATGTGCAAATCACTCCAGGTCAGTTGGATTGTTCCATAAAATGGGAATAAAGATTTTTCAGTTGCCCCTAAGAAAGAGAATTAGTCAGATACTCTATAGAAATACTTTCCACAGAATAAAGTTCATATGCTCATGTGTAAACAATTCTGGGAGAATCCATTGGAAGTGGTATCTACTTCTCTAAAGGTTGGCAGTAAGCCTTTCTTCTCTTTTTATCCTCAAAGAAATAAAATTCAAGGGAAAAGTAATCTGGATTGGAGTTATCAAGTGGGTTTTGTAATGGAGCAATGAGCAACCATTCAGAAGCTAAGGCAGCTACACAGTTAATTGATTTGCCTGCCATTTGACTCTTTTTATATGATCCGGGACTATAATCTGAAATTTAATCTTAAAGTTTCATTCTGAATATCCTGGTATTTATTGATAGTCTATGTCATAAGTTAATCATCAATGACATCAACAAAAATGATTCATATTAACTGCTGTACTGGGATCCTAGCAACCTACAGGAGGAAATAAAAACACAAAATATTTAATGGAAGAAAAGAAACAATTTGGTTTATGTTATTAAGAGTCATAAAATGGTAAATGTTGGTTAAAGATAGGATTAGGTCATGGATTATATTTTTTACTATTGATTACAAAGAAATGGAAACTATATCAAGGCTACTAAAAATATCTGATACATTAGGATCTAAGGTCATTGTGTAACATGTTCCCTAAAAGTCTATAGAAGCTACGTATTATTAAAGAAAAATGACTGCCAAAAAAGAGGGATACCAACTGATCTAAGACATCTAACTTTTATCAGAGATGCACTATATTTCATCCAAATAAATCAACTGGACCTTTATTCATTTAAGAAAAAATAGCTTCTGGGCTCAGCTACCATTGCAAAGATGTTAGAATTTTGTCAAGGAGACAGAGCATGTCAGAGAAAATCAGAGTCAACACCACTAATCTATTCTCACTCACACATTTATTAAATCTTTCTTATCCTTTAGTAGTATGCAAGGAAATGAATTATGAGAGATAACTAGAGATGATGTGTAGGAACTGGTTTATCCTGACCTGGAAGAGGCTATTGTTAACCTTGTAGGAATTTTACAAGTTGATTGTTAGGCACAGCTATTATTAAAAACTAAATTATATAAATTTACTAATTAATCAATTATATTAAAACAATGGTAATAAATATGTAAAACTCTTCACTTTCTTATTACTTTACTATACTTTTTAACCTTGAATTTATTTTACCCTAGTGTAGCTTCATCATGGAAATACTACTGTATATAGTGACAACTTACGATCTATTCACAACTCTTGACTGTAGTGACATTTCATTGCTAGCTTGAAATTGACCATGGTGGGACTATTTACAGCCCAGAAATCATCAAAAGCTATGAATCAAGATTTATGTGTTAATTTTCTCCATCAAGAACGTGATGCTATAAAACATACTAAAGTTTCTCATCCCACAGCCATTAAATTATAATGAGCACATACAAAAAAGTAGAAGCTATATTCTTCTTGTATTTGTAAACAATTATCTGATGCAACAAAAAGTCGCTTTGCTCATGTCATTCCAACACATATCCACTCATTCCAAAATACATCTTTATTTTTGTCCTACTTGCTAACATAAAAATATCAACTAATATTCATGTTTGAACTCCCCTTGCTCATTAATTGCAACTATAAGTTGATTAGAAATACAAGGAAAAAAATCAATAAAAGTATCTATGAAACCCAGTAGACTACGTGGAACATACCACAGAGAGTATTTGCATATTTTGTTATTATTTACAGACTACATACTACACATCTTTTAATATCATTAAAATGTTAGTAAACTTCCAAATACACATATTCACTCATTTTTTCCAGAGTCAGTCACAGAATGCTTAGGTCACTGTGAGAATCTGTCCTCAAAGGTATTATCACTTAGTGGGAGATGGACAAAATTCTTATGGTGTAGGCCCCACTGTGGTCATACCATCAGAAAGAAGCCCAGTCTTTTTGGAGTTCAGAAGAGGAAAAAGCATCATTACCCAGGGAATCTTAAAAGGGTAGTTTATTGATTATATAGAAAATCTCATAGATCTTAATTAAACTGGCAGAACCTTGGGGAAATAAAAGTGGAGTTGGATAGAAATAGATGTGTATATTTTTATAAAATATTTGATGCATCATTTCTCAGTGATTTAATAAAAAAGTGAATTTATTTTTGTTGATATTATTGAAAATAGTTTACCATTCATTTATAAACAGGAAGCAGCAAGAGTCTGGCTTATGATATTCTTTGTCTGATTGATGCCTGCTGCAGTCACCCATGTCTCACGTTGCCAGACTGTGGACAGGATAGGAAGAGACACATACAGTATCATTTCCTACCATCTGAGCCTGGTTTCTAACTTGGTTTGTTGTTGTCACAATCAGGCTGTCTTGGGGACTTTATCCAGGTGAGAGTGTCAGCATGCCTACAGCCTTCTGGTGAAGGAAATCTCTCTAGCTAATTGGTTGGCCGGCTGTACCAGATGTCAGAGCTCTAACCCATGTCTCTTGGGAACCTGAGAAGATTTTCTTAAGCACAGGCTCCTAATGAACTTTCACACCTGACAGGGACTCCTGTGTTTTCTTGAAGAAAGATTACCCACTGGGCACAATGGTGCATGCCCATAACTCCAGCACTGAGGAAGGCTGAGGGAGGAGGATTGCAAGTTTGAGCCAAGCCTGGGCAACTTAGTGATTTAGCAAGACTTGTCTAAAAACTAAAAATTAAATCAAATAAAAGGGGGCTAGTCTAGTACAAACACCCTGGGTTCGATGCTACATACAAAAAACAAAAACAAAAATGATTACCCCTTGTCAGCATCTGTTTTGCTTGCACAACAAAAGCTGACAGTGCCTGGGAGATTGCCTAAGAAAAGCTAGAATTTCCTGAGAATTCATGCTTCAGGCCACCATTCCCCCGACCCCCTTGGTACTGGGGATAGAACTCAGGACCTTGTGCTTGTGAGGCTGGTGTGGTGCCACTGAGCTAAATCCCCGCCCTCGGGCCAACCTTTAACCAAAGACTATCGGCTTCAGGGTTAAATGCCCTAGTTCACTTGTCACTGATTGACATCACTCAGAGATGTGAGTGACCTTGTCGCCAGAGTTCTTCCCACAGGGTTGAACCAATGTTACCCTTCTGCTTCTTTTTATTTCTTCTCTGGATCCCACTTCCCATTTTTCTACCCCTTTTTCCCAACAAAACATTTCCTGATAAGTCACTTTCACATGAATCCTCAGTGTCTGCTACCAGAGAACCCAACCTAAGACAGTGGCCATGTTTCATTTGGTGTGTTCTCTACCTGCATCTAGCATTCCTTAGCCATGACTCATTGGACCACAAGTGAACACCTAGGTCAAAGGTTTCCCATCTGTATGTTGGTCAGCAAACTCTGATGGCTCAGCACAATAGCCAATCTAAGCAGATCCTCTTGGGAGGTTTGATCTTGAGTTATACTGTGTGTGAGTCATCACATTTTATGTTGCAAAATTCTAGTTGAGACTCCTAGACTTGATCTGCCAAGGAATAACAAGATAATCCTGCCACTGAGGTCTCATTGCATCCTGAAAGACTTTAGAACATCTGGGCATCTTCCAGTTTCCATGGGATTTCTGAATTCTATATATTTGTTTCTTACAATCTTTGTCACATAAGGTGGTTCATTGTCTCTGGTTTTCAAAATGCCTAAAATACAAACTAGGAATCACCTCATTGATGGATCCAATCTTCCAGTCACTCACTGCCAAATTCTTCAGGGAATGGGTCCTGAAAATTATCAAGAAGTCCATGATTTGAGTAGAAGCAACACAGAGACAAATTAGTATTCAGAGAAGTTTGACAATGAAGATGGAAGGAAATCTGCTTGAGATGCAAAAAAAAACCTGAAAGAAGGTAGAGTGGTATGGCTTGCTTGAGGTAGGAAAAGCAGCTTAATACCTCTTTGTCCTCCATATTCCCTTGTTGCAGGCTAGATGTGACTACCAAGTTAGAAAGGAGATAGGAGGAAAGGACAGTGAAAAGACCAGAAACCAAGTTTAAAGAAACTTTGTATTGTATAGTTAAAGAAACTATAAAACTAGGCATGTTGAGTTCTTTGGCTTAGAGATGCCATATGAGTCTTTGGGTGCCTTTTGCTGGAGAAAGTGGTTTTATGTAGATTAAAGGGGAGCTACTGGCCTAGCCCAGCTCACTAGTGCCTAAAAGAGACAGAAACTCAGGGCAGACATTTTTGTCTGAAAATGCAGGGAAGGGAAGGCTAGGGAAGGTGTAGAGCAGAGGTATCAACTACAACCCTATTGAAAATGGAAAGCCAACATTTTCAAAAACAAGCAAAAGCAAAAAAATACAATTCATGTTTGTCTGGAATCAATATCATCTCCCACAACCCCACCCCACACTTCTCTAAAATGCTTGTAAAAATCCTAAGTGCTTCTCAAAGGTCAGTCATTAGCTCATTAGAGTATATGCATACATCTCTGCTCTGCTGGAGCATTCCCAAGTATAGAGCATGATACATCAGCATTGCCCAGAGGGCTTCTTAAATGTAGATTTCAGTGTCTCATCCCAAGTGTATCTGATTCAGTTAGCCAAGAGTAACTGGGGCTGAGCCCAGGAAGCCATATGAGTTTTATCACAAAGGAAAAGTTTATTTGGATCTGAGCAATGACATTAGGTCTTACATTTTACTTAGATAGACATTGCTGAACATCAATCTTGATTTTTCAAAAGCAAAGAAGCCAACTGATTTCCTGTGATGTGGCTATATATGTACATAATCTACTCTGTAAACAGTTACCATTATTTTGATTGTGAATGGGACTTTTAAAATAGTTATTTATAGGTTTGATTTAAGTTTAAACCTTTTAAAGTGTACATAAGAAAACTTCAAATTTCTTCTATTTTTCCCTCATCTGCTCCATGGAGCACACAGTCTTTGCAAAGAAGTTTAAGATTACTGAAGTTGGTGGAATCACAGGAAGAAAAGTTAAAAGGATCTCGATAGTTTCCAGTCCAGCTCCCTTTTTAGATGAAGAAACTGAGGACAAGTTTAATTGATTGCCCAAAGTCACACAAGTGGCAACTATCTCTAATATCCTTTTGTCTCTCTCTTATATCTAGGAGTCAAGGCTTGAGTAATCTCTTTGGAGCTTTATTTTGGGTGCTGCTTTGCAAACAGCACTTCTGGCCAAACTGAACAGAGGCAGAGATAGTGTTCCTGAAATCATTCTACCTAGGCAGCTCCATCTCTCTTCTGCTTGATCAGATCTTGGCTACAAATTATCTTTTTACTACTGCCTTAGGAAGAGATATGACGATTAAAGGTGAAAACAAAGTAAAAACCAAAATGTAAATTTTATCATCCTTAAAATACCCTAATATTTTCTCATATACCTACATCTCTAGGGCCTGCTTACACATTATCTGCTGAGAATATATATGCTATGGTTTGGAAATGCTCCCAGCAAAGGCCCACGTATTAAAGGCTTGGTCACCAGCCTAATGTGCTGTTGGTAGGTGATAGAACCTTTAGGAGGGAGGACCTAGTTGAAGGAAGCTGGATCATTTGGAAAGTGCCCTTGAAGGGAATATTTGACCTAGGCCCTTTCCTCTCCGTCTCTTTGTTTTATCATGTGCCCACCTCAATATCTTGTGCTGCCACAGACTCAAAGTAATAGGGCCAAGTAACCATGAACTGAAACCTCTGAAAGTATGAGCCAAAATAAACCTTTCTTTGTATGTCTACCTATATACCTATATATACACACACATATATACCTATACAGTTTTACTTCCCTGCAAGTTATTTGTCTAAGTTCACAGTGAGAATAATAAACTTTACACTGTATTACTTCTTCTTATCCCATTTAACACAACCTTTGGATTATCGTCCAGTTAAAAAACAAAGAGAAAACACATAGAATGATGTTCTGATCTATAGGCAATCCTTCACCTTTTCTCTGCTCTTAGGGACAAGAAATGTTACACATAGCTGCCCACACAGTTGTAACATCCCACTTGCTTCCACTCCACACTTGAAAGTCACCTATGCTCTGCAGACAGTCAGCATGTCATTGCTGAGTATTCAAAAAAGAATGATCTATTATTATATTCCCTGTAGAGACCCAGGCCTACAGAGATCCAAACTAAACCATGACTCTCCTTGTGAAGCAAGGTTAGGTGTGTATGTGCACACTGCCATGTGTCAGAGCACCCAGTACCCATTCTTGATGGGTTGCAAGTGATTTGTGGGTCCCTCATAATCAGGTCCTTTGCTTCCAGCTTTGGACAGCTTCTTCTGCAAACTCCAAGCTGCGAAATAAGCACTTCCTTTGCTCTATATGCTGTGGTATAGAAAGGGTTAAAAAGAGCTATTCTAGACACACATCTTCTAAGCACTTCTGAAGACCACAGTCACCCTCTGTGACAGCTTCCCAACCCCTGTCTGGGGTCCTCACCCAGCTCTGGGTCTGCCTGCTCTAGCCAGAAGGCTGACAGCCAATGCTACCTCTGGCAACCCCGGGGGCTTGTTGGAAAGTCTGTGGACTCAGTAATGAGACAGGCTCTGATTGCTAGGCTTGGTTTTGCCCCACACTGTTCAACATATTGAACAAGTCATTATAACTTCACTGAAACTCAGAGAATTATCTATAAAATTGGAATAATAATACCAACCTCATAGATGGTTATACAAATTAAATTAGAGCACAGGTAAAATAAAATCTCCTTTCCATAGAGCATATTTTCATTTCTATGGAACAAGAGAAGGATAACTGGGGGACTGTCTGTAAAACACCACAGCCACACACAGTAGCTATTTACTCCCAGTCTCCTCCTCCCACAGCATGTGGTGCAAGGAAAGCACTGTATTATCTTGCAACAGAAACAAGGCAGGACAGAACTTAATTATACAGGGCTGTGACAGAGCCACAACACTGGCTGAGCTCACCGGCTCTTACAGAAAATGACAAAGAGCTTCTCAAAAGGTGAAAACTATTTTTAAATATCTGGTGTTTTTTAAAATAGTGTTTTCCTCTCTCTCTTCTCAGCTTAAGGCAGGTTGGCCCAAGATCTAATTTAGGTCAGGATCCATTGTGACTCATGTAGCTGATCTTCCTTCTTCCAGTTCCGTATTCTAAAAGTTCATATGCACTTCCAAGCATACAGCTGAGAAATAATAATAGAAACATATGACTTAGTTCCTGATACCCACCCAGAAAGTTTAAATAATTTTTCTTGCTGGTGAAGAAGGGGGACTCTTATACACTGTTGGCATAATTGTAAACTGGTATAGCCATTATGGAAAAAAATATGGAAGATCCTCAAAAAAACAGATGAATAAAGAAAATGTGATACATATGCACAATGGACTATCAGCCATAAAAAGGAAAGAAATCATGTCATTTTCAGGAAAATGGATGGAACTGGAGAACATGGTGTTAAGTGAAATCAGCAGACTCAAAAAGACAAATATCACGTTTTCTCTCCATATGTGGCATCTAAAAGCAAAAAGAGAGAGAGTTTTCATGATGACATGAAAGTAGAAGGGAGACTGTTAGAGAAGAGAAAAGGAACAAAGGGAAAGGGGAAGGAAAGGAAAGGGAGTGATGGGGTGAAAATTACCCAAGTATGTTTTATCTACAAAACTGCCAAAATGAAATTCATTAGTCTATGTAACTAATATGCACAAATAAAAACTAGAAATAGAACTATGTCAATCCCATATCTGGATATATATCCAAAGGAAATAAAATCAGTAAGTCATTGCATGTTGAAAATGCTTAACTTTCTTTTTAATTTTTGCCAGGGCTCACAGATAGAAGTTTGCCTTAAGCCTCAGAGGATACTTTGGACTTGCAATGCTGGAAATGTTAATACTTCAGCAACACTTAGAGATTTACCAAAGGCATTTTGTGTAAAGATGTGCACATGAGTCGCAGGGCCCAGGGGCAGAATGTTGTAGTTTAGATGTGTGATGTCCCCAAGAACCTCACATGCTCCCAGGAGGGGTTTTGTGGAAGGTGGAACTAGCCCAGAGATGTAGGCCAGGTTGGTGTCACATTTAAAGTTTAAAAATCTTCAATGGAAAAATGAAAAATCTCAAACATTGCTTTAAACAACCACTTCAAAAAACAGTTTAACAGTTTCTAAGGTAAGCATTTACCAACCGCCTGATCCAGCAATTCCACATGTAAGTATTTTCATAACTACAAGAATGATCATAGCAGCTGTACTTTTCAGAGTCAAAACTGTAAACAATGCAAACAGCCATCAGCAGGTGGGCACATGAACAATTTGTGGTTCATCCACACAATAGCATGTGATGGCTGAGCCACTGACAAACAACAGCACACATGAACCCAACATGGTTATACTGACTGAATAAGCTCTTCCAAAAAAAAAAAACAAAAAAAAAAGCTATGCTGAATAGTTACAGCTCCCTCACATCTAGATAACGCAAATGACCAACCTGGGACACAAAGCACATGGCCTTCTTGGATTGGAGGAAAGGAAATGATTTCCATTGGCCACAAGGAAACTTCCATAATGATGTATCTATGGGTTCATCATCATTATCGAGGTGATGGTTTCTAAGGTCTACAAAGACTATCGCCTGCAGTTACTACATGCTGTCCCTTCTCATTCTACATCAGAATACTGAATACTACACCTTCCTATTAAGTTAAATAGCTAAGTGTGACTAATGAATCATTTATATGTATTAAAAAGCTGTCACATGTTATGGACACCCCCCACACACACCTGCTCCAGAGGACACAGTTGGAAAAGATCCCTCAGCACTGTGCCTGCCATGTACAAAATGTCAACACAAGGGGGTGAAGGGAGAGCAGGGGAATGGGGAAAAAATAAGAACCAAGTTAGATCATGTAAGAATACAAGTTTCCAATGATGAATGTAACTGTATTGTATACCTAAAATGTACCAATAAACTTAATGGAAAAATAAGGTCAATGAACATATATTGTCTTAAAAGTTAAAATGTCCCTAATGCCTAGAATCAGAGAAAATTTTCCAAATTTTTCTTTTGTTGTTTCCAAATAACACACTGAGTTAGCCATGGTAGTACCTCAGGGCTGTCTGAACCAGGATTGCCACTTAGGGGTATGCAGTGGGGGACAAAAGACAGTACCTCAAATTATATTACCCATTTGTCTTCCCTCACAGTTGCCTCCCTCCCTCCTTGGCTCCTGGCTGGAAATGTACACCCAGGTGGAACTCCCACCTCACCATTCTCAGCCCCTGCTGTAGCACCCAAGCCCACTGAGGCACAGAGCAAGGGTGAGAAAGACTGGGATATGTGACTGTGGGCATATGGGAGGGGACGGGACTGAGTACAAAGAGAGGGGTTCTGGATGCTGTGGTGACCCAGAAACACTGAGGCACTCAGCAGTCAGTGGGTGGATGCAGTCTGGGATGACTTCCTAGGATGGCCTGGTGGACAAAGCTGTCTCACAAAAAGAAGGTGGACAGTTGGTAATCTTTTCTCCCCTTCCAGCTGCAGGGCCAGCTGCAGCCCAAGATCAGATCCCACCTGAAAAGCTTGTGCCAGTTCCTCACCAGCTCTGGCACTTCAATGAGAACCAGCATGAGGAACTACTTCACCAGCTCCAGGCCTGGGGCTCCTGGTGGCTCCACAGCAGGTATCGTCTCCTAACCTCCATCTGTGGCCAGCTTCTGCCCCCCCAACACACACCCTTTCCCTACACTCCCTCCCTTGCTTTTGCACTTCATGTTGTACTTACTGATACCTTTATTTCCCAGTCTATGTTAATATGTAAATATATTAATTTTAAAGAAATTTAAAAATTAGTTTTTGTAATGATCAGGTTAGTGGCATTACGTGCATTCCCAATGCTGTGCAACCTCCACCACTGTCCAGTTCCAGAACATTTTCCTCAGTTCTGTACCCATAAGCTGTCCTTCCCCTTTTCCCTGATGCTAATCCCTAGCCTCCATTCATTTATCTGTCCCTTTACTTATTTTGGATTTTTTCACATTAGTCCAATCAGATTTCTCATTGGCTACATAGTGTTTGAGGGGACTGATTCACCTTAGTTTTGGCTAGAAGGGGAAATAGATGGTCCACAGTTTGTAGGTGAAAAAGAAAGCCATAATAGACATTTTCATTCTGTTGAGGTTGGGACTGCTCTTCCATGACTCAAGTGATGGCAGCCACAAGGAAATGGCAGGCAAAACACAAACAAGAACAATGTGAAAAATTAAAAAGACAAACCATAGCCAGAAAAGTGTTCTTTAGAACTCACAGCATCTTGGAAAGTTCATATCATAGAGAGCAATGAACATTCATGAATCTATTTGTTTAGTGGAACAAAAGACACACTACTGTAATACAAAAGGGAATAAAAAGAAGTACAAATGGCAAAAAATACATGAAAAAATGTTCAATATCACTGGCCATTAGAGAAATGCAAATTAAAACAACACACAGATTCCATAGTACCCCAGAAAAAATGGCCATCATCAAGAAAGCAAACAATAACAAATGCTGGTGAAGCTGTGGGAAAAAGAACTCTTCTACATTGTTGGTGGGAATGTAAACTAGTGCAATCATTATGGAAATCAGTATGAAGATTTCTCAAAAATTAAAACTAGAAACGCCATTTGACCCAGTTATTCCCTTTCTTCCCCAAAGAGTTAAAGACATCATATTACAATGATATATGATTTCCAATGATTATAGCAGCACAATTCACAATGTCCATCAGCAGCCTACATGTCCATCAACAGATGAATGGGTAAAGAAAATGTTGTATCTTCACACGATGGAAAATACAGAAAACTTGAGTCATTTTTAGGAAAATGGATGTATCCTGAGACCATAGTATCAAGTGAAATAAATCAGACATATAAGCTTTAATACCACATGGTTTCTTTTTTATGAGAAACCCAAAATATACATAAAGAGCAAAATAAAAGATAAATAATGGGAAGTAGGAAGATAGATCTTTCTCATATGTGAGAGGCAGCAAGTGTTGGAAGAAAGTAGAGGGAGGGGAGGGAAAGGAAATTAAAAAATTAAGATGAATTAAGATGTGCTATGTATATATGTATCAACTCCACACAAGGAATGCAAGCGTTATATACTGCAAATGTGTACTAATAAAAATTTTTTTAAATGGAAAAATATTCATCACAGTGAAAGGCACATTGCCATTAATTCCCCTCAAAATACCCCCCTCACTTCCAATACACTTATCCCATTGTTCTTGCCACTTTCGGAGGCTGTCTTGGAAGTCCTCTTTCATGAGAGTCTTTAGTTGTGCTGTTTTGGCTGCCTTCATGTCCTGAGTTAATTCAAAACATTTCCTTTTCATGGTCATTTTGACTTTGAGGAAGAGCCAGAAGTCACAAGATGAAGACACACCTTAATGCTTTTGTGAACCGCCTTTTCACTAAATGACACTAGGCATGAACATTCACTGTATATTTGATCATGCTTTGTAAAGACACAAGATAGGACTTCCAGAACTGCTTCAGAAAGTGACAAGAATGATAAGTGTGTTCAAAGTAAGAGGGAGTATTTTGAGGGGGATAAATGGCAATGTATATTTCACTGTTATAACTTTTTACTTAAATACTATATTTTGATCAGCTCTTATACATTGAAAATCCCACAGAATACAAAGAAAGTCTAATAGAAAAAATAAACAAATTTAGCAAAATTGCAGATATGATTAACATATAAAAATCAGTTATGAAGATGGGGATATAGCTTACTGGTAGAGTGGTGACCTACCATAAAAAAAAAAAACAGAAAAAAATTAGTTGTGGTTCTATATACCACAAGTGATCAATCGGCAAAGGAAACTAAGAAAACAATTTCATTTACAATAGCATCCAAAAAAGTAAAACACTCAGGATTAATTTAAACAAGGAGGCAAAAATACTGTACACTGAAAGCAAAACATTGCTGAAAGAAATTCAAGAAGAACTAAATAAATAGAAAGACAACCCATGTTCAGTGTATTGGAAGACCTAAGATTGACAGGGTGACAATACTAACAAGATAATCTACAACTTCAATGGTATCCCTCTCAAAATTTCAGTGTCCTTTTTTGTACAAATGAAGGAACCACTCCTCAAATTCATGTAGAATTGTAAGGGTATCAAAATAGACAAAAGGATCTTGAAAGTTTAAAATAAAGCTGGGAACTGCACTTTCAAAACTATAAAATCTTTCTAAGAACTTTAAGAAACTTAAACTAGCTCAAGACATGTGCTATGTAATAACAAGTAGACATTAAGGACCATTATGTTCCACATAGTAAAGTGTGTCTCATTTGTATTGTGTGATCAAAACTCAACAATTCTGTTAAAAATTCTATTACTGAGAGCTGCCCCCAGTGCTGAGGAGGAGGTGAGCCTTCCAGGCCACAGTACCACCACCCCCAGCACCAAGGAGGTGAGCTGTGCAGGCATCAGCAGCACACACATACACACCCCACCCCACAAATAAATGAGAAGACAAGTAAAGAAATCTCAAAAGCAGACTTCCAGATCACCTAAAGCAACCCCAAGGGAAATGAGATGGAAAATTCAGAAACTCAACCACTTGAATTCCCTGAACTGGCAACAAAAAAGGATCTGGAAAAAATGAAATCAGAAATAATTTCTCAGATAACAGCAGAGATTGTGCCCATAGTACAAGACATGATTAATAAATCTAGAGAGGACACAAAAAAAAAAAAATAGAGGAGCTGAGGAACATGATGGAATCCCAACATAGGAAACAAATGGAATCCATAAAACAGATACAAACAGATTTCCAGGAAATTAGTAATTCCATTCAAAGTTTACACAGTGGAAGGAACCAATGTGAGGACAGAATTTCAAATATAGAAGATAAGACTGTAATTAGTGACCAGGAAAAGAAAAATTGCTTCAAAATAATAAGGGACCATGAGAAATCAATCCAGCAGCTGCTAGACGATGCAAAGGAGAATAACATAAGACTGATGGGAGTCCATGAAAAAACAGAAGAGAGTGTGGAAAACATAAAAAAAAACTGTTCACAGAGGTGATAGCAGAAAACTTCCTAAGCAAGGGAAAAGAACTTGACATACAGATAAGCGAAGTATATAGGACTCCAACTAACCTTGATCAAAAAAATTCTACACATAGGCATATAATTGTTAAGATTCCAGAAACCCAACAGAAGAACAAAATTCTACAAGCAGTTAGAGAAAAGAAACAAATCACATAAAAAGAAAAGCCTATCAGAATCACAGCAGATTTTTCAACACAAGCCTGCAAGCCATGAAGATCTTGGAGTGACATATTTCAAGCCCTAAAGGAAAACAGCCTCCAACCCAGACTGATGTACCCTGCAAAACTATCTTTCAAAAATGGTGGAGAAATAAGATACTTTCATGACAAAGACCACGTTAGGAACTTCATGAATACCAAACCAGCACTCCAAAACTTTTAAACAATGTCCTAGGAAAAGACAATGAGGATCACAACCCCAGGAAGCCCTGCACAATGAATGCATCAGGCAGGACAAGAAATTAAATGCAAAGGGGAAGAATCCAACACAATATGACAAGGATAAGTCAATACATATCAGTTATAACCATCAATGTTAATGGTCTCAATTCAGCAATCAAAAGAAATAGGCTGGCAGAATGGATCAAGAAGCAAGATCCAACAATATGCTCCATAGAAGAAACACACTTAATTCAAAAAGAAACTCATAGACTGATAGTTAAAGGATTGAAAACAATACTCCAGCAACAGGAAACCAAAAAAAAAGCAGGAATAGCTATCTTTGCAAATCAAGTGGATTTCAAACCAACAGTGATTAAGAGAGGCAAAGAAGGGGGCTGGGGATTTAGCTCAGTGGTTCTGCCACCTGCCTTGAAAGAGCAAGGACCTGAGTTTGATCCCTGGTAGCAAATAAAAAAAGAGAAAGAGAGAGAGAGAGAGACAAAGAAGGACACTACAAAAGAAAAGAAAAAGAAAACAAAGTCTTTGCAAATAGGGAAGGGTGCAGGGGGTGATGGGAGGACAGGGGAAGGGGAAGAAATAAGAACAAAGATACATCATGTAAAGGTACAAGATCCTAATGATGAATGTAACTGCATTTTATACCTAAAATGTACCAATAAACTTAATGGAAAAAAAATAGAAGGACACTACATCCTTGTAAAGGAAACAATCCAAGAGAAAGAGATGATAATCACTAATATGTATGCACCAAACACTAGTGCACCCAACTATGTAAAACAAATACTAACCAACATGAAAAATCAAATGAGCACTAATACAATAGTAGTGGGGGACCTCAACACCCCACTGTCACAGACAGATAGATCAACTAGACAAAAAATAAACAACAAAATACCAGAACTCAATCAAACTCTTGAACAAATGAATTTAACAAATGTTTACAGAGAGTTTCACCCCACAAAATCAGAATACACATTCTTTTCAGCTGCACACAGTTCATTCTCCAAAATAAACCACATACTAGCTCATAGAACATGTTTAAGTAAGTGCAAAGGAATTGAACTTATCCCCTGCGTATTAACAGACCACAGTGTGATGAAATTGGAGATCAATAGCAAAAGAAATCGCAAGAATTTCATAAACACATGGAAATTGCACAACACACTTCAAAATAAACAATAGGTCACAGAGGAAATTAAAGAAGAAATCAGAGGGCCTGGAATTTAGCTCAGTGGTTCTGCCACTTGCCTTGAAAGTGCAAGGACCCAAGTTCGATCCCCAGTACCAAAAAAAAAAGAAGAAGAAATCAGACAGTTCTTACAATTAAATGACAATGACAATATAACATAACGGAATCTATGGGACACAATGAAAGCAGTCTTATAAGGGAAATTCATAGCAGTGAATACTCACATTAGAAAAACAGAGTGAGCCCAATTAAGCAACCTGATGCTGAACCTCAAACTTCTAGAAAAAGAAGAGCAGGAAAAACCCAAATCTCATACTAGGGAGGAAATTATAAAGATCAGGGCAGAAATCAATGCAATGGAGACTGAGAGAACTATATGAAAAATCAATGAAGCCAATAGTTGGTTCTTCAAAAGAATAAACAAAATTGACAAACCCTTAGCCAACCTTATCAGAAAAATGAAAGAAAAGGCCCAAATCCATGCAATTAGGAATGAAAAGGGTGAAATTACAACAGACCCAGCAGAAATCCAGACGATCATCAATACCTACTTCCAGAACCTATACGCCAATAAGATGGACAACACAGAAGAAAGGGACAGATTCCTAGATACATATTAACTACCAAAGCTGAATGAAGAAGACCTAAAACTTCTAAACAAACCAATATCAATCAATGAAATTGAAAATGTGATTAAAAACTTACCAACTAAGAAAAGCCCAGGTCCTGATGGCTTCACTGCTGAATTCTACAAGACATTTAGAGAGGAACTACTGCCTCTGCTGTTTACATTCTTCAGTGAAATTGAAAAGGGAGAAATACTCCTGAATTCATTCCTGGAAGCAAACATCACCTTGATCCCCAAAGCAGAGAAAGACCCAACAAAAAAAGAGAGCTATAGGCCAATCTCACTAATGAACACAGATGCAAAAATCCTTAATAAGATACTGGCAAACAGAATGCAGAAGATCATCAAGAAGATTATACACCCTGACCAAGTGGGTGGGATTCACCCAGGGAAGCAGGGATGGTTCAACATATGCAAATCAATCAATGTAATACACTATATCAATAGAGCCAAGGACAAAAACTATATGATCATCTCAATAGATGCAGAAAATGCATTTGACAAAATCCAACACTCATTTGTGATAAAAAGCCCTCCTAAAAATTGGAATAGACAGTCTCTACCTCACTCTGATAAAAGCCATCTATGAAAAACCAACAGCCAGTATCATACTAAATGGTCAAAAACTGAAATCCTTCACACTAAAATCAGGAACAAGACAAGGATGTCTACTATCACCACTCCTGTTCAATATAGTTTTGGAAACATTAGCCACAGCAATTAGACAAGAGAAAGAAATAAAAGGAATAAAAATAGGAAATGAAGAAGTCAAATTGTCATTATTTGCAGATGACATGGTACTCTATGTAGGAGACCCCAAGAACTCCACCAAAAGTCTTCTAGACTTAATAACCAAATTCAGTAAAGTAGTTGGATACAAGGTCAACACACAAAAATCAATAGCTTTCCTCTACATGAACAACAGACTCACTGAGAGAGAAATTGGGCAAACAATTCCTTTCACAATAGCATCCAAAAAACTGAAATATCTAGGAGTCAACCTAACAAAAGAAATCAAAAGCCTCTTCTCTGAAAATTATGGCACTCTGAAAAGAGAGATTGAGGGGGATATCAGAAAATGGAAAGACATCCCTTGCTCCTGGGTAGGAAGAATCAACATATTGATAATAGCCATACTTCCAATATAGATTGCTATATAGATTCAATGCAATCCCAATTGAAATCCCAGCAGCATACTTTATGGACCTTAAGAAAACAATCCAAAAATTCATTTGGAATAAGAAGAGACCTAGAGTAGCAAAAGCAATCTTAGGCAACAGAGACATGGCAGAGGGTATCACAACCCCCAACTTGAAACTATACTACAAAACTACTGTGATAAAAACAACATGGTACTGGCAAAGAAACAGACCTGAGGACCAGTGGAACAGATTAGAAGATGCCCAAACAACTCCAAACATACTTAGCCACCTCATCTTTGACAAAGGAGCCAAAGACCCTCACTGGAGGAAAGATAACCTCTTTAATAAATGATGCTGGAAAAATTGGGTTTCAACTTGCCAAAAATTAAAATTAAAAACTATATCTCTCTCCATACACTAAAACAAAATCAAAATGGATTAAAGATCTAAATATTAAAACAGAAATGCTGAATCGGCTGGAACAGAGGTTAGGTAGAACTCTTGAAGACATTGGTATAGGAAAAGATTTTATGAACAAAACCTCAGTTGCCCATAAACTAGCACAAACAATCAAAAAGTGGGATCTCTTTTTGCTAAAAAGCTTCTGCACAGCAAGGGAAACCAACAACAGTGTGAAGAGACAACCCACAATGTGGGAAAAAAATTTTACTAGCTGTTCCCCAGACAAAGGTCTACTATCTAGAAACTATAAACAACTTAAAAAGATCAGACCTCCCAAATTTAAAGACCCAATCCAAACATGGTCATCTGAAATGAGCAGACATTTCTCACACAAAGAAGTAGAAATAGCAAATAAACATAAGAAAAATGTTCAACATCACTGGTCATTCGAGAGATGCAAATGAAAATAATGCTGAGATTCCATCTCACCCCAGAAAGAATGGCTCCTATCATGAAATCAAGTAATTACAAATGCTGGCAGGGCATGGGGAAAGAGGAACCCTGCTCCACTGCTGGTGGGAGTGTAGACTGGTGCAACCACTGTGGAAATCAGTATGGAGATACCTCAAAGAACTAGGACTGGAAGTCCCATTTGACCCCACTATTCCCCTGCTGGGGATCTTCCCCAAAGAATTAAAACAATCATACCACCATGATATATGTGCACCCATGCTCATAGCAGCACAATTTGTGATAGCTAAAACTTGGAATCAGCTCAAATGCCCATCGACTGGAGACTAGATAAAGAAAATGTGGAGTTTTTTAATAAAATGGAATATTACTCAGCCATAAATAATGAGAAACTAGAGACATTTATAGCTAAATGATGAACATTGAAGCGATACTCTTAAGTGAAATAAATACACACATGTGTAAATACTGAATAGTTTCTCTAGTGTGAGAAACTAAAAGTGTAAATAAGGACTCAAAGCTATAATAGATAATGTGAAATAGGAAGAAAAAGTGCAAAGGGGAAGGGGAACTGGTAGGTGTAGGGGAAAGAAAAAAAGGGAATGGAATTAATATGAAAAAAAATGGAAACAAAGCCTTTGTAAATAGGAAGGGATGGAGGGTTTGGAGGGTTTGAAGGGAGGGCAGGGGAATAGGGAAAAAATAAGAACCAAGAGAGATTATGTAAAGGTGCAAATTTCCAATGATGAATGTCACTATATTGTATACCTAAAATGTACTAATAAAATTCATTTTAAAAATTGTATTATTAATCCCATTTTACAGATGATAAAAGATTTAAAAAGCCAAATTAGTCTGCCCAAAGTTAATTTGTGATGGCAATGAATTTGAATCCATGTTTCTCTGACCCTTACACTGTTTCTTTGCAAGAAATGTGGTGCTTGTTTAAAATTAATTGTGCCTAGGAATGCGTGTCTCTTGACTCTAGGTGCAATCTGTCAGGTATCAGATGACAGAGTCAAAAGAATACATGTCACCATTGTTGTCTAATACTCAAAGTTGATAGCACTGATTCATCATTCTTTCCTACACAGGTTCCAAGTGGCAATACTAAACAATGGAGACTAGCACACATTGTGAACTCTAGGCTCAGAGTTCGCATATATTAGGTCAATGGGGAGCTTAGTAGGTCTTCCCACCCAGGAATGTTTGGTTATGCTTAAAAATACAGCAAGATTTAACAATATGTCTTTGAATTAAATGTGAGATAATATTTAATAACAGTATGTTTAGTAGAAATGCCTCACCTTTGCTAGGCCTAACTTGAAGAGACTCTGAACTACATTAGATAGACATTGCAGGACTTCAAGAAAGATTATAATTCATTTTTCCTCATCTTAGTTCTATTTCATAGTAGCCACACATATCTAGAGCATCCCAGTTTTAGCTTCTATCATTACTCATACAAATGAAAGTATAGTAGACTTTTTTTTTTGGTACCAGAGATTGAACTCGTGACCTTGCACTTGTGAGGCAGATAGCAGGAACACTGAGCTAAATCCCCAGTCCAATAATAGACTTTTAAAACTAGAAAGAATATTAAGTGGCTTTATTTTTATTTGTCTTATTCTAGCACGCATGTTTTGTTCCTCAGGAAATGAAAAGTATTTATGTTTGCACTTTTCTTTCCTGGAAAAATTAATCACTGATCTCTTCCTCTTGTTTGACAAAACAAAGAATATTAGAAATCAAAGGAAACTAAAAATTATGCAGTTCAGTCTCATTTCTTTACAAACAAAGAAATCAAAGGTCAGAGAGGCTCAACAATTTGCCTTAAGTCATACAGTTGGAAGAATCTGAACCAGAACCCAAGTACTCTGACCCCAGGGTAGAATATTCTTCATCCTAGTTTAATATGGTTTTCCTAGACTACATGGGAGCTTCATTTGACAGGATCAAGACCAGGTGGAAGAATACTATCTTCACACCTGGATTATGCATCAAAGCTTTGCTCTAAAGCTTCAGCTTTGTCCAATATAGGCACAAGGTTCATGCAGAAATACTTCATATGCAATTCCTGCATCAAGCTGAAAATGACTGGTGGATGAAGCATCGGCTCACTTTGAAATAACTTCAAGGTAATAAGGAAATGCTCAGTACTCCAACTAATAAAGGCAAAACACTGAGTGGAGCAAGTGTATTTAAAGGACACTTAGAAGATACTTTGTCTTTAATAATTTTGTTTGTGACTTATTAATGTTTTTGTTTACCTATGTTGAATTAAATTTAGAATATGATTATATTCTCCTTGTAACAAATTAAGTGATTCATAAGTTTGTTCAGTGCCTCTAGCCATTCCCTTTCACTCTTCACCTCTCTCAAAGATGAGCACTCTTAACAGATTTTCTTTCTATGTCATTAAAATAAATTTTAAAAGTGATATTATAAGTATGCACAGTACAAAATCCAAAACATATGAGTTTTCCTATCCAGTTAGCCACTCAGTGTGAATAGGGGAAGCAACCATTCTTATCAGTTCTTTTCAATCCTTCAGCCTATAGATTGATAAGAATTTGTTTTAGACATTCATGGTTTCCATGTCTTTCCTAAGCGCCTCTATTTTTTTATCTGTATCTACTCTAGATTCACTAATCATTTCCTTCATTATGGTCATATCTCTTTAATTATTTCTGCTTTTGTTTTTGTGAAGAAACCTATTGATCATTTTTGTTACTTCTGCTGTGACCATTTCATAAAATTTGGCTGGGTGAATTTTGATTTCTTCCACCTGAACTCCCTCTTGATTTGCCTTGGGTGAGTTGGGGGTTATAGATTGCATCTTGCTTCCATGTTTTCTTGTTTTCTATTTTTTATTTGCTTGTTTATTTGTATTCTCCATTGAGGCTTGTAAATTGCTTATGGTAGGTTGCTTTGTTATTAATATTGAGACCTCATTACAAAATGACAACTTTTCAGAGATGTCTTCTAGGGTCAAGTTGGCTTTTGGCCTTTGAGTCTGTCCCAGGACCCTGGCTCTTCAATTTATTATGGATGAAAGCTTGCTGTCTGTCTGGCCTAGCACCCAGTTCTTTGCTACCGGACAATAGTACTGTTTATGACTAGATATGGACATACAAGGAAATTAATTGATCACAACAACTAAGTCACTTTCATTAGAGTAGTACAATCAATAATAACAATAGCATCAAACACAGACTGGAAAATGGCAAACTGTGATAACTATTAATTTGTCAGCTTTAACCATAGTTACAAGATTTAGAGGTATATAGCAAAATCTAAGACAAGCCAAAAAATTACACACAGTAAATATCCACTTAATAGAGCAATTTTACCCTAAGGGCAGAAAATTTAAAAGGAATAAGAGAAAAAGATAGAGAAATAAAAGAAGAGAAAGAGATTGAAGGACAAAGGAGGATTATCCAAGCCTCAGTATACAGATGAAGATAGGAGGGAAAGAAAGAAGGAAAAAGAAAAAAACAAGAACAAAGCAAAACAAACAAACAAAGAAACCTCAAAAAAGTTCATACTCACAAAAAAGCAAAAACAATTTTAAAAATGAACAACAACAACAATATGCCTACCAGTGATTTTTTTTAAAAGCCTATGGTTATCTTCTAGGATCTACAGTTATGTGGTAGTGTTCATTTTAGGGTGTAGCTCTGCTCTCACTGGTAGACTAAGGAGGCAGTCTAGATCTGTGCTAAATAATCCCAGCAAGCTTGCAGTATGATTAGAGTAGGGTACTGGTTCTGGTACTTTCAAATTCTCAGAAATTCAGGCTGATCCTGGCCTTTGGCCTTTGGATTGGGCCCAAATCATTTAGCTTATAATACTCTGGGTGTCTTCTGCCTGCATGACCACAGCTCCCTGACCCTGGACATCTCTTGCCATTGTCCCTCACCCAGTCACTGTGGGTTTTTAACAGAGCCCTGAGATGAAGCCAACCTATAGATGCTGAGTTCCAGGCTAAATTGGCCCTTCCCTAAAATGGTGTCCAAGCAAGTACTATCCAAAGTACATTGCAGTCACTTTGACTGAAGTCATTTACCAGCTGTTGTAGTGCACAGCATCCACTGCTCCATTCTACCAGTGCATTTCTCCCTGGAGGCCCTTGGAGTTACCCATTTTCACAGTGTCTCTGCAGATTTGATCCTCCCCTCTCACACCACAAGCCAGGAGCCATGGAGAAGGTGCAGATAGCCCCTTCCTTTTTCTCCACTGAAGTCTGTTACTTCACTTTCTCTGTGGGCTCAAATTTTCCCTTCAGATTCCTCCTGGGTTCTAGGCACCCACCTCCCTCCTTCTCCTCTTTGCTAAGTTGCTACCTTCTGGTATCTAGATTCCAAATCTTGGAAAGGCCGCTTGTCAATGCTTACCACTCCACCATCTTCTGGAAGTTTCTATTTACATGTTCTAAACAAATATTAGTATACTCTTCATTCTACTCTGCACTTTCTTTCATTCCCACACAGACTAACAATCTTTTCTTATCAATATGAATGAAGCAATCTCATTCTTTTTTTAGTGGTTGTATAATTAAATGTCCTGTTGAATGATAGTTAGATAGTTTTCAAACTTTAGAATTATTTTACAAAAGCTACATAAATATTTGTAGAATAACTTTCCCAAGGTGGAATTACTGGATCAAAGGAATGTATGTTCATAAATTATTTTATTTTACTTTTTAATTTTAGTTCTCGGGATTGAATTCAGAGGCACTGTACCACTAAGCTACTTCTCAGTAACAGTGGACACTTGACATATGAACTAAATTAGTTCCCAAGGGCTGGTTGTAACTCAAGTTCATCAATTGAAGGCTACTCTACACAGCCTTCAAATCTCTGTCCTGTATACAGGCAGATCTCAGTGTTCTTAGAGAGACATTAGCCCAAGATTTCCGAATTAACCCTACACAGGAAAGGATATTGTCATGTTCCTTCCAGGACTCTTTAAGGGTTAAATCTGTATCTGAGAGACCATCTGGAAGCACAAGAGGCTGGCATTCAGGTCGTAATACAAGACTTTGGTCATAAGTTAAAACTAAAATTCCATTTGCAATTCAAGTCATTTGTATGTCAGGCCAGTCATAACTCGAAGGTCCACTGTATTTTTATTTTGAGACAGAATCTCCCTAAGTTGGTAATATTATTGGAATTGGAAGAAATTGCCCACCATTGACCAGCCTTGTGTATTGTCAAATTTGGGTGATTTTGGTAACATGATAGGTAGTTTTATTTATCATTCTTTTATAATTAATGAGTTTGAGCATATTTTAGAATTTTCTTTTCTAGATTGTTCATGTCCTTTGCCTGTTTTTCCACTGGGTTGCTGGTCTTTTCTTATTGTTGTTTGTTTATAGTAATTTTTTACAGTAGAGTTTCCTCACCAGCACACCAGATACCAGTCCCATAGGGTTGCAATGTGTGCTGACCTGTGGGCCCCAAAGTGACCAGTGAAATCGGGGAAGCTTGAACAGCCCATGCACTATGTGGGCCACAATGTGAAAAGAGCCAGTCTTGAGTCTGTGCACTCAACAGTTGTTCATGCTTTCTATTAGGCATGAAGTCAGCTTTTGGCTAAGATTATTGTCTTTTATCATCTAGAGGGATTATTCACCAATTCCCATCTTTGTTAAAGTTTTTTTTAATAAGATTAGGTATGGAGTACTTCAAATGTATTATTAGCATACATATGAGATTTTTAACTTGTATTGTATTAATAAGGTGAAATACATGATTAGCTATTCTTATATTGAATTATTCTTTTATATGTTAATTAAAAGTTAAAAATTCATTCTACTAAAAGATTTATAGCAAATACTTTCCCTTAATTCACCTCTCTTCAACTCCTACTTCTACCTGCTAATTTATTAATTTTTGGCATTATGTACTGACTTCCTGTAATCAGAGATGATGACTCAGTGCCACTTCCCCCAGTAATTCTCACAGTAAAATTTAATTATAAAAATGTATTACATCATTAATTACACAATCAATATTTACATTGTTATTATTAAGCAAATACTTTTCACTGTAAAGCCTGGTAATTGGAGTTTATTATAAAATGTAACTAATATTTCTTGCATAATCTCCCTATAAAATATCTTTTATACTTTCTGTCATACCTGTAGTACACCTGTTGACCCTATGCTACAAATGCTTAATGTACCGGATGAGCCATCAATTCTGCGTCCCACTGTGTGCTTCCAAGGCCACAGTTAATTTCCTTAGGCCTCTACTCAGCTGACATCAGAGACTTCCATTTGCCATTTTCTCTTTATTAAATATTTTATTCCATAGATCCCTTATCTTCTTCATTTGTGGCTTTCTTTCCCATTTTAGTGAAATAAATCTTTAGAGTTTACTTTGCATATTCTCATGGTCAGTAAAATGTGGAATTCCCCATATATCTGAAAATCCTGGTATTCTTTGCTCAAATTTAACTAGCAGCTTGTCTTCACTATTAAATTCCAGGTTGAAAATAATTTTCCCTCAGAATTTTTCAACTACTTTCTGGGGTTATGTGAACCACTTTGGTTCTTAATCCTTTCTTTGTGTGACCTGTTTTTCCTTGTCTAACTCTTGAGGTTTTTTTCTTAATCCCTGTTGTTCTGAAATTCATAAAGATACTTATTATGGATTATTGTTTTAATTTGTTCATTTTTAAAATGTTTTCATAGTGCTTGATACTTTTTGTCTTTTATTATCTGGACTGTCATGGCCTTCAGTTCTAGCAAATTTTCTTGCACAACTTTTTTCTTCAGTTCTCCTTCAAGAGAGATTTTTTTCTCTTAAATGGATCACTTAACGTTCATATCATTTCTCTCCTACTTTCCATTTCTATGCCATGTTATTTTTACACTTTAGAAGATCACCTCAACTGTGTTTACCTCTTACACTTATTTAGCTATGATCTTATTAATTTCTTACTATAACTTAATTTTTTTCTGAGAATGAGACTCTTATTATAGTGATTCAATGTCATTTCTCACCTCTTTGGATACATTATTTCTATAGTATTTTGAAGTTTTCTTCTCTGTCCTGCATAATGTCTGTCCTCTTTTCTTTGCTCCAAATATCTGATATCCCTGCCTGCCCATGTTTTAGAGTAAGGCAACAAGAAGGTGACTACAAGCCCTAAGTCCGCAAACAAGATTTGTCAAGCAGTGGCTATCACCCTTGGGCACCTCCTGATTCCATTGTATGGAGTATTTGCTGTGGGGAATCCCCCAATCTCAACATGTGCATAGGTGCTGGACTTCTGTGAGCAGAGAAGGGGGTGAGAGCAAGGCAATGCAATTTTTCATTCAACATCCTTTTTGATCCCTCCATCCCACTTCCTCCATTGTGCCTAAAATGGCCAACACTGGTGCTCCTTCTGTTCAATCTTTCCATATACCAAACCCGCAGTTCTCTGCACAGAGCAGGGGAGACCACTCGGGAAAACCATCTGCCCTGGGTGAAGACTATGATCCTTTCAGATCCCAGCCTCACTCCAGCTTTCGTGATGTTTTCTAGTTCAGATTCTTCGAGGAGTTTTATGGAACTAAATACCTTGCTTTCCTTCAGTATTCCCTGCTCAACTTACATAAGAATATAGTTTTCTCCTCTATGGAAGTCAGTTCTTATCTCCCATTAGATTTTTAGTTGTTGTTGTTGTTGTTGTTTTGGTACTGGGGATCGAACTCGGGTCCTTGTACTTGGGAGGCAGCAGAACCACTGAGCTAAATCCCCTGCCCTCCTATTTGTTTTTTGTCTTCCAACAATGTTTCAATGTCTTGTACACTGTTGGCGCCTCCCTCATCTTCCTGACTCTGACCTTTTATATTTCTATAACATCATTTTAGAGTGATCTTGGGTGGGGAATGACACACATAGGTATTTATTCTGCTTCCTTTCTGTTTTGTTTTGTTTTTGGTACGGGGATTGAACTTGGGTCCTTCCAAGTGGGAGGCAGGCGCCGTAACCACTGAGCTAAATCCCCGGCCCTACTCTGCTATGTTTTAGTCAGACGTTCTTTTTAATTCTACTTATGTCCAGTTTTTAAATTATGCTCATAACAATATCTGAAAATTTTGCATCTTTTTTCTAAGGTCTTAGAACATTAATATCACATATTCCTTGGTAGAATATGTCCAAAAAATATCTGAGCCTGTGTCCTTTTAAGAGTTAGATTTTTCACTGCCTTTTCTATTTCTCTATGATTATTGGTTTATTTAGGTTTTCTACTTCTCCTAAAGCCTTCTTAAAAATTCTTTCATGTATTTGTTCTATAGCATAAGAATCAAGGACATTAACAACATTCTTCACAACAGCCAAAATGTGGAAGAAGCCCAAGTGTTCATTGGGAGATAAATAATAAAATGCAGTATATCAATAAAATGGAATATTATTCAGCCTTAAAAAGGAAGAAAATTCTGTTACTTGATACAACATGGGTCTACTTGAGGACATTATACTGAGTGAAGTAAATAAGCCTGCCACAAAAGGACAAACACTACATTATTCTACTTATATGAAGTAGTACTCAAGTCCATATAGACAGTAGAATATTGATTACCAGGTCTGATAAGAAGGAAAAATTGGGGAGTTGTTTATTGGGCACAGTTTTGGTTTGGCAGAATGGAAAGAGTTCTGTGGCTGAATATTGTTGATGACTACACAATATGAATATACTTTATACCATTGAACTGTATAATTAAAGATGCAAAGACAAAGCCAGAAAGTCTAGGCTGTCCTCGAACTCACAGCAATCCTCCTGCTTCAGCCTTGCAAGTGCTGGGATTACAGACATGTGCCACCATGCCTGGGGAAAACAGGAAATCTTATATGTTTTTTGCTACAGATTTAATTTTTTTTATTTTAAATTTTTAAAAAAGTCAGGGCCAGGCATGATGGCACGTGCCTGTAATCCCAGCTACGCAGGAGGCTGAAGCAGGAGGATCACCAGTTTGATCTCCACCTGGGGAGGGTAGCAAGATTCAACCTAAGAAAAAAGAAAGAATTGGAAAAAAATTTTGTTGTGGTTATTTGACTCATTATTTCTCACATTTATTTATTAATTCCTTATATTAAAATGTTTTCTTACTTTAAATTTATAAAATGTCTACGTGGAACTATTTTTATTCTGGCTCTTTTCTTTTTGTGATAACAGATCATAAGATGTTAATGATCTTTATTTTAAGGTATATTTCCTCTTTCAATATTTCCTTAGAGGATGATCTGCTCCCTCCTCCTTTAACAGTGTTTGTTTTTCTGGAATGTCTTCAGGATCTGTTCTTTCCTTTGCCTTGGGGATTCCCTCCTGGCCTGCCTGTGGAGGGTGAATCTTCTCTGCATCTTAATCTTGGTAACAATGGGAGTGTCTTCCGGGTGTAGAATGTCACGCTGGTTAGGTTTAGCAGCCTCTGAGGCACTTCCTTCCTTCTATGCCACATGCCTTCACTCTCATTATTGCTTCACTCTCTTATCAGAAGTTAAGATTGGGGCAAGGAGTGGCCTAACCTAGCTGGCCTTTCGAAAGCAACTTCCCAACTAATCACCCTGAAGTGAGCCCCAGGAATCCCTTCTGGGGCTCTGTTTTTATCTACAGATTATGGGCTCAGGCCTCCTCACATTACTACATCTGCATCATAGCCTTTTCCTGGGAGGTCCTCGGGTCTGGACTTTCTGTTTTTTCTGATTTTTCTCATCTTCAAGAACTGTTCTCTGTCATCACTGGCTAATGGTGCTCAATCTTATTTTTAGGGCTGTGTAGTTTTAATATATTCAGGAACTTTTATCTGAGCGCTGAGTCCATTTCTTCCCTTGTCCTATATTTGTTCTTCATAATGGCATTTTTAAAGCCTCTCTGAGTAGGAACACATTTCTTCTTAGGTCAACACCAAGCTGGTAGATTACATGCTTTTGGACAGTGCTGAACAATTCTCCACGCTTGAGTGGAACCCACTGAGTCATTCACAGCTACATGTGCCCAAACATACAAAAGGGACCCTTACGACCAGGCGAAGGTGCTTTTCTCTACCAGCTGCTAGGTAAATGAAGCCTGCCATTTTTTGCATACCACAGCCTCACAAGCAGTTCCCCAGGAGTGTGGAGAGGCCACCGTGTTCTGCCACTGTGAGAGGAAACACTGGCAGTTTTGATACCAATGCCATAAAGAATCAATGCAGAGCCACGGGGAGAAAGGGACATAAGGCATCCTTTTGTTCAGCAGCAATTAGTGCATTCCGGTAAAGCCATTTCTAGGCAGGGAGCAGAGGGAGTAGCCACAAAATGGCCTTTGTCCGAACTCCCATAAAAAAATTCCAGCCAGTGGGAGTGAACACAGACATAGTCCAGAGAGTTGACTGTAGATGTCCTGGATCTTGGCTTTGGCAGTGAAATTATTTTAGGAATTCAAGGACCGTGATCTATCAAGAAGGAGGAAAACAAATGCCTCCCTGAGAAAAGGTACTACTTGTAAAGGAGTTGATTTCATAGTTGAGGCCTTATCAAGGCATGCTAAAGATTTGATCTCTAAAGAGCTGAGTAAGTTTTTTGTTTTAAATAGTATACAGATATAGCCAAAGGAAGACAGTTTTCCCTCTTGATCTTGCCCCCACATCTATCCCTAGATCCTTCATGCACACATAGAAATATGTTGGCTATTTTGACTCTAAGATAATCTTAAAACTGTGTTACAATTTTGGAATTATATGTGTAAAACTTGTTCACTAGGTAGGTATAATTATCATTTTAAAACTGCAAAAAATAGGGCCGGGGTTTTAGCTCAGTGGTTTCGCTGCCTGCTGCGCAAACACAAGGACCTGAGTTCCATCCCCGGTACCAAAAAAAAAAATTTAAACTGCAAAAAGTGATGAACAAGAATTTAAGTTACTGGATGAAGGTTAAGTGATGGTACTGAAATTCTAATCAATCTACCCACATTACCAAAGCTACCATCCATGGTGCTTGCTGCTAAGAGGAAATAATGGCACAGTGATGAGATTGTCTGGGTCCTAATTTTGTCTTGTTTACCTATCAGATGAGCACATCTCTGTGTTATACTTTCCTCAGCTTTACGATGGACACCATGACAATATCTCCATAGAATTCAGGGAGCCTGAAGTGATGAAAGATGTGGCATGCTCAGAACAAACAGTACCGGGCACTTAGTAGATAGTAAATGGACCTGTTTTGATTTTGTCAAGACTCCCAAAGGAAGAGACTATCCCAGATCAGCAGCATAGGCTTTGACTTTTTCCAGCTGGGAGGTATTTCCATTGACTCTCACGTTGGGTTAATTATATACACTGGGAAAGTAGCTGGCCAGATGAATGGTGACTTTCTGACTACTTGGACATTAAGGGGACTCAGATATCTTAAGCAACAACCTCTAGTGAGCAAAGTAGAGAACTTAAGCAGGGAATACTCTGGTCTTCCTTTTCTTTTTCCTTTTTCCAAGAAGATAGGATTTGTTCTATAGGATAATGGAACATTTAAAAGAGAGTGTGATAACAATTACTTTAAATGAAAGTCATAGGACCTAGCCCAAGGGCTGCCTCACTCATGAACCAGTTGCCTTGATTTCCTTAACTGTTAAAGTAAGGAAAATAACCAAATTCCCATCTTAGTCTTCCTATAGTTTTTAAAACATGTCATTCTAGAGCTTTATTTCCTTGTGAAAACTAATCATTTTTTATCTCAAATCCAGGCTTCAGCCAATCACCATAAAAATGAGCAAATCCAAATCTTTGCATGATAAATGGTACTATAATTTTAAGTTGAACCGAAAGAACTCTAAAACATCAGACTTCAAAAAGTAAAAGCAAATCTTTGCAAAATAATATAATAAAGTATAGTCAGATACACTTGGGTCCTTCTTACGTGGTGAGTTCACTTTTTTGCCTGGTACAGAATGCTTTCTTTTAGTTTCATCTCTAATGATTCATGTCCACTGGACTTTGATATGTAGTTTAATTTTTATGAAGTTTGAATGTGTGATAAGTAGAAGGGTGGGAGAAGGGTGTGACTTTAATGCCTGTACTAGAAACTATCTCTCTGGTCTGCCCCAACCTACCTGAAATTATTCAGAATGTTGTCACCACCATCACAGCATTCATTGGCTATCATGTCTTAGGTGCTTAAAACATCCTTACATTATTCTCCATTTTTCCATTGTATCTTACGGTTCTCTTTGTACTTAAACTTCCTGTGATGCTGGAGACTGACCCAGGGCCCCTTGCATGCTAGGTAAGTGTTTTTCCACTGGAATACACACACAGCCTCTGTAATGGAACACTTAACTACTGCTGAAGTTTAGTTATTTTGATAGTTACATTGACCATGTAAGTATGATTGAGTCTTGTTATTTTCTTGACATTTTCATCATCAATTTATTGCCTGATGTATGTCTCTCTTTAAAGGTACTTTAATTATCAATCTACACTCTGTATCAGTAGGTTAACATCTATGGGTTCATCCAACTACAGATCAAAAATATGCAGAAAAAATTGCTCTATAATGAACATATACAGCCTTTTTTTTCTTGTCATTATTCCCTAAACAATATAGTATAGCAAATATTTACATAACATTTATAGTGTAGTAGGTATGCACAATCTAGAGATGATTTGAAATATATAGGAGGATATGTGCAGGTTATATGCAAGTGTTACATTAGTTTATAAAAAGGATTGGATGGCTTGGTAATGTATAATTAAATGAAAAATTAAAAATTTGAGTATCCCTGGATTTTGTCATCTGGAGGGAGTGTTGGGCCAATTTTCTGTGGATGCCAAGGAGTGATTGTATCTTGCTGATTCACTAACATTAGATTTAATCCAGCACTATGACTCAAGCCTGTACAAAGCATAGCTAAAACAAGTATTTTCTCTGCAAGGGATATCAAAGTCTTCTTAAGAAATACTAGATGACATTTCAGCACTACATTTATGGGCTCACTCTAAAGCACAAAATCACCAACAAAAAAGGCAAGAAATGTGGTACTTGATATACTTCAAAAGTGATTTTTAGTATTGAGAGCCAAAATATAAAGGCAGAACATCACTTCATTCTCACATCAAATGACTCCAAGATTTTTTTTGCCACTCTGAGACACCAAAACAGCATGAATTGGAGGCTTACAAATAAGTATTAATGACTTGATAAATTCACAAGTAAAGAATCCACACATAAGGAGAATCAATTGCAGTTGATCAACTGCAGTTGTAAAACATTTTGTGTATAAGAAGGGAGAACAACATACGGGTTAAGAGACTTTTAGAGTTAAGCTACCTATATTCAAATCCTGCACTACCACATGCAAAGTGAGAAAATTCTCCATTATATATGGGCATTATCATCTGCAAAATTAGGCAAATAAAAGTAATTAGCATGTAAGTATTAAAAAATTAAAATACATAAAGTACTCAGAAGAGTATTTGACATGTAGTAAGTGTTCAGAAAGTATTAAACCATCTTTCTCACCTCCCTTGCCTGCTGACTTTCCTTAATGGAGGTAGAGAAAAAAGAATAATTCCAAATCTAAAGGATCCAATTCTGGACTCACAGACTAGAAAAGGTAGATGCAATTCTACCATTTTTCATTTGATAAAGAAAAATTAAATAAAACAATGTCATATTCAAGAGGATAAAAATTATGCATTCCTGTTTCTAAAAGTTTCTGAGATGATTATACTTTCATTTCAGTAATAATTTATTTCTATCAGGGCTGGAGATTTAGCTCAGTGGCCCTGCCACCTGCCTCACAAGGGCAAGGTCCCAAGTTAGATCCATGGTACCAAAGACTATAACAATAATAATAATAATAATTTATTTCCATCAGATGATATATCAATTGCTTTATATGAAGCTTAATGTTCTGCCCACCAGAAGAGTAGAAAATGAGAATGAAGCTGATGTTTATACAACTTGTGGCAATACCTTTTTGGTCCAGAGAAGTATGATTCATTGTGTTCTACAGGGCTGTTTAATCTCTAGATAAATCTTCAATAACACACCTATCTTACATTCTGGACTCTGCCCCAGAATTGCCTTCTAATGACAGATCATCCACATCACAATTCCATTTTCCTAAAGAGTAAACTTCTTTTTGAAGTTTGAATTTGTAAACTGATATGTATAGCAAGAGACCAGTTGAGAAAAGGGAGATAAGAAAAATTACAAGCAATCTCATTAAAAGCAATTTTAAGGACTACTTAGTAATAATGATGTTGAAATTGAAGTGTCCTTTCCTCTAAAAAACAGGGTTCTTATATAATAAAGTTGAGTTCATAGAAGAGAAGAGAATGATGATTAGCAGAGGGGAGGGAGAGAAGGAATGAGTTGATCAAAGGGCATACATTTTCACAAGGATTGAAGGAACAAGCTCTGAGATCCAATGCACAGCAGGATGGCTATAATCAACAATAATATATATTTCAAAATAATAAGAAAATATGGGCTTAGAGTGTAGCTCAGCAGTGGAATATATACTTAACATACATGAATGCTGTTGGATACTGTCAAAGTATCTCTGGTCAGAACCCTCTGTCTAGGAGGTAATACATTTGAATATAGTAATTCCTGGTTACACCACTTGGTAGCCATGGAAACTTGGATACTTTATGTCTTCATTTCCTAATGCACATAATAAAGGTACCAACAACCCCATATAACAAGGTTACTGTGATTAGAAGAGCATGAGCAAAGTGCACAGCAGGCAGCAAGTGCTCAGTACAAATGTTAGCTTTTATTATTGCCATTATTGGCCTTCCAGACTGCATTGTGGATGATGAAGCTGCATTTCTGACCCTACCCAAGGAGTTAATATTCAAAGTTCCCTACTGGAAAAATAGTCCAGGCTTATCCATAAGGGACAGAGCTGACTCTTAATCAAATAAACTTTTATCAGACTAAATAAAATATCCCATCAGGCCCAGTAATCTCTCTTCATGAAAAATCGTCAAACTATACCAAATGATACAAAAATCTTTGTCCAGATACCCTAGAAATTATACTAGATATATAATTTGAGTGTTTTTATTGCAGAAATATCATATTACTTAGTAGAAAACAGTAGAAAAATAAGTAATAATAAACAAACAAACAACTAAATGGCAAAATCCAGCTACAATTCTCCTCTGGATAGCCAATGTCAACGTGTTTGCATATGTATATCCTTTTTCTATGCATATCCATAATGTAAACCTATTGCAAAAATGTGATCATACAGCTGTGTCACTTGTCTTATTTTATTTGATGATTGTATCTTTTCCTTGGTGGCCGCCAGCAGCTGTATTTAGCACTTGTCAGATTTTCCTGACCCAGTCAGGTTGGCATCATTATAACCACTTTACAAATGGGAAAATTAATTTTGGGGAGCTCAAGTGAACTTGTCAAAGACCACAAGCAGCAGAGCCAAGCTTCAGCCCAGGGGTCAAAGCCTGTTCTCTAATTCAAATGCTCTGCTTCTGCCACACCATTTACAGTGGCTATGCTGTGTATCCATTATATACCCTGCAACAGAAACATAAATTATTCTGCCAACCCGTTTTTTCACTATTATAAACAATGTGACATCAAATGTCTTTGTATATTCTTTGGTTATTTTCTTAGGAAAAAGTGTTTCTAGAAGTGGAATTGTTGAATTAAAAGATTGTGCATCTTAAGGCTAATGATAAATAATGCTATATTGGCCTCCAAAAACATTGTAACATTAAAAGCCAGACTAATGATAAATGAGATTGCTCATTTCCCTCTCCTTTGTTGTGTAGGTACTTTAATTGACAAATATTTATCATAATATGTTAACTGACAAATACTTATTAAGCACCTATTTGAGTCAAGGCATTGATTAAGCATAGTACATTTATATGTGTTGAGTTATTATAATAGATGGAAATTATATACTTGTTTAGTGTATCTCTTCCAATAATCTAAGAAAAGGGTGAATCCTAGGTAAAGGAAATGAGTATCCAGTGAGGTCAGTAGCATGCCCAAGGCCATGCAGCTGAGGAAGGACAGATCTGAGATCAAAATAAGGTCCACTGGGCTCCAAAAGCAGTACTCTGGCCCTTCTACCCCAAATCAGCCAGGTTACCAAAGATCATCTAGGAGGTTGTCTGCAATTTCTTGTGCCTTCTCCATAAGCCACATATTTTGAGCATACCATTAAGGAGAAACAAATGGAAGAGCTGATGGAAATGAAATTTGAAATAGCCTATTCTTTCAGCTCTTCTAGACTAATTCAAGTGCTGTGGGTTTCCTAATTTTGCATGCTTGTGGAAAATCAGCATCAGATACAAGCCTAAGAATGGCTGTGCAGTTCAGCTGCAAGTGATATTGAAACTGAAAGTATCGGCATCAAATCATTTATTTTTAAAATCTGGAAGCAGAGGACCTGAGAAAAGGGCTACCTTGCCCATTGTCTTAGTTACTTTCAGGTCATTGAGACACCATAACCGACACCCACAAATTAAAAGAAGAGAGATTTATTTTGGCTCACAGTTTACAGAAGTTTCAGTCTACAGTCAGCTGGCTCCAAGGCCAGGTGGCATGGCAGAGAAGAAAGAGTTTGTTGCATGGCAGAGGGAAGCAGAGAGAGATCAAGGAAGGAGAGAGGGAAAGAGACTATTCCAGACCATAGCCCCAGTGACCTAGCTCCTCCCAATATCACATTTAGCTATCAACTCATAAGTGGAATAATCTACTGATGGATATAATACCTCCATGGCCCAGTGACCTCCCAAAAGCCTGCCTATGAATACTTGAGGCTTTAGGGAGACATCTAACTATAAACCATAACACTCAGTGTCAGGTGTCAGGTGACAATAACATAGGGACCAGACCTCAGGTTCTGTAACCCACAGACCTGATCACCTCTCATACATTTTTTCCAAACAAGCCCACATAATTATTGGTCCTTTCTGTAAGCATAGAGAACCCTCTTAACATCTCATGGGTCTAGGGCTAGAAGGAAAGGCACAGTCCCTTCTCAAGCATCTGAGATTATTATCTCTATCTCTCACCCTTCACAATCCTGCTCATAAAACTATAATCTTCTCCCACCAGGAAAGGAGCTATACGGGCCCTCTGGCTTTGGCCAGGGGCCTGCCATTCCATCAGTGAATGTGTGCAGATTCTGGGGAACAGCTGTGTGGCCTAGACTGGCACAGCTGCAGGTGGATCCCAGCT
This sequence comes from Heterocephalus glaber, assembly GCF_053883595.1. Classification (NCBI taxonomy): domain Eukaryota; kingdom Metazoa; phylum Chordata; class Mammalia; order Rodentia; family Bathyergidae; genus Heterocephalus; species Heterocephalus glaber. The sequence continues at coordinate 621,293 of NW_028258146.1, read as the reverse complement.
GGAGCCCCACCCCAATCCCAGAGGCTCAAGCACACCTGCCCAAGCCAAAGGCCCACCCAGAAAGGGGCTACATGGGTACACAGGCTTCAACCAGAAGCCCACATACCATCAGCCACAGCCAGAGACCCACCTGGAGAAGACCTGTACAGGCACACAAGCAATACCCAGAGGCTTGCCTGATACCATTGATAAGTGTGTGGTAACCCTGGCCAAAGCCTGTGCAGACAATAGGAACTGGGGTGCACAGCTCCCAACCAAAGGCCCTCCCAGAGAACAGATACATAGGGGCTCCAGTGAGAGGCACACCTACATATCATCCCAAGTGTGCTCAAGCCCCAACCAGAAGCCCACCCAGACAACAGGTCAGCTCAGGGATCCAGAAGGCCACTACTCTGAACCCAGGAATTGGTGTACTGGTCAGCAGCAGAGTAAAGGCTGCTCCATGGTTCCCTGAGATTTCAAGACCACTGGGTGAGCAAAAAGTCACCTTAATAAAGACACAGCAGGCTGCCTCTGCTGAAATGAGAAAATACGTAAATAATTTGCAAAACCAGACTTTCAGATCACCTAAGGCAACCCCAAAGGGAAACAGGATTGAACAATCTGATACTCAACCACCTGGATTCCCTGATCTGGCAACAAAAGAGGATCTGGAAAAAATGAAATCAGAAATAATTTATCAGATAACAGCAGAGATTTCACCCATAGTACAAGACATGATTATTAAGTCTAGAGAGGACACAGATAAAAAAATAGAGGAGCTGAGGAACATGATGGAATCCCAACATAGGAAACAAATGGAATCCATAAAACAGATGCAAACAGATTTCCAGGAAATTATTTTGAATTCCATTCAAAGTTTCCACAGCAAAATAAGCCAATGCAAGGATAGAAATTCAGATACAGAAGATAGGATTGCAATTAGTGACCAGGAAAAGAAAAATTTCTTTAAAATAGTAAGGGACCATGAGAAATCAATCCAGCAACTGCTAGAAGATGCAAAGAAGAGTAACATAAGACTGATGGGAGTCCATGAAAAAACAGGAGAGAATGCAAACAACATTAAAAAAAAAAAAACTGTTCACAGAAGTGATGGCAGAAAACTTCCCAAGCAGGTGAAAAGAAATTGACATACAAGTGAGGCATATAGGACTCCAACTTGCCTTGATCAAAAAAAATCTACAATAGGCATATAATTGTTAAGATTCCAGAAACCCAACAGAAGAACAAAATTCTACAAGCAATTAGAGAAAAGAAATAAATCGCATACAAAGGAAAGCCCATCAGAATCACAGCAGACTTCTCAATACAAACTCACAAGGCAAGAAGAGCATGGAGTGACATATTTTAAGCCCTAAAGGAAAATAGCCTCCAACCTATATTGATGTACCCTGCAAAACTATCTTTCAAAATTGATGGAGAAATAAGATGCTTCCATGACAAAGAGCACATTAGGAACTTCAAGAATACCAAAGCAGCACTCTAAAAAATTTTAAACAATATCCTAGGAAAAGACAATGAGAATCACAACCCCAAGAAGCCCTGCAGAATGAATCCATCAGGCAGGACAAGAAATTAAATGCGAAGAAGGGGAATCCAACAAAAAGAAAAAGACCTAACAAGGAAAACTCAATACATATCAGTTATAACCATCAATGTTAATGATCTCAATTCACCAATCAAAAGAAATAGAGTGGCAGAATGGGTCAAGAAGCAAGATCCAACAATATGCTGCATACAAGAAACACACTTAATTCCAAAAGAAACTCATAGACTGAAAGTTAAAGGGTAGAAAACAATGCTACATGCAACAAGAACCTGAAAAAAAGCAGGAGTAGCTATCCTCTTTGCAGATCAAGTCGATTTCAAACCAACACTGATTAAGAGAGACAAAGAAGGACACTACATCCTTGTAAAGGGAAGAATCCAAGAGGAAGAGATGACAATCATTAATATATATGCAACAAACACTAGTGCACCCAACTATATAAAACAAATACTAACGGACATGAAAAATCAAATAAGCACGAATACAGTAGTAGTGGGGGACCTCAATACCCCACTATCACAAGTAGATAGATCAACTAGACAAAAAATAAACAACAAAAATTAGAACTTAATCAGACTCTTGAAAAAATGAACTTAACAGATGTTTACAGAGTCTTCCACCCCACAAAATCAGAATACACATTCTTTTCAGCTGCACATGCTTCGTTCTCTAAAATAGACCACATACTCACTCATAGAACATGTTTAAGTGCAAAGGAATTGAAGTTATCCCCTGTATATTATTAGACCATAGTGCAATGAAATTGGAGATCCATAGCAAAAGAAACCACAAGAATTTAATAAATACATGGAAACTGCACAGCACACTTCTGAATAACCAATGGGTCACAGAGGAAATTAAAGAAGAAATCCTACAATTACAGTTCCTACAATTAAATGACAATACAACATATCGGAATCTATGGGACACAATGAAAGCACTCCTATGAGGGAAATTCATAGCAGTGAACACTCACATTAGGAAAACAGAGCGAGCTCAATTACACAACCTGATGCTGACCCTCAAGCTTCTAGAAAAAGAAGAGCAGGACAAACCCAAAGCTCATACAAGGGAGGAAATTATAAAGATCAGGGCAGAAAACAATGCAATGGACCCTAAGAGAATGATACAAAAAATCAATGAAGCCAAGAGTTGGTTCTTCAAAAGAATAAATAAAATTGACAAACCCTTAGCCAACCTTATCAGAAAAATGAAAGAAAAGGCCCAAATCCATGCAATTAGGAATGAAAAGGGTGAAATTACAACACACCCAGCAGAAATCCAGAGGATCATCAATGCCTACTTTGAGAACCTACATGCCAGTAAGATGGAAAACACAGAAGAAATGGACAGATTCCTAGATATGTGTGAATTACCAAAGTTGAACAAAGATGACCTAAATATTCTAAATGACCCAATATCAATCAATGAAATTGAAAATGTAATCAAAAACTTACCAACTAAGAAAAACCTGGGTCCTGATGTCTTCACTGCCAAATTCTATGGGACATTTTCAAAGAAACTGCTGCCTCTGCTGTTTAAACTCTTCAATGAAATTGAAAGAGAAGCAATACTCCTGAATTCATTTCTGGGAGCAAACATCACCTTGATCCCCAAAGCAGAGAAATACTCAACCGAAAAAGAGAACTATAGGCCAATCTCACTAATGAACATAGATGCAAAAATCCTTAATAAAATTCTGGCAAATAGAATGCAGATGATCATCAAGAAGATCATACACCCTGATCAAGTGGGATTCATCCCCGGGAGGCAGGGATGGTTCAACATACACAAATCAATAAATGTAATTTATTAATAGAAAATATATTTAATAAAATATTAAAATTAATTAATATTTATTATATTAATAGAGCCAAGGACAAAAGCCATATGGTCATCTCAATAGATGCAGAAAAAGCATTTGACAAAATCCAACATGCATTTATGATAAAAACCCTACAAAATTTGGAATAGACAGTCTCTACCTCAATCTGATAAAAGCCATCTATGAAAAACCAACAGCCAGTATCATACTAAATGGTCAAAAACTGAAATCCTTCGCACTAAAATCAGGAACAAGACAAGGATGTCCACTATCACCACTCCTGTTCAATATAGTTTTGGAAACATTAGCCACAGCAATTAGACAAGAGGAAGAAATAAGAGGAATAAAGATAGGAAATGAAGAAGTCAAATTGTCATTATTCGCAGATGACATGATACTCTATCTAGGAGACAATAAGAACTCCTCCAAAAGTCTTCTTGAGTTAATAACCAAATTCAGTAAAGTAGCTGGATACTAGGTCAACACACAAAAATCAATAGCGTTCCTCTACACGAACAACAGACTCACTGAGAGAGAAATTGGGCAAACAATTCCTTTCACAATAGCATCCAAAAAACTGAAATACCTAGGAGTCAACCTAACAAAAGAAATCAAAGGCCTCTACCCTGAAAACTATAGCACTCTGAAAAGAAAGATTGAAGAAGATATCAGAAAATGGAAAGACATCCCTTGCTCCTGGGTAGAAAGAATCAACATACTGATAATGGTCAAACTTCCATAACTGCTATATAGATTCAGTGCAATCCCAATTGAAATCCCAGCAGCATACTTCACAAACCTGGAGAAAACAACCCAAAAATTCATTTGGAACAAGAAGAGACCTAGAGTAGCAAAAGCAATCTTAGGCAACAGAGACATGACAGAGGGTATCACAACCCCCCAACTTGAAACTATACTACAAATCTGCTGTGATAAAAACAGTATGGTACTGGCCAAATAACAGACCTGAGGACCAGTAGAACAGATTAGAAGATGCAGAAACAATGCCAGACACACTCAGCCACCTCATCTTCCACAAAGGAGCCAAAGACCCTCACTGGAGGAAAGATAACTTCTTTAATAAATGGTGCTGGAAAAAATGGGTTTCAACTTGCCAAAGACTAAAACTAGACCTATATCTCTCACCATGCACTAAACTAAAATTGAAATGGATTAAAGATCTAAATATTAAAACAGAAACCCTGAACCGGCTAGAAGAGAGTTTAGGAAGAACTCTTGAAGACATTGGTGTAGGAAAAGATTTTATGAACAAAACCTCAGTTGCCCATGAACTAGCACAAACAATCAACAAATGGGATTTCTTCTTACTAAAAAGCTTCTGCACAGCAAGAGAAACCACCAACAGTGTGAAGAGACAACCCACAATATGGGAAAAAATTTTCACCAGCTGTTCCTCAGACAAAGGTCTATTATCTAGAATCTATAAAGAACCTAAAAAAATCAGACCTCCCAAATTTAAAGACCCAATCCAAAAATGGGCATCTGAAATGAACAGACATTTCTCAGACAAAGAAGTAGAAATAGCAAATAAAGATATGAAAAAATGTTCAACATCACTGGTCATTTGAGAGATGCAAATGAAAACAATGCTGAGATTCCACCTCACCCCAGAAAGAATGGCTGCTATCATGAAATCAACCACTAACAAATGCTGGTGGGGCTGTGGGAAAAGAGGAACCCTGCTCCACTGCTGGTGGCAGTGTAGACTGGTGCAAGCACTGTGGAAATCAGTATGGAGATACCTCAAAGAACTAGGACTGGAAGTCCCATTTGACCCCACTATTCCCCTGCTGGGTATCTTCCCCAAAGAATTAAAAGATTCATACCACAGTGATATATGTGCACCCATGTTCACAGGGCACAGTTTGTAATAGATAAAACTGGAAACAGCCCAATTGTCCATCACCTGGAGACTGGATAAAGAAAATGTGGTTTCTTAAAAATAAAATGGAATATTACTCAGCCATAAAGAATGAGAAACTAGAGACATTTATAGCTAAATGCATGCACATTGAGGCGATACTCTTAAGTGAAATAAATAGGACACGCATGTGTAAATACTGAATAGTTTCTCTAGTGTGAGAAACTGAAAGTGTAAATAAGGACTGAAAGGTATAATAGATAATGTGAAATAGGAAGAAAAAGTCCAAAAGGGAAAGAGAAGTGAGAGGGGTAGAGGAAAAGAAAGAAGGGAATGGAATTAATATGAGAAAAAGAAAAAAATGGAAACAAAGTCTTTGTAGAGAGGGAAGGGTGAAGGGGTTGAAGTATGAGCAGGGGAAGAGGGAAAAAATAAGAACCAAGATGGATTATGTAAAGGTGCAAATTTCCAATGATGAATGTCATTATATTGTATACCTTAAATGTACTAATAAAATTAATTAAAAAAAAAAACTATAATCTTCTCTATGAAAAAAAATCAAGAAAGCAAAATAACAAACAAAATATTTGCAAGTCATATACTGATATGTATGTAATTATTAACTAATAAATAGGTCATACAAATATAAATTTAAAAAATAAATAATCCCATGAAAAAATGGAGATAAACAAGTATTTTAGAGAAAAAAACACATATGGCCAGCCCACTAATAAGAAGTTGAGTCTCACTCAAAATTAAATTTATATCGGCCTGGGAATTTAACTCAGCAATTCCAGTGCCTGTCTCACAAGCGCAAGGTCCAGAGTTTGATCTCCAGTGACAAAAAAAAAAATTAAATTTATATCAGAATAAAAGCAATTATTAAAGACAAATATCAAAAAGCTAAAAATAAAATAATGAGATGTCATTTTCAATAAAATTAGCAAATATTTACATGATATTTATTAATCTTTGGCCTCTCCTATTTTCCTTTCCCTGTCATTCCAGTAACATGGAAGGAAATGTTTCCCATTATTTGCCACAGTAATTAAACACAATAATCTCCCTTGTCTGAATTCCCATCAAGTGAATTAAAAGGTTTATTTTTCTCCTGGGAAACAAAATGAAATCCAGTTGCCATAAGGAAAAGATGTTTTCTTTTTTGGGACCTTGTGCTTGTGAGGCAAATCCCTGGCCCTATACTTTCTTATAATATAGCTTGTCTAGCCACAAACTAAAAGAAAGTACCTGCAATATGTATGTATATTCAACAAACCATTTGTATCTTGATGTATAATGGGCTTACAACTTCAGAAAAAGAAGCCAAGCCAATTTTTAAAATGGGCAAAATATTTGGAGAAACATTTGACCAAAGAAGATATGCAGACAATAAACATATGAAAAGATATTCAACATCATTATCCATTAAGAAAAATGAAATTAAAAGTATGATGAGCTCTCATTACACATCCACTAGGATATCTACAATTCTTAATTGTAGATTAATTATAGACTGACACACCAAGCATTGGCAAAAATGTACAGCAATTAAAACTTTCAAACATTACTTTCAGTAGTGTTAGATGATACAATCACTTCAAAAAACAGTTGGAAGTTTCTTGAGTTAAATATATGTTAAGATGACGGAAAGATAATAACTAGAAACTGGGGGAAAATATTTGCAAACCACCTATCTGACAAAGGACTAGCACTTAAAATATATAAAATTCTCCAAATTCAAAATTAGGAAAGCCAAGAATCCAACTGGAAAATGAGCAAATTATATGAGCAGGGATTTAATTGAACCAGCTAGACAAATGGAACATAAGAACATGGAAAGATGTTCAAAATCACTAGCCAATAGAGAAATGCAAGCTAAAACCACAAGAGGATATCATCACATACTTATCAGAATACCTCAAATAAAAAACAGCAAGTAAGAATGTGGAGAAACTGGATTACTCACATTACTGGTAGAAAAGTAAAATGGTACAGCCCTTGTGAGACATAGTTTCTTTTAAAACTAAAATATGGTTACCATATATTCAGCAACTGACCTCTTAAACATCTATTCCAGAGAAATGGAAACCTGTATTCACACAAAAATCTGTATATACACGTTCATCACAATTTAATTCATAATAGACAAAATGAAAAACAGCCATAAACACCTTCAATGGGTTAGCTATTAAACAAACTGAAGTACATTCATACCAGGGATTACTACTCAACAACAAAAAAGGAATACCCACCTTCGAAGACTCTTGAGGGAAGTATGCTAAGTGAAGTCAATTCAAAAAGTTAAATAATGAGCAGAGGATTTAGCTCAGTGGTTTCACCACTTGCTGCGCAAGCGCAAGGACCTGAGTTCGATCCCCAGTACCAAAAAAAAAAAAAAAAGTTAAATAATGAAAGATCCCAATTATATGATATTCTTGAAGTAACAAAGGAAGAGATTAATGATTTCCAGGGGCTAAGGACAAATTAAATGTGGAGAAAGGAGGTAAGTATGGATATAGATGGAGAACGCCAAAGATTCTTACGGTGATGGAACTATTATGTACCTTGATGGAGGCGGTAGATACACAAACATACACATATGATAAAATTCCATAGCCCTGAACACACATAAATATATACAAATGAGTGCAAATACAACTAGGGAGATTTTCATACCATCAGTACATTGTATCGATGTTAATGCCTGGATGGTGATAGTGGATGATAGTTTTGCAAAACGTCACTGTCAGGGGACACTAAGATACTATTCCTTACAACTGCATGAATCAACAGTTTTCTAAAAATTAAAAGTGTAATTTAAAAACATTTAATAAACACTTATTATATGACCTAGCCATTGTTTTTCTACAAGTTGATTTCAGAGCAATGAAATCATATGTCTACATAAAAATTTATAACAAACTGCTTATAAAGCATTATTTCTAATAGCCAAAAATAGAAAACAACAACCAACCCAAAGCATCTTGGTCTGAGAACAAATGAATGAATAAGCAAATTGTGGTATACCCATACAATGCAATGCTATTCAGCAATAGAAAAGAATGAACTATTTCTATACATAACAACATGGTTAAATTTTGAAATAATTGTGCCAGTCAAAAAGAGAAACCATGTTGTAATATATGATTCCTTTAGTATAAAATTCCAAATAAACCAAACAAAAAGCAGATCTGTACTTCCTTGGGGACAGGGTTGGGACATGGAAAAGTGGAAGATAGGAATGACTAAATGGGACAAGAAAATTTGGGGGTGTAATAGGTATGTTCATTATCCTATTGTGATTGTTTCATACATACCTATGTATGTGTATATGTAAAAAATTACCAATTATGTATTGTATATCATTTATATGTCCATTAAGCTATTAAAAGCCAACAATATCAACAACATAGCTTGCCATGAATTTCCTCTGACTCACTTATCTACCTCACATTACCTTTATTCTTTCTATAATCTCCCACAGCCCTTCATAGCTATATGTGCATCTTTACTTGTTAAATAGTCATTGCGTGAATTCTTGTGTTCCTATATCTTCCTATGAGATTTTCTTGGAAGTATGAATAAAAAGAACTGGAAATAATAATAATAAACACATCCCAAAAAACTGAAGTCAGGGAGAGCAGAAGCTATTATCATTAGTCATACAGAAGGAAACCCAGTTGACAGCCATTGGAGGATCTGTGTAAGAACTTGGTCCAGTGCCTGAAGCATCCTGGTCCATGCTCTTTCTACCACACCTCATGAACCGGGGGAGAATATTTTTCTACCCAGCCCCACACCTTAGCCTCATCCTAGAGATTATGGAATTATTAAAACCTTCAACCTAAAATGAAATGATTTCCAAGGCAAGAAAGTTGAGCACCTGATTGATAAGAGTCTGAGAGATTCATTGGGTCAAATTTGACAAGGGGAAGAGATCAGCACACAAAATGTGGAGAATGTCCATGTGTGGGCTCTTTTAGTGCTCAGTCTTCTGCCTTCAAGTCTGGGTAAGTAAGTCCAATCTCATCTTCTCCAGACCAATCCTCCTGTCTCTGAGGAGCAAAATCAATGAGGGTTCTTGATGAAAGCTACATTCACTCATTCAGTTTTACCAGAAAATTCTGCCTTGAGAGTGGGGAGGCTCTGAAATGTTCTTTGTGTTATTTGGAGGGGATTATACATCAAAATTCAAATATCCAATCCAGTTTGTAAATCTCTAACAGTACATCTCCCTTGCTTTGCCACAGCCCACCTTTGCCAAAAGGCCAACCCTGCCCTCCACAGCTCAGGACCTCCTTCTCTTCTGAGGAAGGTGTATAGAATCCTAAGCAGCATTAAATTTATAATCCAAATGGATTCCCCAGGCCTTCTCAAGTGTAGTTAGTACGGTAAAAACTACTAGTTAACTATATTAACCTTGCCCTCACTGGAAATAGAACAACTTTTGCAATTAGGTATGGCCAGGAAACTAAATTTTGACCACAAAGATATGAGCAAGAATGCTGTGCAGGATTTCCTAAAGGAACACTATGTGAAGAGCTGCCTTTGGTGGGTAAAAGGTCTTTCCCTTTCTGTTGCCTGGATGTGAATGTCTTAGTTAAAACTCCTTTAGCCACCTAGCAAGGACTGAACAATGAGGAAGCCACTTGCTGAAGGTGATAAAGCAGATAAAAGCCTGGCATCCTCATGTCCATTAGCGATCATGCCAGTCTGAATTGCCCACTTCTGGATATTTTTATATGCAAAAGAAACCAACTTCTATTTCATGTGTGTCACTGTTATCTTGAGGCTTCCCGCTGATTCATCTGATCCTAACCTTAAAGCAGTTGCTCTTCTCTGTTCCCAAACTCTTTTGTGGCTTGCTTTATTCTCTTGGGATTATTTCTCTATGTTTTCATTCTTCACCTGACTATGAATTTAATGAGAAGACACTATATTTGAGTAATCTCCAGATGCCCCTTGCCCTCCTGCCTAGCACACAGCAAGTACTTGTTCAGTATTTTAAAATATTGAAGGAGACAATTTCTAAGATAAAATTTAAATGCTGGCTGGAGTTTAAATTCCCTTTGTTCATTGCCCTGGGGGCAATGCTCCTCTTCAGATGATTCATGGTGTCTGGCCCCAGGGCTTTCCTTGCTGGTAAATTCAACTAGCTTGGACAAGAAATATTGGTGAAAAACAGCCATTGTTGGCTCTCCTCCCACTCACCCAGGATCTTCCCCCTCACTTGCAGATGACAAAATTAAGGCTTTGTTCAGGCAAAGTGCACCGTTATATTTCTGACCTCTCAAACCCCAACCAAAACTGTAGGAATGGCATAACACACAAGCCCCCATTTTCCCATTATTCCTTCCATTTCCAAGTCAATATTTATTTAAAATATCCAAACACTGTTTTAGTATTTTTCTCTCTCAGATTGCTGCCCCTTTAGTATCCCCTCCTATCAGCCCACAGCCAGCATTTCCACCTCTCGATTCCCTACTGTTCTTTTTTCTATAAATAAATTCATCTATTAAAAATATTTATTGGGCTTCCAATAAATGGTGGACACTGTGCAAGTGCTGGGAACATGAAGATAAAAATGTGACTTCAAGTTCGGTTTCTCCATGAGACATAAATGAACAAAATACAATTTGGACAGTTACTGTAATGCAGCGATAGGCCAGATGGGCTGGTCACCTTGAGGAAAGAAACCAAAGGTCTTCTGAGACAGTTGGGAGAGGCTTCACAACAATAATGGAGATTGAGCTTGAAAGATAAGCAGAACATAACCAAGAGAAGAGAGGAGGGCCAACTATTCTGTGCAAATGTGAGGGAAGTGAGGAATACCCTGGAATATCTAAGGCTCCTGGAGTACAAGAAAGATTGTGGATACAAATCAAGTCATCAGAGATGAAGCTAGACCAATGGGCAAGACCCAGGCTGAATGAGTCCCTGAAGTCAGTGTATCTCAGGTTGGACGTTCACCTCAAGGCAGTAGAGTCCCATCCTGCCCATGGTTATGCTCTGCTTTAGAGATACACTCTGGTAAGAGTACCAAGAAGGCAGAAATGAGGCAAGAGCATGCAGCCACTGCACTACTCCAAGCAAGACTAGTGTGGGTAGGGATTGAAGAGGCATAGATTTGAGAGGTACTATGGCCCTGAGAACAACAGGATTTAGGGTGCACTGAATGTGGGATGATTGTTTGGACATGGTGATAGGATGCATAGTTTGGTAAATTGGAGATGGAAAGCACCCTCATTGTCTCCACTTCTCTTTGATATTCTCTCATTTCAGAGAAGAACTTATAGGTAGAGGGTGAGCTCTATTAGACAAAGGCAACTCTCAGCAGAGGCTGAGATAGGGGAAATCCCTACCCCTGCCCCTTCCAACTTTATGCCAACCCTGTTGATCCCACATCCTTTGTGCCTTATTTTGTTGCCCAGTCCATCCTAATCTCCTGTTTTCAGTAGGTTTTACTTTTAGATGATAACCCATGACAATTGATCTGCTGTCACCACGACATGATCATCTATGAAGACCAAAAGATGACCCAAAACAGAATAGCTGGCACTCCTTAAACCCTGAAGGAAGCCCTACCGGGTGTAAATCCAAGCCTATAAGAGGAGGGAATGAGGAATATATTACTCCAGGAGCTGGAGGAGCACCTGGACCCAGCAGACTGTTGTAGAACAGACAAATCTAAAAAGTGCTGGGAGGAGAGGAGGGAACAGACATGTGCCATGTGGTTAACAGTGGCAGGAGTTGTGCAGCAGACACTAACCTGGCTCAAACCCATGTTCCACCAGCGCCATCTTTTTACAGTTTCTTCTAATATGCCCCAGCAGTGAGAGGAAGTATTTGTACCACAAGGTGAAATGAATCAGGGGTGAAATTGAGATCTATTGAAGAAACAAGGAATGGCAAGAATACATTTTTTACAAAGTCAAATTGGACATTTATGTCCTTCATGGAGATACAGTGAGGGGTCCAAGTGTAGAATGCCTTAGGCTTCTGCCTCTTGTATAATTCATTTATGGAAAATTGCAGTCAAAGTATAATAACAGTGAAGGAGGAACCTGAAGGGCCCTTGAAATTCAGAAGGCTGGCTGATGACCCAGAATCAAGGAATGTCCTGGCTGCTGCAGCTAAAGTACTATCATCACTCTTAGGAAACTGTCAAAGCAGCTGCTGCCAAGGACATCTCCCAGACAGTGTGTTCTCAAGCTCCAGTGAGAAGGGATGGATTAACTCTTTGACCCTGGTTCCTGATTCAGTCTCTAATTGCCTTGGGCACACCCTGGGATTTAGAACTGGGCATTATGCTCTTTACTCATATGCCCCCAAAGTGGTAAGAAATGTCCACAAAATCCTACAGTATTAGAGCAGGAGTGTACTTCATTGAGAAGTGGCTAGCCCTTTGTTTTATAGAGGAAGAAGCTACAACCCAGAGAAGTGATGTGACTCATGAAATGAGCTAAGAACTGTGCCCTAGCCAAGTAATGCTGCAATTGCCAAAGCTGGGTGGTCCAAAAATTGTCTAGTAAGTGTTTCTGTATTTATCCAGCCTTGGACTGTGAAAGAAAGGAAAGAGGAGATACATCTGACAAAGTCAAGTTGCCCCCAGTTTTTCACTGGTATAAGCATGGCACAGCAATATACCTCCTAGTCAATGCAAAGAAAACTTTAAAACTAGTTCTCATTGCTTTGAGTTCATTCCTACAAAACATTCTTGACCACCAGAGCCCAGGAAATAAAGGGCTGTGGAAATAAGAGGTGTGTCTCTGGTTATAACTTCATATTCACTGGCACATCAAGCCCTCATGAGCTTGATCAACATGAACCACTTTTCTCCAGCTGGAGTGATTCCATTTCCATCGTTCTATAAAGGTGACCCAACAAGCTGTCCTGGAAAAACCAATTAGGTTTTCTCCCTCTCTTGCCTTTTGATAACAAGCAGCTGACAGCTTCTTTCACCTGATGAATGTTAGGTAATTTGGGTTCACATTGCCTCAAAATTTTTGAAGCAATGCATATGTGTTTATGCCTCATGGATTAACAACCTTGAAGACCAATCATCTATAAAGAATCAAACCATAGAATCCTATTGCTTATATAGTAGATAGTTTGTCTTCAGATGCTCCAGTATCCCCTTCTGTGCCCTTTCTTCTTCCAAGTTATCTCTCCATCTGTCTTCTTCCTGTGTTCAAGTTTCAGTAGGTTTCCTTGTTCTTCCTTTTCTAACAAAACTCCTTTTAGAAATGACTTCCAAGAGAATGCTTCTCAAAATCTGCTCTTCCCTGGTCATTCTCCCTGCCTCTGCTTTTTTTTTTTTTTTTAAGAATCACCCCCCTTCTTTCGCCTAGATATGACAACAGCTCTGAAACTGGTTTCATTTTCTTCACTGCTAACCAATTAATCTTCCCAAAGCTCTCTTCTCATCAGGACACTTCTGTATCCAAAAATATTCAGTGTATCCTTGTTGCACACAGAATAGAGTCAAGATTTCCTCATACATTGTTCAAAATTGTGCATGGCATGAACTCAGTAGTTCCTTCCAGTCTGATCTCCTTCTTTTCCCTCCACTGGCATTACCTCTGGCTAATAAATCTCTCTGAGTTCTTCTACTTCTTCCTTATATATCCCTCAATTTCTGGGCTTCACACCTTTGCTCTGCTTGGAATACTGCCCCCCCCATTTCCCTGAATCTTACCCATCTGTATCAGTTAGGATTAGTTAGGAACAACCAAGATGAAAACTAGCAGGCTCATCCAAGACCAGAGTTTACTTTTTTTTAATAGAGAAGTTTAGAGATTCAGGTTCCTACCAGCTTATTATTCTATTATCCTTAGAATGGTCCAAGATAGAACTTGGAGCTCCATTCACTATATCTACATTCCATAAATCAAGATGTAGGAAGGGACAAAGAAAAAGAGGGCAAAGATCACCAACTATCTTTTAGGGACAGTTTCTGGAAATTGCCACATTTAACTTCAGCTTACATTGCTTTCAATTTAGTCATGTGGTCACATCCAGCTCCAAGAGAGGCTGGGAAATGGCTTTATTCTAGGAGACTATATTTCTAGTTAAAAATTCGATGGACCAGGGATTTAGCTCAGTGTTTCTGCCACCTGCCTCGCAAGCACAAGGTCCCAAGTTCGATCCCCAGTACCAAAAACAAAAGTGGGAGGCCTGTTGTTACTGATATTAAGGCCTGCTATCAGTGTCTGCTGTATCATTGCTCGGAACTACCTCTTCTTTGCAATCTTTGTTTCGACCCCTTCTTTAGTGATAGTCTCCTCTGAACTGAGGTCACCGGTAGGGCAGGACTCTGTGCTAAGTTCATTTGAATTTTCCTGTCCTCACCACCAGTGGGTACATATAGGGCAATATGTACAAGAATGGTTCCCTGGCCCTTGGCCAGCTTCTCATTCTAATCCACCATGTATAATCATTCTGAACAGCATAATTCCATTTTCACTTTTAGGTCCTCTTTTTTCTTAATCCAAGATATAAATTATATTGAAGAGTGGATTTTACTGATACCTACACAGAATTATCCATCTCTTCCACCAATGGGAAAGCAAATTATCATGTCTGGCTGTGCCTTAAGATGGGCCCCCTCCCACAATGCCCTTCGCCCTCTCATAATATCTACATTCGCCAGGGCCTGCCCCATCCTCACACACAGACATGTCTGGATTCCATCTTGTTCTCATAAGCAGTTACATAATCATATGCTGTAATATAAATAATCACAGACTGTTATATAAACAATACCCAAGGCCTCCAGTGCTGTGCAAATACAGTGTGATAAACATTTGATGGATGGATAATTATTGCCTCCAGTTTACCAACTCTCTGGATCATTTGGTCAGGTTTAAATGCAGATCAGTTTTTGAAATATAAATGAATAACTATAGAATCTGAATTGAATGTACAACCTATGACCATAGAAGAAATTGGTTATAGGTACACAAATCGAAACTTTGTCATATGAGGGAAAATGCAGGGCACTGGCACTGTACAGATAGAGTTCTCTTTCTCTACCCAAAGATGATTTCCAGAGTTTCTCATGTTCCAAGAATGACACAGAGTGTTTCTTGTGCATTACTTCTTAGCCTCATTACAACTTGAGAATTTCATCCTCATTTTACAAAAGAGGAAACTGGGGGCCAGAGAATATAACTCATTTGCTCTAGGCCATGTAAATCTAAACTTAACTCAGATATATCTGGCTACAGAACCAGTGAGGTCTCTGCTACTGCATAACTTTTCTGATAGTTGATGAGCTTCACTGCATAATGTGCTCATATGAGCTCAGCAGGACCTGGAGAATAACAACACAGACAGGCCACCAGGACTCAGCACCATAAGACTGGCCCAGGAGGGAAGTGGTCTCCCTCACTGAGTGCTCCATCAGGAGAGATTTGAGCAGAATCCTTGAGACCTATTGTCAGGGGATGTAGAGAAGGCTGAGTCTGAAAGGAGGTTGGTTTCTAAATCCCTACAGACTCCAGGGCTGTAATTAGAACCAAGGTTCTTCAGCCAAGGAGGTAGCAGGCTGCTCACGAAGAATTGGAGTGGGAAATCTGACTTTGAAAGTTAATAGAGGATTATGCAACACTGAATATACTTTGTGCTACTGTACTAATCCCTTAAAAACAGCTAAATGGCATATTTTGTCTTCTGCATTTGACACAATAAAAGTGTTAGTGGAAAAAAGGAGACAAATCCATAGACTAACTTAGCAACTGACTCAAATGCAAAAAGCTTTTAACGCCTTTGGAAGGAAGGCCCTTCAGTGTGCCCCCCTTACATTCTAGACAAAAGAAGGTTTTTGTGCAAGACTGCGCATGTCTTGGAATTTGAATAAAAGAGGAGTTTTAAAATTAGTCAATAGCATTCTCTGCACACCCTCTGAGCCCAGGAGACCAGCCTTGTGATGTCAGGCCACTTGACAAGTACAAAAATTAAGCCATCTGGGCTTTTTTCATAATTATTAAAAGTAACAGCTGGCATTTATAGTGCACTTACTACCTACAAGACACCCTAGAGAATCCTGTGCTTGTCTTATTGGGGCTGAGGTCCTCAGGGTCAGTTTTAGGGAGGATGGTGGGATGGGGCACTAGGGAAGGGAGAATGTGGCTGCAGGCCTGATAATGAGTGGGATGACTACCACCTTCCTGGACAGGCTCTGGGTGAATAGCACATCTAGTGCTTTGTGGTTAATCGAAGCTTGAGAAATACCTTAGGAGAACGTGTATTTCCTGTGTAAAATCAAGTTCACTTTTTGGCTCAGATTCCCTCAAATAATTCAAAGAACTGGGACTTGGCTTTTGTAAATCTGGTGTTCTCACTTGCCAGAGTGTTGAACTGATGAGGGCAAATAAAGTCCTTGGAGAGCAAATGAACTGAGATACAGAAACAGGCAAGCACCAGCCTTGGCCGGGGATGGGCTTTTGGGTGTGTGTTTCCTGCCCAGTGTTCTCCCTCTCCTGCTAGAGCCCTTCATTACTGAACTCCTCAGTTATGATCAAAGACTTTTTCCTAGGGTCCCTGCTGTCAGCTTTTGCATACCCCAACCCAGCCGCTCAGTTGCAGAGAAACCTTCCCCAAACACAGTCTCCATCATTTCATTTTCTAGTTTAAGAACCCAACAAAGATCTTTCTTCCTGCATCTTAGCCCCAGTCCAGCCTCCTCATTGCCCCCTTCCCCTAGCCCACTGCACCACACTTCTCATTCCTCCTTACCCCGTATTATCTCCTGATTGCTCCGGCCAAGCCCATCTCATTAAGAACTGCCACAGACAGCTGGCCTCTTCTGGCACCTGTGCTTTGTCACGAGTCATTGCGCCCATTTCAACCTCCTCCCTCTTTATCAATGCAGGGCCACCACCCCCCGTAAGACCCAGCTCTTCACCTTTAGGAAGTGTCCCAAAATGTCTGTTTCTGTTTTAGTTCATTGTGCCCAGTGTCCCTTGGTCCAAAGGTTTTCAATTTAACCATTTTCACAGGGAACATCGGCTTGTTCCATCTGCATGTGGCCAGGTTGTCACTGGGCTGTACAGAGTGGAGGAGGCAACAGGCTGAAGAGGGGGGTCTCTAATTTATTGGGTTTTTTTTTCCGGTACCCAGGATCAAACTCACTTGCAAGGCAGGCATGGTGCCACTGAGCTAAATCCCCAGCCCTCTAATTTATTCTTAAATATCCTCTCAAAGGCTTTTCCTATGTTTTAGACTTCCACTTCTAAAGGTGCATGGTGCTGCCATCCCTGAGCCTTTGGAAGGTCCTTTGGTATAAATAGGACTGCTTTTCCTCTCTCTTCACTCAAGATTAACAATGGGCTTTCCACATTTGCTAAATGTGTTACTATTTGCCCACATGTCTTACACTTTCCAGAATGTTGCTACAACAGACTCCTCCCTCCTTCTCTTTATTCTTACAGCTTCCTGCCTTTTGTCTTTCACTCTCTCCAGAAAATGCTGATGAAATTTCCTGAACGCACATCCAACTTGGTTCCTTTATTTAGGAGTCCCAACTGGCCATGTGTCCTTTGTTGCTAAGTTCTTTCTCTCTGGAATGTACCTGCCCTTCTCAGCCACAATATACACCACAATCACTGTACCTGCCACTCTGGAATGCATTTCTCTAAAAGATACAGAAATAGCTTTTACTGATGAACCTGGGCAACCTTGTTGAATATGGCTGTAAAAAACTGGACATGCACCAGGTATCCTGTGTCAGCTGAGTCACTGAACTTCCAGGGTCTTATTCTAGATGGTCATACTGGCTGAAGGCAGGACACATGTGCATTCACCACTTCCCATATGGGCAAGCAATGAGATGGGTTGAGCTGCATCCTCTGCCACACCAGGTGCAGGCTCCTATTGAGTCATAGACATACAGTGTCAACAAGGCAAACATAGCCCTTAGCCTAGACATTCTCATTTCCCAGTGGGGAAAGCAGAAGCTCCCTCTGGTTGTAAAAGATACAGAGTAGAAAGAGCTTCATTCACCTGGATCTGCTGTGACTGATGATAACTTCATATGGGAGCTATTTCTGAACAACAGAGGAAGACCCAAGGTCCGCTCCTGCTTTGGGCTCTTCATCCCACACACTCACATCCTGGAGAAAAACAAGGAGAACCAATTTAGGTGAGTGAGTTTATTCATTCCTTCCTGCTTGTATAGCTGGAATTGTTTATCTTGGTGAAGAGTTTGAGTCTTGATTCAAATAACCAGACCTGCAGACCTCAACTTTCATTAACCTCATCAGAAGGACAGCATCTCCAAAATCAGACCTGAGAAGGTAGAAATAGAATGATTGTGGCTTCGCTTAAGAATGCATGACCTATTTGCTCACTTGATAAGTATATGTTGAGTATGTTCTCTGTGCAAACCCACTGTAAGACTTGAGGGTACAAGGAAAGCAAGCAGCTCTGCCCAACCTATAGGAGCCTACAATCTATGGAGGATGCAATCAGGTGAATGGGTACCATCCCTGTGACAGGCATTAGGCCAGAGAGAGAGAGAGAGACTATAGCTGTGATCCCAGGCTATATATCAAGGATGACTTCTGATGTAAATGATGAATGGGATTGAGGCAAGCCAAGAAGGCAGGTTTCGGACCTGAACTTTCATAGAATTCTAACAGAGTTCCATGTGGCCAGCCACACGGATGTGGCAGAATGGTGGGAGGTGAGAAGGGCTGGGCTTGCACAGGCTCAGAGTTCACACAGCAGATTTGGATTTAGCCTCAAGGCTGAAGGAGAGTTCCAAGCAGGGGGCTGACTCACATTTTGGGGGAAAAAGTCTGATTGGCAAGATCAAAATGAGGCACAATGTAGCGGGACTCCCAAGAGCTTTGGGAAGCAGAGTCACTGGGCTTTGGTAATGGAACAACTGAGGCTCAGGGAGAAGGGGAGCGGTGGCCACAGTTCTACTGGACACTTACCAAGACACGGAGAGGCTCAGCAGGATTTGCTCTAACTCCTTTACCTAAAGAAAACAAGCAGCAGAACTAAAGATGCCTATCCCTAGACCTCCACTCCAGGAATCTGAGGACAGGACCAGCCATATCCAGAATTCAACACCTCCCACAATGACTTCCTGGTCCAGCTCCTCATCTCATCCCTATAATTGGACTTTGTGTACAATTAAGAGCCAAGAAAATCCACTTTTCAGTCCAACATCCCCAACATCCCAGCTCCAGCCCCAGCTGGACTAGATGACTCTGGACATGACCCCACTCCCTGCCTTGGACCTATACACAAGAATGTTGTAGGCACTGCAGCAACCTACAACTCATCACAGCCCCTCAGGTCTGAGATACAGATGTATAATATCTCCTCAGCCCGGAGCTCAGGTCCCAGGCTCCCCTGTCCCTATCTGCAGACACTCATAGCACACCAGATCCTCAGGACTTCTGAGAGTCTAGCTGCCGTCAGAGCAGGTGACTGGTGTGTCTGCTAAAACCTGCTCTCCACTCTTCCTCTGTCCAGTCACAGGCAGGGAAGCAAAGAGAAGTCACCCACCCTCCCATGGTACATAGACAACCACCTGGCTATCTTGGCCCACAGGGTCTAAACTCTCAGAAATGGGAGTCATCTTTAAAGTGCTGAGTTAAACTTGACTTTGGAAAGGACATGAGGCTGAATCAGACACAGTATCTTTTGGCTAGGAGGGGATATAAGCACTTATCTAACTCACTACAAAGTTAACTGTGACCAGTGTTACAAGCTGAATTGTGTTTTTACTACACAATTCCTATGTTGAAGACCTGGCCCTAGTACCTCTCAGTTAGAGACATGAGCTTTATAGTGATAATTAAGCTAAAATGAGGTCATTAGAATGAATTGGAATCCAGCGTGACTGGAGTCCCTATAAGAGGATTCAAGACACAGTCACACAGAGGGAAGACCATGTGAGGACACAGGGAAAATATGACATCAACAAGCCAAGAGAGTGGCCTCAGAAGAAACCAATCATGCCAACACATTGATCTCAGACATTTAGCTTCCAGAACTGTGAGAAAATAATTTTCTGTTGCTTAAACTACCCAGTCTTTGGCACTTTGTATGGTAGCCCAAGTAGACTACTACAAGTGCTATACCCAACATGTACTATAGGAATACAGAGGAAAGAGCTGGACCCTGAAGGAAGGAAGCTGACCCAGGGGTTAACATGTGGGCCCAAGGTGGCAGGACCCAGACCTTCCTGGTCTGCCACTTGCTTGGTGAGTCAACACCTGGCATGGTGGCTGGAAGAATGACATAAGATAAAGCAGGTACAGCACAGATCAGAAAGAATGGCCACAGGATGGATAGCAATGGCTTTGCTGGGGAGAAATCCTGTCATGCATGTAAGAGATACAGAAAAACAGGGCTTTCAGGGACTGCCTGTGAAGGAAAAAACCTTCCAGCAGAGGGGACCCCATGGACAGGGCCTGCAGATGGGCAGAACTTGTCAAGGGAAAGGCAATTTACCTGGGAGGGCTAAGGAGAATGGGCAGGGAAATGGTAAAGCCAAGGGGAAAATAGGAACACCAGACTAGATTTTGTTCCCAAAGAAAGAGAAATCCTAACTTGAATATTATACATTATGTACATTGTCAAATTGTCACTCTGCACCCCACACATATGTAGAGTTATTATTTGCCAAAATATAGGAGAAAAATCAATAAAGATTTTAAACAAGGCGGAGAGCAACAGAGAAGGGAACTTTGGCAAGCTTATAGAAACAAGATTGAGATAGGAAGGGGAAACACAAAGAAAGCAGCTGCAGGCTTTGTGATGCATAAAAGAGGCCAGCAGGTCAGAGGCCAGTAATTCTAGCTCTTCTATTTGCTCATCTGAAATATTTATTTCAATGTTTACATGCATAAACAATGCAGTCACTCCTTTCTCTAGCTCTTAAAAGATTTTCCGTGAGTGTTCCTGGAAGAGAAAGTTAATGCCTTTACTCTGAAATTGATTTCTGAGAAGCAGGCCCTGCATTTGCAAGCTGGCTTCCAGGAGGATTTCTTAGGCCTGGCCATTCCTCTGCCCATGCCACCTCCTGGGTATGGATCTGGGCTGAGGCTCAGGATCTCCAGTTTCAAAGAGAGAATAGTCCTTAGGGAATTCAGCTGGGAGGTGGCTAATGAATAAATAAATGTGGACTAATCATATCCCTGTCCATTTGCCAGGGTTATGCTATTTAATCTTGTGCAGCATGCCCTGAGCGTCAGCCTGTCTTTCTGCAGAAATACAGACTGGCTGTGCCAAATCGTCATTTCTTTCTAGTTTACCCATGTTATCTGGGTAGCAGAAAAGTTGAAGCTTGTCAGTAGCTTTGATAATACCTAGTTCAATTCTTCCATTTTATATATGAGGAAACTGAGACCCAGTGATGCCTGGGTTTGTTACTGCCATATATGACCCTGGAACCTAGATCTATGACTCCCAGCCTGCACTGTCAGCATGCATTGTCCACTGGAGAAGCATTGCACAGTAGAAATACAATGCAAGATGCATGTGTAATTTTAAAGCTTCCAGTAGCCACGTGAAAAAAGTAAAAAGAAAAAAACAAAATTAGTTTTAGTAATGCATTACACTTAATCTAGGATATGCAAAATATACAAACTCTGTTCACACTTTTCAATGCACTAAGTCAAATCACGCTACACACTTGCTTGGGCTTAGCTGGGATGAGCATGGTTGGGTAGGAGCCGGACTATGAATAGCAGTATGAAGGGCCTCTCCAAGGAAAGCCATCAATTGCAAACCCACGATGCTGCACATTTTGCAGAAAATCTGCACTTCTCTGAGGAACATTAGTATATAGAAAACTATTCCATAATAAAAGTGTAGGCTGTGGTAGACATTGTGCCAGCCTACAACAGACAGAGAACTTTTTATCCAGCCACCCATGTCTAGGGCACTTTTAGCTGACACAAGATGCCTGTGGGCTACTGGTATTCCATCTATCTCTTGAGGTGGCTGGTTGTGGGTGGCAGTGCCAACTGCTGGGTGGAATGCTGGGACAGAAGTGCCGAGGTTTAGAGGAACTGCCCCTCACACTGCAGGATTTGTGAGATCAGCCCAGATGACCCATGTGGAATTCCCAAGGCCCTTGGTCCAGGGACTATACTAACTTCCAGAACTGTGCCAAGTTACAGAATTCCTCTTCTTTCCAGTAATCTGGGATTCCATTTTAATTCCTTAAAAGCTGATGCAAGCTGATTTTGCCTATACCTTCTCCAAAATTGTTAATATGTATCTCAGGGCCAAGTGTTCCTTCTCTGACCTTCTAGAAAAGTTTCTTTTTTTGTCAGGGTTACTATACAGGTAGACTGACTAAGGCTTCTGATAAACAGTAGCCTCCCAAGGTAACAAACTCTCACCATAAACAAGGTTGGTATATTCTCTACCACCAGCTGGCCCATGGTGCGGCCAATCTGGTGTCCATCAAGTCCGATGCTAAGATTTATGAAGTTAACAATCCCCTTGGAACAACAGGTGGTCACAGAGTTGGTTATACATTTGTTTCTAGAACTGTTCTGACCAATACATTTGGGCTGTTGAACCCTTGAAATGTGGCTAGTCCAAATTGAGATTTACCGTAAGTATGAAATCCATGCCAGATATCACAGACTAAGTATGAAAAATAGAATGTAAGATACCACATTGAACAGTCCTCCAAGGAGGCACATTGTATGGGGGTCAAGTTGACAGTGCTTGTGATATGTAAACCGAGACCAAATTTGAGCATTTATTTAGGACTGTGTGTGTCCTTTGGGTTTGTTTCACTTCTCCATTTACCACCAAATTGGATTCATGATATTTCAAACTTTACTGATGTTAAATGGAGGAAAGGATCAGAAAAAAATATTTTTTACGAAGTAATAAGATTTAAAACTCAGCTCTTTAAATGTTTCTGTTTTTACCTGTCTTTTCTTGTCCAAAAGTGGAACATTCCCTGTGAGAAGAGGAAGGTTCCACCTTGTTCTTTAAGTCACCAAAAGCCCAAGCCCAGGATTCTGTACCTCCTTGGCTCCCTGAATTCTCGCAACATTATTTCCCAGTTGGTTGATGCCAAGGTAAAAAGACATCCTTTTAACAGTTAGAGGGGATCAGTTGCTTAAATGAGTTCATATCAGTGTTTTATTTATGGTTTTACAATAAAACGACCTTTAGGGGAAAATGCTTATATTAATCACTTGTTGAAATGATAATTTTTGTCCTGTATCAGATTAAATATAATGTGTTACTAAAATTAATTACCCCTGTTTCTTTTTATTGTTAATGTAACTACTTTAAAATTTAAAATTACATATGTGACTCATATTCTTTCCCATCAGAAATCATGCTCTCAGTGGAAGCATTTCATCTGCAAGTTCACCACTTCCGATGGCAGTGACTGGGATTTGGCAGCATAGTGATAGAAGGCATAAGCCTGGTAGCTAGTGACTAGGACAAGAATCTGAAATAAAAGCCCTGGCTGGAGGTGCTGTTGGGCACAAGTGTCTACCACCCCTATTCCATTCTTTGTTCACCACACTGGAAATCATGACCAAGACTATGCTGAGGAGCCACTGACTAGACCCGGGTCCTTCCATTGATACAACTGTGGAGTCAGGCAGGAAACTTGGAACCAGACAGCTTCAGATGATGGCTCTTATTTACTGCTACTTATTCTTAGAAATGGAACTTAAAAATCTAGGGCTGAACATGGGGCCCTTGTTAATACAAGGAATCCTTGTGATACATCTTGATTTTGGTGGGAGATAAATGAACACAAACAAGTGGTAAGATTGCATAGAATTAAAATGTATGCACACACTCATGTGCATCCATGCACACACCTTTATCTGTATTATTATGTACATGTGAATCTACAATTATCTCAACATTCAGGGCCATATTGTATACCCATGTTCATAGTAGCGTTATTACTGTACCCAATAGGAAGAAAAACCTAAGTGTTCATCAATGAATGGATGATAAATAAATTATGGCATATACATTCAAGGGAAAATATTATTCAACCTTAAAAAAATGGAAATTCAAAGAGCCAGGCATAGTGGTGCATGCCTATAATCCCCTTACTGAAGGGAGCCTGAGGCAGGAGGATTGCAAGTTTGAGTCCTGCCTGGGCAACTTAGCAAGATCTTACCTCAAAATAACAAAATAAAATAATAAAATGGTTGGGTATGTGACTCAGCTGTAGAGCACCTTTGGGTTTGATCCTCAGTATCGTAAAGACAAAAAAAGAGGGAAATTCTGACACAGGCTACAACAGATATGAACCTCAATGACATTATTCTGACTGAAGTGAGCCAGTTTTAAAAGGACAAATACTGCCTGATTTCTCTTGTATGATATATCTGGAACAACCAAATTCATAGAGACAAAAGTAGGTTGATGATTGCCAGGGTCTGAGGGAGGGAGGAATGGGGTATTAGTGTTTAATGGCTATGGTATTTCAGTTGAAGTAGATGACAAAATTCTACAGACTGATGTTAGTGTTGGTTGCACAAAATGTGAATGCACTTTACTGTTAGTCAGGGCCTTTTGACTTACAGAGAATGACACCCTTTTACAGTTCACACTGTTCAAGCAGTAAGAACCAACAAGATATTGAGCAAGTAAGAAGGGACCCAACCTCCGGCTCCTGGGTCATAAACCTGTGAGGGCGGCAGAAGTCAAGGTGATGCTGGGTGTTGGGAAGCCATGGGCCCCACTGGCCTCCATGCCTCACTCCAAGTATGTCACACATTGCACAAGATCTCTTGTGCTACCCAAAGGTGGACCCAGACCTGTTATTATGTAGTTACTCTTGATCAAAAATGTTGGTAAACATGAGGTTCATGGAGCTAAAAGTCTACATGGAGGTGTCTGAGCCTGCAACCAATGGGGCTGGGGGAGGCAAGGACTGATCCCAGTTCCGGGAAATTAGATCTGACTTAGTGGATGAGGTGGGATTGGCACTTGGGATCATATTTTAATACCATCTCACCAAAATTATGAAGTTTTTCCTGTACAAACTAAGTGGGTTGACTTTATAGACCATCGCAATTGTACCAGTGAGATAGGCCTGGATTTTCTAATTGATGTGAAAGAACCCCCTGAGTGGGACAGGTAGCCTATGGTACCCCCAAGAAATCGGTCACCTAAAGGAGATGACTGTAAGTCTCCATTGAGTAACGCTGAGACTCAAGTTAGGGAGGAGAGAGCTACTAGGTGGGGAGTTTTTCCCTTATCCAATTACCAGAGAACACAAAACAACAAGGGTCAATTTTTGACAATGGAATCATTCCAAAAGATTACTGTTTTTTCCCCTTGAATTCACATAGGCTGGCCAGAACCCCCTAGACTGCCTGGAATGGGCATTAAAAATGCCAGATATCTCAGTCACAATTTTTAGGCAAGGCATTTATTAAGACACAGTGACTTTACCAGCCATCTCCCAAGCAGCACTGTAGCCATCTCACAGGACCTGTGCCAGGCAGCAGCTTCATGGCTCTGCCTCCAGCTGTGACCAAGAATGAACAGATAATGTCTCTACATGATTCTGCTCAGTGTGTGATGTCTCCTCCACCAGTTCCTGAGCCAACCGATTCAATGGTTTATGAAAAACAGCATTGTTTTCCCTCTTGGTCATGTAAGTCATGAGAAATTTTTGTGTGGTGATGCATAAATCCCAGAAAGTTTGGTAAAAAAAAAAAAAAGTTCCCTGAACTGTGGGTGGTTCCTTAAGTTTGTCCAAATTTACTAAATACCCTGTGTCCATAAAATGATCCTGAAAGTTTCACTCAAATACCATCCTCTCAAAGAAGCCCTTTGGACTCTCCTATTGTCTAAAATCTCACTGATAAAGCAAGCATAACAGGTCCCAAATAAATTAGTCATCTTCTTTAAGAAATCAATAATTATTTCCTGAGCACTTGAAAACTGGGATGTGGCAATGCTACAGACTTTTTAGTTCCTTCTATACTTATTCCTCTTCATCATCATTGTAAAAGCTATTGGCTTATGACCTACGCTGTTCTTGAATTTGATGCTGTACATAGTGTATTGATATGGAAAGACAGAAGGACCCACGTTGAATTTCATTCTTGTAAATACATAAATACTGTAATATTTGCTAATCCCACTTTTATAAATATATTTATAGATAGGTATTAATGTATATTTTCAATAAAACAAAATCTGAAAGCATATAAACATTAATAGTAACAGTTCTTGAGGAGTAAAATTAATTTTTGTTTATGTTAGCTTCTATGTATATTTTTTTCTAGAGCAAATTTATAAGTGAAATTGAAAAACAAGTGCTTTAGGAAAACATTGGTATTGAGAGGACAAGGCCCACAACTTCAAATTATATTACAAAGCTTCAATGATAAAAACAGTATAGTACTGGCACAAAAACAGACAGGTGGATCAATGTTACAGAATAGAGGATGCAGAAACACCCCCAGGCACATTCAGCCATCTGATCTTTTAAAGGGGGGAGGAGGGCAAAAACATACAATGGAGGAAAGATAGCCTTTCTAACAAATGGCACTGGGAAAATTGGCTATCCACATTCAGAAGATTGAACCCAGACCTATATCTCTCACTGTATATAAAACTAAAATCAAAATGGATCAAAGATCCAAATATTAAAACAGAAACACTCAACCTACTGAAAGATAAAATAGGTAAAACTCTTGAAGACATCAGCATAGGCAAGGACTTTCTGAATACAACCCCAGATGCACAAAATATAACATTAAGAATCAACAAATGGAATTATATCAAATTTAAAAGCTTCTGCACAGCAAAGGAAATAACCAACAGAATAAAGAGACAATCCTCAGAACAGGAAAAATTTGACATCTATTCCTCAAATACAGCACTAATATCTAGAATATACAAAGAACTCAAAATAATTAGTCCCCCCAAAATAAAAGACCCAATCAAAAAATGAGCAATTGAAATGAATAGATACTTTTCAGAGGAAAAAGTACAATGGCCAATAAATATATTAAAAATGTTCAATGTCTCTGACCATTAGAGAAATGCAAATTAAAACAACACTGAGATTTCATCTTACTCCAGAGAGAAACAGCTGTCACCAGGAAACAAAGTAATAACAAATTCTGGCAAGGCTGTGGAGGGAAAAGGAACCCTTCTACATTGTTGATGGAAATGTAAACTAGTACAACCATTATGAAAATCAATGTGGAGATTCCTCAAAAAACTAAAATTTTAAATTCCATTCAACCCTGCTATTTCCCCTTCTAGCTGTCTTTCTCAAAGAGTTAAAAACATCCTATCATAATGATACATACATACCTATATTTATTCCAATACAATTTATAATAGCTAAATCTTGAAAGAGGCCTATATGTCTATCAGATGAATAGATAAAGAAAATGTGATATCTATACACAATGAAGTAGTACTCTGTTATAATCATATGTAGGAAAATGGATGTGCCTTGAGACCGTACTCTGAAGTGAAATAAATTAGACACACAAGCTTAAATATCACATGATTTCTCTTATATGAGAAACTCATGTATAAATAAATTAAAGAACAAAATAAAAGATATATCTTTTGCGAATGGGAAGGGGACTAGGAAATGGAGAGAAAGGAGCAAGGGGGATGGGATGTAAAAAGAAATAAGGTACATTATGACATGTACTAACTGCATAAGATGACTAACGGACTAATAAAAATTTACATTTGACAAAGAGAAGAGACCATAGTAGATTCAGTACCCATTTAAAGAGGCTTATACATGATTTTAGTTTGAGGAGCTCAGACTTTGTTCCAAGATTATGGGCTTCTTTGGGTGAACATTTTAGGCTTAAAGACAGAAACAGTAAGGTTTATCTTTTTCCTGTGTAACTGGAATTTTAAAAAGTGTATATAAATATATGTTTTATATAATTATTTTTAAATTTCATAGATTTCCTTTTTCTTTTTAATTAACATGTAATAATTATAAAGATTTATGGGGTATGGTATAATATTTCAATACACAATGTATATAGTATATACTGATGAAATCAAGGTAATTAGCATTTTCATTTTGTTTTCATTTCTTTATGTTTGGGGTCTTTGAGCTACTCTTTTTTATAAAATATATAATAGTTTATTGTAATCTGTAGGCATCCCACTGTGCTGCAGAACACTAGAACTTAGATAGATAGATAGATAGATAGATAGATAGATAGATAGATAGATAGACAGACAGACAGACAGAGGGATGAATGATAGATAGTAACCTCCCCCTTGAAATGAGGGAGGAATCTTCACTAGCCTGGTTAGGCTAACTCCTGTGCTGATCCTGCCAGGACAAAGCTTGGAGAAGACAATAGCGAAAACTAAGAGAAACTAAATTCATACAAAGAACATAACATTACCCAAAGGAGGAAATATACAAAATGGGGAAGGAAGTGCAGAGAACTTGAGCAGAGTAAGGAAAGTAGGGGAGAACTAGTGCAACTGGGATTTTTTTTTTAAGTGAAAAAGACAGAGAGGGAAGGTGTTAGAACAACTACTATCCTGTAGGACCTGTAGAACCAGGCTGGAGGAGAGAGGGAAATGAAGAGAAAGGGAGGCCCCATTAATTAAGAACTTTGTAACATCACTCACACTCTGCCTCCCCTCAAGAATACCTTCAGTAGGGCCAGGGATTTAGCTCAGTGGTTCTGCTGCCTGCCTTGCAAGCACAAGGACCGGAGTTCAATCCCTGGGACCAAAAAAAAAAGAATACCTACAGTGAAGAGTTACAGTACTCTAAAGTTTGGGGCTCAGGTTGGTATCTCTTTGGGTTGTACTGGCTGCGAGATGATATCTACAACTAAAACAAGAAGGCTTAAATTTAGCCAGATGAAGACTCATCTTGTTTTGCAAGATTGGAAATATAGTCATTTGATGAGGTAAAGGTGGAGCCCCTGGGACATGGAAAGAGCCAAGCTTCTCTTTGCTGGGCAGTAGGGGCAGCTAGAGTCAGTCCTTGGCCCCACTGGAGTGTTCCACTGCCCACATCATGAGCTTCAGAATCAGTGTTTCCACTTCCCTGGCTCTGTAAGAGTTCCCTACCCTGGATGGCTTTAACAATAGAAATTTACCATCTCATGGAGGATGAAAATCCAAGAACAGCATGGTAGCAGAGTCACTTCCCTCTAAGAACTATGAGGAATGGATCTGTTCCATGGGCCTCTCCTTGGATCATAGGTGGCGTCTTCATGTCCACATGGTGTTCTCCTTGTATGTCTGTCTCTGTGCCCATACACCCCTTTTTTGTAGTACAAATCATATTGGGTTAGGGCCCACTCTGATGACTGCACTTGAACTTGGTTACCTCCTTAAATATCCCATTTTCAAATAGGATCTTTCCCATTTCACTTTCACATTCAAAAGTATCAGGGATTAGGACTCAATGAACAAATTTGGGGAGCAAGGGAGACACAATTCAGCCCATGAAAATCACTGACAGCCCCCTGGCTATAGTCACTCTCAGTTCCTGTGGCCCCCACCCTGGACGTTGCCCCCTGGGGAGTTCTTCCCCTTTCTCCTCACACATGCTTATTCTAAAGGGGCCCAGTCCTTCCTGTCCTCATAGTTTTGCGGGAATTCCTCAGCACTCAGGCTTGATAACATTTCCCTTCCTGTTTTCAGTGCCTGTAGAGTCTTGTCCTAGGAGAAGTTTCTCTGGTATATTCAGTGGGGATTGAGGCAGGAGGAAAGTCTCACAAGTGGATGAACCCCTTTCCTGAAGACTGTTTGGATACCCACTGAATGAAGCCCCTTCTCCAGGGGCCCTCAAGTGGGTCAGCAGATGCTTCCTCCCCCTGCCCAAAAGGCTGTGGCCTCATTCCTTAGGGGCTTTGTGGAGATGTGCCAGCCCCTCAAAGCCTTCTTCTCTTCTTGGACAGGGAAGCAGGAACTGATGCCTCTGGTCATCTAGGTGTAGCCAAAAAGTTTTCCTTAATATCTAAATTCCTGACATAGAATACTGAGGAAAACATGGTTCATGAGAATAGTAAGTTACATTTTTTTATTACTTAAATTCTTTTATTGGTACATTGTAGGTATACAACACAATTACATTTCTCATTGGGAATTGTACCTGTACATAATGCATCTTGGTTCTTATTTTTTCCCCATTCCTAGCCCTCCCTTCACGTCCTCCACCCTTCCCTATTTACAAAGACTTTATTTCCATTTTTTCCATTTCTCACCATTTTTTCCTTTCCCTTCTTTCCTTTCCCCTGCCCCTCCCACTACCCCTACCCCTTTGGACCTTTTCTTCCTATTTTACATTATCAATTATTCATTCTAACCATTGGTACATTTTAGGTATACAATATAAGGACATTCATCATTGGAAATTTGCACCTTTACATAGTCTCTCTTGGTTCTTATTTTTCCCCCTTCCCTTGCCCTCCCTTCAACCCCTCCATCCCTCACTATTTACAAAGACTTTGTTTCCATTTTTTCATTTTCTCATATTAATTTCATTCCCTTCTTTCCTTGCCCCTACCCCTCCCACTTCCCCTTCTCCTTAGACCCTTTTCTTCCTGTTTCACATTATCTATTATACCTTTTAGTCCTTATTTACACTTTCAGTTTCTCACACCAGAGAAACTATTTGGTATGTATACATGTGTGTCCTATTTATTTCACTTAAAAGTATCGCCTCAATGTGCATCCATTTAGCTATAAATGTCTCTAATTTCTCATTTTTTATGGCTGAGTAGTACTCCATTTTATAAAAAAACACATCTTCTTGATCCGTAAGTTACATTTTTTAAAACATGTTAAATTATCATAACTCATAATGGTAGGGCTTCTTAACATTAGTGATTTTCACACCGAGGTCCCAAATATACCTGGATTTTATGCACAGGCTCCTGTGGCCTTAAAGGGGAGAGAAATGGGCCAGCGGCCAGACCCCTTTTGTACACACCCCACTCCCTGCACCTCTCCTGTCCACACTGTCATCTCCATGCTGAGTTTGGTATACCAGGCTTTCACGAATGATTTCATTTGAAAAAAAAAAAGGTCTGTATGATTACAAAAAGTAAATGCCTATATGTGCATACATGTCACTGGTTTAGCTAAGGAATTCTTCAGGTGTAGAAAATTATCCAGTATACAGTCTTAGCTCAGTATCTGCTGAAGATTTGTTCCAGCACCCCAAGGATATCAAGATTCACAGATGCTCAAGTCCTTTATATAAAATGGTGTAGGATTTGCATAGAACCTATGTACATCCTCCATATCTTTGAAGTTATCTTTAGACTACTTATATCTAATAACAATGTAAATGCCATATAAATAAGTGTCCTATTATATCTTGAGGGGAAAGTCTGTACATGTTCAGTACAAAAGCAATTTTAAAACAATATTTTCCATCTGCAGTTGGTTGAATCTATGGATGTGGAATCTGCAGATACAGAAAGCAGATTGTATAAATACTGTATTCTATTCTTCTATGATTTCAGGCTTATTACTCCTGCATGAAATCAGACATATATGCCCATAATTCATTCCTAATGAGAAAGATTGTCTTCAGCACCATGCAGAACACACTTTAATTTGGGGGTGGGTGTCTTCAAAGAAGATACTCCAGCCATCAAAGACAAGAAATAATCTTGAGGCACACTAACCTCTGGCAGGGAGTTATGTGTACCAAATCAGCATTTCAAGATGTAGGCAACTAAGACAACTGGCTCATCCCTAAAGAGGCCACAAAGACAGATATAGCCTATAGATCTGCCCACCTGCATGAGAAACCACCTTCTGGGAAAAGAATGCCCAGGCTTGCAGGCTGCACATCTTCCATATGCTGCATGTCCTACTTCAAAGGTATGGGTGCCAAGGAACTGGGCTGTAGAGTCATTTTCCTGCCATTCCTTTCCTGGAGAACTTAAGTTCTTACACAGCTGGGCTCAGGGAGCAGAAAGCCAAGTGGCTGGAAGAAGAGACATGCCTCTTCTATGGCCTAGTTTAATTCTGTTACCCAAATGTTGATGGAACACAACCAATAATCAAAGCATGATGTAAAGGGGGGTACAAAGCTGAGAAAGGAATATTCTTTGCCCTTGAGCGGGTCCAGGTTAGTAAGGAGATGGAGACTTATGATCAAAGATGACTGAATGTGGTATGGAAAGTGCCATCCTAAAGGCCCACTGCTTTAGTGCCCAGGAGCAAGAATTCAATTGGAAAGCCAAGGGAGCCTTCTGGAACACATGGCAAATTCACATTCTCTTTGTTACATGACTCTGTATGGATACTTCTTCTATAAATACCTCTGGCCATCACCAATGCACTCTTGCAGAAGGATATAATTTCAGCTTTAAAAGCAACTTCATAGCCATTAAACCCAGCACTGGTCTGATGCTTATAAGCTCCTCTAAGACACAATCACCAAATAGCTCTTTTGATTGCTTGAAAGACAGGATACTTACTACCATGTAGTGAGGTATTTGGACTGCTGGGCACCTGGGTTTTTTCAAAGCCTGCTTCAGGCTTTGGGGAGTGTGAAAGCTGAGGAATAATGTTCTCTGTATGTCTGGCTTGTTCAACATGTCCAGGGCACCAGGCATGAAGATTCCAGGTCCTCGGGTTGCATCTCAAGTGGTGCGACCAAGTATCCAGCTGCCAGTGGTCACTTTGAATGCGTGCAGCTCTCAAGGCACAGCATGTTCCTTCCAAGGCAGCTAGCCCAACCCTGAGGGTCAGAGGAAAGCACCTGGTACCCTTAATGGTCCAGTCCCCTCTTCTACTGAGAGGCTGTGACAACCTAAGTTGACACAGGGGCTGTGGATTGCCTCATCCCTCAGCACAGCTCAGCTTTGAGGTGTACTGTGCTTGCTTGCTCTTTTTTAACCAGTACTAAAGATTGAACCCAGAGCCTCACACACGCTAGGCCATCACTTTACCACTGAGCTACAACCTCAGTCCTTTTTATATTTTATTGTAAGACAGGTCTTGCTTAATTTTCCAGGCTGGTCTCACACTTGCAACCCTTCTGCCTTAACCTCTTGAGTAGCTGGGATCACAGGTGGGCATCACTATGCACAGCACATTGTGCTTTCTTTATGTTGTTTCCCTTGCTTCGAAAAATTCTAATCTCACTCACATCTTTTTATTGCTCCCATAGCCCAGGGGTCTCCTTTCACTATTCCAAATGTATCAAAAATTTCAGTTCATACAGTACAGGGACTGTTTCTCTACTGAGTTTCTCCCTGTAAAGTCATGATTGATGTCAGTGCCATCTTTAGCCCTGACTGTGTCTGTCAACTCCCCTGTCCCCTACAAGCCCCTCTCTTTTTATTGGTACTGGGGATCGAACTAAGGACCTTGTGCTTGCCAGGCAGGCGGCAGAACCACTGAACTAAATTCCTGGCCCAGCCTTTCCTTTTTTCAATGTCTATGGTAGTGTCAATCTGCTCTTTACTAGTGATTATTAGCAAGTACTCCATCATACCCCGTCTTCTGCTACTTTCCACTAGTTTCCTCCCGGCCATCTTCCTTCTAGCAAGTCCCTAACAGAGAAGAAGTTTGTTTCACTCTCTCCTAATCTCATTTGAAGCACACAGTAGGTCACAATGAATGTTTGTTGAATGAAGAAATAGATGCAATTTGAGCCCTACCCTCAAATGTCTCATGGCCTGTGGAGGACTGGAAAGATGATAATTGGTACAGATAGATTGAATATCCCTTATCTGACATGCTGGGAACCAAAAGTGTTTTAGATTTCAGATTTTTTTTTTTTTTGGTTTGGGATTTTGGACTAGAGATAGAAATAGAGATGATAGAGATAGAGAGAAGGATAGAGAGAGGATTAGGGATAAGGACAGAGATAGAGATAGACTGGTGGTGGGACCTAAAGCTAAACATAAAATTCTTGTATGCTGCATATACAACTCATAGACATAGCGTGACAGTAATTTTATACAATATTTTTGGTGCACCTGCGTTCTGATTATGAGCCATGGCATGTGGTCAAATGTAGAATTTTCCACTTACAGAGTCATGGCAGCACTTAAAAAGTTTCCAATGGGCATATTTTGGATTTGGGGTTTTCAGATTAAGGAAGCTCAATTTGTAACTACAAACAAGATTAAGAAGTATGTGCAAGATATAGAGGCAGCACAGAATTGAGAGTCAATAATTTTACTGGAGTTTAGCTGTAGAGTGCTTACTTAACATGCAGAAGACCCTGGGTCCCATCCCAGCACTACAAATTAATTAATTAATTAATTAATTAAATACCTACCATAGACATTTGATGGGAGACACATGATTCTTCTTTTCCATTTCACACAAACAGGAAGTCAGCTTTCTTCCCTTGTAGGAGACATTTTTGTTTTATGGTAAAATGAAAAAATATCAGGAAAATCGTGGTACTGTAATGGCACTTGTGCGATGCATTATAGTCTTCAGAGAATTCTGTGAACAAAAATTTGTTTACACTGATGGTAGACTAGATGGAGCTCTTTGTAAGTCAAATCACCCTTAATTTATGGAAAAGAATAGAGATTCCAAGTGACTTTCCTGAGTTCCTGCAGGAAGTTCAACGAGGAACTGGAACCAGGATTCAAGGAGCCACACATTTACCCACCCTAAATCCCCTCTGCCCTGCAAGATCTTCTTCCTCAGCCTCTCCTGGAGTTGGAATGAATTTTTGTTTCCATTTTTCCCCTCAAATGATCTGATTATTGGGCACCATTTCCCAGGACCCACTCAGAAAAGTGCTGTGGGAGAGGACAATGAAACCCCATTCCCCAGTGATAACAAATTAATTCTACATAGCTTTCCAATTGGTAGGCTGGATCTCCAAGCCTTTTGCCACAGATCATAGGTCCCCTCTAAGGATCCTTGCAGGTAAACCCCACTGAAGTACAAGTCTGCCCTGATTGAATTTTATTATCAGTGTGGTAACATCAAGACACAGAGAGAGAGAGATGTTTCCTCAATTAAGACAATTTAAGAGGGTCCCCTTTTTTATTATGTTGATTTTAGTGGAGGCCAAGTCTAAGGTTATTTCTACGCAAGTAGGAATTACACATTAGTAGTCATGGGAATGAGGTGAACTCTGTAGGAAAAAAGAAAAGAGAAAAGGAAAATACCTGATTTGTAATGCATACCAATTTCTGGAGGGTAAATACTCCCACTGTGGCCAGTTTTGAGATGCCACTGCATTGTCCCTGTGTGTAGGGGCAGAAAAAGATGTACATAGTTGGTTTCAGGAGCCAGGACAAGCGGCTGCTACAGCAACAACATTTACTGAGATTTTATTAAGAGCAAGGTTCCTTTTTAGACTCCCTAAATATTAAGATAGGGATAATAAAAACAAACCCATGGGTCTGTGAGGACTAAATGAAGTAATATATCTATGGTCTAAAGCAGGGGACCCCAACCCCTGTGCCACAGACCGGTACCAGTCAGTAGCCACACAGGAGGAGGTGAGCAGTGGGCCAACGAAGCTTCCTCTGTATTGATAGCCCGAGCCCTGCCTCAGGGCATTAGATTCTTAGAGAGCAAGTCCCACTGTGAAGTGCGAATTTGAGGAATCTAGGCTGAGCGCGCCTTTGAATCATCTGTGGAAAAACTGTCTTCTGGTTATTTGGTCTCTTGTGCTTAAAAGGATGGGGACTGTTGGCCTACAGCAGTGCCTGGCACATCATGAGCACTCAGTAGAGGAACACAGCCACAACTGTCCTCGCTGCTACGTACAAGTATTCTCTCAGCAGCTATGGGGGGATGGATGTCCACCTGCCAGCTGAGAGGAGCCCACCTTGGTGGGCTGAGTGTGGCTGGAGCTAAGAACCTTGGGCAGTCTGTGGTCTACTTGGGGAAAAGGATACCACACATTCATCTTTTGACCCTGCCTTCCCCAACCCCCCAGAGGGTGACACAGTGAAGAACTCCAGGAAGACAACTGAATATACAAAGGGCTGCAACAGAGAAGAACATAAAATGGGTACAAACTGAATGAGGGAACATGGCAGGGCCACCTCAGGTCAGAGATGTAGTCCTGGGGTAGGAATGCTGGGGGCAGGCATGACTTCAGCATCACACCCACTAGGATATTCGCAAGGCCAGGTCACTCACAGATATATTTTGCCCTGCAAAACACCTGGGACCTGTGGCTAACCCTGAATTGCGGGACAGGGTGCTGAGGTGGCGCTGGGCTGAAGGTAGGTGATTTCCTGCTCACCTGAACAGAACTCAGCTTCATTCACTCAGAATAGTATGCTCCCATTCTCCCTGCCTGCCCTTCGTTAATGACGTACATCAGTGCAGTCTCTAAGGGAAGAGAGAGTGCCCAGTTCTGATTGCTATCTACCAATAATGTGCGATGCTGAGCTGAGCTCCCCGGGCCTGTGAACACTCATCTCTGAGTACCTTTACCACCTGAAGTCTGAGGAATTCTGCAGCAACAGATGCTTGGAGTAGGGGACCAGGGCATCCTACAGACCACACAAGCGAATCACAGGTCAGGGTCGTGGAAGTTTGCTTCTCTGAGAAACTGAGTCCTTCCCCCTCAGAGATAATCTCCCAGCAGGCCTCAGACGGCAGCCTCACCAAAGCCTGTTGGGCAGGGTGCACAATGAGGGCCTGTTCCCGTGGGAGCCAGGAATATTATTCTGAGAAAGAAGCAGAGAAGAAAAAATGTCTAAATATCTGTTTTTGCTTCCTACACCTCACCCACTCAAAAAATTAACTTCATACCAACCTCCCACTGAATCAGCGTGCAGGGACCTCAGGAGGCCCCAGGGTGATGAGGACGGAGCCTAGAAGAGCTACATCCTTCAGGCCACAAGTACTTTCAGGCCCCAGCTTACCCTGAGCTTCTTATGCTCTGAATTTCCTTAAATATTTCATGGGATTGTTGGCAGCCATCACATGCCAAGGGTGGATTTTTTTTTCTGATTTGCATTTTCCATTTTGCCAGTATTATTTTCTTAAGTGGAAATGGTATATCTCCCAACTGCTACATAAACCAGCAAATTCTAGTTCTGGTCCCTTCTATCCCACCTGTTAGAGGAAACCCAGGTGCAGCATTATTTCAACCTAAGAGGCTGCAGGCAGGGCAATAACATCAGGAGTACTGAAGAAATACAGCTGGCTTTCTAGTCCAATAGTCTCTTCTTAAGAAGTTTAACAGAAAAGAGGACCCACTCACGTTTCTTGCCACACAAGAGAAAAGAGGGCAATTTCACTACCTAAAATTAGCTTTCATTCTTGCCAGCAGTTCAGTGGCAACCAGGAAAAAAACACTTCAGAGGGGCCTTCTGGGTCTTTTTTTTTTTTTTTTTTTTTTTTGCCAGGTATTAAAAGAGTTTTTAAAGGTACATTAATGAAAACAATTTGAATCTGGTCAAGAAAAAGACACAACAGTGAACCCAAATAGAGGGTCCCAAAAGAGACTAGAAACTACAGTATAATGTAATGTATAAGGCAAACTTCAAACTATTCAGGACATGTAGATGATTCAATAAATATTATTGGACAAACTAGTCTATCAGAAGAAAAAAAAAGTCAAATAATCATGTCATTTGCATGAAAATGAATAGATTGTGAGACCATAATGTTAAGTAAAATAAGTCCAACACAGAAAGCTAAATATCACATGGTTCTCCTATATGAGAAACCAAAAATATAAATAAGAGTAAAGTAAAGAAGAGGTGCTAGAAAATGGAGGCAAATGTTTTAGATACAGGGAAGGGGGTCAGGGGAAGGGGCAGAGGGGAGTAAGAAGAGAAGGGAAAGGGATTGAAAATGATCAAGATATGAGGTACAAGGAATATATATATATATATATATATATATATATATATCAATTCTCCTAAATGAATGTAACCATTACAAATCATAAAAATACCTTAATAAAAATAAATAAAGTAAATTACAGATGAAAATACATTTAAAAAAAGAAAAACTATAGAAGCAGGAAAAAATGAAGCAATCTTTTTATATCATCTTGGGAGAGGATAAAACCTTCTTCACTGAAACAAAATTAAGAAGTGATCAATGAAGATATCGATAATGTTGACTTGTAAATATTTAACAGTTCAGCTGTAACAAAAATACTAAACTGTTATCAAAATACAAATGAAAAGATAGGACTTCAGGAGGTTGAAAGACAGGTTATGAACAAAGAACCAAAATATAAAGAGATTAATGTAAAAACAGGACTTTTGAACCACAAGTAAAAACCCAACAGCCCATTTTTTAATGAACAAAAACAAATGTATGGGGGGGGAAGACTTACAAAAAATTGGGGAAGATAAGGAAGAGGACTGTGGATATAGAGTTCAGTAGAAGAGTCATGGATTCAATCCCAAGCATAATATAAAATAATAAAGAGAAAAGGAGAAGAAAAAAAAGAAAAGCAAATTGAAAATTACAAAACTTTTTACCATGTAAGTTGACAAAGTTCAGAAAGTCTGATGATACATAGTGCTAATTAAAGAAGGGACAAGAAAAAGAGAAAATTGAAGGAAAAAATGGAAACAAAGCTTTTCTACATATGGAGGAGAATGGAGAAAAACAAGCAGCAAGATACATCATGTACTGGTACAAATTCCCTGTGATGAATGTTATCACTATGCAGATCTAAAATGTACCAATAAATGTTTTTCTAAAAATAAATAAATAAGTGGCACACAGCTAAGTGTGGTGGCACAAATCTGGAGGCTGAAACAGAAGGGTTGCCATGAATTTGAGGCCAGTCTGGGCTACATAGTGAGTTGAATGCTGGCCTGGTTTATGTAGCAACACCCTGTCTAAATACATAAATAAATGGTCCAAAAATTTAATTAAGATGCAGGGAAATAGTCATTCTCAGCAATTGCTGGGGAGAGTATAAGTAGACATGATGTGTTTTGGACAGCAACTTGATACCGTCTGTCCCATTGAGAATACACATGTCCACTCCAGGAACTCATTTTGCAAGTATATTCATCCATGTGACCAAAGGTATAGAATACTCTGCAGCACAGTTTACAACAGCTGATGACTAGAAATAATCTAAAAGTTGATCAAGAAGAGACAGATTAAATACATTCAAAACACTGCATACTCAGCAGGTATTTAGAAGAACAAGTTGATTCTCTATGTTCAAAGAAAAGCAATCCCCGAGAGTCTTTATTTAATTATCTTAACAAATATTTAGATGACCTGTGAGAGCCAGATCATCTAAAAATTTGTTCAGATAATTAAAAACTCCTGGGCTTAGGAAAACTACTGGACAGGACTCCCCTTGGTAAATTAAGGAGCAGCTGCCTGGGAAAAAATTTATTCCAGCCTTTGTTCACAACGGGGACCCCAATAATTTCCATAGCCTTGTGGTAAATACACTGTTAAACATATTATTGTGATAGGTATACACTGGTCATGGTCTAACTTTTTTGTGGGAAAACAAGGTTTTATTTAAAATGCTCTTGGTACAAAACAAAATTAAGGGACAAAGGGTTTCATGTAACTGATACTCATTGTTATTTTGTGGTATATATATTCATGCCTTCTGGGTGTACAGGTCTTCTAAGATATTGTTTATAGTAATGATCTTTTTTGTCTCAGGAATCTGCCTTTCTCTTACATTCCAGCTACCTGTGATATGAGATACATGTCAAGCCAGCATGAGAAAACCAGTCAAATAATAGTTTTCTTAAAAACTTATGTGATATATGTTATATGTGTCACCACACTTAGGGATGCTCAGTCACCGAACAGTAGAAACAGTGTCTCACACTAAAATTAGAGGCTGGACATTATGAACTCCTAAGATACATTTATAGGCCAATATGTATGTTCTCTTTAGATGGCCTCCTACTAAAGGATAATGAATAAGAGTTTTCTTTATGTCATTTAATGTCTTGGGATTAGATGGAGGTGTCTGACTGAAAGACTATTCCATACTAAGATGGACATGTAAGTGTTACAAAGAAAATGTCATCATGATTGTCATACTAAAATACTATGTGTGGTTCTTGATCTTAAGTTTCTCTATATAATATATAACTGTTGTCTGTTAATATTCTACAGGGATTCAACTACTAAAATGACCATGGTTGATAAAATGTATTTCAAAAGTGCTTAATGTCCAGATGAAATTATAATAGTTAAGCTCACTGCTCCTACTGAAATATTTATGTCACTAATCTTCTCTTCTGGGTGTTCAACAACTAAAGTTTGGAGAGCAAAACTAGAAAGGTAACTGGGCTAGGAGGACAGCCAATATTTTGGCCCTGGCCCCTCAAGGTCAACAATGATCCAGGATACAAAGGAACCTTTCCTACAGGATCCTACATCTTTGGTAAGTCACTCAACCTCCTGAGCAGGGAGATTGCTGGGCACCAGAGGACAAATGTACCATGTGCCAAAGGAGAGTCACAAAGGGGGAAAAGTCTCCCATGGTTTTATTGAAAGCAACATGGTCAAGCAAGGCTGTGACCCATCCTGACAGCTGACACTGACAGAGGAGCTGAGAGGCTCCATGCATGGTTTCAAAGTAATGCCTGAGGAGCCTTAACTGACCTTGATAGATAGCAAGAGGTTCATACTGATTGACACAGGTCTCACTTTAACTTGGTCTTAAACACCCGGCAGAAAAGAATAATCAAAAGAGGTATAAAACAATGCCATAGCAATAAAGCTAGATATAAAAAGGGGCTCCAGTCACTGACCCCTCTGGCAGTTTCTAGCTCCACCAGTAGCTGACCACAGGTATGGATCATTAGGAAAAAGCTATGGTTAAATCTCTAAGAGCTCAGCTAAAGTTTTAAATTTCTTAAGTGAGATTTGTTCTTCAAATTGTCTCTTATCTTCTTACAGCTAAAAGTAGAGAGATTTATGACAAAGTATCAGACTTATACATAACCTTTATCAATGAAAGAATCTAAGAGCCAGCAGGTTACAATCACTATTTCAATTTCTAAGGGTGACTTTCTCCCCAACCTACCCTTCCATTCTAGTGTGCTCATGCTTAGATTATGCATCCTCTAATTTCTTTAAAGTTTTGTTTATTCTTGTGTAGAGCCTGCCAACTCCAAGCAGTCATAGAATGACAAATGTGCTAGACTTCTTTTACCAGGATCCACCAGATCGACCTTGTAAATGGCTCATAACTGCTAAACTACACAATATGACTTTTATATTGGATTCTGAAGTCCCCTGGACCTTCTTATCCTCTTTGTAGGAGGCTATTACTAGTTCCTCCCAGTGGAAACCTTTGTTGACTATATTCACAGCAATCCTGCTGACCTTATAATTTGGCCCATGTATTCTTAACTGTTTCTTTAGCTTTGTCTCCTCCAGACTCAGAGCTATACAGCTACCAAGGTGACAATGTCTGGTGCCTATCAAAGGCCTTTAGATGACCCTCTGTAGAGTAACTCTGACTGCTGATCACAATTACAACCCTCTTCAGCTGGAAGTAGCCAGACCTGTCTTCGCCCTCTGTCCCCTCATAGCAGTTAGGGGTACTTCTTCAGAGGGGGGAATATTGCAGATAGGTAAGTTAATTAGATATCTTGTAGGTAGTTAGACAGGGCCAGACCACAAGGAGCCAACATGGAGGAGAGTGAAGACACATTCACTGAAGGCCAGCATTGTAAAAGGAGAGAAATTAGCACACCCATGTAGGATGAATAGCAGTGATTGATATTCTAAACAGGTATCAATCACCTGGGTGGGGGGTCAAGGTCTTAACCCAGCCTCTCCAGGAAATATCCCTGACCCACCCTCACTGAAAATCCTTGTATGCTTGCTACGTGATTTGCTCCCCAATTTGACCCCCATTTAATCAATATTACCTGGGTGACTGTACTTGTGATCGTATTGGTTGGTCATGGTTTTGTCCCACCTCATGCCCACCTTGTAAATTTCCATTGGGTCTTAAAGTTTTGTCCCACATTGTACCTGCCTCACCACATGGCTTTGCTGTAAAAAACATCTTTGAAAAGTGGGGTGGGCAGGCAACCTACTTTCCAGGGCCCCTTCTGTCTCTCTTAGGTAGAAGCTTTCTTTCTCTCAATAAATTTTTCCTATTCTTAAAAAAAAAGCAATCGCCAAGATTATTAAATGCAAAAATAAGGGCCAGAAGACTGTGCACACAGAGGTGGCAAGGGATGGGGGATCACACTTACGCACTCATTCAACCAAGTTTTACTGAGCAACTGCTGCATGTCATGTACTGTTCCAAGCACCAAGAATGTAGAAGTGAACAAAGCAGACAAAATCCTCTGCCCTCATGGGGATTCTATGCTAATAGGAGAAGAACAGCAACAACCAGTAAGTGCAATCTGTGATGTGCCACATGATGCAAAGTGAAATGGAGAAAAATAAACCAGAGAAGAATGAGAAAGATGCATCTTTAAATAAGGTGTGCAGAGAAATGCTTCCTTGAGAAGGAGCTATTTGAGTAGAGACTTATAGAAGATGAGGGAGAGAACCATAGAGATGAACACCAACCCATTAATGGTGCTGCCTTTAGGAAGACAGATAGGGGAGGCAGGTAGGGAGGTATGTGGAGAGAATTGCTTTCTAGTACATTGATTGGACTGTTGAACCTGTTTCTTTGTTTTACCATACAAATAAAGTGGACTCTCACTATCCATGGGGAATCGATCCAAGGCTTCCCAAGGATATCAAAATCCATGAATGCTCAGTCCCTGATATAAATTGGCATAATATTTGCACATAAGCTATGCACATCCTCCCCTTACTTTAAATCATGTCTAGACATTGGCATAGGAAAAGACTTTATGAACAAATCCTCAGTAGCACGGGAGCTAGCACAAAGAATCAACAACTGGGATCTCATCATATTAAAAAGCTTCTGCACTGCAAGAGAAACCACCAACAGAGCTAAGAGACACAACCTACAATGTGGGAAGAAATTTTTAGCATCTGTACCTCAGACAAAGGTCTACTATCGAGAATATATAAAGAATTGAAAAAAGTCAGACCCCCCCCAAATTCAAAGACCAAATTCAAAAATGGGCATCCGAAATGAATAGACATTTCTCAGACAAAGACATAAAAGCAGCAAATAAATATATGAAAAAATCTCCAACATCACTTGTCATTCGAGAGATGCAGATGAAAACAACACTGAGATTCCACCTCACCCCACAAAGAATGGCTGCTATCAAGAAATCAACCAATAACAAATGCTGGCAGGAGTGTGGGGAGAAAGGAACCTTCTTCACTGTTGGTGGGAGTGCAGACTGGTGTGACCACTATGAAAATCAGTGTGGAGATACCTCAAAGAACTAGGGCTAGAGGTCCCATTCAACCCAGCTATTCCCCTGCTGGGTATCTTCCCCAAAGAATTAAAAGAATCACACCACAGTGATATATGTGCACCTATGTTTATAGCGGCACAGTTTGTAATAGCTAAAGCTTGGAAACAGCCCAAGTGCCCATCAACTGGAAACTGGATAAAGAAGATGTGGTTTTTTTATAAAATGGAGTACTACTCAGCCATAAAGAATGAGAAACTAGAGACAATTATAGGTAAATGGATGCATATTGAGGCCATACTCTTAAGTGAAATAAATAGGACACACATGTGTAAATACTGAATAGTTTCTCCAGTGTGAGAAACTGAAAGTATAAATAAGGATTAAAATGATTACAATGAATAATTGATAATTTGAAATAGGAAAAGTTCCAAAGGTGTAGGGGTGGTGGGAGGGGAAGGGGAAAGGAAAGAAGGGAAAGGAAAAATTATGAGTAAAGAAAAAAAATGGAAACAAAATCTATGTAAATAGGGAAGGGTGGAGGGGGTGAAGGGTGCACAGGTAATGGGGAAAAAAATAAGAACCAAGATTCATCATGTACAGGTACAAGCACCCAATGATAAATGTAAATGTATTGTATACCTAAAATGTACCAATAAAAGAATTAAAAAGAAAAAAAATCATGTCTAGATTACTTTTAATACCTAATACCATGAAGGTGCCATGTAAATAGTTGTAAGACCACACTGTTTAGGGAATAATGACAAGAAAAAAGTCTGTGGATATTCAGTGTAGACCATTTTTTTCCAAATATTTTCTACCTACAGTTGGTTGAATCTATACATACAGAACCCATAGGCACCGAGGGCTGACTGTATTATTGCTTTTTCAATTTTTAAAAGGGTATTCTATGAGAAATTCAAAATAAAGAACTTCTCTCTAAAAAGGAATCATGGTGTGAATCAGCTTTTACACACTGTGACCAAATAC
Source organism: Heterocephalus glaber (assembly GCF_053883595.1). Lineage (NCBI taxonomy): Eukaryota > Metazoa > Chordata > Mammalia > Rodentia > Bathyergidae > Heterocephalus > Heterocephalus glaber. The sequence continues at coordinate 576,816 of NW_028258146.1, read as the reverse complement.
CTGAGAAAAATGACTGAGGAGAAAAGATTTATTTTTGACTCAAGGTTCAACCCATGACCAGCTGGTTCCATTGCTGTGGGCTTGAAGTGAAACAGAACAGTATGGCAGAAGGTTGTGGTAGAGCAAAGTGTCTTATCTCATGGCAGCTGGGAAGTAGAGGGAGTGGAAAAAGCCAGAAAGAAAAGGGCCAGGACTAGATTTACTCCCCAAGGTCACACCTCCGTGAGCCACTTCCTTCAACTAAACCCCTTCTCCCATTTCCTTCACCTCTCAATAATGCCATGGAGTTAAGATCCCATAAATGGATTAATTCACTGATGAAGTTAGAGCCCTCCTGATCCAGTCATTTCAGAAGCCCATCAGCTGGCTACTTCAACACAATGAGCTCTTTGGAAGATATTTCAGAAAACAACCATAATGATTAATTTATTCCCAGACCACTTGAAAATCTTGGGATTTTGAGGATGATATCTTAGGTTGAACACCCCAAAAGCAGACCCTTAGATGAGGATAGGAGAACAAGAGGCCTTCTAGAAGTCAAACCCAGCAAACATTGGGAGAGGAGAAGTGAGACAGAGGAGGGAGGGCATGACACAGTGCATTCCTTTGGAAAAGTCTATGTAGACAACTGAGGCTCAGTCCTGCCAGGAGATTAGGAAAGAGTGTGGAATTTGCATCTGGGTTATCTGCCCAACTTGGGGGCCAAGAAGCTAGAATGGTTATACCGCAGCTTCTATTTGCTCTCATTGTGAGACACCAGGTGATAAAATCACTCTATGTTCCAGCAATGAACTCTCCAGTGGAGAGTTGGGTACCTGTAAAAGGACACCATCAGCATGTTCTAAAACAGGCTAGATGTAGGGGATCAGCTCCCAAGTGTGCTTTACCATTTCATCACACTGAACTACATTAATATATACAGTTAATGCATCCTAATCCAAATTAAAATAAAACATTAAGTATAAGGATTTCCCCTCAAGTTTCTACCCTACTGTCCAAAATGAATGATACTCTCTACTTCATTTCACATAAAGATGGACTAAAGAAGAAAATGGGCTGGCCTCAGAGCTGAGCTTAGGGAGTTGCATAAAATCCACAGTCACTTGAACCTCCAGTTCTCAGGACTCATTCCTGGCACAAGGAATGAGTGCAAACACAATCTATCTGGTATGCTCTGGTAGACAAAAGTTATTGTTGGTTTTCATCTCTTGGGGGAAAAAAAAAATCTATGCTTTACCTTTTCTAAAAAAAGAAAAAGAAAAGGAATTGTAGAGAGCAGTGCATTTTCATCTGTACCTAGAGTATCCCAGTCTCTCCTCTACACCCACTGCTTCAAGTCCAGCCCTAATGCTTGCCTCTTTCAGAAAGCTGTCCCAAAGGGATTTCGCCTGTTCCCATTCAGTCTACAAGCAGATGCTCAATGCACAGACCACTAGGCCCCGTTTCCTGGTCCATGTCAGCAATAGAATCGAAAATTTGGGTATAATAAATTCAAATAAATCACTGACCTCTCTGACCAAGCTTCAAAATGATTAGATTTCTATAAAATGATCTCAAACAACACTTCTCCTCACTGAAGCATTCTATACTTTTAAAGCAACTGGTTTTTGGTATAGACTATGAACTGACTTGGAAAATGACTACCAAAAGCAGAGCTCAAAAAGGCCTCTGAGGAGCTGGGGCATTGTTAAAATGAGGAAACAATCTCTCATATTGTTGGCTACTTGAAAAGAGTCAGCTCTCATTTAGGGATGTGAGTTCCTGTATACGGTGATACCTCTGTTGTCAAACTCAATTTGTTCCAAATTCGTGTTTGAACACCGAAAAGTTCAAGAACTAAACATATTTTCCCCATAATTTCTTATGGGAAATTTCTTATTTCTTCTTTCTATTGGAAAACCAAATAACTGATTCTGAGGCCCAAAAATTACACCAGCACTATACATGTTGTCCAGGCAAGAGTGGGTTGTAGATTTTGTGTCCATGGTGAGACGTGACCCATGACTCACTTTCTGCCCAGGTTTTTCGAGTCAAATTTTCAGTTCAACTACCAAACAAAGTTAGGAACACCAAGCATATTTTTTTTAAACTTTGCTGTTTGAGTAGTAGAAAGTTTGAGCTCAGAGCCATCCCACAACTGAAGTATCACTGTATACTTTTAAAAATCACATATGAGTTCCTCAAAGCCAGGCCTGAAAGGCTACTTTCCCTTCTACATTGGGTTGTTGATAAGCCAGAATGTGCATTCCCAGGTTGTTGATGGAGGAAAACCAGACAAGCCGAGCTGTCCACTGTTCTTAGGAAAAATGTTTGTCTTTTGGTTTTTTTTTTTCTTGTATTAAATTCCTTTATTGGTACATTGTAGGTATACAACACAATTACATTTCTCATTGGGAATTGTACCTGTACATAATGCATCTTGGTTCTTATTTTTTCCCCATTCTTAGCCCTCCCTTCATGCCCTCCACCCTTCCCTATTTACAAAGACTTTATTTCCATTTTTTCCACTTCTCATCATTTTTTCCTTTCCCTTCTTTCCTTTCCCCTGCCCCTCCCACTACCCCTACCCCTTTGCACCTTTTCTTCCTATTTTACATTATCGATTATTCATTCTAATCATTGGTACATTTCAGGTATACAATATAATGACATTCATCATTGGAAATTTGCACCTTTACATAGTCTCTCTTGGTTCTTATTTTTCACCCTTGCCCAGCCCTCCCTTCAACCCCTCCATTCCTCCCTATTTACAAAGATTTTGTTCCTAGTTTTCCATTTTCTCATATTAATCCCATTCCCTTCTATCCTTTCCCCTAGCCCTCCCACTTCCTTCTCCTTTGTCCCTTTTCTTCCTATTTCACATTACCTATTATACATTTAGTCCTTATTTACACTTTCAGTTTCTCACGCCAGAGAAACTATTCGGTATTTACACATGTGTGTCCTATTTATTTCACTTAAGAGTATTGCCTCAATGTGCATCCACTTAGCTATAAATGTCTCTAATTTCTCATATTTGATGGCTGAGTAGTACTCCATTTTATAAAAAAAACCACATTTTCTTTATCCAGGCTCCAGTTGATGGGCATTTGGGCTGTTTCCAAGTTTTAGCTATTACAAACTGCACTGCTATGAACATGGGTGCACATATATCACTGTGGTATGATTCTTTTAATTCTTTGGGGAAGATCCCCAGCAGTGGAATAGCGGGGTCAAATGGGACTTCCAGTCCTAGTTCTTTGAGGTATCTCCATACTGATTTCCACAGTGCTTGCACCAGTCTACACTCCCACCAGCAGTGGAGCAGGGTTCCTCTTACCCCACAGCCCCGCCAGCATTTGTTATTGGTTGATTTCATGATAGCAGCCATTCTTTCTGGAGTGAAGTGAAATCTCAGTGTTGTTTTCATTTGCATCTCTCGAATGACCAGTGATGTTGAACATTTTTTCATGTATTTATTTGCTATTTCTACTTCTTTGTCTGAGAAATGTCTGTTCATTTCAGATGCCCATCTTTGGATTGGGTCTTTAAATTTGGGAGGTCTGATCTTTTTAAGTTCTTTATAGCTTCAAGATAGTAGACCTTTGTCTGAGGAAGAGCAGGTGAAGATTTTTTCCCACATTGTGGGTTGTCTCTTCACACTGCTGGTGGTTTCTCTTGCTGTGCAGAAGCCTTTTAATAAGAAGAGATCCCACTTGTTGATTATTTGTGCTAGTTCATGGGCAACTGAGGTTTTGTTCTTAAAATCTTTTCCTAAACCAATGTCTTCAAGGGTTCTACCTAACCTCTGTTCCAACTGGTTCAGAGTTTCTATTTTAATATTTAGATCTTTAATCCATTTTGATTTTAGTTTAGTGCATGGTGAGAGATATAGGTCTAGTTTTAATCTTTGGCAAGTTGAAGCCCAATTTTTCCAGTACCATTTATTAAAGAGGCTATCTTTCCTCCCTTGAGGGTGTTTGGCTCCTTTGTCGAAGATGAGATGGCTGAGTGTGTCTGGCATTGTCCTGCATCTTCTAATCTGTTCCACTGGTCCTCAAGTCTGTTTCTTGGCCAGTACCATGCTGTTTTTATCACAGTAGCTTTGTAGTAGAGTTGCAGGTTGGGGATTGTGATACCCCCTGCCATGTCTCTGTTACCTAGAATTGCTTTTGCTATTCTGGGTCTCTTCTTGTTCCAAATGAATTTTTGGATTATTTTCTCGAGGTCTATGAAGTATGCGGCTGAGATCTCAATTGGAATTGCATTAAATCTATATAGCAGTTTTGGAATTATGGCCATTTTCACTATATTAACCCTTCCTACCCAGGAGCAGGGGATGTCTGTCCATTTTCTGATATCATCTTCAATCTCTCTTTTCAGAGTGCCATAGTTTTCAGAGAAGAGGTCTTTGATTTCTTTTGCTAGGATGATTCCTAGGTATTTCAGTTTTTTGGATGCTATTGTGAAAGGAATTATTTGCCCTATTTCTCTCCCAGTGAGTCTGTCATTTGTGTAGAGGAAAGCTATGGACTTTTGTGTGTTGACCTTGTAACCAGCTACTTGACTGAATTTGCTTATTAAGTCTAGAAGACTTTTGGTGGAGTTCTTGGGGGCTTCTATATAGAGTATCATGTCATCTGCAAATAATGACAATTTGACTTCTTCATTACCTATCTTTATTCCTTTTATTTCTTTCTCTTGTCTAATTGCAGTGGCTAATGTTTCCAGAACACTATTGAACAAGAGTGGTGATAGTGGACATCCTTGTCTTGTTCCTGATTTGAGTGTGAAGGATTTCAGTTTTTGACCATTTAGTATGATATTGGCTGTTGGTTTTTCATAGATGGCTTCTATCAGTTTGAGGTAGAGACCATCTATTCCAATTTTTTGTAGGGTTTTTATCATAAATGCATGTTGGATTTTGTCAAATGCTTTTTCTGCATCTATGGAGATAATCATATGGTTTTTGTCCTTGGCTCTATTGATATAGTGTATTACATTAATTGATTTTTGTATATTGAACCATCCCTGCATCCCTGGGATAAATCCCACTTGATCAGGGTGTATGATCTTCTTGATGATCTTCTCCATTCTGTTTGCCAGTATCTTATTAAGGATTTTTGCATCTATGTTCATTAGTGAGATTGGCCTATAGTTCTCTTTTTCCATTGGGTCTTTCTGTGCTTTGGGGATCAAGGTGATGCTTGCTTCCAGGAATGAATTTGGGAGTATTGCTTCCCTTTCAATTTCACTGAAGAGTTTAAACAGTAGTGGCAGCAGTTCCTCTCTAAATGTCTTGTCGAATTCAGCAGGGAAGCCATCAGGGCCCGGGATTTTCTTAGTTGATAAGTTTTTAATTACATTTTCAATTTCATTGGTTGATATTGGGTTGTTCAGAATTTTTAGGTCTTCTTCATTCAACTTTGGTAATTCATATGTATCTAGGAATCTGTCCATTTCTTCTGTGTTGTCCATCTTATTGGCATATAGTTTCTGGAAGTAGGTATTGATGATCCTCTGGATTTCTGCTGGGTCTGTTGTCATTTCACCCTTTTCATTCATAATTGCATGGATTTGGGCCTTTTCTTTCCTTTTTCTGACAAGGTTGGCTAAAGGTTTGTCAATTTTGTTGATTCTTTCAAAGAACCAATTCTTGGCTTCATTGATTTTTTGTATTGTTCTCTTGGTCTCCATTGCATTGATTTCTCCTCTGATCTTTATAATTTCCTCCCTTCTATGAGCTTTGGGGTTGTCCTGCTCTTCTCACTTTTGAGGCTTGAGGGTCATCATCAGGTTGTTTAATTGGGCTCATTCTGTTTTCCTAATATGCATATTCACTGCTATGAATTTCCCTCGTAAGACTGCTTTCATTGTGTCCCATAGATTCCGATATGTTGTATTGTCATTGTCATTTAATTGAAGGAACTGTCTGATTTCTTCTTTAATTTCCTCTGTGACCCATTGGTTATTCAGAAGTGTGTTGTTCAATTTCCACATGTTTATGAAATTTTTTTAGTTTCTTTTGCTATGGATCTCCAATTTCATCGCACTATGGTCTGATAATATACAGGGGATAACTTCAATTCCTTTGCACTTACTTAGACATGTTCTATGTGTGAGTATGTGGTCTATTTTGGAGAATGACCCATGTGCAGCTGAGAAGAATGTGTATTCTGATTTGGTGGGGTGGAAGACTCTGTAAACATCTGTTAAGTTCATTTGTTCAAGAGTTCGATTGAGTTCTAGTAGTTCATTACTTATTTTTAGTCTAGTTGATCTATCTACTTGTGACAGTGGGGTGTTGAGGTACCCTACTACAATTGTATTAGTGCATATATGACTTTTCATGTCCGTTAGTATTTGTTTTATATATTTGGGTGCACTAGTGTTTGGTGCATAGATATTTATGAATGTCATCTCTTCCTCTTGGATTCTTCCCTTTACAAGGATGTAGTGTCCTTCTTTGTCTCTCTTAATCAGTGTTGGTTTGAAATCTACTTGATCTGCCAAGAGGATAGCTACTCCTGTTTTTTTCGGGTTCCTGTCTCATGGAGTATTGTTTTCCACCCTTTAACTTTCAGTCTATGAGTTTCCTTTTGAATTAAGTGTGTTTCTTGTATGCAGCATATTGTTGGATTTTGCTTCTTGACCCATTCTGCCAGTCTATTTCTTTTGATTGGTGAATTGAGACCATTAACGTTGATGATTATAACTGAAACATATTGACTTGTCATTGCTATGACTTTTTCTTTTTGTTGGGTTCTCCCCCTTTCCATTTAATTTCTTGTCATGCCAGATGGGTTCATTCTGCTTTGCTTCCTGGGGTTGTGATCCTCAATGTCTGTTCCTAGGCTATTGTGTAAAATTCTTTGGAGTGCTGGTTTAGTATTCATAGAGTTCCTAAGGTGCTCTTTGTCATGAAAGTATCTTATTTCTCCATCCATTTTGAAAGATAGTTTTGCAGGGTACATCAATCTGGGTTGGAGGTTGTTTTCTTTTAGAGCTTGGAATATGTCACTGCAAGCTCTTCTTGCCTTGATGGTTTGTGTTGAGAAGTCTGCTGTGATTCTGATGGGCTTTCCTTTGTATGTGATTTGTTTCTCTTCTCTGACTGCTTGGAGAACTTTGTTCTTCTGTTGGGTTTCTGGAATCTTAATAATTATATGCCTATGTGTAGATTTTTTTTGATCAAGGCTATTTGGAGTCCTATATGCCTCACTTATCTGTCTGTCAAGCTCTTTTCCCCTGCTTGGGAAGTTTTCTGCCATTATTTCTGTGAAGAGATTTTTTATGTCATCTGCACTCTCTCCTGTTTCTTCATTGACTCCAATCAGTCTTATGTTATTCTTTTTTGCATCTTCTAGCAGCTGCTGGATTGATTTCTCATGTTCCCTTATAATTTTGAAGCAATTTTTCTTTTCCTGGTCACTAATTGCAATCTTATCTTCCATATCTGAAATTCTGTCCTCACATTGGCTCATTCTGCTGTGTAGACTTTCAATGGAGTTTTTCATGTCCTGGAAATCTATTTGCATCTGTTTTATGGATTCCATTTGTTTCCTATGTTGGGATTCCTTCATGTTCCACAGATCCTCTCTAGATTTATTAATCATGTCTTGCACTAGGGGCACAATTTCTCCTGTTATCTGAGAAATTATTTCTGATTTCATTTTTTCCAGATCCCCTTTTGTTGCCAGTTCAGTGGGTCCAGGTGGTTGAGTATCAGAGTGCTCCATCTCATTTCCCTTTGGGGTTGCTGTAGGTGATCTGGAAGTCTGGTTTTGAGACTTATTTACGTGTTTTCTCATTTCGACTGGAGCAAGGGGCTGTTAGTGCCTGCATGGATTACCTCCTCTGAGCTGGATGAGGTGGGACAGGGGCCGGGAGCAGCGGTAGGGATGGTGACCCAAAAGCCCTTTCCTGTGGTCTGGGAGCAGCCGGAGGGATGGTGGCCGGGAAACCCCTTCCTCTGGACCAGGAGCAGTGGGATGGTGGCCCAGAAGCCCTTTCCTCTGGGCTGGGAGCAGCGGGAGGGATCGTGACTGGGAAGCCCCTTCCTCTGGACCAGGAGCAGTGGGACGACGGCTCAGAAACCCCTACCTCTGGGCCTGGAACAGTGGGACTCAGTACCTTGGTCTGGTGGTCTGGTGTCCTCTGTGTCTTTGTAGTGTGGAATCAGGTGGCTGCCTGTCTGTAGCGGGGTGATTCGGCGTATTCCGCGTGACCGGGGACCTCGGTAGGGCGTGGGCAGACCTGCCTGTCTGCAGCGGGCTGATTCGGCGTGTTCTGTGCGACCTGTCTTTTGGTTTTTTAATAGACCTCTGCTAGCTTCCAGCCTCATCCTGGGTCATCCAGCTACCAACTCTCCTATGCCAAGGTTTCTCAAAATATGTTCTGTGGGTGAGCTGCATTTGGAACCACCTGAAATGCATGTTTAAAATGAAAATCGGCTTTCAGAGAGTGAGCCCCAGAAATCTGCATTTGGGGCATATGCATCAGTCAGTTCATAAGAACTCTGAAGTTTGAAAGTCACAGCTTCCACTAGGCCACTCCAAACTCCTTTTAATGTCTTGAATGAGCTGACCCCACTTCCCACCTGAATTTGTTATCTATTGCTATTTAACTGATTACTCTGAAATTTAGAAACATAAAACAGCAAACATTTATTATCTCAGAGTTTCTAGTGGTGAGGGACTGGGGAGCAGTGTTACTGAGTGGTTCTGCCTCAGGGTCTCTCATGAGTCTGCAGAGTTGTCCTTCAGGGCTGCCGTCATCATCTGAAGGGGCTGAGAATCTGCTGTTGGGCTCACAACATGGCTGTTGGCAGGAAACTTTGGTTCCTCCTTAGGTTAGCCTCTCTCCAGGGTTACTAATATGACATGTCAGCTTGCTTCCCCCACAGCAGGTGATCCTAGTAAGGCAGTGAGTACCCAAGATGAAACTCACAGTCTCTTCCTAACCTAATCTGAGAAATAACAGACCATTCCTCCTGCCATCTTCTCCGCAACAGAAGAAAGTTACTCAGTTCAGGCCACACTCAAGGGGAAGGAAATTAAGCTCCACCTCTTGAAGGGAGGAGTATCAAAGAATTGGCAGATGTATTTTTAAAAAAATATAACACTACCTCCTCACCTTCAACATTACACTTTTAGTTTTGTTTTGTTTTTTAAATGTAATGCCCTCTATATGACACATGCACACACACCAGGAGAAATTCTATTTACCTTTCAGGTACAGGTGCAAAGCAGTACTTCCTCCCAGAGTTGTGGCATAGTTGCTCAGGTGATGTAACTGTACAACTCCAAGGAGTACTATTTGCCAGATGATCACTGTAGATTTGTATGTTTGTTGAGACAATTTTTCAGCAGGTGGGCAAAAATGTGACTCCTCAAATATGTACACAGTAAAATTCAAAATACTCTAATACTGCAGTGATGGTGTGTGAGCTCAGGTCCATCCCAGCTGGCCAAGAAATCATCACCTGGCTGCAGAAAGTGAAGCACTGTTTAGGACTTTTGCAACTCCACCTGGCATGACCTCCTAACAGTCCTCGGATTCACAGCAGAGTTCCTCCCAGATTCATTACCCAAACTTCTATCTGCCAAACACAATATGCTGACCGAACTCCAGGCTGAGCCACAGATAGTTTCCAGGCTATTGGCACACAGTTATGGATTGTGTCCAGGTGTGCCTCCAAAGCCTCATGCAGTCATAGGTGGGGCTTTTCAAAAGTGGCTGTATCTAGAACATGTGATGCTAGGATTAAGGGTGTATGATGACTAAATCACACTGATTGGTTTGGCATATGTCTGGGTGTGGATAATGGGAAGGCCCACTGTGGGTGTGAGTGCCCTAAGGGCGTATAGCCTGGATAAAATATATGGGACAGAAAGAGAAATGCAACCATTGCTTGCTGCTTCACTACTTCACTGCCTTGCTACCTTCAACCTGCCATGAACTATTTCTCCTCTGTGATACCCCTCTACCATGCCATTCTGCCCTGGATCCAGCCAACTGTGAACTGAAATCTCCACAAACTGTGAGCTATAATAAACCTTTCCTCTTTTAACTTTGGGTGTTGGGTTATTTTGTCTCAGCAATGAGAAAAGTAACTAAGACACACACCAATAAATGTGAGTTCTGGTTCTAATTGAGGCAGAATTCCATGGTTGTTTGCCAGACACACATATCCTTGAGCAAGTGGCTGCACCATGCCCTCCTTGGAGTTGCTGTGAGCTGCCAATTTTTTTCCAATGGAACTGAGGACTGAACTCAGGGCCTTTGCACTAAGTCATATCCCCAACCTCTTTTTTTATTAATTGTTTATATTGAGACAGGGTATCACTAAGTCAGGCTGGGCTTGAACTTGTAATCCTCCTGCCTCAGCCTCCATCATTACTGGGATTACAGGTGTGTGCCACCCACACATGGCTAAGCTGTCAACTTGAGGCTGATCCAGAGCAAGTATTGTGTTGTGTATTGAGGGTGTCACTGTCCCCAAGAAGATGCCGTAACTGGCTGGTGAGGAAAGTTAAGGCCTAGGAGAAAGGTGCAGTTTCTCTGCTGTGTGAGCCTAAGACCATCTCCTGACCTAGGTCCCCTTCGTCTGAGAGCACCTCAGGCCTCAAGAGAGGTAAGAGAAAACACTAGACGTGTGTATGTCCTATAAACACAATCAGCCCTCTTGTTATTGAGCAAATTGTGGGTAGAAAAATATTCTGGGGAAAAAAGCACTGAATCCATATTAAATGTGCACAGACTGAACAGTACAGAATAATAACTATTTACACAGCATTTACATTGTTACTTTAGGTGAAAAAAGTAATCTAAAGATGATTTAAAGTCTACAGAAAGATTACATAAATTACATGCAAATACTGTACATTTGATATAAGGACTTGAACATGTGCAGATTTTGGTACCCTGCGGGGTCAGGGCTGAATCCTGGAAAGAATGCCTTGCAGATACCAAGGAACAGCTGTGCAAGGCATTGCTATAATCTGAATGCTGTGACCCCAAAATATCCATATTCTGAAGTTCTAACCTGCTAGGTGATGGTATCAGGAGGTAGGGCCCCTGGGAGGTGATTAAGTCATGGTGCAGAACTCTTATGAAAGGGATTAATGCCTTTATAAAAGAGGCTGCTGGGAGCTCATTAGTCCCTTTACCATGTAAAGACAGCAAGACGGCGTCATCTGTGAATCAGGAAGTGGGCCTTCAGGAGATCAAATCTGCCAGTACCTTGATATTAGACTTCCCAACGTGTGGCTCTGTGAGAAATAGAGTCTATGGTATTATAGCTGCCAGACCAGATGAGAAAGGCTTTGTTACACTGAGCCAAGTCTAAGGGAAAATGAGGCCAAAAATCACACCAGTGCTGCAAGATTTGAAATTTTAGAAAGTTAAATAATCAAATCAATGAGGAAGCATTGATTATTGTGAGACATTACTCCGCTGTTTAAAAGAATGACTTAGATCTCTATCTGTTGGCTTTGAGGACATTGTTTTGTTAACAGAGACAAGCAAAAGGAATGTTTGTGAGATTCCATCTTTGCAAAAGCATGATTTGAAACATGATTGATGTTTTGAGGTTACTGGAGTACCTGGATCTCTGATTATCCTGTTGTGAGCATTGTAGAGGGTAGGACTATCCCACCTCCAGGCACATATATTTCTCTAGACCCTACAGGAAAAGAAGCTCAAATATAAACGCCCATACACCATATCCAACTCATCTCAACTTCCTCAGGAATAGACCCTAGAAAGCTGCTAAGACACTCAAGCCAGTGCCATGAGAAGATAAATTGTTATCTGTGGCAAGAGTAAGATCCACTGCAGCAGTTTTTGCAAGAGAGAAATTGAAACCAATCTGACTACCTAAACTCTAGCATCTTGCAACAATCCAAAAGAACGAAGGCAATTTTTCCTCAACTGGAAGAGATGTTAAGTGCAAAAAACAAAGCACATGGGGCCAGGGATTTAGCTCAGTGGTTCTGGTGCCTGCCTGGCAAATATAAGGTCCTGAGTTCGATCCCTGGTACCAAAAAATAAAAAATAAAAATAAGTCTGTGGGTGCTACTGTAAGTGTATATTATATATACATTAAATGTGTATTTGCATTGAATTAAAGAACTCAAAAGTATATATGCCAAGCATGTAAACTTGATCCTTGTAAACTAAGATTATTTCTTGGAATAGATGTCAAGATGGAGAATCTTTCATTATTTACTTTAAATGTTCCATAAAAACATGGCCTAAAAGGTGTTAAAAGTGGAGGAAACTGAGCTTATGTTTGAGGCTCTTAACAGATTTGTTTAAAATAAAATGTCTAAGACTAAAAATGAAAATCAGTTTTATTAAAACTAAAGTTTTTTTAAACAGATGTGCTAAATATAGTGTGTTTTCTGTAACATGTTAAATAATCAGATATAGCACCAAATCTAATGACTACTGTGAATTCATAAAGCAATGAACAAAAATATCTTAAGGTATACAACTATTTTGTGATATCAAAATATTTGTGTTACAGAGTCTAAGTATGAAGGAAATGCAAAAAATCTGTGAGAGCTACTGAAAATAAAGCTGTAATTTTTAAATTCATGAACTCCTGCATTCCATTTGTAGGTTCTTTGATCTGTAGGCCTAAAATTAAGAATTCAAATGATTTCCTTTTTTGAAATCTCTATTTTTTATTTTATTAGTATATATTTGAAGCACATGAAGTTTACATTCATCTTAAGGAGTAGGTGCATGAACAGAACACAGGTTAATTCTTTTTAAATCTCCTTTCCCTTCCCATCCACCTCCCTCCTTCCATCTTTAAATCCCATTTCCCCATTTTCATTATTATTGTTATTATTTTAGTTCATGTTTAGGACATATGTTTGCATTCATTGTGGATATTTGGTACCTGACACATCTTGAATCTTTTTACTTCCCTTTCCTCCCCTCACCCTCAATCTCCTAGAACTCTTCCCACTTGCAAAAGATCTATCTCCTTCTTTCCTTCTACCTATCCTGTATTTTGCTGTTTGTTTTTATTTTGCCTTATTAAAATGAGAGATAACATACAGTATGTAAGCTTGTGCATCTGACGTTTTCCACTCAACACTATATTTTCCAGGTGCATTGGTTTTCATACAAATGTCTCAAATTTATCTTTCTTATGCCAAGTAGCATTCCATTATGTATAGCTACCACATTTTCTTTATTCATTCATCTGCTGATGAGCATACAGGCTGCTTCCAGGATTAGCTATTATGAATTGTTCTACTTATAAAGATTGACATGCTTGCACATATGATGTCTTTAGCTCTTTGGAAAGAAATAAAGTGAAATGAAATTTCTAATTTTAGTTCTCTGAGAACTCTCCATACTGATTTCCATAGTGATTATACTAGTTTACATTACCACCAACAACGTAGGAGAGTTTCTTTTTCACCACAGTCATGCTATCATTTGTTATTCTTTGACTTTTTGATGATTGCCATTCTTTCTAGTGCAAGATAAAATCTTAGCATTGTTTTAATTTACATTTCTACACAATAACCAGAAATGTTGAACATTTTTTTATATGTCTGTTGGCCATTTGTACTTCATCGGAGAAGTGTCTATTCCTTTCACTTGCCTTTTTCTTGATTGGGTCTTTTATTTGGGGGGCACTAATTTCTTGAGTTCTTTATATATTCTAGATTTATATATTCTAGATACACATTCTAAATATTCCTCCACCAGAGGAATAGCTGGACAAATATTTTTCCCATTCTGTAGGTTGTCTTTTTACTAATTATTTCCTTTGCTGTGTAGAAGCTTTTAAATCCCATTTGTTGATTCTTGCTGTAATTTCTTCTGCAGCTAGAGTTCTGAAAGTCCTTCCTACAAGTATTTTATCCATTTTATCTTCTGGTAGGTTCATTGTTCCTGTTTCAATGTTTATATCTTTAGTCCATTTTAATTTTAGTTCAGTGAATGGTAAAAAATATGGGTCTTCAATTTTCTGCAAATAGCCAATTTTCCCTGCACCATTTGTTGAATAGGCTGGAAGAGACCCAGAATAGCCCAGCAATCCCAGGCAACAAGACCAAAGCAAGAGGGAACATAATACCTGACTTCAAGTTATACTACAAAGCAGCAGTAAAAAAAAAATGGCATGGTACTGGCACAAAAACAAATATGGGGATCAATGGAACAGAATAGAGGATACAGAATATCCCTAGACACATTCAGCTATTTGGTCTTCAACAAAGGAGCCAAAAACTTAAAGGAAAGAATTCCAACTTTACAGTCTAGAAACTCAACATTCATCTTAGTCAAATTTTTCTTTTGTTCTGAGAGGAACCACTTTGGACAGTGTGTATTTTTGTGGAAATAAGGAATTATTTTAGCATGTTCAAAGTCAGTGAAATAACCTAAATGTAGATGCCTCCCATGGAGATATGAATTGTTCTGTTAGGTGATGTAAAACAAATCTTTTATTGCAATTGTGCATTTGCTGTTTTAGAAAAAAAACTCTTAAAATGTAAAAGTTGCACTGTCATCAGTTTCTTTCACTGATGCTGGTGGTATGGCTATGGCATGGCAAAGGTGAAGGAGATGTGATGGTGATAATGGTGATGGCGGGCACCCTGGTGGGGATGGTAAAAGTGACAAAGGCCATGGAGTAGTGACAGAAGTGCAGGTGGAAATGAAAGTGAAAGTGTAGCAATGGTGAGTGCAAAGTCAATAAGCACAACCAGGAGATAAAAAGAATAACAAAAGGTTTATTAGCCACAGCAAGAACATTAGAGATCAATCTCAAAGCAGTGCCCCTATCCAAAGAAAATAAGGTTTTATTGAGGAAACAATACACATATTTCTGTAGGAAAGATTTATCTTCATACATAGAGGTGGACACACTTCTGAGCATGCTGCATTCAAGGTCATACATTTTAGGTTTTACAAAGTGGCAGATAAGAATGTCTCCAGGGAATTAGTATTGTAATAAGCAAAGTTTACTCTAGGTCATCTAAAAAGAGTGCATCACAGTGACTCCGAAATTTTGGCTGGTGCCTTGTAAGTTTCTCTGGAGGGCTTTATCTGAAACAAATCAACAAAAACACTTTGAATGAGCATTAAACAATCATTTAAAGGGGCAATAGCTTCCTAACCCACCACAAGCATAGGTGATTGCCCCCCAAATTATCTTCTTAGCAGCTAACAGAAGTGGTACAGGTGGTGGTGGTGGAGGATGACGCAGTAGTGGTGGTGGTGGCAGTGGTGGTAAAGGTGAAGATATAAGGATGAAGGTGGAAGTGGTGGTGGAAATAGTGGTAGTACTGAAGGTAGTGGTCCTGGTGATGGTGATGGAGATGGAGGTCGTGGTGGTGGTGGTGAAAGTGGAGGTATTGTTGATGGTGGCAATACTGGTGGTGGTAATGGTCATGCAGGATGGAGGCTCCTGCCCTGGCAGTGATGGAGATGCAGATGGAGGTAGTGGTGATGGTGGGGTAGGGGTAGAGATACTATGTGTGCCTGTCTGAGCTACCTATAGGCCAGAAGGTACAACTTTCCAAATTCTGGTGGTAGAACCCTGGAGAAGACCAGATAAGACTCCTCAGCTCTGCTAAATGATTTTGAAGCCCCAGCTGTACTGTTATTCCAGACTGAACAAGGCAGGCAAAAGGAGACAGCCTGTTGAATACCATGATTGTCTTTTCCAAGACAAGAGAACTAAATATATCTCATTAATGAAGCAGTCAGTGTTCCCAGTGAATTTGTCCATGATCAAGAAAATAGAAAAGCTGTCAACAAGGTAAAGTAAGATGGAGGTAGCTCAAACATCTCGAGGATGAAAGGGGAACTGTATAGACATCAAACTAATACAAGTCCACTGAGATCTATGTCAGGGGTAGAGCTAACCTTCACCAGGAAACAGAAATCAAATTTAGATTGTCCTTCCACCCCAAGAGTAGCCACTTCTGGTAGCAAATGTAATTTATTGTGCTTCTCCCAAAGACTTTAGAGCAGATTTCTTGGCTGTTACAATCTGTGCTTTGAGAAGCTACAGAGGATCCTATGGCTATGTTGAGGTAGATCAAGACAGCAATGAATTGGGATCCTGAAGCATCTGTTTCTGGAATGAGATAGATGGCCAAGGGGACAGGCCACCAGTAGGATGGATGTGTGAAATATGCAAGCATTCTTCAGAGCTTTCCAGGAGGTACTTGGGAACTTCCTGTTGTCCTCAGAATGAAGCCTCCTGCTCTTGGTATCTGAGTATTAAAGGAACATGCTCATCCTAAAGTTTAGAGAATTGGGGACATTTTGGACACTTATACTTCAAGCAAACCTAAGTTACTTACAAAAAATATCATTTAATTTTGCAATTACAAAAATTAATCAACAGAGATCAAAAGTTAGAAAAGACAGCAAAAAGTGGGAAGGAAACAAAGAAGAGAGTGAAAGAAGAAGAGTAGGAAGGAAGTGAGGGAGCAAGAAAAAGAAAGGGAGGAACTAAATGGATATAACCAGAGGAAGAAGGAGATAAAAAGTAATATCAATGTTTAAATGCACCCCATACCCTAGTCTAGAGAGCCTACAAAAACCTGAAAAAGAAAGTAAAAAACAGGAGCTGACTGTTGTGGAGAAGAAATGGAAGACAGACTGGTCTTTTTGTTCTAGAGGATCAGAGAATTGAGGTGGGGCTCAGCTGGATGCTGAATGCTGATGGCATCTGTCCCAGGACTAAAGAGGACATTAAAGGGACCTCAAGGTCTCCTTTGTAGCCACCCAGCCCAGGATTCCAGGACAGAAAGGGAAGCAGAAAGTAATGGCTCTGGAACAGTGTGCAAACATTTGGCACTTCCTCTAAGTTGTCACCAGAGTGTAGAGCAAGATGCCCTCACCTAAAGCCAGCTCAAGCTAGGGATCAACTCCATGGTGCTACAGAAACAAACATGTAAGTTGGGGCTGAATATAACTAACGGCAGCTTTGCAGAAGTTTTAAAAACTCACCAGGCCACTAAAACTCAACTTGGCCAAAAATTTGCCATGACCTCACTCTCTTTTATGAGCAGCTGTCCTGATACTAATCCTGCCTCCATCCGTAATCCCCTTTTCATGAATCTGAGAGAGCAGGTCATGAGTCTAACACAAATATACTCTCACAGAGCCTCAGGTTTCTGCATAATATATATCACAACTATGTACCAATAGTGTGCTTGTATGATGTCCCCACTGCCAAAATATAAACCTATGTCTCCCATGTCCATGACGGGGCCTCAAGCATGCTGCCTGACACAAGCAAGCATTCAGTGTATATTTGATGGATGCCTGTCAACATGCTGCAAATACCAGAACAAAAGAACAAGTTAGGGCTGTGAAATTATGCCCCTTCTGATAAAGACTACAGAAAGAATAACTTGGAATTCTTTTAGGTGGGTATGGATTGGCCATTTAAAAGAATAGAAAAACTAAAGATCAGTTTTATGAGATTATGCCTCTAGTTCCTTCTATCCTTCTGATATCCTACAAGAAAGGGCACATAAAAGGTGCCCAGTGGATATTGTATTTGAATCATATTGTCACAACTAGAAGGAATCTTCAGGGCAAGGCTATGTACTCAGTGTCTCAAAATTTATACAACAGCCAAATGGTTTTCCAGCCCCTGACATTAGGAAAGAAACCACCTCTTCCCAGTGCGTTTTGCTTTGGACATTAGGAGTTGCTCTCATAAATCATTTGCTCAGTAAATACTTGAGCACGAAGCCTGTGCCAGACATAGACGGGCTTTGGTGAAGTGCCAGTGAATGTGACCAGCCTTGTTGCCCAGGTTTACAGCATTTAGCCTCACTATCCCACACCTGCAGGTCCAGGGACACAGAGCAAAGTAACTGTGTGAAGAGGGGTCTCTACTGAAGCTAATTCACTGCTGACCCTTGCACCAGCAGCCACACACAGAACACGTATGCCCTGCTTAGACACCAGCAGGATTGTCACTGATAAAATCTAGAAGAGGAGGAGGTCTGAATATAGAAACAGCAGCCTGCAGTTGGAGTTGAGGGGCCTGAGTTCCAATCCTAAAGGGGTTCCCCTAATTCAGGAATTACGTAGTCAGCTAGGTGAGCATGGCCCTAAGTCTCTGGGTAGTAAAATGGACATGGACAAGCTCCAAAAGTGTGGGAGAGGAGCTGCATATATTCAGGCCAACTTCCCTTCAGCTGTAACTTGCCCTTGTCCTGACTTTGCTCTCCACAAAAATCCTCCTGCATGGTGTATGTGCAAAAGTGATCCCAGAAGTCGGGTCTCTAACTTGCCTGAAGTATCATGGCTCCTCACCACCTTTTGTCTACCAAAACTCATGGAATAGTCTAGGTGGCTGGACCATTGAATCTAGAAAGGAAATGAATGGATACTTCGACCTTTGCTAGGCCCCCGCAATTCATGCTCTCTAGAAAGCATAATGTAGGATAGGAATTTTTATTGGCCCTAGAATATGGCAAGTCAGAGAAGAGATAAGGTCTGAACACCAAGTTCAAAGTCTTTTTCATGCTGCTATCTGGCTCTGTGTGTCAACAGGGAGATAGCTCCTCATCTTTATCTTCTGCCTTGCCCCATGGAGAAATCAGGTCATGGCCAGGACCAAGAATGGGGGTAGTAGTGGGGGGTACTCTCGCATCACCTTCTGGCTCTGCACAACACATCCCAAGGAACACCTCATACATGTTCATGCCCAGTCCAGCCATGCCCTACAAGTTTAAGAAATCCTCCTGTGATTTCCAAGTACCTAAGTAGCTGGTTGAGACCTTGGGTAATGTAATGGGAAACAAGGAGAGAAAGAGGAAAAGGAAATTTTTCCTGATTTCTTGGCCAAAAGAAATCCAGAAATCCTGAGCTTCAGTCTGGGCTCAGACAACATCAGATCACAGTAAATCTCAGGGCACTGTTTACTTCTTTCCCAACTCCTTCTCCCCAGGTTTTATAGGCTGTCTTTTCTTATCTGGCTCTGACAATGTCCAGGCTCCAGCCCTTTGGTCTGGAAATGTGCGGATTCCTAGGATGGAATGACTCAGAACATGGTAAAGCCTAACATGGTATGCACTCATATAGCTTACAAGGCAGTTTTGCAATCTTTTTACAGCCACTGTTGACACAATCATGTGCTCAAACTTCTACTCCTAGCTCTGTATCCATGGATGCATTACCAGGCCCTAGTCGGACTCTGTCCTGTGCTGTGCCCCCTGCTTCGTGTTACTTCTCAGCTACCCCAAAAGGAACACCAGCAAGGGCAAAGGATGAAAACCTCTGCCTCAGGGTAATCATTTTGTTTTCCCTATGCCTATAAACTCCTCCTACATAAGGATTTGGGGCAAACAAAATGAAGAGTAGGATTTGATCTCATCTCTGTAAGACTCCAAACTTACTGCTAATAAAGTCTATAACTTCTGTTTAAGTCCCACCCCAGCCTCCCATTCCAAGTTTTAGGGCTCCCAGGCCACCCTCAAACATCTGGCTTACCCACACCTGCACCAGTACCTTTGTTTATGCTGTTACTGCCATGAAGATTCCAGTAGCGTCTTATCTGTTGAGTGGCCTTATCTCCATCAAGACATGATCTCAGGCCACACTAGGGAGTTTGCGGAATGTGGATCTGTTTGACATCCTAACAGACCGGACAAAGTGAGAATGACCAACAGGCTCAGTCAAGTTGTTGAAGTTAAACATCAACTGTTCAAACATCAACCATGGAATTTGCAAATGGGTAAATACCATATTATGCACAGAGAGCCAAAGAATCTGTTCAAAACAGCTGCTTGATATGTGTTAGAACAGGGCCTTAGTTACAGAGAAACACAGACAGGCTAACAAAACTCATATTCTGGTATTTCATAAACCTACGAAGGCAGAGAGACTTATTAGAGTAGCTCTCCTGCCAAGCAGAAAATGCCATATGCAAAAGACATAAATAAGAAAAGGCTGTGGGCTGTGGATATCAGAGAAAGCCAATTCTCTCTTTGAGATGGAAGTTAAATATGTTCAGGGTAACCTGAGATACTCCAGTCCTCTCAATCTTGGACAGGCAGATGAGGTTACATGAGAATAATCCATATTCCACTCCATGCATGCTTTGCCTGCTTGTGTAAGGGCAGAGGCCCCAGGAAGGGCTCCATGCCTATTTCAGGGAGCACCAGAGATGTCTCTGTGATTCTCAGGAACAAAGCTGTCCCTGCCAACTATTCACTGGGCTCTATGAGACCTGGCTATTTCATGTCACAACTAGGGCAGTGGGACATATGAAATGGTGGGTTATGAGGTCAACAAGCTCCCCCTTCATTTTGCTTTAGTACTTCTGGGTCTTCCAGGATTTTAGTGAAAGAGCCCTGTGAGAGACTGACTCACTGCCCCCTCCCCCAAGAGCACTCAGAAAAGTTTGGCTCAGGAGACAAATCTCAACATCAGATAACATGGGTCACTCAGGATCATCCTCCTCCCCCAGTGACCAAGGTTTCATCAGTGGATCCAGCTGGTCTTACCCGATTATTTATCTCCCAGGAGAAGTCTTTCCCAGCAGCCTCCTCAGTCCTCATGTGAATGTGGTCATGGCTGGCCAGAACCATTTGCTAGCGAGACCCATGAGCCCCAGTTTGGGAGTTCCCTATTTCAAAAGGAATTATAGCTTTTCTCTCTTAAAGATGCCTCAAGAGGCAATGTGTCTAGACTGTAGCCACAGAATGCAGGCAGATTTCATAGAGCATAAGGTGTGAATGATGTCCTTGGTTTATGTCTGTATTGTTATAATAGGCTAAGAATTAGATTAACCTAAATAATGCTATATATTAAAAAATTATTTGAATTTGTAGCACATACTTTTGTAAATTCTACTAAATACCTAGAAATTTTAAAGAAAACAAAAAGTGCAAACCAGTAAATTACCACTCTCCCCTGCCCTTAAAGGGACTGGAAGAAATAATCCTACTCCCCAAACTCTATTAACTCTAACACTCAATTGTATAATCCACACTGTCCCAAATATATGTTAGGGATAAATAACTGTAAAGAGATAAAGAAGGTTTTTTAAATCTTGGAGGAATTTATCACCTGATTCCGGGTCTACAAATATTCCATAGACACAAAATACATTCATGAGATTCATCTGGAAACACCTATTTTTTTTGTAAGAATTCATTCTGACCAAGGGTTGGGAACCCAGGAACAAGTCCAGAGCTCCTAATTTGTCCAGCTGTCCCAACACAAACACACAGGAACCAGAGATGAGTTCTACAAAGCCGCACCCATATCTGACTTTAAACATTTACATAAGACTCTTGGATAGAAAACATGTATTGTAGGAGAAATATAACTTCTTCAAGTGACACTTACATCTATTAGTGCATCAGGTCCCGTACACCTCTGAGGGGGAAGCTGAATGATATTAACTGCCTTGCAGTGCAAACAAGAAACTCAGGTAAGGTCAACCATGCTCGGCAGTTAAATGCCACACAACAGACCAGTTTGATTTCTGTCCTGACAAAATCCTCATGTGTCTGAAGACAGTTTGTCTACTGAAAGACAGAGGACAGTTCGTCATTGCTTGCTTTGGGACCAATTCAGAACATGGGTGGGCCAATTCTAGCAGTCATCTGACAAATAACAACTGGGGTCCAGCCAGGAACTCAGGAACTTCTCCCTCCCAACCAGCTGTGCTCCATAAGGCAAACCTGAAAGAAGAATGGGGATGGGGGAGAGAGGGGTTGGACCTCTTCCATTTCTCAGCAGAGGCCCCTCTGACATCCCTACTACCATTTTGTAAGACCTTCCAGGGAAAAACACTTCAATACTAGGTTCAGAGGCCATGTGGAGCACCAGAACCACGCTATGCTGATTACTAAGCTATTTCTCTTTTGGCTTCAAAATCCATCCTTTTATACTGTTTGGAGATGCTAGGGCTGTGAGTCTGAAAATCTCATTCCTGCTTTTTGCCCTGATACACTCTGTCCCTAGCGGGCAGAAGCCTGCACAGGTACAGGGAAGAGGAAGGGCCTACTCTTCAGGTTGTTTGCTTCTGAATTGCATCCTGTTTGCCTTTTGTCAGCTTCTTGTCCCTATCAGCCTTGCCTACTAACCCCTTTTGCTTACCCAGGCAGTGACAACTTCTTCCAGAAGAACTTGAGTCCAGTTTTTGGGTTTTCCAATATTCACAGAACCAGCTCTACATTTGTCCTCTCAGAGACACCAGCCAAAAGAGCTCTGCTTCTTGGAATTGGGATACCAACCTTCAGAGGATCAGAGACAGCCACTAGGACTAGCTGAGCATCCTCACTCCCTCACGTCAGAAAATCTGAGCTTCAGCCCACATGCCCCTTCTCCAAGTAGCTAACTTCCCTTTGCTCCCTCCACCTTAGGAATAACTGCTTCTTGCAGGGACTGTCCCCACTTAAACCTTTGGATTTTCTTTCTGCCTTTTTTAGTTACCTGGTTAATAATTCTTTCTATTAAGTTCTCTCTAGTAGAATACCTGGTATGATTTCTACCCTTCTGCCTGGACCTGGACTAATACTTCCACAGTTGAGTCTTCAGCATCTGTGGGAGAAACTAGCACCTTTCACTGCTGAACCCAGCAGACTACAGTGATGGAAGGGAGGAACCCACCCACCCATGGCCCATATTCTGATGTGGTTTCTCTCCACCAGCCTCTGCATATAAAAGAGCAATTTCAGATTTAAAGGATGTAGTGAAATTTATGGCAAATGGAGCTTAATTGCAGTACATTCTTCAGGGATGGCTGCAGGGACTCCTTGTTAGACATTTTCATGTTTCTTCTTGCTGGACTGTAGTGACCTGGTAGGGAAGCATCCTCATCATAGGTTTTCGAGAGAAAATGATCTTGTTATAGTTTGCAGTGGAACTTTCTCTGGAATCTGTTTGTATGTGCTTGGGTTCTGGGACAACAGTGGGACCCAAGGTTGATACAGAGTAAGGCCCCCACATTGACAGCATAGGATCTAACAGCACATCTTTCAACCCTTCACCAGAAGACTTAGATGAATTTCTCCATTTCAGCTGGAAGACTTGTTTGGCCTCAGTGCCTGTTGTTTTTCCTCAAAAGCACGTATGCCTTGCAGTTCCTTCATTTTGCTTTTCTCAATGAGTCTTTGCACCATTGGAGAGGTATATGTCACATAAGCTGGCCAAGGGTCATGTTTTTCAAGCAGGTTCAGGAGAAGTCCAATGTTTTCTGTGAATCCTGCCAGCAAGAAATGTAGACAATTCAGATACATGCACATATACAATAATTCACTTCTTCAAAGACTTGGAAGCTACTGGAGTCACATTTTGAAATTTTCCTCATCACCACTTCCTTATATTCAGTGAGAATATAATCTAATACAAAGTCAGGAAACATAATGTTAGTCTATAGAGTGTGTAGCTATCACTTATACAATAGTGGAGTACAAAAGAGCAGGATTCTTGGAGTCAGTCATCCTCACTTTCAAATATTTGTATAACCTCAAATTGTTTGGCTCCTAAATTTCTATTATATTTTCAAAATGGTTACTGAAATATTATTATAAGGACTAAAGTACAATCATCCTTCCCACAATCACCAAAATCTCCAGATGCTCAAGTTCCTTTTAAAAGATGGTGTGGCATTTGCATCTAACCTATGCAATCCTCCTATATACTTTAAATTATCTCTAGACTACTCATACTACCTAATACAATGCAAATGCTATATAAATCATTGTTGTGTTGTTTAGGGAATAAATACAAGAAAATTTTTTTAATATTTTGGATCAATGGTTAGTTGAATCTGAGAATGTGAAACCTGTGGGTATACAGGACTAACTGCAATGCATTTCAAGGGCTTGGAACAGTATAGCTTAAGGCTTAAAAGCAGAATATCTCAGGGTTCTGTTCTTAGACTGCTTCATACTCTTGTGTTAGCTTTCCATTGCGGCAACAAAATAGCTGAGAAAATCACCTTAAAGGAAGAAAGATTTATTTTGGCTCAGGGTTTAAGAGCTTTCAATCCATGATCAGCTGGTCAGCTGCTATGAGCCTGAGGTCAGGCAGAATATCATGGCATCTGGAGAATGTGGCAAAAGAGGTTATCACTTTATGGCAACCAGGAAGCAGAGAGAGAAAGAGCCAGATCCAGAGAGGAAGGGATGAGGAGCCAGATATATTCCCCAAAGTTGTGCCCCCATGACATACTCTCTTCAACAAACTTTACTTTGTAAGCTTCCATCACCTCCCAATAATCCCATCAAATTATGAATCCATCCATGGATTAATTCTCTGGTGAGATTACAGCCCTCATGATCCAAAAGCCCATCAGCTGGCAACCAAGTGCCCAGCTCATGCCTATGGGGCACATTTTAAATCCAAACTATTATACTACTTTACTCCTTTCATAGCTGTAAACCTTGAGCATGTTTCTTAATACTTCTCAAAATTGACTCTTTGGTAAAATAGTGATTAGCATAAGATCAACATGATAGAACTTTCTTGCATATTAGAGATAATTTATGTAAAGCTTTTAGCACTGTGCATGACATTTAGTAGTAAACAATCACTGCTAAACTTTCAGCTATGTTTCATGATGCATGCTATTTCATTTAATCCTTATTATATCTTATAAAGTAGGTATTATCCCCATGAACAGGATGATACTGAGGCTGACTAGCTCACACACCTCTCAAGTAGTAGATTTGAACTCAAGTGTAACAGGCTCACAAGCCCATAAGTTCCTCACTCTAGCTGTTGACCAGAAGTATTGGGTATTGGGGCAGGGAAGGCCTTTGCTAGAAATTCCACCTACTTGTTTACTTGTTCCTTTGCACATACCAAATCATGAGCAGGTCATGATCCCTTCGTTCATTTGCAACCTTATTCTACTTACCAAAAATGCCTCCAAATTCCTTTCCTGTAGCTGTTACTTTTCCCTGCTTCCCCCTGCCCTGTCATCCCAACTTCCTCAAATTTTATGCTTCTTTGATCAAATTTCAATAGGTATTTTGGAGGGAGAAGAGTTAAAATATTCATCTTACCATTTTGAACCTGAATTCAGTAAAAAGCACTGTAAATAGGAATAATCAAGAGAGAAAAAATGGAGATTACAGTAGTCCTCCTTTATCTGTTGTCAGTCTTAATCCAAAAATATCAAATGAAAAATTCCAGAAATAATACATAAGTTTTGTACAACTTTTATTACAGTTTACTGCTCTAATTGTTCTATTTTATTATTGTTGGTCTCTTATTGAGCTTAGTTTAGAAACTAAATTTTATCATAGGAGGGTATGTATAGAAAAAAAAGCGTATTTAGGGCTTGGTGCTATCTGTTGTTTCAGGCATCTTCTAGGGATCATGGGACATATGGAAGTGGGGGCAAAAATATGTATGAAGAAGTGCCTCAAGGATATTTAAGAGCTGAAGCTTGCCCGAGGGCAGATCTGTCAGTAAAGAATGTTCTGCAGAAGGGTTTCATCTCCCTGCAAGAATCATGTATTCCTCTAGCTGAAGAAAACAAGATGTGTGACATCACGTTTCACTAGGAAAGTCCCGGCACGCTTCCAAGCACAAACATAACTGTTCATCCTGTCTGCTCAACACAAATGCCAAGATCTTGCAGGTTATGGCACTCACATGACTCTGGCAGAGGCAAAACCAAAGCTGTCAGTCTGGAGCAAAAAATGAGCAGCAACTCCCTCACATCTCCTGAACACAGTGTTTTCCACAGCATAACAAGAGAGGCCGTCCACAAAGCCCTGCCTCTTCCTATTCTCAACCTTGTCAGACCCCACCGTGAAACTTCGAAGGTTAATGACCCCCCAACTCCTAGCTTTATTGTCTTCAGGGTTTTTACATCATTCCTTTCATCCGTTTTTACAGTTTTCTTCACACTGTAGGTCCAAATATCTTTGGAAAAATACACTTGTTAGTCAAGGCCTCCTCAAACTGATCTGAAAAGAAAGCAGTTAGTAGCCATCCTGGGGATCCTGAGTCCTGTGGTCTCTACAAGATGTTAAATTTGACTCCACCTTGAAAAAGGAGGACAGGCCTTCCTCTGGAGAGAGGATGTATAAGCCCTGATAGGCCACAAGGCCTGGCCTTGCTGGGGCATCTTAGGTTTCCATGACCACTTCAGCAAGTGTTCTGCTTTCTGGTCTCCTAGATTTATGGTATGAATATCAAGGTCCCACTCTCTGACCTGCACTTCCCACCTGGAATCGGGACTAGGGGTGGCTGAGAAGGGCAGCTGCCAGGAGCCAGCTACAGGGGCCCCATATACAAGGCTAACATAAGGAATCCCTAGGGCCCTCTATTGCCATACAGGTGTGAAAATTGATGGAAATTGTAGTCATTGATTCTTGAACTTGCAGGTGCTTCTGGATGGAGGGCTTGTTAAAGCACAAGATGCTGGGCCCAGCTCCAGGGTGGCTGATTCAACAACTGCTTGCCTAAGCCAAAAGGGAAAGAAAACCAAGAAATACTGTGAGACCTCAAGGTTGTATAATTACCTACTTAGGCACAGGAAACAGGACCAGGAAATGTATTTAATACTTTCCCAGTTCTAAGACACATGGCTTTATCCAAGAATTCATTGTTTAATAATTTAGTTTTTCCATCTCTGTGGCCTTTTAACATTTAAAAGAGCTATGGAGCATTTCCACTATTACCTGCCAAGGCCCAATGAAAAGGGGCTGCCGATGGTTTCAAAATATGTTCCCAGGAGATGTTGGATAAGAGCAGTGCTTCTCAGATTTTAGCAAGCACTAAAATCACCTGGAGAGCATATGAAAATAGATACCTGGGTCCCAACCCTGTGATAGTAATCTTGTCAACTTGATTGGCCTCAGTGATACCTAGATTAGTTAAGCACATTTTGCGGGGGGGGGGGGGGTCTGGGTAGATCATAGGGTCGTAACCTTGGGGACTATATATGATCTCTGAGCACCTTCCTCTCAAGCTCTTCCTTGCTGTCTGTTTCTGGCTACCATGAGATTAGCAGCTTTCCTCTGCTATGCCTTTCCACCATGATGCTTCTGCCTCAGAGCCAGCCAACAGTGGACTGAAACCTCTGAGACTGTGAGCCAATAATACAGTCTTCTCCCTTTAGCTGTGTATGTCTGGGATTTTGCCTCAGCAATGGAAAGCTGATTAACATAGCCCTAGAGATTCTGATTCAGTTGGTCTGTTTTGAGGCCTGAGAAATTGCTTCTTTAATTATCCCAAATGACAATGATGCTGATGGTCCATGGCCCAGGCTGAGAAGCCCTTGCTTGACCTGAGCAATTGTTCTAAATCTTTCTTCCAGCTGCAACATAAGTGAAGGCTGACTTGTTGGTCCATGAAATAGCTCCCTGAGTAAGCATTTCCAAGGTTGTCCATCCCCTTTTTTCCTAAGCAAAGAACTATTGTGAACGTAAGTGTCATTCACAGGGGCAACCTTAAATTTCACTGTTTTCCTAAATTAAATTATCCACAAATCTCAACATTTTATTTTAGCATACTTAACAAAAGATAGCATCCTGGACATTTGTTCATACTAAAAAGGGAGAGAAAAGACTAGTTGTCAAGTAGATCCACAGATCCAGGAATCTCTGTTGGCAGTTTTTGACAATAATGCATTTTTAAAAGAATTCACACTATCATTTTTCTAATGCTAGGGAAGAAATACTAGCATAGAAACGCTTTCGTGGAGTAAATTTTAAGTGAAATTTAAAGCATTATAAAGCATCATATCCTTAGACCTACAATAGGATCTCAAATTTTAAGATCATCCATTCTAAGTTCTCTCTAACAAAGCATGTTGTTCAAGTGCCCACCCGACCTTTGCCAGTCTACTCTAATGAAAGAGGACTCTTGTCTTCCATATTTATAGAGCTGTTAGAATTTGTACTTCTCCACATGTGCACAATAGAAACAAAAAATCATGCCAGATGGTGGAAACACATTTTGAGGTGGTGACATTTTAAGGATTTGGAATCATTTCTTTCATTCTTACTTCTGAGTTTCTGATTAATGAACCTGCAGCATCAGTGAAGCCCAGTCACTGGTGCATACTATTCTAACACCAGTGTGTGGTTTGTTTGGGGTTTTATCCCATTAAGTTTACTGGTACATTTTCGGTATAAAATACAGTTACATTCATCATTGGGATCTTGTACCTTTACGTGAGTATCTTGGTTCTTTTTTTTCCCCCTGCCCTTGCCCTCCCTTCACCCCCTCCACCCTTCCCTATTTACAAAGACCTTGTTTCCATTTTTTTCCTCTTTTCATATTTTTTCCTTTCCCTTTTTTCCCTTTCCCTATCCCTCCCAATTCCCCTGGTCTTTTAGACCTTTTCTTCCTGTTACACAATATCAGTTATACATTTTTTAAATTACAATATTAAGATCTAGGAGACATTACCACAGATTTTACAGAATTTAAAAGGATATAGAAAGCATATTACAAAAATCTTTTTTGAAATAAATTTGACAACTTCTAAGAAGTACCTTGGAAGACAAATTAATGAAACTAACTCTGAAGGAAATATAAAATTTGAATAGCACCTATTAAAGAAAGTACATTCCTAGCTTGAAAACCTACCTATATGACAACAGCAGGCTCATAAACATTTTAACTGATAAATTATATCAAACAATTAAAGCAGAAAAAAGAAGGAACACTTCTCCCCTCATTTTAGGAAATCAACATTGTGCTAATCCTAAAACTGGATAAAGATAATAGAAGAAAAAAGTATGAACATAGATAGAAATTTGTTTAACAAAACAAACTATTGGAAGTCAGATCTGGCAGGATGTAGAAAGTAGTTTTGTTATAGGGATGGCAGTGTTGGTTCAACATTGGAAGATCCACCCCCAAAAGTCATCATTTTAACAGAGGAAAGGAAAAACCCATATGATCCTGTCACTAGTTGGAGAAAAAGTATTGGACTAAATTCTACAGCTGTTCATGGTAAAAGCTATCAGGAGACTAGAAGTAGAAGAGAAACTTCTCAACAGATTAAAGACATATACTCCATACTTGCAGTGAGAATGCCTTATATAAATGGAGACAATACAATGCTTTCTCCTTAAGGTGGGGAACAAGGACAGATATCCTTACTCTTTATCTGTCCATTAAACTTTGAAACCTAGGCCCCCCCAAAATAGTCTGGCAATAAAATGACACAATTAGGATAGGATTGGCACAGCAGAAGCAAAATCTTTATATGCAGATGAAATGATCATCTACAGAGAAAATACTAAGAAATCTCTAGGAGCCCCTAGAACTTGTACTTGAATTTAGCAGGATTAGAAAACACAAGGTATATATAAAAATTCAGGTCTGTGTATACTTGTGATAAATGAAGAATTGGATATTGAAATTTGAAAGTTATGTAGGAGTGCAAAGGACCTAGAAAAGTTAAAAACAAAAACAGTGTTGGAAGACGTTTAGTACCTAATTTTAAGACTTCTTCTAAAGCTACAGTAATCAAGGCAGTGTTGGTGTAAGGAAAGACATATAGATCATTGGAATAAAACAGAGAATCTAGAAATAGAACCACACATATATGGTCCACTGAGTTTTGAAAGATTATTTAACATTAGCATTTTATAGAATATAAACTCAATTCAAGAGCTGAGGAAGAGATAGTGTTTGCATCAAATGGCACTAGAACACCTGGTATCCATATATTAAAAATTAACCTCAACTCTTTATTTCCATACATGAAAATAACTTGAAGGGATCTATGAACCTAAATAAGAAAACCTAAAAGTATAAAACTTTTAGAAGAAATTATAAGGGAAAATATTTATGAATTCAGGGTAGGCAAGAACTACCTAGGATACAAAAAACATGATGTATAAAAGAAAAAAATGATAAATGGAATTCCATCAAAATTTAGAACTTTAAATGACATCATTAAAATGAAAAGTAGTCCTTAAACAGACCATATTTACAATACATATAACCTATGACCAGAATGTATAAAGAATTCTTAGAGCTCATTAATAGACAACCCAATTAAAATGTAGACATAAGAAGATGATAAATAGCCAGTATAGCACAAGGAAAGGTGTGCAACTCTAGAATCAGAAAAATACTAATCAGTACAATAATAAGATTGAATTATACACTCATTAGGGAGATGAAGTTAAAAGTTTTAAAAGCTTTGTCATGACTTTTTCTTTTTGTTGGATTCTCCCTCTTTGCATTTAATTTGTCACGCCCAATGGATTCATTCTGCTGGGTTTCCTGGGGTTGTGATCCTCATTGTCTTTTCCTAGGGTATTGTTTAAAATTTTTTGGAGTGCCAGTTTGGTATTCACGAAGTTCCTGAGGTGCTCTTTATCATGAAAGGATCTTATTTCTCCATCAATTTTGAAAGATAGTTTTGCAGGGTACATCAATCTGGATTGGAGGCTGTTTTCCTTTAGGGCTTGAAATACATCACTCCAAGCTCTTCTTGCCTTGGAAATTTGCATTGAGAAGTCTGCTGTGATTCTGATGGGCTTTCCTTTGTATGTGATTTGTTTCTTTTCTCTCACTGCTTGTAGAATTTTATTCTTCTGTTGGATTTCTGGAATCCTAACTATTATATGCCTATGTGTAGATTTTTTTGAGGCTAGCTGGAGTCCTATATGCCTCACTTATCTGTATGTCAAGTTCTTTTCCCCTCCTTGGGAAGTTTTCTGTCATCACTTCTGTGAAGAGTTTTTTTATGTCATCTGCACTCTCTCCTCTTTCTTCATTGACTCCAATCAGTCTTATGTTATTCTTCTTTGCATCATCTAGCAGCTGCTGGATTGATTTCTTGTGTTCCTTTACAATTTTAAAGCAATTTTTCTTTTCCTGGTCACTAATTGCAATCTTATCTTCTATATCTGAAATCCTATCCTCACATTGGTTCATTCTGCTGCACAGACTTTCCATGGAGTTTTTAATCTCTTGGAAATCTGTTTGTATCTGTTTTATGGATTCCATTAGTTTCTTATGTTGGGATTCCATCATGTTCCTCAGATCCTCTATTTTTTTATCTGTGTCCTCTCTAGATTTATTAATCATGTCTTGCACCATGAGCAAAATCTTTGCTGTTATCTGAGTAATTATTTCTGATTTCATTTTTCCCAGATCCTCTTTTGTTGCCAGTTCAGAGAGTCCAGGTGGTTGAGTATCAGATTGTTCCCTCTCGTTTCCCTCTGGGGCTGCTGTAGGTGATCCAGAAGTCTGTTTTTGAGACTTGTTTACATGTCTTCTCATTTCCATGGGAGAGGGTGCTTCTGGTGCCCACGCGGCTCACCTTCTCTGCCCTAGGAGCTTGGAATGGCAGCGGGGGAGCTTCCTTCCAGGTTCTGGGACCGGCTCAGCTTCTCTGCCCTAGGAGCTTGGGGTGGCGGTGGGGGAGCTTCCTTCTGGGTTCTGGGACTGGCTGAGCTTCTCTGACCTAGGAGCCTGGGATGGAGGCGGGGAGCTTCCTCCAGTGTGTGTTTGTATAACCCAGTGCCTCTAACCAGATCTCATTGGGCCTCTATGTTAGTACCCTGGGTGGCTGTGTTATGGTTTAAATATGACATGTCCCCCAAAGACTCATGCATCTAGAGCTTACTCCCTCCATGGGACCTAGAGAAGTAATTAGAACATAAGGTGCTAACTTCATCAAAGCATTAATCCATGTATGAGTTTATAGCTGCATAGGCTATAGGGCAGTAGGGCTCAGATAATGAAAGTTGATCACCGGGAGCATGCCTTTGAAGGGTATTTCTGGTCCCCAGTCCCTTCCTCTCAGACTCTTCTCCCTCTCCTCACCTGGCAGCTAGTACATACAAACAGATCCAATCACATTTATCAGTCTTGTCACTAGTAAAATTAAATCAGAGCCACCTGGCAGTGAGACATATAAATTACTGCCCAATCATGAACATGTTAAGGTATTTTTCTCAGGTATTTGATCACAGTGATGAGAAGTCGATTAACACAGGCTAATAGGAAAACTCTTTAGAATGTTAGGTCTTCTCATACCTGCTGCTATAGGGACCAGGAGACTACAAATCTAAAGGATGCAATGTTTGAGACCATCTCAAAATGCATAGGGAGGACTTGTTTGTTTGAAAATAGCAGGAGATAAATAGTTGACATTAAGTCTGAAGACAAGATGTGGGCTTTTATAATTTCCTTCAACTCCAGCACAAAGGTTCTATTTTGTTTCACTGTAAATGAAATGCAAACCAGCAATCTCTAGGCAGAAACAGTATTGATGGGAGGGGCAGAAGGCTACATTGAAGTGACTTTCTTGTTTTTCCTACAGACACAAAGGTCCATGCTCACTCCACTGGGTGTTCAATGCTAGCTCCTCCCTCCAATTCCCACTCAGTCTCTCATTCCCACCATTTCCACAATCTAGTCTAATATTTTGGGTTTAGCTTAGATCATTAAAAGTAGTGACACTTACCTGCAATCTGACATAACTTTGTGATCTTGATCATATTCCTTAACCTGCTAGGATTTCAGTTATTACTTATGAGGATAAGACTAGATTCTTGTTCTGCTTCTCTTAGGAAATTATGTTGTAAAAAAAAAGTCTAGAAATTAAAGTTCTAAACCACTGTAACCCAAACTTTGCATACATTAGGATTACTGTGGATCTTTTAAAAATGCAAATCCCACTCTCAACATTGTAATTTGATTGGAATGGACTATGGCTCAGGCATTAGAATTAAAAGCATCAGAATTAGGGCTGGGATATAGTTCAGTTGTAGAGCATTTGCCTATTTGCCTAGCATATGGCTAGGCCCTGGGTTCAATTCCCAGACTTAAAGTTTCCCAGAAGAGCCAAGGGGAAGAAGGTTGATAAAAGGAGGTTGAATTTGAAATCACACTCAATGCCAATAATATGTGGAATTAATACATAAATTGCATGTAAATAAAGTTTTTAAAAGTTTCCCAGATAATTACAGTGTGGAGCAAAATTTGGGAACTACTGTTCTAGAATCTAAACCAAAAACACCAGATTTATAAGGAAATACTATTAACTACTTAGAGATAAGAAATAGGCCTAGAATATATTTGCAGGGCCTTTGCCATTCTAAGACACAGGCTTTCATTCAAAAATAACTTACTGCATATACACAGTACTGCATCTCAGTGGCCTTAAACATTTAAAAGGACCATCGAGCATTTCCTCTATCACCATCTTCCAGAATTGACTTAGATGAGAGAAGGAGTGCCAGTGTTTTAAAGCACTGAGCTAAGGAAACTATGGCTGTGGGTGGTGAATGGGATTCTCATGCAAAACTAATGATCTCACTCTCTGTCTGTGGTCACAAGCTACATCCTTATCTCAGGAAACCATCTTGCAAAAGGATTTAGTGGGTTCCAGGCAGCATTGATGGATTAGTGCATTGGCACAAGTCAACCCCACTCAGAATTTTTGCCCTACTAATTCTGTGAATGTAGTGCTGTTTGCATACTCATGATGGACAAGATATTATCTTAATTTAGTGCTTCCTAAACAGTGTCCCATAAAAGGCCAGTATCTCTAAAGATGTTAATAGGTGTTGCTTAAAGAAAAAGGTCTGTTATAAGGGCCATCTCATACAGCCATATAGATTGTTTAGCTCAGCAGACAGTTTAAATGGTGAAAGATTGCAGGCCTATCCTTAACTGAGTTTGAAGTCTCAATCAAGTCTAATTTTTTTTAATGCCATATTAAACAAATCCCTTTCAAGCAGTAAACCTGTTACATGTTCATTTGTTCTCAAACTCTCCAAAAGGTATAAAGATGATGTAGTATTCTTTAATCTTATTTGACCAGTGAGTGAGTCACTCATTCATTTATTCAGTGGGCAGGGCAACTGATGGGACTAGAAGCCATGAACAATTTGTGTGGATTCTAAAACAATCTGCTTCTCTAGCCCTTGTCCTAGAATTGCAAGCCTCAGAGGATGCATGACAAAGAGAACAGAGAATGAAGGTGCTCAGTGGACAGCTGGCTCTTCTGTAGCCTAAATAATCCCACAAAACCGTAATACACAGGAAAATCCGTCAACATGGGGGCCTAGCACTTCATTGGAATCTGCATCTATTTTCCCTCTGCTCAATCTCTTTCCTCTTTTCTCTGCACCAGTCTGGAGTCTTCTCATCTTGCTTGTGTCTGTCTTTTACTCTCTTCCCTGAGCTATCTCTAAGTCTTGGGTATCTGGTCCCAGAAGGAAAATAACATTTCCTCCAACAGGAATCTGATGCAAAGCTGCATTTCACCTCTGCCTTTTATCCTTCTCAATCTTCCATTTCCCATTTCCTCCCTATCCTCTATTTCCTCTGCTGTCTTCTGGCCACTTCTTTTTGGCTGAAGAGGAAGCTGCCATTAAGGCCAGGAGTGACTCAGAAAGCTTATCTCTGAGATTGGGAAAATGTGGGTAGGTGGGAAGTCAGCTTAGGGTAGTATGCAGTTTAAGGGCTAATTTCTAGCCTGAGTGACCTAGCAGGCAGCCTCCAGAGCCTGCAAACTTGTCTCTTTACAGATGGATTCCTCACATTCCACACTTAGGGGAAACAGAGTGCATATTCCACAGATTTCCCCATCTTATCACTCTCCATTTATTCACTCTGCCCCATCCCATGGGCCCTATGAGACTCTTGCCATAAATACACACACACACACACACGCACGCACGCATGCACACACATTCCTAATGAACTCTAGAGGGGGTGAATTCAGGATAAATATTTGATGTACCTTCAGCGACACTAATGTCCAGGAACATTGGGAATCTGAGAACTATTAAGTCAGAGGAGAGAGTGACTGGGGAGGAGCAAGTTGGTCTTCTAGGAAAGAGGCATTCTCTGCCCTTCTCCCTCTGCACCAACATACTGGCCACTTTTTCTTCCTCACCATCTTCTCTCCCCAAACACATGCACACTCTAAGAAAAAAAAAATTCATGACAGTGTTCTCTTTTTCTAAAAATCAAGTTGCAAATTGTGAGCCAGCATGTACTCATACACACCATGCCTTTTTCTGGGAAGCAACTATCATTAACCACATCTAGGGTGAGGAGATAGAAATCTAATCAGAATTGCCCATCTTCTAACATAGACCTGGAATAATTAGTTTACCATGTACAGTGGATAGGAAGAGATCTATTACTTAGGTAATACTTCTGTACTCAGCATATTTTCTCTAACAATTATACATGTACTTTGAGAGTATTTCATTTTCTCACAGTGGAAATAGAGTTAAAGTATCTATGGCCATGTAGTATTTATTCATTTGTACATGATGCAACTTTCAACAAATCTGTACTGAGCCCCCAACTACCCTTGTTTTTTTTTTTTAATTAAATTCTTTTATTTGTACATTGTAGGTATACAACACAATTACATTTCTCATTGGGAACTTGTACCTTTACATGATGCATCTTGGTTCTTATTTTTTCCCCATTCCTAGCCCTCCCTTCACCCCCTCCACCCTTCCCTATTAACAAAGACTTTATTTCCACTTTTTCCATTTCTCATCATTTTTCCTTTCCCTTCTTTCCTTTCCCCTGCCCCTCCCACTACCCCTACCCCTTTGGACCTTTTCTTCCTATTTTGCATTATCAATTATTCATTCTAATCATTGGTACAGTTTAGGTATACAATATAATGACATTCATCATTGGAAATTTGCACCTTTACATAGTCTCTCTTGGTTCTTATTTTTCACCCTTGCCCAGCCCTCCCTTCAACCCCTCCAGTCCTCCCTATTTACAGAGATTTTGTTCCTATTGTTCCATTTTCTCATATTAATCCCATTCCCTTCTATCCTTTCCCCTAGCCCTCCCACTTCCTTCCCCTTTGCCCCTTTTCTTCCTATTTCACATTACCTATTATGCATTTAGTCCTTATTTACACTTTCAGTTTCTCACACCAGAGAAACTATTTGGTATTTATACATGTGTGTCCTATTTATTTCACTTAAGAGTATCGCCTCAATGTACATCCACTTAGCTATAAATGTCTCTAATTTCTCATATTTGATGGCTGAGTAGTACTCCATTTTATAAAAAAACCCACATTTTCTTTATCCAGTCTCCAGTTGATGGGCATTTGGGCTGTTTCCAAGTTTTAGCTATTACAAACTGTGCTGCTATGAACATGGGTGCACATATATCACTGTGGTATGATTCTTTTAATTCTTTGGGGAAGATCCCCAGCAGTGGAATAGCAGGGTCAAATGGGACTTCCAGTCCTAGTTCTTTGAGGTATCTCCATACTGATTTCCACAGTGCTTGCACCAGTCTACACTCCCACCAGCAGTGGAGCAGGGTTCCTCTTTCCCCACAGCCCTACCAGCATTTGTTATTGGTTGATTTCATGATAGCAGCCATTCTTTCTGGAGTGAAGTAGAATCTCATTGTTGTTTTCATTTGCATCTCTTGAACGACCAGTGATGTTGAACATTTTTTCATGTATTTATTTGCTATTTCTACTTCTTTGTCTGAGAAATGTCTGTTCATTTCAGATGCCCATGTTTGGATTGGGTCTTTAAATTTGGGAGGTCTGATCTTTTTAAGTTCTTTATAGATTCGAGATAGTAGACCTTTGTCTGAGGAAGAGCGGGTGAAGATTTTTTCCCACATTGTGGGTTGTCTCTTCACACTGCTGGTGGTTTCTCTTGCTGTGCAGAAGCCTTTTAATAAGAAGAGATCCCACTTCCAACTACCCTTCTGAGAGGTACAGCTCCTGCACTCACACAGAACTCACTGTGGATTTACCACATTCCTTCTTGTTTTGGAGTCTGCCCTTTTCGATGTCAAGGATCCACAAAGCAAACAAAACTAATCTATGTGATTATGTCATCAGAAACAAAATCAGAGATGTCCCCATCACAGATTTTACAGGTCCCATCAGCTACTCTGCAGACAGGGATTGAACATCTCTGTGTACCATCCCTGAGCCAGATGCTGGAGCCACAAAGCAGAGAGAGGAATGCCTTGGTTCAAGGCATTCACAACCCATACGGAAGACAGACCATCAGTTTTCTAACTTAGCCCTCGTGGAGAAGGGTATCAAAAAGAAAAAAATGACTGTGCTGAGTTTCAAAGGACAGGTGGAGTAATGGGCAGTGAGCCTGGGTTGAACGGCAACCTCAGTGTTTCCAAATCCTGAGTGAAGTGTTTCACCAGTGAGGCTCCACATTCTTCTTCCAGTGTGCAGATAATCAGGGCTGATTTCAAGGATGTGGTGGGTTTTTCTCACATAAACTACAATATTGAACTGGTTGAATCAACCATTTACAAATTCACTACAGGAAGAAGCACTAGGCATTATATACCTATCAGGTATGATGTGAATCTGAATTTTATGTTTATCCAAGGAATATCTAATCATAAATATTAAGTTGCCATTTATAAATATAAAATATGAAGCCCCATTAGGCACAAAACACATGTGACCATATTATTTATAGATCAAGTTCCAAATTAAAGAATTAAATATTCAGAACAAGGCAAACAAGCATAATCAGAGGAGAGCTTTTTGGCTTTTTTTCTGTAGACATTTTAGAGTACACTCGTACATTGATTAGCTAGACAAATAAAGACATGGAGAAGCAGGAAGTGAGAAATAGCCTCACAACCTCATATTCAGGAAAGCAAAAATGAAAAGATTTAAGAATCTTGTACTCAGAGACCCTCTGTCTGCATCATAGCTGGCTCATGAGCAACAGAGCCATGCTACACAATGCCTAATCAATCAGAAAAAAGGAAATCCTGCTCTGCCAGAACAACGAGGGCATTGTGAACCTAAAGAACACATGGGGGAAACATCCAGGCATTTCCCTGGACTGTCCTCATTCAAGGTAACCTCATTCAAAGGCAACCTCCTTTTAAAATGCTCAAAGCATAGGGATACAGGCTGACAGTTTTCTTTTAAGATAGTGACTTGCATTTGAGACTTTTGCTAGAAGCAAAGAGCTAAAGTAGTTGCCTTCTATAGATTTCAGTTACTCCATCAGCCTATTATCAGCTGGTCCTCAGTGGCACACAATTATCCCACTTTGTGCCAAAATGTGAGAAAATGCCAACATTTGCGTAACAGGTGAGTCAATTCAGGTGAGTCAGGTGATTCCAAATTATTGTTAAATCAAAACTCTCAATTGTTGGGGATGAATTTTCCACAGTTTAACCACAATCAAAATAAACTGCCATACTGAAAATTAAAGTTTGATCTCTAGCTGTGCATGGTGGTACACACCTGTAATTCCAGGATTCAGGAACTAAAGCAGGACCATCATGAGGTCAAGGACAGCCTAAACTACCTTGCCTCAAAAAAAAGTTTAATGCACTTTCTCATGAATGCTCTACATTCATACCAGTGATAATTGTAACCCTAAAGCAACTCAAAAAGTAGAAAATCAACACATGGAAGATACACCATTTGGTGAGAAGTAAAGGAAGGCAACCTTGTGGATGGATCTTTAGCACTGTTAAGATCCACTGTAATGGACGATGGAACAGAGAAGACTGACTTCAAAGCTGTGTACAGACACACTCTACCCTCTAGGTGTAGTATCATACTTCTTCCCATCACTAGAAGATGAATAGGAAGTAGAACAGATCATCAATATTCATAGAAAAGCAATTCAGGATGTACTGTGTTGATGATGCCATGTATTTGTACATATTCTCATAACAAAAATATATATCAACATTTTGCTCTATAAATTTGCATATGTTCTCATAATGGAAATTATATATCAACAATATAGAAAGTTTAGAAAAATCTCATTTTTAAAAACATCTCACAATCCCAATACCATCATAGAACTATTATCTCCCCCAACTTTTACATAGTGACGGTTATAAAATGCACATATCCTTTTGAATCTATTATTTTTGCTCTACCATTATATTGTATTTTTCTCATCTGGTTAAAGATTCCTCATAATTATTTTACAGGTTGTTTAAATCCATCAAGGGGATGAATCATTATTATTCATGCCTCTATTTAGAGACTTTTAAGATGTTTCTAATTTTACCCACTATAAGTGATGAGCAGTGTGCCTTAAGAATGAAAAACTCACTGATGCCTGGCTGCTTTTTGTAAAGCTCTATATAGCAAGGTGCTCAGAAAATGTTGGCTGCTGAAAATTTCTAATCTCCAAAGATTCTAGTACTGCCAAAGCCACTTCCTCTCAACTCTGAGAGATGAATACTGTCCTCCAAGAAGGTTTATCTTCATAGACAAAGACATTTGCCACCATGGTTTCTAGAGTTTTTCACTACCAACTCCAAGGTTTACTATTCATTGCAAAGCAACCCACAAATGGTAAGGACAGAAACTAAGATTCTGTGGGCAAGCTGATTCTCATCACCAAAATGAGACAAAATTATGGCAAAACTCCAAGGTCCCATCCCACATGGAAGGGCCAGAGAAGGAGTTCACAAGAATAAGCTCCCTGGAGCTCAGATATACTTTGGACAGGAAAATTGCTCTGAGATGAATGTCACACAATATGATGCATTGGTAAGACTAATGGGAAAGCTGGATGCTTCAGTGTAATTGCAAGGAAACAGCAATGGGATCAATGAAAACATACTGCCTCAACTTTCAAGCCCTGATATCTAGCACTCAAGCCTTAGGAGCAAAATGGAGACCAACAACAACCCTATCCAATCAGCTAGGTGCATTAACACATGCAAGTTACAACTGTATCTCAATAAAGCTGCTTTCAAAAAGATATTGTCAAATTATATTTCATATTTTGTATTGGGAATGTAAGGAAGTATAGAAAAGATATCCCAAAGTTTGCAATGTTTCTCCAACATTAGTACCACAGATTTGGGAACATCAATATTTGGTCTCAGAGAAGCAAATGAATAAAAAAAGATGACTCATTGGTGGTTGAGAGGATGGAAGGTATCTATTTTCCTACGGTTCACTAAGCAATTTGCTGAAATTCACATATTAAATAACTCATAGGTACAAGTCCCATTGTAAATTATTGTTGGTATACTAAATTATTAATCTTTTTCTTTCTAGTTTGATAAGAATTAATCACTTTCCCAAAGTTGTATCACTCCATTGAGATCTTGAGAATCATCAAAATATGTTTCTAGGAACTATCTTTCTTCTGAGACTAGAGTCTTACCTCCAACTGCTTATTGAATAAATTCCTCTAAAAGTTGTTGCATTTCATCAATTTTAATCCTATTTAAAATTCAGGTGAGTATCTGTTATCACATCATACATCTACAAACAACTCTGTCTTCTGTTTCAGTTGGTGGCATAAATGGACACTCAACTCTTCCTTCCCCCTTATATCTCTAGTTCAGGCCCCGTTCCCCAAAAAAGTCTTCCTACCTCTATTTCCCTTCCTTCCACGAGGCAACTACAAGAATAAACATTAATAAATATATCCATCACCTTATTCAACAAATAGGTACTTAATGATTTGTGTCTAGATGTCCCCCCAGAGCCTCATGTGGTCACAGGCTTTTGCAGAGGTGGCTAGATCTAGAGCATGTGATGCCGCAACTGATTCATGTTACAATGCTAGGCTCAAGGGCACTAGGATTAAGGGTGTGAGTGCTACTCCCCCCCACACACATATTCTGAATAAGAGAAAGGGGACAGAAAGACACCATTAAGCTCTCTTATTGCTTTGCTACCTTTGGGCTGCCGTGAACTGTTGCCCCTCTGCCAGCCTGCCTTGGAGCCAGCCGATTATGGATTATGAAACCTCTATAACTGTAAGCCAAATAAATCTTTCCCCCTTTAACTTCTTAGGGCTTACTCAGGTTATTTTATTTTAACCAACTAGAAGATTCATGAAAGAAGAGATTTCATCCATTATATTCACTGTTCTCCCCCAGGCATTGGGATAAAATTCATTAGATAAGTGGACGGGTGTTCCTGCAATTGCCACAGGCAGTTTCACCTGAACTCTCCAAGAATCATGGGAAACCCAGGCATCTGAAAGCTACACACTTCTACAGGACACAGTGAAAACTGTGGACTAGCTAGCTTGACAACTATCACTGTTACAAAAAGTCCAACGGGGAAATGCGGGACATTATCCTAAAAATATAACAAATATGGCTAATGGCTAATTTGAACCCATGTTCAAATCTTAGTACTGTTCCTTACTGCATTTAAGTGAACAAATCACTTGCCTTCTCTGAGCTTATGGTATCCACATCTTTCAAATGTGAGTGACTTGCCTCCCTTATAAGGATGATCGTGAAAACTGAATAGGACACCATATGTGAAAGGCCTGGCACATCGCAATAGGCATAGGCAACAGCAATTCAAGAACTTGGAGACAAGGCAGTCCAGGATTCAAGCTTCACTGAAAGGTAAAATGAAATATTGTCTAATATGACAAAGTCCATGGGGCCTAAATGTACCAAATTCCAACTTGATTGCTAAGGGAATTACCCATGCCCTTCTCTGTACTCCCAAGTATCTTACCAGACTCACATCTCAAAGCCACCACTCCAATTGTTTTATTTAGTTGGTCTATGTCTCTCCCTTTCCTTAAGTTGTGTTTCATAAGGCTCAGAAGAAAGAGCCATGAATTCCAATGGACTCTGGGCCCGCATGTTGTCTAGGAACTGACTATGGTCGAACCCTATGGCCAAGCTTGCTTACCTTGCTCTGATCTCTGTTTCTCCCAGGTGGAAGCTTTTGCAAGTTCCTGGTAGCCTCATTTTATATAGAATGAAGAAAGTAAACTGGCAAAACTACAATGGAATATAACTAAGGTGGATAGTTTTGAGGAGAATGGATAGCCAAATATATAGGAAACTGTGGCCTATAATTAAAAGTAAAAATAGCAATAGTCTTCTCTAGAGGTCAAGAAAGAGGTTACTCAAAATTGAGGAGAAATCTTTATTAGTTTCAAATGAATCTTTCTAGGCACAAAAACACACAGATAGTATATAATGGAACATAACTTCTAGCCACATAGAAAATATGTGTGGGTAACTTGCCAGGAAATTTTGAAGTTCTGACAAAAGGAGTTTTTGTTGACTCAGAACTCCAATTAAACAACAAAGGTTTTAATGTGTCTCCTTGGCATGGTGGAAGGATATGTCAAATACTTTCAGAATCTGGGAACAAGCCCTTCACCAAGTGTGTTGTGTGAACATTCTCTCCCCAGCAAAGGCCTAGCTTTGACAGCCACTCTTTCATCGCCTTACCAGAAAACCAGCAGTTTCCTTACCATGTTAGTTTTTCTATATTATTATTTATGGTTGCAAAATCTTAAGAATACAACTGAGGAGAGAATTCATTGAAGATTCCAATCTGGTAAAACTAAATATTAAATAATTGTTTTGAATAAAGTGTAGCATAGATTTAAGAGCATGAGTTTAAGACAAGCCAAGTATTTAGCTGTGTGATCAGGAACAAGATACTGAAAAGTTTATGAACCTCAAGTTTACCACCTGAACAATAGAACAGCAAGGGAAATGATCCTTATCTTGCCATGAAAACTTAATATAATGACTTATACAAAGTATTAACCACAGGGCCTGGGCACATGGCAAAAGCCTGCTAGTTGTTTTCTGTTATCATCATCATTAATATGTGGAATGCTGATGTCTTTTTTCCACAATGCCAAACAATGTGTTCCAATGTTCTAGCATTAGAAACTAGTAACAAAATTCATTTCACTAAAAATGAGCCACTGAGTTTTGGAAACCAGGGAAGATACTGGAGCAAGAGGAGATCAGAAGATGTGCTTAGGAAACATTTCAACACAACTTCTGCCACCCTGCTGTCCCCATATTACCCACTCTATCCTAGCCAAACTACTTTTCAAGTGTCAAGGGGGCTGTTTACACCATATGCTCACAAAAAGGGTACTCTCTGGAGCTCATTCCTAACCCCGGGCAAGTGTAAGCATCTGTGTCCACTTGCAGTCACAACTGTGTACACATGCACCTAGACACACAGCCCTGAGCAGGATGTCTACATAGTCCATGGCATGAGAAAACGCCTACAAGCTACACACACTGCAGGCATGAATTTGTAAACATACATACACTCATACACACACACACACACACACACACACACACACACACATACAGCTGTGCAACTAATTCTCCAAAGTCACCAGTCATTTCTCCTGTGGCCACCCCCCCCACCCCAGCCCTATCTTTGACATCCCTCATTCCAGCTGAGTTCCATTTCTTTTCTCAGATCACTGCAGCCCTGATCTAGAATGACTTAGTGAGCAAAACTGGGCCAAGAAGTCTCGCCAGATTCCTACTGGAAATAATCAGGAGACTTAAGTATGCAAACATTGTTAAAAGGGATACAGGATAGAGCAAAGAATTTGGAGTGAGAAAACTAGTTTTTAAATCTAGCTTGATCTCTTTATGTATAATCTTGAGCAAGTTCCTTCATCTTTCTGAACCTCAGTTTCCTCTTATTCAAGATGGATAACATCTTGCCTCATGGGACAAGATGATGGTCCAATTAATGTGGGTGTGAACGTATTTTATGATCCATAAAGAGCTTTACAACTGTCAGGTTTCATAGTGAAGACCAAGAACTCTGAACTATTGATATAAATTTTATTCTCTGATTCATGGTCTGAGCTTGTTTTGGTAACAGGAAAGGTAAACAACATTGCTATCCAGGGTAAGGAAGAGATGAACTCCAGAGAGAGCAGAAGTGCCATGTTTTTTAGAGAGTGACAAAGACACCACAGACAGCAGATGGCTCGAATTGATGGTGTCTTCCTTAAAGTGAAAGTGGAATAGGTGGAGGTTAAGTGTAACTAATTTAGGAACTCAGAATTATTTGCCCCTTTGGAATGCTGTGCCAACAAAGGAATCCTTTTCCCAGGAGGAGTAAGTATATAGAAATCATCTCCCTCTGCCCTTCACAACTCATGATTTCTCAGAACTGCTGCGGACAGTGCCCACAGGCTAAACAAAGGCTCAACAGCAACTGAGGCCATGAGGCCTGTGATAAGCATACTTCATGATGTTCCAAGGATCTCACTTCCTGCTGGTCATCCTGTGAAATGATGAGCCATATGTAGTAATTTCACTTCTAGCAGAGTATAGCCAAAGTGAAGGGATATCACTGAGGCAGGAGATCAGGGCCTGGCAAACCTGGCTGGGGAAGAGAGTGTGACCTGTTAATTACAATGTTCCAGGACACATGTGCAGAACAGTTCCCAAAGCTCTCTATGTGAAACCAACCAGAGAGTGCTATCTTCAGTTTCGGGAGAACATGAACAGGTTTCCCATAGGACAGCCTAGACCTGACAGCCTGAGGAGTGGGAGACACAAAAGGACAGTAACCACTGAGCTCTGGACTACAGTTCTCTTTCACAGTAGTCTGCTCTCACAGTGCAGATTATACTTCTTTTCCTACTTTTATTTGGCCCAAACTCACTCTCCAGAGCACATTTCTTTTCCTACCTTTCATAAACATAAAACCTCATTACCTTTTCTAATTGTTTTGTCCAGTTTCTTCTTCAAGACAAGAGGAACCTAGAAACCACGTCTGGAAAGAGGGTCCACTCCAGCACCCTAAAACCCAGTAACATCACTTCTGAGATTATATTACAAAAATTTTAACC
Organism: Heterocephalus glaber; assembly: GCF_053883595.1. Taxonomy (NCBI): domain Eukaryota; kingdom Metazoa; phylum Chordata; class Mammalia; order Rodentia; family Bathyergidae; genus Heterocephalus; species Heterocephalus glaber. The sequence goes on along the minus strand of NW_028258146.1, from coordinate 532,279 downwards.
TTCACCTTGGATGCTGTCTTATGCATGCTCTTTCTCTTCTCCTCCTTCTCTCTCTCTCCTCTCCTCTCCCCTTCCCTCCCTTCCCAACTCTCTCTCTCTCTCTCTCTCTCTCTCTCTCTCTCTCTCTCTCTCTCTCTCTCTCTCTCTCTCTCTCTCTTTCATTCTGAGGGCCACTGGCTGCATGATATAAGCTGCCCTATGCAGAGGCCTGTGTGGCAAGGAACTAGGGAATATTTCCAGCCAACAACCTGTGAGGAACTGAGACCCTCGTCTCAACAGTTCACAAGGAACTTAAACAGGTGAAATTTTAGGGGTTTTTTTTTCTGCAGACCAAGTAAAAATGTCTTTGGAATTTTTAGTCCTATCACAAGACTATTCTATCCAACACCACTGCATCAACACTCTGGGCTCTACCTATGCCCTGGTGCCAGATGATTGCCATCAATCTTACTTTCCTACATGTGTGCATGTACACACATGTACACACACCCACACATATACATATACATACACCATAAGTATCAAAGGGGCTGAGGGGTAGGTTTCTAGGGTCCAAGAGCACAGTGTCCAGAATAGTATGAATTTCAAGGTCACCATCTTCTTCATGTCCTGCTTGACGTGACATGGGCTCTTCTGACCAAGAGGCCAACAGGCACCTTCTCAGAGGCTGGAGCTTCACCAAGACTTCATGGAGCCAGTCATTAAGGGGTTCCATGGGAATTTTCACCCAGCCACTCATCATTCTAGAATGCAGCAATGAAGAAACTTTTATTAGTCACAGTGGACCCAAACAATACCTTTACCTGTGAATTGATCCTCTTGGTTTCCTGAAGTTCTCTGTATCTTTTACACTGACTGATCAATACTTACAAAGAGAAGAATATCACCTATGGCCCTGAGTGGTTGTGTGGTCATCACCTTCACCAAAGGCAATAATTACAGATTAGCACAACCAAGTTTCTTACTGCACGGTGCTGAGATGTATGGCCATCTGCACTGGAATGTCCTTCCAGGACAACACTCTAGCCCTCCTCTCGCTTTGCCTGTTTTTGCCTCCATTTCCTCCTGGGCAAAAGTAAGGGTTGGAGTGGCCACACTATGTCTCCCTTCTAGCACTAACCTCCTGTGTGCTCCTGAAACCTCCTAGCACAGAGAGCCCCATGAACTGGAATGCACTAAAGCTTGCTAAGATCCCACCAAATGAATTCCTTCTGGGCCCAACTTCTGGGTTTATACTAACCAAGAAAATACTGCAAGTCCTGACCTTCAGCATTCAGCTGGTTCTCATTCCTGGATGCCTTTCAAAAAAGAAAAGCTAATTTTTGCCCTCTAGGGTGGGAAATGTGAAAGGCACAAGCACACAATTCTGTGACTGGAGACCACAGCAAATTCCTCTTAGGTGTGGAGCCCACAAGCTGAGCTAACCCATATTTCCATCTGAAGTGGAAATTCTACATGCCAAGAGGTGTCCAGACAAACCCTGCTCTAGTTCTCTTGCCTATTGCTATAAACCTGTTTCTGTCCCATTGGAGTTGCAGCATGGAGCCAGAAATCTGGAAGAATTTAACACCCATTGGATTCAGACACAGGAAAACATTGTTCAAAGTAAACACTGCAATCCCTCCCTCATCATGCAGGAATGTAGAGCCAGCAGGGTCTGAGCTCAGCAGCTTCTCAGAAAAGCCCCCACCAAGCCCATGCTCTGTTCTACAGGCCTGGATGGGCTCCACAAACTGTGTGCTGGCCCACCAGGAACCAGGCCAGGGACTTAGCAAGGGGCGCCTCTCCTCCCTGGAAAAGGAACGAATGCTATCTGCAGGCTCTGGTTTAAGAACTTACTGTTTCCCCCAGTGCAAAGGCCCACTGTCAGCCCTGAACTTGGGAAAGGTGAAGGCAGACCAGCGTCCCGTGAAACAGAGAGGGGCACAGGATGCTGTGGAACTTTCCATTTCCTTTGCCTCCCAGCAGGCTGTGAAAGAGTCACTTTTCCTCCAGGAAGAAAGGCAGCTCTGTGCAGGGTAGGGATGCAGCGCAGTCCTCCTAACCAAAAGATGGGTGTGCTTGCTAGATGGGATGTGGCCACTGACATTCATTTCCCTTTGACTAAGACTTAACTAATTCCATCTCCCAAAAATTGTGCGCCAAGGTCTCCACCCTGCTTCTTCAGACTCTGGAGAGTGAAGGAAAAGGACTTGCTTTATCCAGGAGCTAAAAACTGGTTCACAGAAAGATATTTCACATTTAATCTTCTGTATCACTGGTTCCCTTTGCCTAATGTGCTGCTTAAATTCCCCTCACAAACACCAGCCCTGAACCAAATGGATGAAAGAGTTTTCACATACATCATGTAGGAGGAAAGCTGTAATAAAGGAACAGTTCAAGGAGAAGAATGCAGAGATGGCCACTGCCATGATTTCAATGCCTTCACCAAAACTCATGTTGAATTGTAATCCTCATGTGAAGTATTAAGAGTGATTAGGTGGTGAGAGCTAATTCATCCATGGATTAATGGATTAGTGGGCTAGTGGGTTATCTTGAAAGTGGGTCTGTTACAAAGACCCACTCTGCTCTGTCCCATCATATGATGTCCTCTGTCATGGTATGATGTACTAGGAAGGCCCTCACCAGATGCTGAGCAGATGCAAGCTCCATGCTCTTGGATTTCTCAGATTCCAGAATCATGAGCCAAATAAACTTCTATTCTTTATAAAAACACAGTCTTGGGTATTTTGTTTTAGTTATGGAAAACAGGCTAAGTCAGCCACTTCACCAACAAAACCTCTGAGTTGAGTCCTACTCAGTGGTGGGGCTACCTGGAAAATTAGGGGCAGCAACTACAGCAAATCAGATCTCCACGAAGTGGGTGAAGAAACAAATGATTAAATGTTCAGCATGGCAGCCCTTCTCTTTCTGACCCTCACCATAGCCTCACAGGACAGCCTTAAGCATGCATCCCTCCCCTGAGCCCTGAGACATCCACCAAAGGCTTACTTAATCCACTCATTAAAATTTATTGAGTGCCTCCTACTGACCCAAATGGCAAAAGAAATTCTGTCCCTTGCTCTAAAGGAGTGTGCATAATTCAGAGCAGAATTTCCTGATAGGTTGTCCTGCGACCAACAGCAGCAGCCACAAGAGATTATTGGAAATACATTTTCCCTGGCCCCACCCCAATCACTAAACTAGAAACTCTGGAGCAGAATCCAGCCATCAGGATTTCACAAGTAATGCAAGATATTCTGTTGTCCCCCAGAATCTGAGAACCACTGATTGAGTCTATCACCACCTTACACTTGATAATAAGGAAAATATAAAAGTTTAGTAGCTTGCTTTAGGAGGTCACAGAAATGGCATGAGTGTTCATATATTCCTAAACTCAGAGCAGCTGTGCCAAAAAGAAGTGTCATTGCAAAATTTTATTCTGGTTTCAAACATACTTTTTCCACCTCAGTTTGGTCACCCTGTAGTGGTAATTTGTAAAACTTTGTTTTGAAGAAGAGCCAAGAAGCTTCCTTATACTCTGGGGCAACAAAACAAGTGGGAATTCTTTTGACCTGAGCAAGGACCCTAGGGGGAGCCCTGTTATTCTGTTCAAAGGCAGCTCTCAGAAGGTTGTTGGCACTGCTATCTTTAGGGATTCCCTGCCCCTCCTCTTCCATCTAATTCTTGATGGGCATCAAAGAGAGTACACAAGCAGCCTTTTCAAATTGAGTTGGTTAAAGTGCCAACCAATAATGTAAAATTTTATTCATCCGTTCTGCAAATGACTTCTATATTAGCCATTTTCCGAACACTAGGACAAAATACCTGACACCCACAACTTAAGAAGAGGTTTACTTGGCTTATGGTTTCAAAGGGTTCAGTCTATGGTCAGTCTATGGTTCAGACTATGGTAAGCTGGCTCCAAGACAGAATTGCATGGTGGAAGGGCATGGTGGAGAAAAGCTGCACAACCCATGGTAGCCAGGAAGCAGAGAGAGCAGGAAGAGCTAGAGAGAGGCACGCTCTCAGTGACCAACCCACTCCAACCAGGCTCCACCTCCTAACAACACATTCAGATATGAAATCATGAGTGGATTCATCCACTGATGAATACAGCAACCCCATGATCCAATCAAATCCTGGAATCCCCACCTCTGAACACTTGAGAACTTTGGGATACATTTTGGAATCAAACCATAACAACTTCCATTCTTGCAAGCTCAATCATTGACTTTGTATTTAGTGCCCATCTTGTATGACCTATTAGCAACAGTGGAACTCTAGAATTCCTCTTCTTCTAGATTTTACCACCTCACAGACTATTCTTCTTGAGTTCCTTTCTGGCCCCTGATACTCTATTCTCCCTTTAGAGTTAGAGGACCCAATTGCTCTGTCCTGGGTACCCTTTCCTTCTCCATCCTGGTATCTTCCTAAACCCCAGGCTTATATATGCAAACCCTTACCAAATATCTTCTCTTGAGTATTTCATAAACATCTCAAACCAACGCTATTCAAACTGAGCTCTTGGCACCCTTCTCCCTGGGACACACCAAAACCTGTTCTTCCACTGGTCTTCTACTTTATTAAATAACACCCGAACAAAAGTGCTGACAAAAAATTAATCTGTTTCTCCTCCCTGTCAAGAAAGAATTTATCAGCAAATCATTTCAACTCAGCTTGTAGGAATACAATAAACCTATGTTCTCCATTTTACAACTAATAATAATCATATAAAAATAATGACTCACCTCATGGGTGCCCGTGTTTCACCTGTATTTATTCATTCAGCCTTCCCAACGTACCTGAATTAAGTACTAATAACAGCCCCTCCTATAGATGGTGAAAGTGACACACAGACAAGTTCAGCAACTTGCTCAAATCCACATGTCTATCATCATGCACCATGATTTGGATATGAGTAGCTGGCACTAGGATCCACATAATCAAACACCATGTTCCCAGTACTGCTTCTGTATCCACCCACCTGGTTGCCTTCACAGGTTCCAAACTGGCCTCTGTGCTTCCACTCTTCCCCCAATATAACTTATTTTATGCACAGCAGCAGCCATAGTGACCAGTTCAAAACATACACCTGTAGGTACATCACTCCTAAACTTAAATATCCCTTCCCAGTGGCCTCTACAGAACCTTGAAATGAAATCCAAACTCCTCCTCTTGCTCTCTCAAACTCACCAAACTCCAGCTATTCCCTCCACCTGGAATAATCTTCCCCACAGATTTTAATACAGCTGTCTTCTGGTCATTTTGTTCTCTAGCACATCATCTTACTTTATTTTCATTATAGCACATATCACTATCAGAAAATATTTCACATTTGTTTGGTTAATTTTCTGCTGCCCTCTTCGAATTTTAGTTCCATGTGAGGAAGGAACTTGTCTGTCTTTTCCCTCAGAAATATCCCATGACCTAAGATTATATGAGCATCTGCTTTGTACCACATAGAGGAATAGAGAGGCAAATATAGGAGAAACTTTTCCTTTAAGGACATCACTATCTGTAGTTTCACATAGAATGGGGGGGTGGCTTATGAAAAGAGGCATCATGAGGACATAGAGGAATTGTTTCTCACCCAGCCTACGAAACCCAGAAAGCTTTCTGGGGTAGAAGACTTGCTTTCATTTTATTTCAACAGTTATTCTGGCCAGTTAAAGACAGATGAGACCAGTGGTCCACTTTTTTAATGTAAACACAACCTAGAGAACCTCATAGGACACAAATCCTAAGTCCTACCCCAGAGTCTCTGATACAGTAATTCTGAGGGATGGGGTAGGATCTGCATTTCTGAAAAGTTCCCAGGTAAAAACGACTGTCACTGGTCTAAGGAACATACTTTTGAAAACCCCTAAAGTGGACCATTTCCCCTGCCCCAGACCACCATGAATATAGCTGAGTGCAATGCTGTGTGTCACTTGCTGTGGTAGATATATGGGCTGGTGAAATGAGGGGAGACACCTAGGTCACCTTAATGAGAAGAAAGAGCCAAACAGGACTTTTTAGAGGAACTGGCACCTGAGTTTGGTTTTGAATAAGGAGTGGGCATTACTGAGACAAAGAAAAATAAGAAGAACTTGAGGAAAAGGGCAAAGTAGTATATGATCTTAGAGATTAAAATATATTTCAATACAGCCGAAGTATAAAGTGTAAAATAAAGACTAGCAGAAAGTGAGACTGAAACAAACGCTGAATCCAAAATAAGAAGCAGGAGATCAGGTTGAATAAGATCAAGGTGAGCACAACATACTAAGGTAACTTAAAGGGATTCAACACTTAATATTCACTTTATGTAAGTAAGAGGAGAGTTTGTAGTAAGAAATGAGATTGTGAACACAATGGAAGTCAAACCATGGAGGAGCTTACCTTGAGGATTTCTGCTACCTGTTTCCTCTGCCTAAAACATTCATGCTCAAGAATTCTGTCTCTATCTTGAGGCATTTTGGTGGTTGTAAATGATTTTGAGTAAAGAATGGAATTATCAGCTTAGCCTCTTAGAAAGATTCCTGTGGCAGAGACCCATGGCTGTCCACCAAGAATTCATACTTCCCTTCCTGAGTAGGAATTTGTTACTGGGAAGAAACTGCCCAGCCAAAAACTCTCTTTCCCAATATTCCTTCTTCTTCTTGCTTTGTATCTAGATAGAGCCTTGTATCTGAGTTTGTTATTTGCATACCTGGCTCATAAAATCTCCAGCCTTCACTCTGCTTCTTTTTCCATTCATAGATAAAAAGCAAAAGATTCCAAGGCCCCAAGAGATTCCAGAGCCACAAGATGGAAGAAATGTGAATTCCTGAATCACTGCATGTTGATTGACCACACGACATCCAACTGAGAGAAAAAAATTTCTATTATGTTAAGTATTTTAGATATGTTGGTGGGGGCATTTTTTACACCATTTAGGAATACCTTAATGCAATCTCTATAGTGTCACCATAATAATAAATTGGAGAATGGTAAGGCTGGAGGAAAGGAATTTTTAAGGTTGGGCAATTTTTGCCAACTGGGAAATAAATTATGAGAGCCTAAATCAAGGAAAGGGCAGTGAAAATGAAAAGGAGAGACAGTGTGGTTGTGATTAATTACTGGGAAGAAGGCAAGCCAAGCATCCAAGATAAGTCCAGTTCTATAACTCAGATAATGGAATAAGGAACAGAGAAGAAAAAACGGATTCTAGGATAAGGTGCTTAGTTGCATCTTGAATATTATAGAAAATCTATGTAGCAGTTCTTGGTGAGCAGTTGTCCATATAAATCTGGAGTCCAAGACATAGTCATGGTTATAGATATATAGATATACAGATTTGGTAAAAGATGAAACAAAAATTTGTCATACCTCTCATTTGTGTAGAATAAGATAAAAACAGGAATGAGAAATAAATCATGAACATTTGTAAGCCAGAGAGGTACAGTGAAGCCTGAGGGGATGATAAGTGGAACCCACCAGAGAGGTGGAAAAAAAACAAGTGTCATCTTAGAAAGCCAGAAGTGCTGTCTCAGAAAATGCCAGCCAAGGAGATAGATGTCAAGGGCCACAGATACATCAAGAAACTCAAGGAGGCTGGGGAATTAGCTCAGTGGTTCTGCCGCCTGCCTCACAAGTGCAAGGACCGGAGTTCAATCCCCGGTACCAAAAAGAAAAAAGAAACTCAAGGAAAAAAGGGGAATAAAAAGGATTAAGACATGATGTATGTGCCAATTCCCCATGATGAATATATTTACTATGTCTCGCAAACATATACTAATAAGGCAGGGGAGAGAAATTCAAGGACAAAATGTTTCCATTGAAGTCAACATTAGAAGGTCATTTATGAAGGTGATGCCATAAAACAAAGGAAAGTAATAGAATTAATTAAAAAGGAGGAAGATAGGACAGTGAATATGAAAGAAAACCATTAATGAGGATTCTTGTGTCTCAAAATGTTATCTTCCTCACTTCATTTAGTCTTCACTAAATTCAGTACTCTTCTCCAGAAAATTATAAAACTGAAATCAATTTAAGATCTAAATAGAGAGGGATACACCACATTCATTCTAAAATTGTGCCATAGATTCAGTCCAATCCCAATCAAAATTCCAACAGGATTTTTTTGTAGAGATTGAAAAACTGATTTGAAAATTTATATAGACATAGAAAGGACTAAGAATAGAAAAAATCTTGAAGATGAATAAATTTGAAGAACCTCATAATGGATTTTAAAAATATAAACCTTATATAAATGATATATATGCTTATATGAAACATATAAACCACAGTAATTAAAATGGGATAGTATTGTCATAACAATATTAAATAAATAAATATCACACAATAAAAAGTCCAAAAACGTCTCCCTCCTTTGCAGCACATCAGAGGAGTGAGGAAAGGATAGTAGTCTTAATAAATTACATAAGATCACTTGAATACTAATACAAAAAAATAACTACGTTAACTGCTTCTCCCTTACTATTTGCAAAAATTAATTCTGGGTGGATAATAGTTCTAAAAGTTTTAAGTAAAACAACAAAGCTTCTAGAAGATAACATAAGAAAATATCTTCATGGCCATGGATAGACAAAGATGTCTTAAAATTAAGAATTTCTGTCCATAAAAGATATTATGAAGAGAACAAAAACAAGGCTCAGAATGGGAGATTTGTGTCGTCCACATAACCAAAATAATGCTGAATATAAAATACTTTTTAAAAACAAAAAATATTACAAATTAGAAAAAAGACCAAACAAAAAAAAAGGTCAAGAGATTTAAATACAAACATCACAAAAGATGATACCCAAACAATAAAATAGACAAATGAAAAGATTATCAGACTCTAAGAAATTCGCATTAATACTGTAATGAGAAACCACCACAGACCCACAAGAAGAGCTAAAATCTTTAAAAGTGAACATACCAAGTGTGAGGGAGAAATATAGTATGAAAACAACACACACTGCCAGTAGGAATGTAAATTTAAAAGTCTGACATCATCTACTAAAGACAAATATAAGCCCACCCTTTGATCTGACAATTCCACTCCTAGGTTCAGATATGTGCAACATGAAAAATTAAGGTCAAGAATGTTTGTAACGGCACTATTTTTAATAATAAAATACCACACATGAGTAAATACCAAATAGTTTCTCTAGTGTGAGAAACTGAAAGTGTAAATAAGGATTAAAACGTTTAAAATGAATAATTGATAATTTAAATAGGAAAAAATATCTAAAGGGGTAGGGGAGTGGGAGGGGAAGGGGAAAGGAAAGAAGGGAAAGGAAAAATTATAAGAAAAGAAAAAAATGGAAACGAAGTCTATGTAAATAGGGAAGGGTGGAGGGGGTGAAGGGCACACAAGTAAGGGGGAAAAAATAAGAACCAAGATGCATCATGTAGAGGTACAAACACCCAATGATAAATGTGAAGATACTGTATACCTAAAAATGTACCAATAAAAGAATTTAAGCAAAAAAAAAAAAATCTACCTAGAGCACTGATGGTGACTTTTAGAGCTTTCAATGATAGAAATAACCCACTGCAACATGCATACCATAGGTTTGCCACCCCTGAGGTCTACATTAAAATGGATAAATACACAATGGTACAGTCATTCAATAGAATAGAGTCATTTAATAGAATACAAAGAAAAGGAATAAGCTATACCTATGTGCAACCACATTAATGAATCCCACAAAGATAATGCTGAGGAAAAAAGCCAGGCACAAGAGTCAATACATTTATATAAGGTTAAAAATATAAAGACAAATTTTTGTGTTTAGGAATACATTTGTTTGATATAAAGCAAGGGAGTAATTACTATGAATTCAAGAGGTACAATCACACCTTCATATCTGCAGGTTCCACATTTATGAATGCAACCAACTATGGATTGAAAATTTTCAGGAACAAATGTGTCTACACTGAATATGCACATGTTTTTGGATCATCATTCCTTATCAACTATTTATATTGTGTCTACATTGTAATAGGTATTATAATCTAGAGATGATTTAAGGAATACAGAAAGATAACCGTAGGTTGCATACAAATACTATGCTACTTTATATAAGGGACTTGAGCATCTGCAGATTTTGATATTCATGGAGGTCCTGGAACCAAACACTCAAAGATACTGAGAGGTGACTGTAGTTACCTCTGAGAATCAGAGTGGGGGGTGTTGATGGAAGAGGACCCAGAGATTCTTCTAGGGGCTGGCAATTTCCTATTTCTATATGTGAGTAGATGTTACCCAGTGCCTGCTTGTGATCAGTCATAAAGATGTAAGCTGTATGTCTTTGTTTTCTAAACTTCGTGTATATTTCAAATTTATTAAAATTTCCTTTTGAAGACAGGATGGCAGCACAGGGGAAGGGAGTGGGAAGCAGTGGACAGGAATAGAACAAAAATTGCTAAAATGAGGGAAGTAGGAGATATTCTAGAAAAATTCCTGAGTGTCACCTAGGATCAAGGCACTTAGAAAGCATGATTGTAAAGCTATCGGTGTGGGTAGGATGTGTGGGTGTGGATGTGAATGTGAGTTTGTGTGGCTGAACCAGTCCTGAGCCCTGGAGGGAGGAGTAGGGGAGGGGATTGGGTATGTGGAAAACGAGGAAACTGGGTGAGAGAGGGAGGTTTTTATGTGATTACAAAAACTGTAGATGTACCACAGGGCAGCCTGCACCCACCAAAGAAAACAGATCTGGCCATCAGTCACTGTCTTTTAGGCTGTAATTAGCAAGTTGGCTCATATCTCTCTAAGGCCAAAAGTGTCTAAAACCAGAACAAGATCATTCTTTCCCAAATGCCTAAAAAAACCTTAAGAATTACAAAGGTAAAATAAACATTTATTTGAGAAATAAGCAATGAAAATTGAAAATCAAAGTAAGCTAAATATTTTCCAGGCAACAGGCCTGACCTGCTACACATTACTGGTGTCTCCTTTCAACCAGGCACTCACTGAAACTTGGCCAGGGGTTTCTCCTCTCTCCTTAACTTCCAGGCATATTCCACACAGCACCACCCTCTGTCAGTGACGGATAAGACTCTGCCTTCTAGCTGCCATCTCTACGGGGTACTCCCCAGCGTGCCCTTTACTAGGGGCCACCAGATACTATGTTGGACACTCCAATACTTCCTTCTCAACACCTCTCCTGAGTCTACCTTCCTGCTTGCCTAACTGTGCAGGGACATACGGGTGGCCTGAGGATAAATGGGACGAGGGAAGCTGCAGAAGGTTCAAGGGTCCAGGTCTAGGGTTTGGCCAGAGGCCAGTAACTGTTGAAAAAGTCTGAGCTGAGATTCAAAAGCTGGCTGAAGTTTGATTCAGCTAAGGTGCAAGTCCAGCAGACAGGAGAGGCTCAGACAAAGCCGTGTTTGAAGGTCATGTGTTAGTCAGAGGTTAAACTGTGCACAGGGATGAGGAAACAGTGTCATGCAGCAGTACGGCATGGAAGCTTAGAATTTGAACACTTGGGTTTAAGTCCTGGCTCTAGCACTGACCAGTTGTGTGACCTTTGGCAAGTTATTGACCTCTCCTGGTCTTGTTTTTTCTAATGAAGGAGCCACAGCTTGGGGATAGGGAGGGGGATGGGGTGGAGATGGGCTGGGTAGGGCTGAAGACTGCTGGGCAGACAAACCTTCACATTTAAGAGGCTGACATATCTATGGGCCAAATGGATCCTGAGCCAGTCAGGGGCAGAGACTGGCCCGAGGCCCAAGTTAAGTGAAGAAATGGATGTGAGTGTATGGATGAGCCATAATGTCAACTTGTCTTCTGTCCACTTCCTGGGCTGGTCGGAGCTCACTGTTGAGTGACAGTGCGAGGCTTGGGCATTAGCAAACCAGCTAGCTGGGAAATAGATCCTGGGGAGCAGTGGTCACCAGCATCCATTTTCTGTGCCTTTTTCCTGTGCCCTCAGCTGCAGCTCCTCACCCTCTCCCAGCCCCCCTCCCTCTGCCCTCCTCATCAGCATTTCCCAAATGTCTCTCTCCACAACACCCCTCCTTTCTCTTTCTGAAATTCCCAAGTCTCCCCTCTAGAACATTCTTCCCTTGACCCCAAGCTTCCCTTACTTCTATTTTTCTCCTTTTCTCTGCCAAAATCCCCCAGGGAATGGCAGTACCAGCTGCTGTCCTTTCCTAGCTCGCCAAGGCCCTGTGCCTTCACGTCGTTCCTCACAGCCTGTTCACAGCTATGGGCCAGAGAGGACAGCAGGGAATGTGCTGGCAGAAGGCACAGCCAGTGGGGGCACACACAGGCACATCTACACCCTGACATACACACAGATACACAAATAAAGTATTACACAAACATACAGACACACAGAGAGATATACAGACATAGAAATACACAGACACCAACACACATGCACAGAGAGAGACCCCCCCATATGCACGCGCACACACACACCTATGTATTCTCATTTGGCAGCCAAAGGCTCTCACTTTGCCTAGGGAAGCTGAGGAGAGAACCCTTAAACAACTCCTGGAGAGGTGACTGGATCATAGGGCCACTATATTCACTGGTGGATTAATCCACTGATGCTCATAGCTGAATGTGCTGTTAGCAGGCAGGGCCCAGCTGGAGGAGTGGAGTCACTGAAGATGTTGCCTTTGGAGGGTATTATCTCCTACTGGCTCTCCAACCCTGTGCTCTGCTTCCTGGCTGCCATAAGCTAAGCAGCCTTCTCCCGAAATCCCATTCCACCACGATGTTTCTGCCTTAGAGCCAGCCAACTATGGACTGGATGCTCTGAAACTGGGAACCAAAATAAACTTTTTTGCCTCTAAATTGTTTTTGTCAGATATTCAGTCCCAGCAACAAAAACGCCAAGCAATACAGAACCCCAGGGCCAACCACTGTGAGGCGGGCTCACAGTGTTCCACATGAGGCCTCCATACCCCAAACAGTGGCATCGTCAAGAGCAAAAAGAAGATCCTAGAATTGCTACACCAAGGGGCAGGTCCCGATTTCTCTCAGCCTGAAGGTTCTGCACTTGGGGAAAACACCCACTCTGTGCCCTCCATGAGTCCTATGCTAAGCATTTAGAAGACTTCCCTGAAAGGACATCCACAGTCAGGGAAGGAGGAGGGTGCTTGTAAGGATGCCGGGAAGCAGACTATGACCTTGGGACCCAGATGTTCAGCTGTGCAGAACCTACTGTCTGACCCCAGGCAGTCAATGAACATCTCCCAGGCAAGTGGTAGCATATGAGTTAGCACCCAGGCGCTCTGGCTCCCCGTGATCTTAATAGACATCACCTGCTTCTCTTACACTGACTCAAGCAAGCACAAAGCATCATGGACATCAAAGCATCAGAGCCATCATGGACAGCATGGCTCTGGGGGCTCTGAGAGATCTACCCCCCAGAAACGTTGTCTGCTGTGGGTGCCTGGGTGCTGTGCCAGCCTTCACCAAGCCCTGGAAAGAGGACACAGCCTCTCTCCCTCCCCATCCATCCAATCCATACTACTGTGCCTTCATTGACTATAAAGTTTCTTACTGTTTTAAAATTTTATTCTATTTTATTGATGTATTTTATTATTACTGTGTAAAAGAATCTCTTTTTGTGTGTGTGGCTCTTGATTGTCTTCCACCCTATAGGTTCTTAATAACAAAGGTGTGTATCAATCCTAGCTGAATGTATTTTGGTCCTGAGTTCTGTCAGATTTGGTCATGCATCTGTGGCAGGCATCAAAATACAAGCCCCTCACCTCCATCCCTCTGGGGAAACACATGTGTATATTTTTGTGTTTTGTTTTTATTTCTTTTTAAATAGGGTTGTGAACCCTGACTGCACATTAGAAGCACTTGAATCTTTTTATAAACATATCCAAACCCCAGACCTCTGTAGACAGGGTAAAGTGGAATTCTGGGGATGGGGCAGGGCTTGAACATCAGGATGTTTTACCCAGTCACAGAAGTGACCAGGATTGAGAACCACTGAAGGTAAGGAATGCTGAGGACTTGGGATCCTTTAACAAGAAGAAGGAGTGTCCGTGGAAGGGTAGGCCCTTCTCAGAACTGGATGTATGCCTATTTTCTCCCTGAATGTCCTTCACTGGGGACACTGAGTGGTCCAGAATGGGAAAGGCACCACCCAGGCCGTTACCTGAGAGCTCTCTGTGATTCCCCATCCTTCCTTGGCTATCAAGCCTTCTCTGCTGCTTGGTGTTTATTTCTTGTCTCCTGATGTCCCCAGGGCTCTCAGTCCCATGTCCCTCTTGGTCCTCTGTTTACTCCACCCCGCCATCCTCTTGTTGGGCCCTGAGGTGGTTCAAGAAGCAGGTGTTGTGTAAATAGAGGCATTGTGACATCAGCAGTTACCTCCTTTGCCTCCTCTGACCTGTCTGCCCTGGTTCTCCCCCTTGGTAAGCCTAGCTGTCTCCAAAGATGTTGTCCCCAAATATAGATGTTGACATGATTGTCTCTCCCCCCCAAGATAACACCTACTATGTGCTGGGTGCCATACCAAGTACTTTGTGTGCATGATCTTATTTGGAATCTCTGCTCTTAGAGAAGGAAAGGAAATAGTTGAGCTTATTTCTCTTCAACAATTCATTTTTTCTGGGCCAGACCTGGCCATTTTCAGAGACAGATGAGATCAGTGGTCAACATCCTCAGTGCCGGAATCACCTAGCTGTCTAAGACACAAATAACTAGGTCCCACCTCCAAAGTCTCTGATTTAGTAAATCTAAGGTGGATCCCAAGAATATGACCAGCTAAGAAGCTTGCATCATTCTTCTGAAATAGGATACTCTTTGGAGAAACTGGAAGAGAATTGCTGTCCTCAGAGAGCTGTTCAAAATCAACCCCTCCCCCTCCACTCCCCTGACCTATCCAGTTTTGGTCTTAGGGACAGTGTGAAACTTCTAACCTCACCCATGACCCCAACCCTGAAAATCCCTCCAAGTTCAAGGAGGACCTACTATGGAGCAGGTTGTGAAGTCTAGTGGTTTAATTGTGGTGTCAACTTGGGACAGTGCCCAGAGCCAGACTGGACTTGCTGTGTTACTGAGTCCACTAGCTCTATCGCAAATTGCATTGAAATTGTTCTCCTTGTATCCATTCTTCTCAGTCTCTCCCAACTACTATAATTCTTGCTCTCAACTGCCCAACCAGGAATCTGAAGTCCCCACACCTCTCCTGTGAACAAACCAAGTACTTGACCTGTGACCAAACCAAGCATTTCTTCATCAAAGTCATCAGCAATTTCTCATTATCTCTTCTCCTCCAAGATTTACTGTAATCTTGAGGGGGAAAAGCACATTCTGCAGAAAGCCCAGGACTAGGAGGCAGAAGATTTATGTTCCAGTCCCAATTTTATTATTTAGTGGCTGAAAATATACATCAAATTATTCCCCCCAAAAAATCCACCTTTCCTTAATTACCCACAAGCCACCACCTAAAGTCTCACATAGACTCTTTGTTGCTGCTGTTCTCCTTCCCCCAAAGCTCTTCTGGAACCTCTCCACTCTCTAGACTCCAATTCCTCTTCCAGTCAAGCTCTATTGTCCCTTCCTTCCTTTCTTACCTGGAACCTGTGCCACATGGGATGTGCCTTCTTGGGTGGGCCCATGTTTCTGTGGCTCACTGCACCCCTCCCCCACATTTCTTTATTCAGGACTTCCAGCAACAAGCTCTTTTTTCCATCATGGAATGGTGTTCCAAACAAGAGAAGGATTGTGTTACATGTCCTGGAGGGACAGAGAGGCCTGAGAGTTGGGAATGTCACAGAGAATGCTCATGCAAGGAAAAGCAGGTAGAGAGTGAGTCAGCCAGTCTGAGATGACATGCCCTCTCTCTAGCAAGGCTGGGGAAGATGGAGGGCATCTTTGGGGCCAAAGGCCAGGGCAGGAATACTGTGGCAGATGGGCAGGTAGCCTACTGTATGGTTCCAAAAGAACCTTCAGAGACTCAACCCTAAAGCCTCCTGCAGCTTGAAGTGACTCTGAGTTGCTTGCAGGCTTGGAGTTGTGTGAAAAATAGGCAAAGGACCACATGGGAGGCAAACCCTTGGCTCTGTCAAAGACTCCCTTGATATATCAGTCTTGCAACCTGCCAGTGCACACAGAGAGCACTTCAAGAGGCCATGGTGCTAATCACATCTATCTCTATGTTGTTCATGGCCAATCTCCAAGCCTAGAGAAGAAAATCTATACACATAGCTTGAGTTGTTTTCCTCCCACATGGCTTTCCTGGTCTTTGACTGCTGGATTTCAGGAGGTGTGTTTTTCCCTCTTCTGTGGGCAGCAAATTCCCCACAAGTCAGCATGATATACACCAAAACTCACCGTAAGCTTCTACTGTCTGTGAGAAGGGGCAAACCAAGCAAGTGTACGATTTGCACCAACTTTGTCACTGATATGCCTTATGACCTCCTGACAGACAGGTGCTGAGCAAGGCCTCTGCCCTTCACTCAAGTAGAATGAACACCTGTGCACAGTCCACCAAAGTTCAAACTCTTCAGGGCAAACGCAAGAACTATTATTCTAATTCCCATTTTACAAAATGATGAAACTGAGGTACACTAAGTAGAGTCCACTATCTTAGTATGTTTTCTGTCTCCAACTCAAAATACCTGAGACTAGGTAATTTACAAAGAAAAAAGTTTATTATGAACATGCAAACATTCCAAAATCTGAAAAAAATCCAAGCATCTCAGATAAGAGGGACTCAACCCACGGCATACCATGTTTTTTCCTTTACATGCATACATAGGATAAAGTTTAATTTATAAATTAGGCACAGTGAGAGATTAACTACTCTTGTGCTTTAGAGCATTATTGGGGGGGGTACCAGGGATCAAACTCAGGTCCTTGCGCTTTTGAGACAGGTGGCATAACAACTGAGCTATATCCCTGGCCCAGAGAATTATTTTAAAAGTTTCACTCTAACAGAAACACAGCCATGCTGCAACAGTCAATCTGATAATTAGGAGGCTGCTAAGTGACCGATGGCAGATAGCACATACTGAATGGATACGCTGGACAAACACTTGACAAGGTAGGCAGGACAGAGGATGATGTCACATTACTTAGAATCTTGTACAATGTAAATTTATGAATTATCTCTAGAATTGTCCATCTACCGTCTAGTATTTTAGACTAGAGTTGACCACAGGTTACTGAAACTACAGAAAGCAAAACTGCAAATAAGCAGGGGATATAATAAATAAATTGAAGAGTTTCAATGTATTATAGCTCTTAATCTTACAGTAGTTCAAACTGTGCCTTCTCTAGCCAGCCAGTCAGAATATTTTTAAACTGGTTCCCAATTCCTTTTAAGATAGCCCTCTATGTTACCCATCTTTCTAGTGCTGTGACAAAATACCTGAGATCAACAACTTATAAGAAGGGAAGGTTCATTTGGGCTCACAGTTTTGGAAATTTCAGTCCACTATTGACTCTATTGCTTTTGAGCATGTTGGCTCTATTGCTTTGGGCATGTAGAATAGCAGAATATCTTGATTTCACACAAGTATGTGTGGGTATGGAATTCAGGGATGTTTTAGATGGGCAGTTGATCTCTGACACATGCAGCATCAGCCAGGCAGCTGGACTGGATGGTCCCCTTAAAAGATGACTTCTCCACTCACTTGTCTGGCATCATGATGCTCTGTGATATGTGCCTCTGCCTCTGTCTCCTTCTCTCTTCCTGTCACATCTCCTCCTCTGAGCCTCTCCATTCAATCTGGGCTTCTCACCAGCAAAGTGGTTATAGGATTGTTACTCTTTCTCACATAGTAATCAGCTCCCAACAGGCAAGAAGTGAAAACTGCAAGGTCAGTGGAGAGCTTCTCTTGGAAGCAGCACAGCATCAGGGCTACCATATTCTGTTGGTCACACAGCATTCACTCAGACTCCAGAGAGTGGAGAAATACATTCCAACCTCTTCTGGGAAAGCAATAAGGGCATGCTGCAGAGGAGCATGTGGTATGTTGTGACCATCTTCAGAAAACACAGGCAGCCATAGTGCCATGGTCATGGCCCCCAGAGCCAACATTGTCCCCTGAATTATTCATTCAGCCATTCAACTACTCAACAAGTAATTCTAATAATTTTTAAAACATTTGTAAATTGAGAGACCATTGGGCTGGGGTGGCTTCGGCATTATATCTTCCTACATAATCAAACCTAAGCTTAATATAAACAATAAAATGAAACTAGAGAATTTTACAATCAGAAACCAATGGACCTCTGTCAAGGGTCTTTCTACATCAGCTCACTGTAGCTGGGCTTGGTGGTACATGCCTGTAATCCCAGCACTCTGAGAGGCTGAGGCAGGAGGCTCACAAATTTGAGATCAGCTTGAGCAGTTTAGTGACATCCGTTTCAAAATTTAAAAAAAATTTTAAAAGGTCTGGTGATGTAGCTCAGTGCAAAAGCCCTGGTTTCAATCCCCAGTACTGAAAAAAAAAAATTCACCACCCACATCACTGCCCCAGAGTTCTCTAGCTCTCTAGACCCCATTCTGGTTCTGAACAGCCTTACTCATGTGTTGGTCTTTCCTCAAATAAATCCTGTTGAATTTATTTTGTCTAAAG
Source organism: Heterocephalus glaber (assembly GCF_053883595.1). Classification (NCBI taxonomy): domain Eukaryota; kingdom Metazoa; phylum Chordata; class Mammalia; order Rodentia; family Bathyergidae; genus Heterocephalus; species Heterocephalus glaber. Next base: position 513,766 of record NW_028258146.1, on the reverse strand, counting down.
TTCTTCTTCAAACAAAATCTTGCTAAAGATCTTACTCAGAATTTCAAAGGCTTAGAAAAATATAATTTTTTTCAATTGAGTTTTCCTTTAATGCCTAGCTAATTTTTTTAATATCATAAAAAGTAAATCTTGCCTGTCTTAGGCAAGCTCCAGGATCACCTCTTCTAGGAAACACTCCCTTTTCTTCCTTCAGAAATATTAGCTCACACAGCACCTTGTTCACATCAGCAGCAAATCCATCCAGAGCCAAGACCACCTCTCAAAACACCCCTTGCAACTAAATGGCCATGAAACTAAGTTCTGGCCTTACAATGCAACTGAATAAACAACTTCTAGGAAATGTCCCTAAAGAGAAAAGGTATGTTTTTATCTTTTCCTTTCCTCTTTTCTTGCTGATTGGGAAGCAGACTTGATGACTGGAGCTATAACAGTTATTTTGTACTGTTCAGTGAACTGGAGAATAAAAGCTACACCTAGAACAAGATAAAGAGCTCAAGTTCTTGTTCTCAAGGCCTTTCCCACTCTGGACCACCTACATTTGGATTTTTACATGAATCAGAAATGAACATCTATCTGGCTTAAGCCAGGTAGATATTAGATTTTCTGCCACTCACAACTGAACCTAATCCTAGCTGATACAACACATTTAAAGATAGAACCATAGTAAAGTGCAATGAAATATTTTCTCCACTGAACACAGTTTGTATCCCAGTGTTATACAGTAGTTTAAATGTAAAATAGTCCATGAAAGACTCATGTGTTCAGAGGTGGGGCTTTCAAAAGGGTGACTGAATCATGAAGCATTTACTGTAAATTAATCTGTGCATCGGTCCGTTGATGAAGTCATGGTTTGATGGCATTATTGAAAGGTGATGCAATCAGGAGATGGGGCCTAGTTTAAGGGAATGCGTCTTGGAGGCATTACCTTGGGGACTATAGCACCTGTGATCTCCCCATCCCCCTCTGTTTCTTCGCTGCCATGCAGTGAATAGCTTTCCTCTGCCACACTCTTCCACCATGATGTTTCTGCCTCACCACAGGCTTCAAAACCATGCAGCCAGACAACCATGGACTAAAACTTCTGAAACCATGAGCCAAATAAACTCTTCCTCCTTTAAGTTGTTTTCCTCAGGTATTTTGTCACAGTGACAAAAAGTTGACTGACACCCCTCATATCTCCAGGGCCTGCTATAAATGAGTGTTCAGTTTAGAATAAATATTTAATAAACACTTTCTGAATAAAAGACCAAGAAAACAATCATTTCAACCATCAAGGTGCATAGAAATGAATTATATGAGACTCTGCCAGAATTTGCAGCAACTGGTAAGAAATATTAATTCTACCAGGTAGCTGACAGCTGAAGCTGGGAATACAAATCTCAAATGATAATACAATGAATGTATCCTGTGGTACTGCATATAATTTAAGAATCTGAAAACAATCAAATGTTGAGCAAGGAGAGACTGATCTATAGGTGTGATGATCATAGCATATATGCAAGTAAAAATGGCAAGGCCTTTTAAATATTATAACCCTAAAGAAAACTAAGAAAAACCAAAGAAAGTAAGCTATAAATGAAATAAGATGGAAAACCTTGGTAACTATTGAAGCTAGATAATGAGTACATAAGAGTTTATTGTACTAGTCTGTCTACTCTTTTTCATGTTTGAAAAAATCTCTTCAATAAGAATAAAAATATCAGCACTCTGGGAGGCTGAGGCAAGAGAACCCAAAGTTCAAGCCCAGCCTAGGCAACTTGGCTATTTAGCAAGAATCTGTTTTAAAATAAAAAAAAAAATTAAATGAGGATGTAGCTCAGTGTGAAGACCTTGAGTTTGATCCCCGGTAATACACACTCACACACACACACACTCTCTCTTGGCTCTGTTGATATAGTGTATTACATTTATTGATTTGCAAATGTTGAACCATCCCTGTATCCTTGAGATGAATCCTACTTGGTCAGGGTCTATAATCTTCTAGATGATTTGCTGCATTCTGTTTCCAGTGTGTTATTGAGGATTTTTGCATCTATATTCATTAGGGAGATTGGCCTATAGTTCTCTTTTTAGGTTGGGTCCTTCTCTGGTTTTGGAATCAAGGTAATGCTTGCTTCCAGGAATGATTTTGGGAGTATTGTTTCTTTTCAATTTCATTAAAAAGTTTGAGAAGTAGCAGCATTAGGTTGTCTCTAAATTTCTTGTAGAATTCAGCAGTGAATCTGTCAGGACCTGGGCTTTTCTTTGTTAGTAGGTTTTTAATCACATTTTCAATTTCATTGACTGATATTAGTTTATTTAAAATTTTTATATCTTTTTGATTCAGCTTGGATAATTCATATGTATCTAGGAATCTGTCCATTTCTTCTGTGTTTTCCATCTTACTAGAATACAGTTTCTCGAAGTAGATATTGATGGTCTTCTGTATTTCTGCAGGATCTGTTGTGATTTTACCTTTTTCATTCCTAATTGCATGGATTTGAGTCTTTTCTGTCCTTATTTTGATAAGGTTGGCTAAAAGTTTGTCAATTAATGATAAATTAGCTAGGTAGGAAGACAGATGATAGATTTAAGGACCAATTTTATGATTATTTTCTCTCCTCTTCTCTCTTCTAAGACTAGAAGCCTGAGAAACATGAGAGGGACTAAATTATTACAATGACAAATACCAGAGAGAGAGAGAGTTGAGCACCAAGCTAAACAGAAGTATCTGCTTACCTGGCTCTATCAGCACTTTCTCCCCAGTTCTGTGGGCCTTAATCTTTTTTTTTTTTTTTTTTGCTACTGGGGATCGAACTCATGGGCCTTAATCTTTTAGTTGTCTGTTACTTCTCCTAGGTGTAGATCAAATCCTCCCATTTCAAATTGTGTTTTCCTGATGAAGCAAAGATAGATTTTACCCAGTCAACTCTTAGCTCTTAACTCAAGAAAGAATGCTGCAATACAGTTATCCAGAGCTGCAGACAACCCCATAGGAATTTCTTTCATCTTTGGAACACATTATGTAACTTATTTTGCAAGAGAGTCGCATAGCTAATTAATTCTACTTCTCATTGGCAACTATTAATATGAGTTCCCACTCCCAGAAGAAACTAGAGCTGCACAGGGTGCTGAGACTAGAGGAGTCAAGGGAGTTGTGAAATGTTTCCCATGGTTTGTCTGCACACAGTGGATAATGCAAATGGAACAGTGTATACAAACCCACAATCACATGCACACAGCTTTTCACTTAGACCAATAAGATTTTTGCTCCCACCCTCAAATGCCTAAACTGGTCATGCAACTATGAGTCACCCAATCCCAAAATGTGCACATTTTCAAGGGGAGATTTTTCCCTAGGTTTGGACTCTTGTCCACTGTTTCTCAATCCTTTTTTTTTTTTTCCTTTATAGCTTTTTCCTCCCCAAAGGCACTCCATAAGATATATTTCCAAGTCACTGGGAAGTCACTAGTTACCAAAACAGATTTCCATAGCGTATACCTCAGAAGGCTAGCTCAGTAGGTCTAGAGTAAAATCTAGAAAGCTTAATTTTTTGTTGTTTTAATTTCTTAATTTTTTTAGTTGACAAATAGTGATTTTCTATGTTTATGGGATACAATATGATGATTTGATCTAAGTACACATTATAGGAAAAGTCAATTAAGCTAACTGGCCATTATCTATCATCTCACCTATTAGTTTTTATAGTAAGATTATTAAAAATTGGTCAAGGATCTGAATAGATGTCTCTTAAGAGATACAAATAGCTAGCTGGTATATGAAAAATACTTCACATCTCTTATTATCAAAAAATGCAAATTAAAACCACAAGGAGATATCACCTCATCCATTGGAATGCCTATTATCAGACAAATGATAGCAAGGGTTGGCAAAGATATGGGAAAACATGAACCTTTGTACACTATTATTGGGAATGTAAATTAATATAGCCTTTTTGGAAAACATTATGGAATTTCCCAAAAAAAACTAAAAAGAGAACTGTCACATGATCCAGCAATCTCACATCTGGGTATATATCCAAAGGAACTGAAACTACTATGTCAAAGAAATATTTCACCTTCATTTGACCATTATTCACAGAAACAAAGATAGGGAAACAACTTAAGTGTTTATCAATGGATGAATGGAAATGTGAGATATATAAATTCAGACAGAAAGAAGGAAAGAAGGAAACAAGAAAGAAAGAAAATAAAGAAAGAAAAAAGGAATATTACACAGCCTTTCAAAAGAAAGAAATTCTGTCATTCATGAGAACATGGATGCAACTGGAGGACACTAAGTTAAGTGAAACAAGTCAGGCACAGAACTACAAATTCTTCAGAGTCTCATGGAATGTAAAAATGTCAAATCTATGAAACTAGCAGAAAAGTGGTTTCCAGTGGTTAGGCAGGGAGGAAAAGGGATGAGGAAAGAGGAATGTTGATCAAAGAGTACAAAGTTTCAATTAGCCTAAAGGAACAAGTTTTAGTGACCTCCTGCACTGCATGATAACCACAGTTCATGACAATGTGTTGCGGACAGTCATAAGCCACATAACAACATTTCAGTCAACAATGGACCACATACATAACAGAGGCTTCATAAAAGTATATTATCTGGTGACACAGTAGCTTAGGTTGTGCAAGTAAATTCTATGAAGTTTACCCAGCCGTAAAATTGTCTAGTGACACATTTCTCAAAATGTATCCCATTGTTAAGTGGCACATGACTGTATCTCAAAATTGCTGAAATAATAGAAAGCTGTGTTTCTAACAAGTCTGGAAACCACTAGCCTAGACCATTACAACAGCACCCCAACAGTCTTCTCTCTAGTGAAATTTCCTACATTGGTTTTGGCTGCCCTTGTGTGACAGCTGACAACCTTTAAACCTTTCACCTTCCCCTCTTCCCCTTTGTGCCCCAAAGCCAGGTGAGGTGACTCAAAAGCCTGGATGCTCTGTCTTGGCACCAGGAAGAGAATCAAACCTGCTCATGTACTGAAGCCCCCAGCTCAGCAGCACCCTTTAACCACCATTTGAAAAAAAAAAAAACTAGGGCCAAGGATTTAGCTCAGTGGTTTCACCACCTGCTGCTCAAGCTCAAGGACCCAAGTTCGATCCCCAGTACCAAAAAAAAAAAAACAACTGAAGCCCATCTCCTTCCTCACCCTTTCAATTCTCCTGCTTGGGAGGTCTGCCCTGCTCTTCCTAGAAAGCCCCATCGTGTATCTGCATCCCCTCTTGGTGTGTGTAATGCCATCAGCCTTGACATGCAAACTAAATTTGGAATGAGTACCCACCCTGCTCCCAAAAGGTGACCACAACATCTGGTCTTATATCACTGGAAGAAATTCTCTGCACCACTGCAGAGTTATCTTTCAAAAACATAGCTATGCTCTGGTCCTAGCTGTGCTTCACAATGTTGCTTGCTTTTCACTGCCTACACTCCCAGTAATAGACAGAGCCTTCGACCCTGCTTAGTCTCCTCAGCCTCATCTTCCTCCACTCCCTCAACATGCTTCATGCTGCAACCGCACTGCAGTGGTGACACTCCATTTTAAAATACTAATTAGTTTATTTCCTAAATGTTCTCATTGGCTTCTTCCTTCTCAAAGAATGGTTCAGAGAAACCAAATCATTTCCATTGTAAAAATATTAAACATTCTGAAAGCAAGCCAGTAAAGCCAGTTTTCCTGTCCACTAAGACCAAACAATACTAGGCTAAGGAAGTGGACAGGACCTGGTGGAATGAGTGTGAGCAGAGACAGAAAGTGGAGAAAGAGCGAGTCTTCTGAATCAGGAGGCCAGGCCCTTCTTTTAAAGCTCCTTTCCCTTCTGTGAGGCCCTTCCTGATCCCACCAGGCAAATCTGACCCTTTCTTCCTTGGGGGTCCCTTAACATGATTTCATCTTATCTAGCTTAAATATTATTGGTTGTTCATGTTTGCTTTCTCCAGTGGGTCAGAAAGTTCCAAGGTATAAAGTGCTAGCAATGTGCCTGGCATACTTTCTGTCATTTACTATTATATGACTGATTTTTAGAAAACATATCATTAATATAGAAAAGTACAGTTATATGTATGGCACTGCACTTTTAGTATACTGAAAAGCATTACTTTTCCAATGTAAGCATTAAGAATATCACAGTGAACTTGGAATCTGATTTTTTTCATTTCTTTTGCTATAATTCTGGGAAGCCTTAAGAGGCCTGTGGCTCTCTTAATATTGTGCCAACATCAGAGTCTTATACAGAACACGTTCAGAAAATAACTACTGATCAACGGCTATCTTATTGCAACATTCCTTGAAGATGGATCAGTACTGGAAGTTAGTGGGGTTTCTACTGGAAAACACTTGACACTTTTCCCTTTCCTTTCCAGCCCCACATTAAAGGACGTTATGCACCCATACTTATCCCATAATGTAGATAGATCTCTTACTACTTACCCATGACAAAGCCATGATTTCTTCTATTCTCATGGCTCCTGAATACTTGTGAGCCACAAGCATTAAAAGTGACTCTTCCCAATATTGTCAAAATGGCCATACTCCCAAAAATGTTACACAGATTCAATGCAGTCCCATTCAAGATACCAGCATCGTACTTTACAGAACTAGAGAAAACAATCCTAAAGTTCATATGGAACCAGAAGAGACTCAGAATAGCAAAAGCAATTTTGGGCAACAAGAGCAAACCAGAAGGTCTTACAATACCAGACTTCAAGCTATAGTACAAAGCAATAGTGATAAAAACAGAATGGTACTCAAACAAAAACAGATGTATGGATCAATGGAACAGAATAAAGGGTACAGAAACCTCCCCAGACACATTCAGCTATTTTATCTTTGACAAAGGTACCAAAAGCATATGTTAGAAGAGGGAGAACCTATTTAACAAGTGGTGCTTGGAAAACTGCTTATGTTTCCTGAAGATTGAAACTGGACCCATGTCTCACCATGTACTAAATTAAAATCAAAATAGATCAAAAATGTAAATATTAAAGCAGAAACATTAAATCTACTGGAAGATAAAATAGGTAAAACACTTGAAGACATAAGTTTAGGAAAAGATTTTCTAAACAGAATCTCAATTGCACAAGAAAAAGGAACTAACGGATGAGGAAGGGTGGATGAAGGTGGTTTTAAAAGAAATAAGCTGCATTATGTACATGTACCAATTCCCCATGTTGTGTGGACCATGCTGTTGGACTTCTAGTCTCTAAAACTGTGAGCTGAAGAAACCTCTATACTTTATAAATTATCCAGTCTGTGGTATTCAGTTATAGCAATAAAAAACAGATTAAGAAGCATTTCCCGTGTCACATCTAACAATCCCACAAAATGGGAATTTTTGTAATCAATGCTTACACATGAGGGAACTGAGCATAGTCGGGAAACTCCCAACAATACCACTGCAAAGCAGCAGGACTAAGACCCAAATCCAGGTCTACTCTGGAGCCAGAGTTTTCTCCCACCTGACCACACACAGTCAGAGTCTGTGGGAGCCAAGGAGCCCTCCCCTCCTACCACGAATAACCTTGCTCAACCCTCACTAAGAAGCTACCTGGAACTCTTCATTTTCCAGGACATGACAGAGATTATTTTTATTTCTCTGGGAGCTCAGCTCCCATCTGGGGAAATCAACCTCCACCCAGGCTAAACACTTAAAAGATTTTCTAGAAAACTTACTTTACAAACACCCTAGTTTTGAAAGTATTTGTTAGATTTTCAAATATGTTTGTACTACACTTAATAATTGAAATTTTTCTTTAACATGGACCTAAAAGTTGCTGAATTTTAAGGGATTAGGACTCCCATGGTTTATGCTAGCTTGAAGTGTAGAAAACTCTGGAAATAGGTTAAACCATCAAAAGTATAGAAACCTAAAATGAGACTTGTTACTGGCTTTTATGTTCTTTTGGAACAACCCTGAGAAATGAAGTCCAGAGAGACCTGTTGAATTAGAAAGGGCCTCCGAGCAGATACCCACCCTGCTTACAACAGGCTGGAAGGAGGACAAGAAACAAAAATCAGAAAATGCTGCATCAGTGTGAGAAGGATGTCATCCACACTCACAGCCAGCTAGTGGATTGGCCCTGTAACATCTCTTCATTTTCAGGTGCACAGGCTAGATGCTTCCTGATGAAGAAAATCAGCAATTATCCATACCAGGCTGGGGACACAGTCCTGTCACCCCAAGAGCAACATGAGAACTAGGCTTTTCTCTGCTGCTTTCTCACTAGAGACCATGGGACTCACTGCAAACTACGACTGGCTTCCTCAGAATAAAGTGAGAAGAATGTGGGCTCTTTAACATCAAGCCTGTTTCTTGTTCATTTTTGCAACTTCAGCACCCAGAAAAAATGCCTGATTTGGACAGGTGCTTGCTATTCTTTTGTTGCCCCAGTAAGAGACCAATTGAACAGAGAACAGAGAAGCGCAGAAAAAGGTTGATTCAGCCATTAAGCACCTGGGACATCCGTCACAGAGAAGATAACAACTGGGGACATCAAATTCCCATGCCCAGATAGCCCAAGCCCCAGCCTCTGCCTCTACCCTTAATTAATGCTATTGGGCTGAGTCACAAGCAGCCATGGAAAGAATTTAACAGCATCCAGGTAAATAAGGAGAATTCCCTTTGGGGGAATGAATAGTAGTCAGGTTACATCCAAAGGTTCATCCAAAGATTAATATATAAAAAAGGAAGTGTAAAACATTCTGTACCATGAATGCAGAGATAAGAGACAGATGATAGATAGATAGATAGATAGATAGATAGATAGATAGACTGATTTACAGATAAAATTTATATACACACATACAGACAGATATATTTATGGCACAGAATGCAAGAAATGTACAATGCTTTCTTTTTCCCAAGTCCAATTTGTTTGTTTCTGGCCTCCTCGTCCAATTATATGTAAAGGCTGTACAAAAGACATGAAAATTTCTAACCTTTCATAAGAATGGCTTGTTTTTAGGACTTAGTATATGGAACTGCAACATTAAGCACATAAGGCTCTTAACTGCAAATAAGAGTATTATAGGTTAAATTGTTTCCCTAAAAAAGATACTGAAATCCTAACCTCTAGTACCTGTGTTTGTGACCTTATTTGTGAATAAGGTCTTTACAGAGATAATCGAGTTAAAATGAAGTCCTTAGGGTAGGCACAACCCGATATGACTGGTATCCTAAAAAGAAGAGACTTGGGCAAAAGAGATGCAGTCAAGGTAAAAGCAGAGATCAAGGTGATGCATCCACAAGCCAAGGAACACTGAAGATCTCTACCAAAGCATCAGAAGTAAGGAGACAGTCATGGAACAGAGTCTCTTTACAGCCCTCAGAAGCAAACAACTCTGCTGACATTTTGACCTAGAACTTCTAATCCCTATCACTAAGAGGTAATACATTTCTGTTGTTTAAGAGATCCAATTTGTAGTACTTTGTTTCAGGAGCTCTAGAAAACTGATACAGATAGATGCTAGAGTGAGCCAAGAAAGGAATGTTACAATGACTAAGTTCATCTAGATTTCACTAAATTCTGCTTTCCTTAGTCTAGGTTTCACTCCCAGACAAGCTGTCATTACATCGTGGCCACCAGAAGCTCCAGACTTATAATCTTTCAGTTTCAAGTCCTCTCAGGGGAGAGATACTCATCCTAGGAATTCCAACAACAAGATCTGGAATCAAGTTTTAGTGACTTGAATCTTGGGACTGGGGGTAGTCTCCATCCATGGCACAGGGCCTGAGAGTGGAATAAAGATGTTTTCCCATGGGGTTGGGTGTGTAGATCAATAACAGGGAGCTTGCCTAGCATTGTGAGGCCTCAGATTCCATCTCTAAAATTAGGAGGAAAAAAGATTTCCCCACAGAGAACAAGGGTTTTATTACTAAACAAGCAACAAATGGATACTGAATGCTAGGGAGGCAAAACACAGGAAGGTATCTGGAATATACTTTCACATAAAGAATTCACGCATCAACAAATATTTATTGAGCACAAGTCAGTTCTAGATAAGTCACTGAGAAAGATGCACAAAGACCTCTGCCCTCCTGGAGCTTATACTCCAGTGGAGAGAATTGTTAAGTTATTGAAGGCCAAGGAAATTACTATAACCAATTTAGTGCCTGCCATCTTGTGGGGTCTGATATTGTTGAATAAATAAATGAATGAAATGAGACCTAGTGGATCTGTCCACTGGATTCCAGCTACCTTCAGAAGCCCACAGCAGTGGAGACGGGGGATTACAAGTTTCCCAGAGGCTACAAAGGATGAGATTTCAGGTAAGGAAAGCAATTATAACTTCACTCACAGTGGAGAATCTGCTACCTAGTGATGTGGCATTCTTTGGTATACACAAGGGAAACTTGATTTTTTTAAACAAAAATGTAAGAACTCTACAACAGACCTTTTATGAAGTTAAAACTAGATGTCTGCAAAATACTGTTTTTCTGCTGCTTTCAAAAACCCCTTCCCAAGCTTCCCCAGTGTAAAGTGAACTGTGCTTATTTTAAGAAGAAAAGAAAAGAGCATGAAGTCACCGTATTTCACAATCAGGGTTCTTCAACAGCCAAATGTATTTAAGTCCAAAATGTTCCCTCCCTGGATGAGATCACAGATGGAATGAGTACTTGCAGCTGAGTTGGTGAGCTTTCAGAAAAAGGAGAGTTCTACAACAACAGCCTATACGCACACAGCTCCCTCAGGGACACTGTAGCATTGAATCAGGACCCTGTGTCTTAAACCAAGGATAAAGTTGGTGGCACGGCTGAAGGCGTAAGACCATGTTCACCACCTTCAAAATCATCAGTATCTTTGTATTTGTTGATCTATTCACTCATCAACATGTCTGTTTCTGAGCACTGTGGCTAGGCAAGAGAGACAATAAGCAAAAACATATTCAGTCCTCCCCTCCTGGTAGTTTATCACCTATCCTAGCTTACTGTCTATGCAGCCTACAAACTGACATCTATCAGTCTCATAAATAAATATATCATTACAAATTACATAGGAGCCTAAATGTGGAGGTTTGGCCCAAACAGGGATATCAGAGAAGATAGAAGTGATAGGTCCAGGAAAGTTTAAGGGATTGAGTAGAAGGGATCAGTTGAAGGAAAAAGATGAGAGCCTTTCAAAGCAAAGGAACAGAATGTACAAATGTCAGTGGTGAAAGAGATCTAGACTCCAGCAGGCCTGAAATACATAGGGAAGTGTGGTTGGAAATGAGCATGGAAAAAGGTAGCAAAGATAAATCATGAAGAAAACCCACATGAAACAGCTCTTTGTCCTTAGAGCAACAGGAAGGCATCAAGGGTTTTAGGCAACAGATGATACACTCAGATTTAAGATTTGAAGCCACAATGGATGCAAAATGGAGAAGGCTGGTCAAGAGGAGGAGCGAGTTGAAGAGGCGCTTACATGTAGTCCATGGGATGGCTGATGAGCTAGGATGATAGTGGAGGAAATGAAGAGAGGAGGATGATTTCCAGTGTTGTCTAGGAGGTCAAAGTGACAGATATTCCTGATTAATTAGATGTTGAGTTCAGTATGAGAAAGTCAATTCCTGGATTTCTACCTTGCGTGATTGGATACTTGGTGTAACCACTGACTAACATAGGATACACTGGAGCAGTGTGGAGCAGGTCTGGAGAAATCATTGGTGGATTTGACTTCACTTCCCTCTGTTTCCTGTTAAAATCTTCCATGAGTATAGTACATTTGTTAACAACTGATGAATCGATATTGACACCTTTTTTAAGCTAAGGTCCATGGTTTCACTGGGGTTCACTCTGTGCTGTACAGTTCTATGAGTTTTGACAAATTCTTAATGTCTTCTATTCACTGTTGTTGTATCATACAAAATAATTTCACTGCCCTAAAAATCACCTGCTCTACATCTATTCATTCCTCCCTCCCTCCTCTCATCCCACTGATCTTGTTTGTCTCTACATTTCTATCTTTTCCAGAATATGATATAGTTGGAATCATACCGTATATAGCCTTCTTAGACTGGCTACTTTCTCTAGAAATAAGCCTTATTGTTCCTATATATCTTTCTGTGGCTTAAAAGGTCATTTTTTATTTATCATTGAATAACATTCCACTGTATGGGATGCCAATGTTTGCTTATCTGTCCATCTACTGAAGGACTGCTACCAATTTTTGGCAATTATGGGCAAAACTTCTATGAACATTTGTATGCAGGATTTTATATGGATATATTGTCAATTTGTTTTGATAAATATCAAACAACAATATTAAAATGTTGCTGGGCTATGTGATGAGAATATTACTTGCATAAGAACTTGCCAAACTGTCTTGCAAAGTGGCTGCACTATTTTTGCATTCCCATACAATGAAAAAGCGTTCCTATTGATCTTCATCATCCTCTGCAGCACATGGTTTTGCCAGTGTTTTTGATTTCAGCCATTCTAACTGGTAGGTGATGGTAGCTCATTATTGCTTTAATTTGCAATTCCCTGATGACATATAATGTTTAGCATCTTTCCACATATGTATTTTTCATCTGTATTATGACCTTTAGTGAGGTGTCTGTTCACTTGTTGACCTTTTAATTGGCTTAATTTGTTTTCTCATTATACAATGTTAAGAGTTCTTTCAATATACAGTCATGTGTTGCTTAGTGTTGGGAATACATTCTGAGAAATGTGTCATTAGGAAATTTTGTCATTGTGTGAACATCATATCAGCACTAAGTGATATAATCTTAGGTAATCACTGTCATATATGCAGTCTCTCATTGACTGAAACATCACTATGGGACATATGATTGCATTGGGTTGAAATCCTTTGTCGGTTTTTTTGGTAAATATTTTCTCCCATTGTCTGGGATTTGTCTTTTTATTCTTCTAGCAGTATATTGTTCAAAGCAAAGGTTGATGAGTTTGATTTTGATCCTGTAACTCTGAAAAGGCTTTGTTGCATTGAAGTGGAAATGTCAAGTAGGTAGGGCAAAAGCTCCAGGACAGGAGGAAGAATGGTGAGTTCTAGAAACCCAAAGGTGAGTGTAGCTGGAGCAAAAAGAGAACAGGATCCAGGCCAGTCTCTGCAGGGACCTGTAGGATTTGTGAAGAGTTAGGTCTTCACCACATTTGAAGAGTTAATTCCTAAAATTCTGATGAACCACCTTGGGAGAAAATCCTTCAATCTATTCTAATAGAGTTAATAGCATAGCCAGATCTTGAAGGCAGTGAGGAGCAAGTCATGTCCTGGGGTTTAATCCAATGCTCAAGTTCAGTGTTTAACCAATATTGATTGAATAAATGAATTAAATGTCTGATATGTTATGTGGTGGCATTTATATAAATATATACATGACAAATTAATTCATTGATTCATTCATATTTCATGAGTGACTATGATGTGCCAGGCACCTTGCTAGTTGCTGTGAACAAAATGAAGACCCCTGCACTCATCGGCTTCTATCCTAGCAGAAGGAAGCAACTAATAAAACAAAAATATAACATGTAAAATATATAAGGGGTTAAAGTTATGGTCAAGTGTGAAACCATGTCAGAGAAGTTTTCACTTGATGTTAAATATGGAGGCCATAGCATACTTCATTGAACAGTGACATCAAAACAAAGATTTGAAGGTGAGTCAGGAATGGCCATGTGGATATCTGAGGGGAGAGCATTTTAAGCAGAAGGAACAGTCAGTGTGAAGGCCCTGAGACGGAGGAGTGCACAGAAAGCTCAAAGAGCAGCAAAACAGCCCATTGGCTGGAGCAGAAAAAACACTGGGAACAGGATTGAGTGATGAGGTCCTAGGAATCAAGAGGCCAATCCATGTCATCATGCGAGCTGGGGCCTGTGCTAAGTGCAGTGGGGTTTTGAGCAGGAAATTGATTTGATCTGACTTGCATTTTTAAAGGATCCCTTTGGTCTCTTGAAAGGATGGCAAGAAAGAGAACAATTAAGAATTTTTATACTGATTTAAGCAAGAGCTGACAGTGGCTCTCTTCTAGATAGATGATGATGAGGTCAACAGATTTTCTTGACAGATTGGCTATGAGATATGAGAGAAAGAAAAGAATTAAAGATGTCAATGTTTCCAACCTGAGCACCTAAAAGAATGGACTAGCAATCAACTGAGATATTAAAGGACACAGGGAGAGCAAGGTGGAGTGGGGATAAATCAGGAGTTCTGTTTTGGTACTATCGAGTTGGGAGTGTCCCTCAGGAAGCTAATGAAATCAAGATGTCAAGTGAGCATCTGGAGGGAGCCTGGGCTGAGACAAGGTTTAGGGTCATTAGTATATAGCAATGTCTTCACCTGTGGTAACAAAAACCACAGACTGAGTGACTTACAGATAACAAAAATTTATTCTCACATTTCTAGAGGCTGAAAGTATGACATGAGGGTGACATGATTCTGGTGAGAACTCTCAGCTACTGACCTCTCATTGTATCCTTATGGGGCAAGCATAGGACAAAAGAGCTCTTTGGGGTCCCGTGCATTAGAGGACTAGTCCCATCCACAAGGGCTCTATCTTTATGACCTAATTACCTCTTAGAGGTCTCCACTCCTAATTCCATCACACTGAGCATTAGGATTTCAACATATGAATTTACACAAAGACATCCATTCCACTGCAAGAAGATATTTAAAACCTAGGAGATTGAGATCACCTAGGATGTGCACATAGATTGAGAAGAAAACTGAGGACTGAGCCCTAGAGCATTACAACTCCTTACCACCTTTATTGCTATCACTCAGATGCAAAATTCATCGTCATCAACAGCCTCTGGTTCCAGACTTGCCCACATTCAACCCATTCTCCATACAGCATCCATGTTACTACATGGTTGAAGGCATTATCTTACATGAAGGAAGCCAGTCATAAAAGACTCCATGTCACATTTCTATAATATTTATATCATTTATATGAAATATCCAGAATAGGTAAATCTGCAGAAACAGAACTCAGTAGGACTGATCACTGTCACACTGTCAAGGGTTAGGGAGAATGTTGTGGTTTATATCTAGATGTCTCTCCCCACCCCAAAGCCTCATTTGGTAATAGAAGGGGCTTTTGGACAATGGTTGGACTACGGAGGCTAGCAGCTGACTTGCTGTTAAGACACAGGGTCTAATCAGAAGAGACAGGTCATTGGGGGCCTCGTGTGGAAGGGTATATCTCCCTCCCTATCCTCCTTTGACTCTCTGTTTCCTGAATGCCATGCCATGAGCAACTCTCCTCTGCATCTACTCTGCCATGCAGCCCTGCTTTGGAACCAGTCAAACATGGACTGAAACCTCTACAAATTGTGAGCTAAAGTAAACCTTTCCTCCCTTAGGTTACAGGGTCAGGTATTTTGTCCCAACAACAAAGAAAGTGACTAAGTCAGGGAGGGAAAAATGGGGGAGTAACTGCAAATAGAGATAGTGTTTCTAAGTTATATGCTGGTGATTATTGCATAACTATGAATATAGTAAAAACAATGAAATGGTATAACTTACATGAGTGCATTGTATGGTACATGAATTATATCTCTAATTAGTTGTTTAAAAACCCTGCCATGGCATCCCATATCACACAGACAAAAGCCTCCTGTGGTGGCAAACCTATGGAGTGTGTGCTACAGCTTGCTATTTGTTTTCGCTGGAAGCTCTAAAAGGTTCAGCATCACTGGCTAGTCCTTCAAGGCCTTTATCCTGCCCACACCATCTCTCTAACCTCTAATCTCGCTCCTCCAAGCTACCACAGCCTCCTTGCTATGCCTTCAAATTGCACAATCCACACTCAGCTTGTTGCACGTGCTATTCTTTCTTCTTCCATTTGTCTGCATTTTACACTACTCCACTTCCCTCAGGTCTTCATACAAACATCACCCCATCACATTGTTAACATGGTTTTGCTGGCAGCCCATGCCTGCTTGTGGTTGTGGTTCACTCCCCTTACTACGTTCTTGCTTCATGTTTCTCCATTATCTTTCTTGCCACTTGACTGTTGTGCACTTATTCATTGTGTCTATTGTTTGTGTCCACAATTAGAAGGTAAGTAGCAAGAGTGTGGGAATTTTCACTAGTTGTGTTCATTGCTGAATCCACATCACCTAGAACTGAGGCTGCCACCCAGAAGGTACTCAATAAACACACATCTTCTGTGGATGAATGGTGATCTCTATGTGCTATGTTGTAAGTAACTTCAAATTTTCTTCTGAGGTTGGTTCTCCTTTTTTTTTTCCTGCAAGTTTTCTGGAGTGAATATGCATTACTTATGTAGTTAGAAGAAAAATATTATACAAGGGGAAAGGGAGGCCCTATGCTCCCACTCCCTACAGGAAGGATGAAATCCTAAATTCTTTACCAGGCACTGACTTTTTTCCACAATCAATGTTCTCCATCTTCTCCCTGCTCCCACCCTAACCCAACCATGTGCCTTAAGCCAAAATGAATCCTGTGGAACTCTGTTTCCCTAAGATGAAAGGAGGCATTTTATAAACAGGTTTCATCTTTTTGTTTTGTTTTGTTTTGCTAAGAGCCTTGGATAAATTCACTGTAGAACTCCAAGAAGGCTACATACCATAATAGTAGGCAACACTTGCTAATATATTTGATTCAAGACCCCTCTTTGGTGGCTCGTTTTCAAGGATAGAGCTCCATGGGATGAGTCTTTGGAACATTCCCCTGGTCAAATAGGACTCCTGGTAGTTTGCAAAGTGTCTCATGCTCTTGAGCTCAAACTTCTGGAATCTTCGCCCTGTGTCTGCAGAAACCCTGCTACTGCTTCTGAACCCAGTCCAACATGTGCCCTATCTATGAAACCTTCCCTGATCTACTCTGCATTGGTGTTGTATTCCCATCTACATAGAACTTTACATGATTAAAGTTCTTGTCATAGTCATTCACTGAGCTATAATCAGTTGTTAACATGCTCACCAGATTGTGAGCCCCATATGTGCAGCAATGGTCCTTTTTCAATGTGGGTTTCCCATGGGCGGACACCCAGGCGTGTTCAGGCTCCTGGGCCTGCCTCTTTGGAGACAAGTGGGCCTCCCTCCTTGTGATGAGCAGCCCATTCTTTCCTTCTTTCAGTTCCTTCTTTTCAGTATCTCCAATTATGGATGGAAAGACCTTGGCAACTTAGGGGTGAATGCTGAAATGTCTTTTTCTTAGCTGATCTTTCTTTATCTTCGGAATTTTTTTAAAGTCGATTTTTAAATTAGAGGCTGTGGGTTCTGGAATTAACCTGGCCTGGCTATGATGGTATCATATTGAGTCTGAAATCTTCTACCAACTTACTTTTTGGCAAAAGAGCTGTTTAGAAAATAAAAGCTCCCTGCTCTGTGGGAGGGCCAATCTATTGGAAAAAGCACTGAACTAAGAGTGTCATTGTCACCATGTCACTGTAAGTGCAATGGTTTGGATAAGTGGTCCTCAAAGGCTTACATACCAAAGGCTTGGCCACCAGCTTGTAGCACTATTGAGAGGTGGCAGAGCCTCTAGGAGAAGAAGCCTAGTGAAAGGGAAGCTAGGTTATTGGAGGCATGTCCCTGAAGGGGCTGCCAGGAACTCAGCCCCTCCTCATCTGTTTTTGCTTCTCAGCTACCATAAGGTGAGTAGCTTTGCTTCACCACATACTCCTCGCCATGATATACTGCTTTGCTACTGGGCCAAAGGCAACAAAGTCAACCATCCATGGCCTGAAGCCTCTAAAACCATAAGCTAAAATAAACCTCTTCTACTTCTAAGTTGTCTATCTCTAGTATTCTATCACAGTGATAGAAACCTAATGAATACAATAAGAGTTTGGGTCAATCATTTATCTTTCCTAAGATTCTTTCCTCATTTCTTAAATGGAAGAATCATAAAAAATCTTAACAGCTCTAAGACTAAAGGTCAGTCCAAAAGGAATACCTATCTACCTCCCTCCCTACCTACCTATCTGCCCATTTGCCAAGAACTGTCTTTTAAAACATTCTAATGACCACACATCCATTCTGATGACCATATTGTACTGTCTCACACAGGATAGATCCACCACCATCAATAAGCAAAATAAGATGGAATTGTTCATCTCCCTTGCTAGCCCCTTTCAAGATGGTCTTTCAGGAGGTGTGTGTGTGGTAAGCTTCTATCTGAGTAATTATGGGTAACTCAGCTGAGTGACAGCCTGAGTGTGATCTGTACCCACCCTACACTGCCTCCCTAAGCACAAACTACAACCACAGATCCCATTCATAAAGCCAATCAATTACCATCTTTCTATCTAGGACTCATGTCCTTATTTAGTCTGCAAAATTCAGTCGGTATAGTGATGGCTCCATTCTTCCTACAGGCAAGAAGCTCATGGAGAGAATTAGTTAATTCTTCCTGGACTGCCAGAAGCAGAGGAAGGGGCACAGGGAAGCAGAAACAAACAGAAAATCTAGAAAGACAGCCTTCATCGCAGGGCTGTCCCAGGACCCACTCAGGGGAGCAGTAAAAATCCCACTGATCTGATGGGCAGGGAATGGTCCTGAAAGAGTGACTTCTTGGGCAAGGGAAGACACAGATGTCTGTGCTGGCTGAGATAAGAGGCTTCTCAGGAAGCCTGAGTCACCTTGGGCTTTCTTTTGAAGCAGAATCCTCCCAGCAACACAGCTTAGAGGCAAAGCTAAGGTTTCCTCTTAACTAGGGAACCAGAGATTGTTTCCTGTTGGTGTCCTTTGACCTGGGCAGCCACCACCTCTGGGCAGTTTTCAGCCACCCTCACCAGTGCACTTTGAGCCCAATGTTCACAGCTCTTTGTTTCTGCTCATCTTGCTTTTGTTTCCTCTGGAATGTTCCAAGGCCCTTGTATCACCCTGTGTCAGGAATCTGAACATTTCAGGGTGGGAGCAGCCAAGCTTCACATTACTCATCCCTCCATGTGATTTCCGGATGGAAGATCCAGAAGTTGGAATTCTGGTCCAAGTCTACAGACAACTAACAGTTATCATTAAGACCTCTTTAAGCCTTAATTTCATAATACACCTAGATGGGAGTTGGGGTAGAATGGAACCATTTTGGGAAAACAGACTCGTAGAACTAGAATGATACTAGGACCATGAGTGCCTCCTGCAAATTGTTTGATACTTGCTAGCTGTTGCCTGCTAGTCCATCATTAAAAATACTTTAAGGTACTATCATTCATTTAACTCTTTAGTATAAGTGAAGGATTTGAGCAGATTTCTTTTGGAAGCAAAAATAACAGTAAATTATGTGGACGATCTTGTTCCCTTGTAGGAAGAGTAAGCCTTAGTGAAGATTAGAGAAGAGAAGAAGCAGAAATGAAGGGTTCCACTTCACATATTTTTGGGGGTATGGCCTAAGTAGAGAGACTTTCAGAAACTATAAGATAATATTTGTTAGAAAAAAAAGTCACTGGAAGTCAACTAATCCATTCTTGATTTTCCAAGTAGGATGATCATAACCCTGGGCATCTTAACCAAAGTTCTTATAGCCAGGAATAATGCCTGGCATCTTGACTCTATCATGACTTCAAGCAAGCCAGTCAACCCTCAGGTCTCAGAGTCTTCACCTGTCAAATGAGGAAGATGGTAGGATTGTGGGGAATAAATGAGAGAATGTATACTACACCTGGCACTAGTAATGTTAGCCGAATAACAATAATGATGATGGTGGTATAACTTCTGCTACTAACTGGATCTCCCACCAAGTCCTCCCCGCAAAACCACATCTAAACCATCCTCCTAACCAACACTCTTACCCTTCTATAAGGTTTTCCAAAACTGGAGATAATACAGGGAGTTCTTTTCTTTCTTCTTTTCTTATTATTTTTTATTAGTACTGTGCATGTTTGCAGTACATGATTACATTTATTGTGGGGGAGTGTATACATGTACATAACACATCTTTATTCTTTTTTGTCCCCTTCTCTTCCATCCCTCCCTGCGGCCCCCCACCCACTCTTGTTTGTTTCCCATTTGAAAAAGCTCTATTTTCATTTTCCTCTTCAATTCCTTTTTTCATCCTTTTTCCCTTCCTTCCCTTGCCCACCATCCATCTCTTGTCCACCTTCCCATTTGAAAAACTCTTCCTACTTTCTATTATCTATCCTTTATTTTGCTCATTATTTATGAGAAACCCAAGATATAATTAAAGACCAAAGTAAAAGAGAGATAATTCAAGAGTTCTTAAATAAACCTCATCTAAATTTTTCACATCCTCTTTTCCCCAGACCCACCTGTGATAAAGATGGAAAACCATCACCTTCATCCTGTCTATGGGAGTCATTGTGGAGTCACTCAAAGGAACAGCAATGCTTGAACCCTTACACATGAACCTTCAGACTCCCAAAGGAAAATGGGTATGGATATGGTGGAGCCACAGTCTGATCAGACAGCAGGTGGGAGATGAGGGAAATGAAGCAGATATGACTCCCAATTTACCCCAAGCCTGGCTCTGGGATACAAGCTAGACAGCTGGAAGACAGTCAACTGCTAACAGGGGAGGACAGCCACATATGTCCCCTTTGAGGCACCAAGGAGCTAGCCATGGGGTCCAGAGTCTGGCTCTGGACAGCTGCCAGAGCCACTGCTGGGGACCAGCTTCCGCTGCTGAGCAGTCCTGTCCCCAGAGAGCACAACCTTTGTCAATAGAATGGATTTGTGCAGTTAAACCACAGATACTGGCCATTGTGGATCTGTCTGTCTGCATTTCAACTCCAGGCTTAACTCTTTAGTAAAAGTGATTCTCCAGTTGCACAGCAATCCGAGTGGAGCCAGTAGCAACCTTTTATGCCAAGAGCTTTGTCTGACTTGGGTGAGAACCCCATGCTGGGGCAGTGGGGAGACTCAGGGAATCAAAACACTTGTCCATGCCCGCAGAGAGCTTGTCGTCAAGCCTGGAGATGGAACCCATGAGGAATTTGAAGTACTGTCTTTCTTGGGTTCCATTCACATCTAAATCAACACTGAGGTCATTAATTATACCTTTCTTAAAATAAGTGTTGAAAATCACTAATATTCATACTTTTACATGAAATGAATTGGACACATATGTTTAAATATCGCATTGCTTCTCTTGTGTAAGAAACCAAAAAGGTAATTAAGGACCAAAATAGATGATAGATATTGGGAAGTAGAAATAAAATGTTCAAATGGGAAGAGGAACAAGGGAGGGGGAGAGGGAAGGGAAGGAAAAGAAAAGGGAGAAAAAGAGAATTGAAGGGAAAAATGGAATCAAAGCTTTTGTAAATGAGGGGAAAAAAGGTTGAAGGGAGGGGAGGGGAATGAGGAAAAAAGAAGAATCAAGACTATTATGTACAGGTACAAATTTTCTATGATGAATGTGATCATTATATATATATCAAAAGTGTACCAATAAAATTAATTTTAAAAAAATACTCCTGGTTTTTGAAGTTTGGGCCTTTGAAAGGTAATAAGGTGGTAAGGTTGGTGCCTAGTGAATAAGATCCTCTTATAAGGGGATGAAGAAATTCCCCCTCACCCCTGCTTGTTCTGGAAGAAAATGACCATCAGCAAACACGGAAGGGGGCACTCACCAGACACCACATCTTGGACTTCCTAGTTTCCAGAACTGTAAGCAATAGATGTTGTTTAAGCTACATGGTGTATGTTATTGTTATAGTAACCCAAACTGACTAAGCTAATGCTAGCCTCAGAAAATAGAATGAACCCAATTCTCCACTACACTTTACATATTTGAAAGGTAAAATTATGCACAGTATGTTCTAATAGTTATTATAACCTGAATTGTTAAAGTCTGGGTACAAGTTATATGAACTGCACAAGATTATTTGCCTTGGCTAACATATGTTTGGTGGAATATGGTTTATCTCAATGACAAGTTCTCATTATTTGCACATTATTGCTTATATGGTTCAGGTTTCTTTTTTGTTAAGGTTACTTAGTGTTTTTTTGCTTTTTTTTTTTTTGGTACCAGGGATCAAACTCAGGACCTTGCACTTGTGAGGCAAACACAGCGCCACTGAGCTAAATGCCAGACCCTGAGGTTACTTACTATTGTCTCATGCTATAGTTCTAAGTCACAAAATTGATCATGGGTTCAAAAACAATTCGAGTAGATTCAAAATGGTGATGAATACAGAAACATCAAGCATATTTGGAATAATATAATAAATATAATAAAAATATAGTCTACTATTAGAAAAGCATAATTGTTATGTAAGCATGACTCCAAAGGAAAGGCTGAGAATTTAAATTTCCTGTACTATTAAGAATGCAAATTAACTTTTTTTACACATTGCCAAAAAAGAAATGTGTGAATAGGAATTATGAAACTTGATATCTTAGAATTGAATTTTATTGGACTAATGATCCATTCTAATCTCCAGTGGATTGTAACTTAAGAAACTTTTAAATCACTCCTGGGAGTTCTTTTAGAAAACACACATACACACAAATTTTTGTCACTAAAGGTAAAAAGAGACCAAAATATAAAAGTGTCATGCTATGTTACACTTGAGTAGTAACAATTCACACTATTTCTAAGATGCTAGGGGAAAAAAAGAATAATGATAAATGTTGGGCTTTGAATAAAAACAAGTGGTTTTATTTTAACTTACCAATAAGTAAATTTCTTTATTAATTTTCTGAGGCAAAACATTTATTGGTACATTTTAGATATACATAATGATAACATCTGTCAAATGATACTGTTAGACACCATAATATCAGCAATACAGCAAGTAACTGCCAAGTATGAAAGCAGATATTTTCATTTGTAATTTTCCTAAAACAGAGGTTCTTAATCAAGGTCAATTTTGCCCCCAGAGGATAATTAGAAATGTCTGGGAGTATTCTTGTTACTTCTAGGATAGTGCTGCTGCTCTCCATGTATAAGAGCCAGGAAAATTGTTGAGATCCTACAGTGCAAAGGACAGCCCCTCACAAGAAAGAATTAATCTGAGTCAGACACGGTAGTGTTCATAATCACAGTACTCTGGGAGGCTGAGGCAGGACAATCACAAGTTCAAGGCCAGCCTGGGCAACTTAACAACTTAGCAAGACCTTGTCTCAAAATAAAAAGGACTGTGTAAATAGTTCAGTGTGAAGGCCCTGGGTTCAATCCCTAGTATCACAAGAAGAAGCAAGTGTGGTGGGGGTGGAGGGAATAAAGAAGGGAAGAAAGGAAAGAAGGAAGGGAAGAAGGGAGGAAAAGAGGGAAGGAGGGTTGCCCAAAATGTCAATATTTCTGAAGTTGAGAAGCTGTGATCTAAATTTCTAATGTGCAGAATATAAATCAGGTACATGAGTAGAGACAGAGTAGGGAAAGAAGGGTTTTGAAAGTACTTAAGTTAAAAATTTGTTTTCCTGATGAAAATTAGGTCAGGAAAGGCCATTTTCATGATTTCAAGTAGTTTATTGTGGGCAATGTAACTCACTGACATTTTTAAAGTCGATTTGTAAGGCAGAAGCTACATTCCCACTGGGAAGAAATGGGGTTCAGAAGTGAGCTTTCTGCTTGCTGAGATCCCATAGGGCAAGCACTAACCAAGCAAGCTCTATCTACTACCTGGGTTTCCATACCCATGTAGGGGCTCTCCTATCTACTCCCCAACCTCACGCTTTGGAGTTAACCTTGTGAGAGGGGACAGGAGTAGGGGACAAACCCTCTAAGCTCTCTGGGCAAGATACCTAGCAGGAAGATAACAGAGTTTTCGGGAATTTCTAATTTCATTTCTTTGAGAAATCTCCATACTGTTTTCCATAATGATTGTACTAGTCTGCATTCCCACCAACAATGCAGGAGAGTTTCTTTTTCACCACAATCACAACAGCACTTGTTACTGTTTGATTTTCTAAATATTGCCATTCTTTCTGGAGTAAGATGGAATCTTAGCACTGTCTTAATTTTCATTTCACTAATGGCCAGAGATGTTGAATATTTTTTCATATATTTGTTGACAATTTGTATTTCTTCCTCTGTGAAGTATCTGTTAATTTCTCTAGCCCATTTCTTGACTGAGCTTTTAATTTTAGGTGGTTTAATTTTTTTTGAGTTCTTTGTATATTCTAGATAGTCTTCTGTCTGAAGAGTAGCTGGCAAAAATTTTTCATATTCTGTAAGTTGTATCTTCACACTATTGATTGATTCTTTTGCTGTACAGAAACTTAGGTTGATATAATCCCATTTGTTCATTCTTGCTTCTATTTCTTATGCAACTGAGGTTCTGTTTAAAAAATCCTTTTCTACGCTTATGTCTTCGAGTGTTTTACCTATTTTATCTTCCAGAAGGTTTGATGTTTCTGTTTTAATGTTTAGATCTTTGATCCATTTTTTATTTTAATTTAGTATGTGGTGAGAGATAAAGGTCCAATTTTATTCTTCTATAGAGAACTAATCTTTCCAACACCATTTGTTGAATATGCTATCTTTCCTCCAACATATGTTTTTGGCCCCTTCGTCAACAAAGATCAAATAGTTAAATATGTCTGGGGAGGTTTCTGTACCCTCAATTTTGTTCCATCGATCCACATGTCTCTTTTTGCTCCAGTACCATGCCATTTTTATCACTACTGCTTTCTAATATAGCTTGAAGTCTGGTATTGCTATGCCACCTGCTTTTCTCTTATTGCCCCAAATTACTTTTGCTATTTGGGGTCTCTTCTGGTTCTATATGAATTTTAGAATTGTTTCTCTAGATCTATAAAGTATGCAGTTGCCATTTTGAATGGGACTGCATTGAATCTGTGTAACACTTTTGGAAGTACGGCCATTGTGACAATATTCTGACTCTTTCTTAACCAATCAAATATTTTCTTTGTTCTGATTCCTCAAATACCTTATAAAAGTTTCCTCTGGAGTCCCCAAGGTGTAACTGAACCCCTATGGTCTGGTGCTACCAGATTCAAGGATCTCTGAATGTTCAAGAAAACTTGGCAATGTTTTCAGTGACTAAGTTTATCTTTTAACAACTCTTTTGCTTCTCCTTCATCTCTCTCTCCTCTATACCAAGGAGAATTTCTAACTTCCTCTTAGGTGAGAATATTTCCACCTCCTGATGGACAAGTGGCCACTAGGAGAGTGGAGTAGACTTCTGCAGGGTATTTGGGTGACTGAGCCCCAGGTGACCTCATGGAATCCTGTCCCTCCCACCCCTGTGGTGAGAGGAGCAGATACAGGATTCTTCTCCCATGTGGCACAGAGGGGACCAGGCATGGAACTCAGGGACAGTTGACCTGAGGGCTCAGGGCCAAGACATCAAAGAAGATGCAGTGAAGAGCATGTGACATAAGACTAATAGGAACAAGGACAAATCAGTGGGTACAGCACAGACCTATAACATTTCTATGACTGCTGCCTCTCACCATGCACTCTACTCCCACCCGAAAGTTAGACAATGGATATCTGAACTCAGATATGTTTCCTGAAGGAAAGACACTGGAGGTGGGAGGATTCTAGCTTTGAATTTAAGAAAAACAAAAACAACAAACAGAAAGTTATTGAAGTTACTAAGTATACTCTCAATGGACAAGGCTATGTGTTCTACTATCAGTGAAACTGAACCTCAGAATTGAGACTCTAAGGATGATAGTAGTAATATAATGATTATAATAAATGAAGCTCCCTTTCCTGCAAAACCAAATACAAAGTTGGACAATGCAAGCCCTGAAATACACATGAACTCACATAGAAATGCTTCTGCATTTCTATGGAGATTCTTATCCTATAGAGAGGGCAAGACTCAAGAGAGAATAGTTACCCTTGAGACAACAAAATCAAACAATTAAAAACCCAAATCTGGGGACAGCTGTTTGGTCCTGGCTTTCATCCTAATGACTACATAAACATATGCTCAATGACTATGCTGGGAGTGCTCTGGCCTCAGAGACATTTGGGGACCATTGAGAACATACTGTAATTAAAAACATTTCCTTGGAACAGATGATTTGGGGGTTGGGGTCTTTAGAAACACTAGAATTTCCTTTACAGAAAGGAGTGTGAAGGCTGAGAACTGGAAAGAGGAGATGGTTATAAAAAGTTCAAGTTCAGGGGAGTCTGAGGATTCCTCTCTGTAGATGAAAATAAGCAGTTGCAGACAAGTCCTATCTTGAAATTTCTGTATGGATGCAAACCCCCAGAGAGCAGTAAGTTAATCCCTCAAGTGATAGCTATAGCCAAGTAAATCCTTCTCTCTTGGCAAGTGGGAGAGGGTGTAAGCATACAATCATGATCATTTTCAAAGTCATCCTTAAAAGCTTACTCCAAAATCAAGAATACACCCTCATGAATCAACAGACTACAGAGCTCATCAAATGTTAGATCGGAGAAGTGCTTCCAAAATTATCCAGTCTAGTGACCTTGTTCTGCAGATAAGGACTTGAATACCCAGAGACAACATGTCCTGCCCATCGTTACCAAGTTAGTTAGAATTGGGGATAAAAGTCTGATCCTGATTCTTAGTACAAATCACTTTTGTCCACTGTTAACATGCCCTTTTTAATACTTTTTAAATTTTTAATTGACACAATAATTACACAAATTTATGGGGTATGACGGGATATTTCAGTACATTATATAACGTGTAATGATCAAATCAGGGTTAGTGGCATATTTATCACTCTAAAGAGTTACCATTTCTTTATGTTGGAAGAGCCAAAGTCCTCTGTACTACCTATTTTGAAATATTCCATTGATTGTTGTCAACCATACTTACTCTATTGTAACTGCTATAGAACATTAGACGTTATTCCTCCCATCCAACTGCACTCCTTAAAAAAAAAAAAGTTGCAGTGTTGTTTGTTTTTCCAGTACTGACTTTTTCCAGGATGATAATAGGACACTGCCAGGAAGTAAAAAACAACTGTGTGACTTGGAAGATGGAAAGTGGGCAAGACACTCCAGGGTGGTGGGCACTACCGTAAGTGAGGAATTAAGCTGGTTCCAATAGCCTGGAACACAAGTTTCCAAACATTTTGATCACATGTCATTAAAAAGTTTGACCATTAGGCCGGGTATTTAGCTCAGTGGTTTTGCCGCCTGCTGTGCAAGCACAAGGACCCAAGTTCGATCCCCAGTACCAAAAAAAAAAAAGTTTAACCATTAAATTATAAACATGTACTGCTGTATCTATATCTATATATCTATATCTACATTATCTATGAGAAATATATACTACAAAAGATAAAATTTTGAAAGAATTTTTTTAAAAAATAAATGTTAATAGATGTTGGCTTCATCATTCATCACTATAACAAATATATGCCCCAAATTTCATTAGCTTAACAGAATAAAGCTTATTTATTGCTCATGTTAGGTTTGGTAGAGAGGGTTTTCCACCTTGCATTCATGGCTCTTCCCTCCTCTAGGGCCTCTGGGTTCTCTTCATTGAAATAGTGAGTGGAGGGGCTAGGGATTTAGCTCAGTGATTCCACCTCCTGCCTCACAAGCGCCAAGGTCCCAAGTTCGATCTCCAGTACCAAAAAAAAAAAAAAGTGAATGGAGATGGGGATCGCTGACGACGGCACAGTACATGGGAAGTAAAGAGCTAGACCTGGGAGCAGCAACATTGTAGCATTATGGCTGAGTCTGATTGGTCCATGCAATCATGTGGTCCCGCCTAACTGCAAGGTATGCTGGGAAATGTAGTCTAACCTGTGCCTTATAGGAAAGGCAATTGACTTTGGTGAACAGCAAACTCTGACAGAAAATGAAGTTCCTCCACATATTCCCAAAAGAGTTTATGCACCTAGCAGAGTACATGTTTCCTTATTTGGAAATGAATGGTATGGACTACCCACCATTCCCCCTCCTACAAAAATAGGACTCCGAGGAGAGCCAGATTTGGGAGAAGACAAGAAGGTATTAACAACAGCTAACATGACTGAGCACCTACCCTGTGTCCAGTACTACCTAAGCACTTACATGCATTCATTCATTTAATTCAACAAACTATCCAGTGAGGTAAATGCTATTATTGTCTCCATTTTTCATACAGAGAAATCAAAGCCCAGAGAGATCGCATAACATGTCCCAGGTTACACAGCACCAGAGAAGGATTTGACCTTTGAATTAGCTCTAGAGTCTAGTCAGCCATGACACTGTGTTGACCACAGAGGGAAAACAAGGTAATAAGCTTTCTGCTTTGAGTGGACAGAGGCCAGGGGAGAAGCAGGACTGGTGCTGAGGCGGGCTAATGCAGCAAAAATAGAGGTAGACACAACAGGAGCATGGAGAGCAGGGTGACAGGAGTGAAAGAAGTGGCAGTGGGCTGCAGAGTCAGGCTGCTGGTGCTCAGCTGCATCACTGAGGAAGCAAGCACAATGGTGGGGGGGCACCTCAGATGGCTCAGGTCAGACCTACGGAGCCCCTTTCCCTCAGGCACCTCTCCTTGGTTAAGCTCAGCACAACTGCTAGGAATAAGATGACCCATGGTGGTGGGGGGGTTGGTTAGTGCATTTTCTGTGGCTATAACAAAATACCCTGAGGCTAGGTACTTTATACAGAAAAGAGGTTTATTTAGCTCACAGTCCTGGAGGCTTAAGGGCATGATGCCAGCATCTGCTTTGCTCTGGTATGGGCCTCATGGCAGATGGCATCAGGATGGTGGGAGCATGTGTACAAGGGAGATCACATGGAAGCAAGAGACTGTGGAGAGCCACTCTGGTTCTTTCATAGGAGCTCACTTTCATAGGAACTAATTCCAATGAGAGTAGCATCAATTCCTTTCAAAGGCAACACCCACAATGGCAGCATCACTTTCCACTAGGCCAAGACTCTTAAAGTTTCCACACCACTTCCTACACTGAGGACCAAGCTTGCAGCAAGCACATGGATCCTTGGGTCAGACCTCATCCACACCATAACAGTTAGCTTGGCCCAAGTTGGTAGCTCTGCCTTATAGCTCTTCCTTCTGCACCTTTCCATCAAATCAGCCTTCAGGGCAATAGAAAATAATGTGATTGTCCATGGTAAGGCAGTCGGTAGGCGTAGAACTAAGATGGAAATGATGTGACTTAGGTGGAAAGGTAGAACATGATCAGATTTAGGCAGCTGCTACCAGTTTTAGAACAGCTGTGACTTCCTGCTGGACAGAGTTACATACAAGCCATGCCAGATCCTCACCCAACTCGCCATAAAGAAATTCCCTGGCCTTGGGGTCAGGAGGAAGAGCCAGATCCCAATCCCCAAACCTAAGATCAGTCATCACTGAGGCCCAGCTGCCTCATCCCCCATGATTTGCCCCCCTGGGATGTCCTTCCCCACCCCAAGCAGTGCCTGGATATCATTTGCCTGTTGATCATCCAGCCTGTTATGTGCTAAGTAGTAAAAGTCATCAACCATTAAAAACGCTTTTCATCAAGAAGGCCATAGAAAAATAAAGCTGAAATTCATCTGGGAGCTATGGGGGACTGCAGTGGATGATGGTAGAAAAAGCACAGGTAATTTCTGGAATTCGACCTGTTTAGCTTTACCCATTAGTCACCACCCACCCCAGAAGTCAGGGTATGTCATGCTGTAAACCGACATGGTTGTGTGCAGAGGGGGAAGGTGGAGGCCTCCACCCCTTCCTTCCTCCCTGTCTAGGAGGGACCTTCATACCAGTAGAGAGGGGGCCACTTAGAGCTCTGGGAGTTCCATCCTGACACCGTTTGCATAAGAACCCTCTGGCTTGCTGCTGCTTCTTCCTGCTATGAGCTGTCTGGCCCTGTCACCCAGTCAGACAGGCTGGAGGCAGAAACAGCCAACTGAGCGAGGCACACTCTTCCCTGTAATGACCCCTAGCCTCCTCTACTTTTCTCTGCCCTTTCTCCTTCCCTAATTTTTCCCTAGTTTTTCAGTCTGTGTGTGTGTGTGTGTGTGTGTGTGTGTGTGTGTGTGTGTGTTTCTCTCTCTCCCTCCCTCCCTCCTTCACTCTCATCTAAGGCGAATGAGATTCAGATTTGTGGGTTGTTTTTAATGCATTCCAGAAGCCAGAAGAAATCTCAGCCAGAGCTCAGCCTCTTCCCCACCTCCCCTCCTGGCCCTAAAGGCCAGAGGAAAACCTAGGCCTGACTCCGCCATCTGCTGGCAGCAGCCTAAAATGTGACAAAGTGGAGGAAGCCGTTAAGATGGGGCGGGAAAGTTTCCTATAACCAGCTCAATTCACCAGTCCAGTGGAAGAATTCAGTTTATCTGATGAAAAGTCCTTGAGGCAAAAGATTACATAAATTAGAACACTTCAGGGCTTAGACAAGAACAATGAACAAGACTAAAGATTCATGGAAGGTTTTAGAGAACACTCTTCATTTCATTTTGCCAACTCATTATGTTCTATTACAACCTTTTTTTTTTTTTTCTAATTACAGTCTGGAATCCAGCTGGGTTGTTTTTAACATCAAATCTCTTGCAGGATGCAGATTTTTGCAAGCCAGCTTGTCTTAACCAAAAGAAACTAAGAGAAGACTCTGTGCAAATTAACTTTTGAGTGTATGGTTTGGTGAAATCTATTAAGTAGAAGACAGAAATTTAAAGGAAATAAAGCAAGTGGAAATAAGTAGTTCCACTGTGGTAAGGAAAAGCAATCATGAAAGTTTTCAAGGTTAGTACAGAAGCTGTGGATGCTCTAACTCAAAAAAAAAGTGCTTTTAGGAAAGTGAATTATGACAGGGTTCTCCAAGTGGATTCAAGTGTGTTGGAAAGGAGGAAGGGAGAGGCTGTGAAGGGTGTGGGTCAGCCCCTGAATTAAGTCCTAAGGCCAGGGATCTGTGCACAACCTGGGGGCTGTATGAATAGCATAAACACCTACAAGATAGTTTCTCAGGAAAACTCAGAATAAAGAACCCAGCCTCCTGAGAGCTGAGCATGCAGTCCTGACTATGTACACCCTTACCGGAAGCATGATGCAGTCTCCCCAACATGCACCAGGCTAAGCATCCTGAATCCAGGCCCAACCCCACCCCCACCCCCAAGCCAGTCCAGCCTGGGACAATGGGGTGCTTCCAGTATCGAATTTTTATTCACGAAATTTCACATGAACTTTTTTAACGTGAGTTTTCACATTGCTTCCTCCTTCCTGTTAAGAAAAGTAGCCCATCAGTTTCTGGACTATGTGTGGTTCTAAGATCCTTAGACATCTTCAGTCCAAGGTACATCACTGTTGAGATTTGGGGCTGGGGTTGGGAGTCTGTTAGTGAAGCTGTGAGACTGTGGAATATGTGTCAGTTTGCCTACCAATCTTAAGCAGTGAAGCCTCGTAGTTAAGACTACAGGTTCTGGATCAAAATTCTCTGGGTCCAAATCCCAGCACTGCTACTTCCTACCTATGTGACTCAGGCCTCTGAGTGCTTTCATTTCTTATCTATAAAGTGGGAATAAAAATAGTACCACTTCCTGAGAGTCATGTAAGGATTAAATGAATTAATAGGTGAAGGTTTTAGCACAGTGACATCCATATTATAGAAGTATATTAAATGTCCATTTCTGTATATGGACAGGCCCAGGGCCTAAATGTATACTTGTGGTCTGACCATTCAGTCAGGTCAACCCAGGGGCCAATTACACTTTAGCCCATGGATTGACCTAGGAGGAGACCTTTGTGGGATCCAAGCCATCTGTCACTTGGTGGGCACTGGCCTGTGTCCTCCACCTGATCCTGGCTCACCTTGATTCTCATGTGCCTCTACCTGAAACAGCCACTCCACTTGCCCCTTTTGGACCTGAGGAAAAAAGGATGCCTGCAGCTGTGATCTTTGACTCATTCCCTGAGCTCTCTGGAAGTAATGGAGAGATATCAGAGGCCACAGATCTCCACTCATACCCCACGTAACCACCCCCAGATACAATAGGCATTGTCCACACAGGTCCCAAGTTTCCCCCACGTCCTGCTGCCACATGGTCTGCAGTTTCCCTCCCACTCATGGGGGATGCAAGCTTCTGACAGCTCTTCCCTTGGGGCTTGCAGGTGTTCAGTCTCCTCCCTATGGCTTCTCACTGCACCCAAAGCTCCACCTTATTGAGTCACACACTTACATTATGCAATGTTGCCTGGGACCAGGAAAATGAAAATAGCCAATAAATGAAGACAGGACAAGGTATGGTTGTAATGTTTAAAAATATTTCTGTATCTAATTCTCGGTCATGTCCTTTATAGCTATTTCCTCCATTGTGTTCCTTTCACTTACTTCCAACATGAAGAGTAAATCACTGCACAACTCCATCTTCTGCACTGTCCTGACAATGCCCTGGCCAATGGGGTACACTTGTCCTCAGTGGGGTAAAGAAGTGTACTGAGTCACTGCAGTGTGGACAGGAAATGCTCTAACTTTGATTTCTATTTATTTTCATTTTATTTTTTAAATTCTATTTCTGGATATGTTTTAGATTGTATATAATAGCACAGTAATAGCTGTTTACATTTAGAAGTAAATATACAGCTACTCAGGATGCATGAATAAACATGGAAGAACACAGTTCTAAAGATTTGGCAATCGGCTCACAGCACCTATCTGTCATTCTCCAGATCTGGTTTGAAGTGGGTTCTTCTGTTTTACTAACCCCTAGAGTTGTTCTCCCAGCTAGGGGGAGATAATCAATACCTTTAAAATATCTAACAGACTGAAGAGCCTGACACCAACCAGCCAATCAGAGGGACCTGGAGGCTCGAAGCTGAGCCAGCATAACCCTTTACTAGCTGGACAGTGGGTAGGTCACAGCATCTGCGGGGAGGAAGGCAGCTGAGGCAGCCCAGGTGATGGGGATATACTTGGTAGCCTTGGGGCAGCTGCTGGTTACATGCTTCTTGACTGGGTTGGGGTTACAACCCAATAAACCCAAACTAAGGTGAAGATATCCTAGGTCCAAAATGCATTTCATACACAAAATCTACCCAATATCCCTGGTCAGCAATACAGCACACTGTAGAGCGTTGATTTTTCTCCCCTGATCACATGGCTGACAAGCTGCCCTTTGCTTGATGCCACTGCCTAGCATCACCAAGACATCATCTTTCCTTACAAATTATTACTGCCTTGGAGAAAACCCAAATTTTAAGTGTGTTCTACTAAATGTATATCACTTTGCCACCATTGTATAGTGAAAAAATCATAAGCAATCCATCATAAGCCAGGAACTGTCTGTAGTCAAGAAATATTTCAGGAAGTTAACAACGGCTGGTAGTGCTGAGTATCAGCTCTGCCTATGGTCACATCCTTCCTTTCTACCAGTTTTAGGCTTTGCTTACTGTTACCTGAGGGTGAAAAGGCCTTCTATACTTTCTCTGCCTGCTAACATTTCACCCTACAGGATCTAGCTCATATTCCCCCTCCTCAGAGAGAATCATCTGATGCTCTGCTTTGGGCAAAAGTACTCCTTTGCTTGTTCCCACTGTCCTTTGTACTGTGGTGATTGGCTCTTGCCTCTCTCGAGCCATTACTCTGAAGACTGTACACTCCTTGGGAGAACAGCTGCATTTCAACAAGCTGAAGGTGCCATAGTTGTAGAATGCATCTTTATGTGCCCTCAAAAGAAAGAAAAGAACCTATAGTTTTGAAGACTACAGATTGTAAGACATTCCCCAATTTAAGATACACTGATTATTTAATGAGCTACTTAGAATGGATTAAATGTGTTGCCCAGTTAGCCTTTGCCTCCACACCACCCTGTGCTGGCATGGTGCTTTGCATGTAGTGTCGGTAAGTTCTGCTTGCTTTTGTAGAGTTTTAGGGGAGGAATGCAAGGGTTACAGGAAGATGATGGTGAGGTGGTAGGGAAGAGAGGCCTGAGCAAAAATATCTGAAGCCTCACTCAGGTGCCAGATGTATCTGCCTGCTGCTTCATCAGGGTTCAGGGACAGGAGCTTGGGACTCAAGAATCCAGTCATACTGTCATAGCTCCAACTCTGCAGTCACCTATATGTCAACCAAAAGCCACTCCCTCCTGAGTCCCCATATTAAATGAGACAATAGGATAATAATAATAACCATTTAGAAATGTATTTTCTTTAAAAATGCAAAACCAGAACTAGTGTGTGTTATTTTTTAAAAGAGAATAGAAAAGGCAAACACCCACAGGTCATTAGACAAGCCACTTCCTATATTTCAGAGCTGTTATGTTTTTAATCTAAAGTATTCCCCAAAATTTTCCTGTGTGTGAAAAGTGATTGGATTATGGGGACACTATACTGATCAGTGCATTCATCCACTGATGAGTTTAGTAGCTGAATGAATTGTTAGGAGGTTAGGGCCTGGTTAAAGGTGAGTCACTGGGGCAAGTGACCTGGAAGGGTGTGGTTTTATCCCAGGCTCCTTCCTTCTTTCTGCTTCCTGGCTGCCATGGGTTGAGCACCTTTTCCTTTGCTATGCCCCTCTCCTTCCTGTTTCTGCCTTGGAGCCAGCTGACCATGGACTGAAATTGTGAGCCAAAGTAAACCTCCCTTCTTCAGTTGTGGATATATTGTGTCCAGTGACAGTAACTAAGACAAAAGCTAAAGATACTAGGACACAAATGTTAATAACAGGTACCTGGTCCACACTAGACACATTTAATAAAGACAAATAACCAAGAGAGGTTATCCTGGCAGACAATGGCATTACAGATTTGAAAATGTTCACTGTTATCAAGGTCAAGCATTTTGACTCCATCATGTCATCAACAGACACAGAGACACTGGGTCCAGTGGTATAAGTTTGTAGTCTCAGTTCCTCAGGAGGCAAGATTGCCAGTTCAAGACTAGCTGGAGCAACTTAGTGAGGCCTTGCCTCAACATAAAAAGTAAGAAGGGTTGGGAATGGAGCTCAGTGGTAAAGGATCCCTGGTTTGATCTCAAGTACCTTGAAAAAAGAAGTAATTTTTAAATAGAGTTCCGGATCTTAAAGACATAAACTTTGGCTAGAAGCTTTCAGAAAATGTTGAAAGTATAACTGATAAATAGAGTAGCATCCTAAAAGTTTCTAGTTTCCAGGAACCCAAAGGAATTGGTTTGAGGTCCTGGAGAATCTGAATCCTTAAGAAATATCAAGTGCCCATACATCTTCTGGTAGTCCTACAATTTTGGAGTTTGTTCCAGTCCCCATTCTTCCTCAAATTAGAATGGCCCTGAGTTTACAGAGTGAGCTTCCCTCGTCTCTGCTTATGGCTGGAGAAGACTACTGTTATCGTCTTCACTTCCCCTTTCAATTATATATATATATAAAATGTATGTATTTTTTTTTCTTTTTTTTTTTGGTACTGGGGATCGAACTCGGAACCTTGTGCTGCCGAGGCAGGTGGCGGAACCCTTTCAATTATATTTTATGACTCTCTAGAAAAATGCTGCTTTCTGTATCTAAGATATTATCTAATGTTGGTATGTTAGAATTTTAAATGTCTAATGTGTAAAAGTTAATTAATATGGTATCTTTAACATTTAATACCACATTTAAATTATAAAAGTGCCAGGAGCACTCATGGGAATGGAGATTATGGCTTAATTAGTGGTGATTTATGACAGCAATGCTTAAAAAAAGTCCAACTGGACCATGCATTAAACACAGCCCCCTGTGCCCTACCCCTGGAAGTGCTGACTTGGTGGATCTGGCATCATTTTCATTTCTAATAATGCAGTCAGTCAATGCTGAAGCTGCTGGACCTGGGACCATACCTTGAGAACCGCTGCTTTAAAGTTACTGAAAGAGCCAGGAAAGACAATCCTCTTTTTCTTAGAATATGGGTTGTGATGATACTGAAGGGGATATCAGGAAAAGATTGGGGCAAATACTATAACATTGAGCAGGCTGAGTGTAAAATCTCATGTGAAATCTTTTGCCAGATTTCCTTCGAGTCAGGCTTTATGTGTGCACTCACATGCTCCCTGAGCCAGAAATCATGAGACCTAAGGTCCTTCAGCTAAGTCCATGCTCTATCTCCATTAACTCTGGGATCCCAAAGGTCACCTCCCTGAGAGGAATCAACAGGGCCAAGGCATCCAGTGAATTCACCAGTATTGGTCACATGACAGTGCCCCAAAATCCTACAATGGTTAGGGGTTCATGAGAAAGACTTTCTGCCATCTGGGGGCATCGAGCTCCTGTGTGGAATGTAACTATGTTGCTCCAATACCTAAACTGTTGAAAGCCATTTCCTCTCCTGTGCTTACTGATGACCGAACATCATATAGATAAATGATAGACACTCAATTTACAATGGAGATATGTCCCAATAAACCTATCAGAAGTTGAAAATATCCTGTTGAAAATGCACTTAATACACCTAATCTATAGAACTTCACAGCTCAACCTAGCCTACCTTAAACAAGCCAGAACACTTCCATAAGCTACAGTTGGGCAAAATGATCTGACATAAAATCAATTTTGTAGTAATTTATTGAACACTATACTGAAGGTGAAAAACAGAATCACTGCATGAGTATGCTTTTGAACCACTGTAAAGTAAAAAAATGGTTAAGTCAAACCATTATAAGGACTGTCTATAAATCTATGAAAATTTTAAATAGGCTATAGAAGATAATTGAAATATTTTTACTAATACTAGTTCAGATCAGGAAACACTGGGACCAAAGACAGGTATCCAATTAGGGCTGCACCAAGTCGAAAGGGAGATGGACCACCCACCCAGTGGACTCCTCTGTGCTAGGGGAGCCTGGACAGGAGAGCACATGGGTGGTGTGGGACCTGAGGCAAAAGCCCTGTTCCCTGGGCTTTCCTCCTTCTGCAAATCTAGGATGCTAACTTTCATTAGCTCTGAATCCCTCTCAGCTGAGCCATAAACACAGTAACTTTCTGTAATTTCACATACTACTCCGGGTCCCTTTTTTCCGTACTATGCTAAGAACTTGCTCTCTCATCACATTTGGAGGGAGGGGGATGAAGCTCAGAATGGCTGCGAAGAGTCCCTAGGAAACCAGGGCCAACTTCATAAGTTACAGAGTGACTTAAATGACAAAGAGCCTAGACAATGTAACATTGTGGAGCGTAACAACATGCATTTTAAGAGCCTGGGCTTACTGAGTCACCAATCTGGAACATTCTCAAGAGGCTAAAATTATCCTGAGAGTAGACTGGATTTTAAACTATGCTTTAAAAAACTTTCTATGTGAAAACAATTGAGTGTTTC
Source organism: Heterocephalus glaber (assembly GCF_053883595.1). Taxonomy (NCBI): domain Eukaryota; kingdom Metazoa; phylum Chordata; class Mammalia; order Rodentia; family Bathyergidae; genus Heterocephalus; species Heterocephalus glaber. The sequence continues at coordinate 476,760 of NW_028258146.1, read as the reverse complement.
TTCTTTGAAACAGTTATCCATTTTCTTTATTTAAATTTTCACCACTGGAACTGATAAATATAACAGGAAGTTCAGGCCTCAGATGGGGAAACTGAATATCATGTATTGTTCAGTCTGAGAATCCATAGGAGGAGACAGAGATTCATGTTTAAATCTCCCAAACGACTTACATTTTCAAAGCAAAGAGGTAAAATGCTTTTCATTTTCCTGCTAGCAATTTCAAGATTCTCTTTTTCAGGAACAAAAAGCAGGACAAAGTGTTTTTCAACCAGGAGCCAAATTGGTATCTGTCAAATATTTAATTTTTGGTATTACTTGGCTACTCTCAGCAAGACATAGTCAGTTGATAAGCAGGTCTGAAACAATCAGATAAAATGTATACTGAGGTGTCCACTACCACCACCAACACCCCATGCAACCTTTCCCTAATTCACAGTAAAATACACTTGCAGATAGAGAAAAGGCAAACATTCACAGTGGTGAAGATAAACTCCTGCTTGAACCTCAGCATAAAGCAGGAGCTGGAGGTTTTTTAAAAAAAATGCCTTCCATGGTTTTCTGGAGTAAGCTCTAAATGCAGGAGCAGACAGTAAGGGAGGCCCAAAGACCCAGAGTATGTCACTAACCAGAACACCACAGCATCAAGAAACACACCACCTCTGCACAGCACCAAGAAAAAGGCCCTTTCATCATCAACAGGGTACAGCTATTTACCTTAGGCTAGTTGCTTAGGAACAGAGAGGTTGGGCTCTAGGGGAATATGGACCATCTGGCAGTGTACACACCCTTTTAAAAGGTGCTAAAATACTCTTCTCTTAGGCTGCAAACAAATCCTCATCTCAGTGTCTGTTCTTGTAGAACTGACCTAAGATAAGTACCCATGTGGATGTGGCCCCAGGCCAAGCACTGGGAAATTTACTACCCAGAGAAGCAACATCCTAGGTGGGATGCTGAGACATGAGCAATGAAAAGAGAGCTACAAGAGATAAGATTTTTATGCCGAAATGTCATCAAAGCACTTAGGATTTAGGGAAGAGTGGGATTAAGAGTATTTTTAATTGTTTTATTTATAGGGAACAGATTCTTAAAAGGCCAGGAATAGAACACAAGTCTCTGAATGCCAAGCCAAAGAACTGAGACTATGGTCATCCTAAAACCCCTATTGCCCCTCCCTTTTTCTGGGTCTCTTATTGTCTTCTGGGTGGACTGAGGATATGAGCAAGATGAACTGCAGGCACAGTGTGAAGGTCACCTACAGCAGTGTACAGTCAGGAGGCAGTGGCAAGACTGGAAGAGAAATTTTTGAAGTCAGTGTGAAGAAAATCCAAGGGGCATGGTAGTAAAAGATTGAGGGTTGAGATGAGGGAGATGATTAGTGTATTAATTTGCTAAGGCTATCATAACAAAGTAATTCAGACTGAGGAGCTTAAACAATAGAAATTTATTTCTCACAGTTCTAGAGACCAGAAGTCTGAGATAAGATATCCGTAGGGGTGGTTCCTTCTGAGGCTACTCGTTTTGTCATTGGCCATCTTCTCCATCTTCCCATGGTCCTTCTGTGTATCTGTGTCCTAATCTATTCTTACAGGGACATCATTCAGATTATATTAGGATCCTTCCCTATGACTTCGTTTTACCTTCATTACCTCCTTAAAAGCCTATCTCCAAATACAGACACATTCTGAGATACTGAGGGTTAGGACTTAAACATATTATTTTGGGTGCACAAAAGTGCACATAACATTTTGCAGTAAACTAAGTTTGAGGTGATGGTCAGACCTCTCAAGTATAAACATCTAGCAGGCTGCTTTACAGATCTGGGCATAAAATTCAGGAGCAAGATCATGGTTGCATGACGCTGACGGACCTGCTTGTCTATCTAACTGGAACCAAGAATCTCCTGAGAAAAGCAGAAGCTCTCACCCATGTATGCAGGTTGGAAAATCCAACAGTAGCCATTTGAGCTGATCTAATTCTGGTGAGCCAGTTCTCACAGAACAAATTCAAAAGAGGCCATTTTTTAAAAGAGAATGCCTATTTAATAATTTACCAGGAGACATTCCTAGCAAGATACTGTGGGCCAATCATTTTCATAGGATTCTCCTTCCTGTTGACCATTTGGTTTTCTGTCCTTCCACCTTCCCATTATCTCCCCACTAATAACAAACTTTCTGTGACCTGGGACTGTGTTCTACTTAATTTTGTGTCCCTATTCCTTCAGTCTTCAATGTTCTTACTGATACAGTCATGCATTGCTTAGCGGTGAGGATGTATTCTGAGAAATGTGTCAGTGGATGACTTTGGGCAAACATCATAGAGCATACTTACATAAAGACATCTACGATGTCACTAGGCAATATAATCGTATGGGACCATGGTCATACACACAGTCAATCACTGGCCACAGTGTCCAATATGTAGCATAAACATAGCTTCTTGGCAGGAGCAAGTGGCCAATAAATATATGTCAATGGTCATGCGGGTACGTGAGTATTGATCTGTAGGAGGTGCACAGCAGAACAGGTGAGAGCACACAGGCCAGATTTCCTCAGTCTGAATTTGGTCTGTACCAAGTATGACCCTCCTGGAGCAGAATCATCCTCTCAGTGCCTCAATTTCCTCATCTTATCAAATGAGAGTGATGCAGTACATACTTCACAGAGTTGTGAACACTAAGGAATTTAATATGTGTAAATGAGAACAGGATGTGGATCACAGCCAACACTGTGTAAGTACTGTTCCTTTTTCATATCCACTAAGTGCTTAACACATTACCTAGGTTGTCTCACTCAATCTCCAAAAATAACTTACAGTGGGTGTTACCTTCCTCATCATAAAAAGGAAGCCAGTGACAGTAAATCACTTGCCAACAGCTGCACAGCTGATAAGTAGCAGAGACAGACTATGAACTCAGAGCTGAGTCTTACAGCCTTTCTCTTCTTTCTGCACCACAAATTGGGCTGAAGATAATCCTCAGTCGAGAATGTCCCCAGGCTCAAAGGTGGGGTTGATATGGCATCAGAATCTACCCAGAAATAGAAGGTTTCAGAGATATGATAGTGTCCCAACACTACCCTGTTTATTGGCAACCCTGTACACTATCTCAACATTTCATCCAAGCTGCAGAGCTTTTTGTTTGCATCATTCGGAAGGCATGTCTAGCATGCAGTGGCCCCAAATGTCCCCCTGGCACTCAGCCAGGCCATGAGCATGACAGCAATGCCCACACAGCTCCCACCTTTGAGAAGCAGGTGACAGCTGGACTCCCCAGCAGCTGGTCAACAACACAGACTAAGACCAGGACAAGGTTGTTACCATACCTCAAAAAAATCCTTCAGCCCAAGATAGCAGATACACACTGTCAGTACTGATTCTAATTAACTAGAGATTATTCTCTATAATCAGTGTTTTCCAAAGAATTCCATAGCAAACACTGGGCAGGGCAGCCCACTTCAGCATGATCAGCCATAATTGTTAGAAAGTATTTCCTTGGATTCAGCCAAAATCATCTCTCATTTCCATCCAACTATCCTAATTCTGGTTTCCAGGACAATACAGAACACAAACAACACCTGTTCAACAATACAGTCTTTCTGATCTCTCAAGAGTTTTCACGTTGTCAGTCTTCCCTGCTCCCAGTTAAACACACCCTCAGGGCTTCCAACTGTCGTGCAGATGACATGGAGCTCACCTGACCTACCACAGACTCCTTCTGGGGATCATCTCTGCTCTTCTCCACTCAGAGAGGCCTCCAGGCTCTGTTTGGGTTCCTCCTCCCTGAGCCTAACTTGAAAGTTGCCCTTAGGCAGATAGCCACGGCAACTATGGGGCCTATTTCATTTCTCTTTTCCTAGGGATCACATCACTGTTGTCCAGTGTATGAAAAGTTATTTTATTTACCTTGTCCAGCTTTTTAGTTGTTTACAGTGGTTAAGTCCAGTCTTTGTTACCACATCTTGGCTAGAAAGGACATCCCCACAATATAGTTGAAACAATTCTTTCAGAATGCTACCAGGGTATTTTAATTACCAGGATATATTATAAATATTCCTATTAATTTTGACAGCAAGCAAGGATGCCTGCTGCCAACAAATATTTACAACAGTACACTGGTGATGTAAGTTCAGATAGTAAGGCATAAATAAATGTTGAAAGTGAAGAAACATATTTAATTATACTTTGTATGATTCCCTAGAGAAAACTCCCAAAGGATCTACACAAAACTTCTTAAAATATACACATGTAAAACATTCAGGAAATGTGCTGCAAAACATGCTACTTATGGCAGCAATAAAAAAATTTTAAAGTACCTAACAAAGCTAAAAAAAGATAGAAAAGTAAGTTCTCTATGGAGAAAACTATAAAAATGTTATTGAAAGTAATCAATGAATAAGGAGATTCACAGTGATCAGAAGACCCAATATTGCAAAGATAGGACTTTCCTCAATTTAAATATAGTTTCAACAAAGTTATAATAAAAATCCCAAAAGGGTTTTCTAGAACTTAACAAAGTTGATTTAAAATTTTGAATAATGCAGTAATAATAATGATGATAATAATTCTGCAAAGAACTACACTAAGGGTTATTCCTCACAAAAGCAGTATTTAAATCTACACTAATTAAGTATAGTATTGGTATGGGAATATTCAAATAGACAAACAATTAAAGTGAGCCCCAAAACAAACCCACATACATAAAGAAACTCAATTTATGATAGAATTAGTATTGGAGACCAATGTGGAAATGATGGACATTTCAGTAACTTTCTTGCCTTATGGGAAATAAAAAGAAATTAGACCTTTTGTTAGCCACGTTCCTGCAATGACGACATGTAACAAATATCTCCAAAATCTCAACAAATATTTACTTCTCACACTCAAGTCTGTAAGTCAATTGCAGCATATTGCAGGTCAGATTCAGTTTTGTTCCACATATCTCTCGTTCTCTGAGCCAGACTGAAGGAACAGTGGTTACCTGGATCATGAAATTCTCGTGTTTCAGGTAAGGAATTCAAGAGGGTAAACCAAGCCACATATTTAAAGTCTCATATTGGGTGGGACATACATGGTATCTGCTCATATTCTATTCTCCAAAGCAATTCACAGTTAAGCTCAAAGACGGAGGAAAAATAGAGTATATTCTCCCCAAAATGATTATGACAAGGGCAGAGAGGACAGAAAAAATTGTCTGCAAATAATACAATTTACTACAGATTCTGCCTCACAACATACAAAGCAATTCGAGGTGGATCGTATAGGGTAGTATTTTTATATCCTTAGGATAAGAAAGAGAATCTAAAACATGACCGCAAAAAGAAACTGTAAAAGATTACTAATTTCAATTAAAATTAAGGCTTCTATAACCAGAACTAGAGAGAGAGAGAACCTCTAAATAAATAAGAAAAAAAAATAGACTAGTGCACAATGAGAACTTGGTATGTGACAGAATGGCATTACAAATCAGTGAGAAAAATCTGAACTGTTGAGTACAAGGTGCTGAGATAACTGTCTAGAAGGGGAATGATGAAATGAGATCTTTACCTGACACTATACACCAAAATAAATTCTACATTAAACAGCTTATGTAAGGAAAGCAACATTTTATACCTTTAAAAGAAACTGTAGTATATCATTATTACACTGCATAAGGAAAGTATGTTTTAAATGAATAATGAAAGGCTACATCATAAAAAGTTGACAAATAAAACTATATTGTTTTAGAAAGTTTTAAAAGCCAAAAGATGTCCGGAACAAAGTTAAATGTGAAGTTACAGGCCAGAAGAAGATATTTTTAACACTCATAGATAAAAGATAAATACCCAGAATATTTCAAAGATGTCCTATACCACTACAAAACACTGCAGAAGAGAGCCTGGAACATTTGGAAAACATCCAGGTGTTTCCTGTGGTCGTAGCAAAGAGTGGTGTGTGTGTGTGTACAAATGTATGTGCATGCTACTCCTTACAGTTTCATAGAAGTAATCCCTTTGAATTAGGATGTCCTTTACCCATTTCATTCCTGGAATTGAAAAAGAAGGCATGAAAAGTTGCATTATCTCCCTTTATGCATCTCTGGCTTGTTTTACATCCTCTATTAGACAAAGTTTTAAAATATTACAACTTGGGCCGGGGATTTAGCTCAGTGGTTCCGGCGCCTGCCTCGCAAGAGCAAGGTCCCAAGTTCAATCCCTGGTACCAAAATAAATAAATAAATAAATAAAATATTACAACTCATTATTAGTATTTTTTTTTTTGGTACTGGGGATCGAACTCGGGTCCTTGCACTTGCACAGCAGGCAGCAAAACCACTGAGCTAAATCTCCGGCCCCTCATTATTAGTATTGTGTGCTCCCCTTAACTCCCCACTCCTAACATCTTTCCCTGTTTTATTAAATAATCTTTAAGCATCTGCTATAGGCCCAGCTCTGTTTTGAAGGTACTTTGGTATAAAGATAAGTGTTTAATTGTTGCCAGATAATGTGCAGATAAATATTAGTAAGAAGGAGAAAGGTAGGATTCTAGGGAGCAGTAGGATGCAATCTCTGAGAGAAAAGAGGAAACACTGAACAAGTGTTCCAGCTTGCTTTAACTTTCATCAACTTGGTACTCTGATGTGGAGGGAGGTATGAAAGTAGATGTCCAGGAAGACTCTCCAAGAAAATGCATAATGAACCTAATTTATGCAGATGTTTCCATCAGTGAGGTGTTCGCTACCCCATCTGTGTTTTCAGAAGGGGCTGTTCGGTCTCAGGGGGATGCAGGGAGTAGCTATAGATAGATGCTCACTGCTCACAGTCACTCTTATGTAAGCTCAGTTGGCTTTCCTGCTTGAAAACTTCCTTGTCTGAATCTTAAGAAAGCATCAGGCAATGGAAAGAGTTCCTAGCTCACACTTAGAAACAGACGGTGTACAGTGTCTTACAAGGCCTACCTCTTGATTGTTGGTATTGGCAACCTTACTCGTGACCCCAGCTGGCAATGACCATCAGTTGCTTCATCTTCTGAAAAGGAAAACTACCTGAGTTGGCCAACCTGGGTTTCCAAAGAAGTTTGCCTGCCTTCTGCTGATACCAGTCCTCCTGCTCCCTTCATCCCAGAAACCTCCAAGAAAGTTACGTATGGTGGAACACACTGCCTAGTCCAGGTCTCCAGCTGAAAACAAGTGTGTATGTCTGCATTTATGCAAGTGACAGATTACTGAGTGCCATTAGGTGCCTAGCACTGGGCTATGCACTGGGAATATTGAGATAAATGAGAACAGATTCCCTGCTGTCACCGTTTTTGGACAATTGGAAGAGTGTGATGGTAGTTTTGTGTGTCAATTTGGCTAAGCTATCGTACACAACTGTTTAACCAAATACTAATCTAGGTGTCGTTGGGAAGGTATTTTGTAGATATGTCTAACATCTACAATTTATTGATTTTCAGTAAAAGAGATTACCCTTGATGATGTGGGTAGGTCTCATGTAGTCAGCTGAAGGTCTTAACAAATCTGAGATTTTCCTAAAGAAGAAAACTGACCTTGAGAATGCAACATCAGCTCTGTCAGAAAAACCAGTTTGCCACCTGCCCTACAGATTTTGGGCTTGTCAATTTCCACAATCATACTTCACATCAATTTCTTGAAATAAATTGTGTGCACACATATGCATACGTGTGTGTGTGTGTGCGTGCGTGTGTGCATGTGTGAATTCGACAAGGAGACAGAAAATACCAGCTACAGTATAATTGGGGACACCTTTTGCTTTGTGTGGTGCTTAGCAATGTGTCTATGGCAGATTTCTCAGATTTGAATTCATCCTATACTAGACGCACCATGAGCTTGGATCACTTCCTACAATCTCTAAGCCTCAGTTTCCTATCTATAAAATGGAAATAGTATCTCCCTCATGTGGTCATTACAAGGGGTCAAAGAAGTTAGTTATCTTGCCCATGAACACACAACTAGTAAACATGAAGCCAGGATTTAACCTCAGATCTGTCTCCAGGGTGTGTACCCCAACTCCCCTTGTTCCTTGGCAATTACTCTTCAGCTGTTGGTTCATTAACAGACACTTTTGCTATAGACAACCATCTATTGTTTTATTTCTCAACTCTGCTCTACAGAGATGCCTCTTAAATTTGTAACTCTGGCCCAATCCTAAGGCTGAATTCTAGGTTTCCTTTACATTCTACTACTCTGCTATGACCCACTGGCTTCAAACTCAATATATCTTAAATTCAAGCTCACTGTCTTTCTATCACCATCGAAAATTCCTGGCTTAACTTCTCTCTACTTGTGACCCTCAGAAAGCTACTGACCCTCCAATATATTCAAATATTAAATGGGGAGATCTGGCAAGATCAGGAAGGAAGTCACAAATCATGCACAGCCCCTATGTCTCTTTGTCTCTGCAGTACCTACCATGGTGTCTGTACATTATAGATACATTACTGTACTTATTCAAGCAGGTACTTAGAGTACCTACTTATTCAGCATCTATGTGTTCATCAGCATTAATTTTAATTCCTGAAAAGCAGAAGTGAATTTAGTCCTATTTGCAGGCTACCATGAAAACCATCACTTCCCGTGAAACCTACTAAATCAGGTGCTACAGTACATATCCTTTATTTACATCCTATGTTGGTGTACTGCCATCTAGTGGACTATGTGCAAGTTACAAACAAAAGACCAGGATGGAGCTTACAGAGAAAAGCAATGTCCCAGAGCAACGATGGCGAACCTTTTAGAGACCAAGTGCCCAAACTGCAACCCACTTATTTATCACAAAGATCAACTAAACCTGAAAACTCAGGTTTTAGTTTAGAAAAAACAACTGTTATCTGATGGTTGACTGTTCGGGTGACTTCAGTCTCATGCCAACAGAGAAGGCTCTGCATGGCCCCTGTGGCACGTGTGCCATAGATTCACCACCACTGTCCTAGAAGAAATATTTTAAAATGTTAAGACTAATTAGATACCTCTGCTAGATTTCAAAACTATCTGAAAAACATGAAGAACAAGATGTGTATTAACTATAAAATAGAAATAGTTAAGCTACCAGTTCATAATCTTGTGAACTGTGAAAAAAAAAAAAAAAATATATATATATACATACATATATAGAGACACATATATGGGAGGTCACTGATTTTGAGTTCTTACATGAGGCCCCAAAAGACCAAACCCAAAATGGAGTGATTCATGATAAAGTTCCACACACCATGCCCATACTAGATTATCTGACCTTCCAAGAAATCAGGAAAAAGAGTATGTGGTAGACCCCTTTACCTTAATAGCAAAATCTCATTTACTCAAGACAGCAGTGTCTACCCAAATACCTGACCACAGACATGAAAGTAGAAGCAAAGTCTACTGTAATTTCTGAGAAAGTCTTTTTCTCTGAGGCAAAAGGAAAGACCATCTTTTCTTCTTCTGGAAAAACAGATGTGGAGATTAAAAATGGCAGAGTTAAGACTGGCAGCAGTATGTCTAATTGGAATAGGTAGAGGGATTCTGTTTTACAAGTCACCCAACTCCCTAGCTGACCGATCACTCATCAACACTCAACTAACACCTCTAACACCCTGACCACCAGTGGTTGCCACAAAAATCTCACATCAGAGCTTCGCTTTCTTCACGCAAAAGACGAGTCATTTCCATTCACCTTTCATTGGCCACAGCTAGCAACACAACCTCAACTAGAACAAAGGGAATACCTGGTAAGCACTACTCTTTCTACTACAGTCTTTAATAGATTAATTTACTTCTCTCAACCATAGTTACACATCTGTAGCATGGTATTACATGGTACATAAAATGGCCCTCCCTCTTGAGGTTATGAGGAGAGTCAAATGAGATAAGACATAAAAGAACTGTGGTAAGCTCTAAGAATATACAGACTCTAAAGGAATATAACACCTACACTATGGTGGAATTACTATGCCTTCACCTCTACCCACTTATTTATTCAGAGGTGGGTCAAAAACTACACACTGTTGGCTATGGAATGCGATGTTGCCTTCATTTTAACTGGACCTTCTAGTTAATTCCTCTAAAGCTGAGGCTGACCTATGGTAGATTAAAAACTTACTTACTTCCCTCAGTCTCCTCCAAATAATTTTTTTCAATTGCAATGAAATTAAAAGTAAGTAGGGTAAATTTTGTTTCCTAAAGATGGCCACAGCACTATTTATATCCCATATACCCTTAATTTTTTTAACTATAATCTTAACACTCATCAAGTGGTGGGTCTATATACCCTCTCCTTGAACCTGGTGACTGCTCTGTCCAACAGAGTATGTCAGAAGAGATGTGATGTGAATTCCAGGACCAGTCATAAAAATATCATGCACTTCTGTCCCCTTGGGAGGTCCACTGTGAGAACCCAAGACAAGGTCGTGAAGAAGCCCACATGAGCTCACATGGAGAAACTCCACACCGAGATCACACTGCAGGCATTCTGACCAGCTGCTTAGGTGAGGCCCCAGAGGACAGCCTGTGCCAACCTCCAAGCCTGAAGCTGAAGACATCTTAAGTGTCAAACCCAGCCTTCAAGTCTTCCTGAGTCCCAGACACTGTTCAGCAGAAAAAAAGCTGTCCCCTCTGTACTCCACTCAAGTTTCTATCTCAGAGTTTCTGAGCATTTAGATAAAATGACTATTTCATATCGGTAACTTTTGGGGTGAATTTTTATGCAGCAACAGCATCTGAACAGTAGAACTTACTAGCACCTATAATGGTCACATAGTTACTACATAGAAAAAAGATTAAATAGTAAGTGAATCCTAACTAAATTATTACATCTCAAACGCTGAACTAAAGGGAAGGACTATGGGTGATGCTCAAAGTGTATTATATTGATAATAATTCAGTTAGGCTATGAAGAAGAAAAGCCAAAGCAGTAACAAACAGGGTGGATGTTTGCTTCTCTCTCATGTAAAAGTTCAGATAGGAAGTTCAGGGCCGTTCTACCCACCAGATGGGATTCAGACAATCTCTACCTCATTTCTCTGCCATTCACAAAACGAGACCTCCATGATGGCCCAGCTCCGGCTACTGTGTCTACATTTCAGCCAGCAGGAAGAAGGAAAAGCAGGGAGGGGATGAGGATGCCTCCCATTCTTGTTCTTAAGTACCAGATCCTGCCAGATGCAAAGTCCAAACTTCAAGTCATATTTGGTTTAGGACTATAGATTCAAGTAACATAGTTAACTTGCCAACTGTTCCAATGCATCCCTCCCTGTTAGACTCCCAACCCTAAATAAACAGGTTACATCTTTCAAACTAATTAAAAACATTCCTCTAATGCATTACCAACTTTTCTCCCAGATAGAGTAAAATGGCAAATAAATACTTAATAAATTAATGATTCTAAAGGAAGGAAAAGACATTGGAGACAAATATTTTCTTTAAAAATAGTTATACGTCCTGTTTATATTACAGATATTCTGTGACCTATATTTCCCTGGACAAGTTGTTCAATAGCTGAAAGGTCCTCATCTAAGGCATCAGATAGTTTTTGTGGAGGCCAAATGAGATTTACACACATCAAATGCTTTGTAAACAATAGAGCTTTATACAAATTTAAAGTTATGCACTTTCCAAGTTACTACTCAAATAAACACTTATTCAATTTAACAAAACATCTAAAATATTTTGACAATGTATTTTAATAATACAGTCACAACATCATCTGCCCCCATTAAGACTCCAATGAAGTTTATAGTACCTACAACAGAATTTACAGATGCCTACAGTTTGTAGATCAGTTTAGTTTAGTTACATATATTGCTTTAAGAAATACCATTAATACAAATGTATGATTTACAATATCCTCATTACAGCAGAAAAAAAAATAGATTCATAAAACAAAATGTCTTTTAGGCATTTATTATGCCAGGTATTCAAAAGATTATTCTCATTACCATAAGAATAATATTCTTTTAGTGGTAAAAGTAAGATTTATTAGTCAGTCCAAAGACCACTGAAAGGCTTCCAGGGATTTCCAAAGTAAAATCTCACTATCCTTTCCCTAAAATAAATAAAACAGCAGCAATCCCTAGGTATACCTTAAACATAAACTATGAACATTCTGTTTGTATATTATTGGCCTCAAGATAAAAATATAATTTTAGAAACTAGTCAACACTACTGGCCTGAATTTTGTTTTTACCTATTTGTATTTCTTAGATAAGAAATTTCACCATAAAGTACATATTAAAAATGAACAATTATTTCTAACTTTTCTAACTCATATATAAGCCAAAGTGCTCACTTTTACAAAGAATCAAAACTTACTTCTGGGCTGGGGAAGTAGCTCAGCAGCACAGCACCTGCCTGGAAAGTGTGAGGTCCTGAGTTCAATCCCCGGTACTGCCCTCCCACCCCAAAAAAATAGCCTTACTTCTGAAAATAATCTATAGAAATAATATGTAAACACACAGAACTATGAAACACACTAAGAACATGGTCCTAAGTGCTATGGATCAAAATGTAAAGATCTGTTACATATGTAAATGAACACATTAACTTGGGATATACTGCTATTACATGGTTGTCCATACACACATTCTGACAATGTTTCTGATGATATTATACTCTCTAGCCTCAACCACTAGAAAGAAAATAAAAATAATATGAACCTATTTCCTTTTTTTAATAAAGTTTTTAAGCAGAAAAACAAACCCAACACTCTTCCTTGTAAAATGAATGGAGCTCTAAACAGTTCAGAGTCAAGAATCTCTTCAATTGTTCCCCAAGGTAACAGAACACATAAGCTTTCTCTCTACTCAGGAAGTCTGGTCATCTCCAGTGTTCTGCAAATGAGAAAAACACTCCTTAATACCCAAAATTATTTCACTTCATATAACACAGACTTCAAATCACTAAACCTAGGAAAACATTCTGCATCTGTAAGCACAGCCTGCTTCTGTATTTTACAGTCACGTTAATAAGTAGACACGCTGAAGTAAATCTTTGGATGCCATCATCTACTCAGATGTCTAGCTTCTCTCACTGGGCAGAACATCGGCAGGTACCATATATGATACTAACCCTATCCATGATATGCCAGGTTCAAGGTCCAATTTCACCTGTATTTAGTGTCTCTCCCACCTCCAGAAACACTAGAGTCCTAAGCACACACACAGGCACAAACAATAAAATTACCTAAAGGTGGGTCACAACAGAAGTATATTAAGGCTGTGCACAAATCCTTGAGGCTGAGAATCACAACCCTACAAGAGTATTTGTCTTTTCTACCTCTGTCTATTAATTAAAAACAAAACAAAACAAAACAAAACAAAACTCTAGAACAGAAAGAACAATGAATTTCTAGTGCAAAGGATTGGGTTTGGTACCATCTACCAGCTTTATATTTTTAAGTAAATCACTTACTCTCTCAGGGCTTTAGTTATCTGAAGTGTAATCTTTGGACCAAAAACCTGCTAAAAATGTTAATTATAAGACTCCAACCCCAGGATCTACTGAACAGGAAACCTTGGACATAAAGCCCAGAAATCTTGTGCCCTCAAGGTGATTCTGATGTATGTTGGAATTTGAGAACTACTGTCCTATATAACCTACTGCACTGAACAAATGTGAGATGTTACTCATATAAAGTCCTAGTCAACTTTCCCAAGAGATTTAATCAGTAACTGCTTACCTATAACCATTCCACTTATCCCACTAAAAACCCTGATTTATACTCTCATTGAGAAACTGTTTAAACTTTTGTGTTCTAGGAGAGGAAAAACCACCAGAGTATTTGAAAACAATCCTCAATGATAAGGTCTTATTTTTCAATTTGTTCCGTTCTTCCTATAAACCCTAAAACCATACAATATACATTCCTTAAGAACACCCATTTAGCCGGGAATTTAGCTCAGCGGCACAGTGCCTGCCTGGCAAGCGTGAAGTCCTGAGTTCGATCCCCAGTACAAAAAAAAAAGAAAAAAGAAAAAAAAGAACACCCATTTAAAGCTACCCTAATTAACGGAAAGCAATTGCACTTAAGGTAATTTTTTTAAAATGTGATTATTATCAATGGTAATTCATCTCTCTTGGTTTTAAAATAATTTTAGTATACTGGTAATATATTTCTGGAATGTCCCAAAAGCCTACAAAGAGCAATTAAAACATCATCATAATCCCATACTTATAAATAATGACATACCCTTTAAAATTTTGTTTAGAAGCATTTCAGAAAAATTAAAACTCTAAAAGAGAAATCATTCATTGTTCATCAATAACATCCAGAAAATACTTACTTGTCTTAAAAACTGCTTCCCGAGATATGAGGTAGCCATGCTGGTTAAATTCTTCCTGCTGCCCACCTTACACCTGATGTAACCATACAGGTTGGCACCTTGTAGCACCACACCCATGATAACCACCGCCTGGGACCAGGAAAAAAACAGGCAGACCCTGGTGAGAAAGAGAAGGAAAAAAGGAGCCTCTACAGAACAGAGATTATGCCAGTGAGACTTCTTAACTTGCCAGAGAGCCCTATATGATATATGTCTGTTCTAGGCACTGATTCATTTACTGACCATAACTGCCACATATTCCAGGCATCATGCTAGCCCTGGAGAATACACTGATGGAAGAACTTTCTCTCTCTGCTTCCCATGGGTTTATGAGTAAACATAAGGAAAAGTGAGGTTTAGGAAAGACTCAAATGTTAATTATTCCTCTACCAATTATAAAACAATGGTTAAAATTTTAAAAGAATGGTAGTCAAGTACAATAAACTGACAGCAGGCAGAGGTAAATCTCTGCCCTATGCTAACGTGCCTGTAACAGTTGGCTCCTGGGAAAGCAAGGTGCCTAACTAAGTGCCCTAAGGCAGCAACCAACAGGGTGTGCCTTCTGTGAGGTCCCAGATGAGCAAAGGAAGATGTATACTTCTCAGGAGCTGCTTATTTCTTACTGCCACATCAGGAAACCTGCAGTGACCCTATAAAGAGCAGCCGGACATGAGGAATAATAACTCAAGCCCATTCCTTAAATATTACAGGAGAACAATTAGGACAATGTGAGACAGTCCCAAAGTTAAACTGTTCTAGAGATTTTTCTATAAAAGGACTAGATAATAAGTATTTTAGAATGCATGAGCCGTACGGTCTGTTATCATTACTCAGTTCTACCATTCTAGCCCCAAAACAGTCACAGACAACAGTAAACAAATGGGTAAGGCCATGTTTCAGTAAAAAATCAGGCATTGGGCTGGATATGGCCTAAAGTGCTTAGTTTGTCAACTCCTGTTCTACAACAAACAGCTCTTAAAACTCCTACTATTAAAAGTATTATTCAGGAAATAATTTCATTTGTGAAAAGCAATACAGTTAAACAATTTTTTCCATTTCTCTTTAACCCTTAACAAGCTATACAGCTGTTTTTAAGCAAATCCGAGGATTTAAATATTTAAATAATGAACTGGTTCAAATGCTGGGTAAAAGAAGCAGAGCTGCTACTTTGTGTTTTAAACTTACATTTTTTTTTGGCAATAAATATGTTAGCATCATATAAGGTTGCTAGTTACCTAAGTAAAGATAAGACTGTATTTTTCTTTAAGTAAGTCTCCTTTAACTTTCCTTGCTTCTGAAATCAGGGTGCTCCTGGGTATGTATGTACCAACATGGTAGGGGTGGCTGAATTCACAGACTGAGCATGGATCCTGCTGAGGAATCCATTTTATTCAATGGCAACAAATTTTAAAATGTACTTATAAGTTAAAACCTAAAGCAGACTTCTGGTTTAAGATGGTATAGTAAAGTCAAATATGAAGATTTGCCTCCTCTTAAGATACAGATAGCAAACAGGTATTTTTAAAAGGCCCATCAGCCAGTGCCAATGAACACAAAAAAGGGCTGGTGGTCA
Source organism: Heterocephalus glaber (assembly GCF_053883595.1). Lineage (NCBI taxonomy): Eukaryota > Metazoa > Chordata > Mammalia > Rodentia > Bathyergidae > Heterocephalus > Heterocephalus glaber. The sequence goes on along the minus strand of NW_028258146.1, from coordinate 460,898 downwards.
GCAAAAGAGCCAGCTTGGTGCAACTCCACAGAAGCACTAAGAGAAATTACAGTAATAATTACCAGCCCCAACAACTCAGAAGCAGAAGGCCAAAGGACAGAAACAATCCTAAGAGAAAATACACAAAGAATCTCCCAACCAGGGAGGAAAATCCCCGCAGCTGGCTGTAGTATTACCTCCCTGATAGGAAGAAGGCAGTGGAGGGAGTACAGGAGGACCCACAATCATGAGACCAGAACCCAGAGGGGAAAAACTGGCTCAGAGAGAGCCTGGGTAAAGCCTCCAACTTTGTTCTATGGTCTTAACATGGGACCAAATTGCCTTTCCTGTTTTGTTCTGGGGAAATGGAAGCACTGCTAGAGCAAGACTGGGCTGATGCTACTGGATGGATGCTAAAGCTCCAGAGTCTTCAAACAACCTAAAACAAGTGCATAGACCCAGAACACGGGTCACAGCCAACAAGGAGATAAGAACCCTACTCCATAAAAGGCAAAACGCAATCAAGCCAGTTGGGTCACGCAGGACCAGTTAAGTTCTCCTTACACCTGCATCTTCAGGCCACCTCAGGCAACACAGAAAGGTGTTGAGAAGAACTCACCCACACTAAGGCTGCAGAAAGAGAAGGTATGGACAGAGCTGAATGGGCAGGAAAAAGCAAAAGTTACCTCTTCAAAACTACAGGAAAGGGCCAGGGAATTTAGCTTAGTGGTTTCGCTGCCTGCTGCGCAAGCACAAGGACCCAAGTTGGATCCCCAGCACCAAAAAAAAAAAAAAAACTACAGGGAAAAAAAAGACAATATGAAAGGACACATTTATACAAAGGTGAAGAATCTATTTTGAAAGAATAACCCACCAAAATAAAAGCATTCCTGCAAATAGTTCATCCTATAGAAGAATCTGAAGATAAAAATTTGAAGAGCATGAAGGTAAACTAAGGCAACAGGAGATGAAAAATGGAGGTAGCAGAACTAATAAAATACAGAGAAGCCTTTGCTGACCCCTATACTAAAAGGAACTAGTTGTCACTGTGTACTCTACCTACTCCATGGTCCAGTACCATTATCTAACATTCTCTACTGCATTTTTTTGTTGCCTGTCAACCTTTCACTAGAACATAAGCTCCTTAAGAGCAGTTATCTTGTTCATCAGGCCACTGCAATCTCCAGGGACCAAAACAACTCAGACCTATAGTGAACTCTTGGAGGGCAGGGGGCTACGGGGGATTGAATGCATCACCTTCACAATGAGCTACCTCCCAAGCCCTTTTATATTTTTTATTTTTGAGACAGAGTCTCACTAAGTTGCTGAGTTTCCCAGGCTGGACTGAAACTTGTGATCCCCCTGCCTCAGCCTCCCAGAGTGCTGGGATTACAAGTGTGTCCCACCATGCCCAGCTATATGGTGACTCATAACATACTTGCTGAAGGAAATTATTCTAATTGTTGAATATGCTCACAAGGGAGAACTGAACCCACAATCCCACTTTAGTTTTGCTTTTTTCCCTTGAATAGATCACTACTGTCAATGAGTCCTGGCATTTTTATTCCTAAACAGGATGGTAACACAGGGCTCCCTTGGGTGATAAAGCAAAAATCAGAGTAGGACAGGTGGTTGAGTTACAAGGAAATGCTTTCCTCTGCACTCAGTCACATAAAGGATCCTCTTGGGTAGGATGGTGATTCCCTAAATTCTTAACATTACCTTATACAGCACCTGGCTGTATAAAAAAACAGTAAAACCTTTAATGGAGAGCCAGGGATTTAGCTCAGTGGTTTCGCTGCCTGCTGCGCAAGCACAAGGACCTGAGTTTGATCCCCGGTACCAAAAAAAAACCTTTAATGGAAGAGCTGTCAGGGAGGATTCAGTATTGGCCCCTGATGTATCACAATCCTGGTCCTTAAAATCCACTGGAAGGAGTTCCAGGACTTCACCACCACTACCACCACCCCCAGTTGCCAGGAATTAACCAATTGTTCGGATACCTGGCATCCACTTAAGAGCTCCTTTAATTTTTCCCTACTTATATGGCAACACACCGGGACTGTTATAACTCAGGGTATCTGCAGCCAATCCCTCTATGCCTCTCTCCCTGGAAACTTCCTCTCAAAGCTCTTCTGGTGCTGAGGTTCAGTTTGCTCTCATAACCCTAACCACTCTGCATGCAAACATTGTAATTTTAATGGACCTGTCCCATGAGAATACTAACAGAGAGATCAACTGGGATTGTCAAAGGTGTATTCTTCCCGCGATTGTTTTAATATAGAGGGCCCCAAAAACTCAACAAGTAGAATGTTCTATCCCCTGGGGATACTTGGGGGCCCTTTCCTTGAGGGAAGTAGATTTTATTTTTTATGCAGAACAAACGTATATATAGTGCTGTGCTATAAGTGGAAGGGGCCTGTACTGTAGCAGCATCTATTCCAAAGATTAAGGTACTAAGTCCAGAGACGAACTCTTCAGGCCAGATCCTCAAAGCTAAGGTGCTCTGTGGAGCATTCTCTGCTAATAATGGCATTAAAAAAGACACATCCAATATACCCTCTTAGGAAGGACAGGAAAATGGGATTGGGGTGGACACGCATATGATAACCCTATATTAGGAGACCAGATATGGGATATAGAATTGCCAGGAGACTCTTGTGGTTATTAAGCACACCCCTATTAAAAAAATCAGTCCTAAATCTCACTATTATGGTTCAACAAGGCTGGAAAGCCACAGTGGCAGCTGTAGAGGCACTCCAAGAGCCTTTAAATTTCTTAGCTGAAATAGTCCTTTAAAGCACAGAGCCCTCCATTTCCTCACAGCCAAAACCAGAGGAATTTGCACATTCATAAATCAAACTTCTTGTCTTTGGATAAATAATTTACATCAGGTAGAAGACCTGAAAATCATAAAAAGAAATATCACATTTACAGACAACATCCATGAGCAGGAAGGCCTAGGACCCAATTGGTTACAACCCCTACTTCAATCCCTTAAGAACAGTTCTGGACTTGGCGCCTTCCTTTAATCACCCCAATGTGTCTTCTCATTCTAGTTCTTATGTTTGGACCATGTATTCTTTTGTTTTGTTTTGTTTTGTTTTTGGTACCAGGGATGGAACTTAGGACTGCGCTTGCAAGGCAGGCAGCGGAACCACTGAGCTAAATCCTCTGCCCTGGACCATGTATTCTTAATCTCTTGGTAAAATTTTTTCTTCCTGCCTAGAGGCTGTCAAACTCCAGATGGTCAGGCAGATGGAGCCAATGATGAATGTGCTCAGACTCCTACCAAGATCAACCCTCTCAAGAGGGTACATAACTGCTGAATCCCAACACGACTCCGACTGAAGGCCCTTTAGCTCTCTGGAGAAAATCTCTGACCGCTGCCCCCTATGCTGATCCCCTCCAGGAATAAGTAGCTAAATTTGGTCTTGTCCCTTCTTCCCTAAGGGCAGTTAAGGATACTTCAGGAGCAGGGAAACAAAAAAGTTCAGTTAGTTAACTTATGAATAGGCAGCTAGCTAGGGAAATGGCTTGAGATAGAGTTGGATGATCAGCCACACTGCTAAGAATTAAAGTAAGAAGGGGAAGTGAATTAGGACTTTGGACCAAGGATTAATTTCCTCAGGTGTGGAAAGCAGCCTTGCCCTACTACAGGGAATCACTGCCCCTCCTACTAAGTTTCTGAGTTTCCAGGAATGTAAAAGGCAAAATAACCAGTTTTTCTTTAAAACTCCAGTTTCCTTTAAACCCTACATGCTGAGTAACCCACTAGAGAGCCTGAATTTCAATAGGTCATTTTACATACAAACCACCTGTGGCAGGTGACCACTAAACAACTGAGCATTTTCTGTGCTTTGCTAATCCATAAACTCTGGATAGAGGGGACACATCGTAACACACTTAGGACACCTCCTAAATGGGAGCTATTTCTGTTCCTGTATTTCTTTTGTCTTTTCTTTTCTTTTTTTGTTTGTTGTTGTTGTTGTTTGTTGTTGTTTTTTTGAGACAGGATCTCACATGTATTCCAGGTTGGCCTTGAACTCCCAATGGAGCCCAGGACTGCCTGGAACTCATGGTGATCTTCTCACCTCAGCCTCCCAAGTGCTGGTATCACAGGCATCCACCACCACACCTGGCTCTCTTCCTTTATTTCTAATGAACACTCTCCTAGCTTAAAAAAATTTTTTGCTAAATTTTTGCAAGATGTGGGGCACATCCCTGTAACTCCAGCACTCTGGGCTGCGGAGGTAGTTCAGTGTAAGTGATGAGTTCGAGCCCTAGTACCAAAAAGAAATTTGTGGAATAGCCAGGTATATGGTATAGCCTAAAATCTTAGCTGCTCAGGAGACTGAGGCAGGAAGATCACAGGTTTGAGGCCAACCTGAGCTACTGAGTGAGCCCTTGTCTCAAAATAAAAAATAAAAAGAACTGGGACTATAGCTCAATGCTCCCTGGGTTCAATCTCCAGTACTGAAAAACACAAAAAACAAAAAATTGAATGAATAGAAAAAAGCTGAAAGACTGAAGCAACTAGAAGAACTAGAAGACAGTGGATGAGGGCAGATATAAATGATCCAACACAGAAACAACTGGTACCTCAGAATTAGACAAGTGAAAATAGAAAACATAAACAAACTTAAAGATACAACAGAAGCCAATTTTCCTGACTCAGAGGAAAACCTGAGTCTACATATTGAGAAGAGACTGATTTCAGGAAACTCAAGACATATGACATTTTTAAAAAGAATTCATCAGGGAGGAAAACAATTCACAGGAAAACCTGGCCTCAGATTTCTCCAGAACATTTAATACAAGAAAATAACAGAGTAAAACAGTGCAGTCATATTCAAGAATAGTCCAACAGCGAGGGCTAGGGATTTAGCTTAGTGGTTCCGCCACCTGCCTCACAAGCGCAAGGTCCCAAGTTCGATCACTGGTACCAAAAAAAAAGAATAGTCCAATAGGCTCTTACTCTTTTTTTTTTAAGGCTCTTATTCTTAAGCATGAAAGAATCAAAGAAACATAAATCTACATGTTCTTTCTAAAAGTATCACCCAGAACTGGAATGAACCCAGACCATGCAACAAAAGGAAAGGCTGTAATAAAGGGCAAATTAGAAAAGAGATAAATAGGAAGTAGAGAGAAGTTCAAAGAATTCCCCAAATTACCTATCCTGTTGTTTCAAAAGTACTTTATGTTAGAAGCTTTTTTTTGTTGTTTTTTTTGGGGGGGGTACCAGGCATCAAACTCGGGGTCCTTGCACTTGTATATGCTAATTCATTTCATTTATACTACTAGTTTTAGTTCATTGAAAAGTTTTGTGCTATTACCTATTTGTTTCTTTTTTGTGAGAATCTTTTTGTCTCTTGTACTGAGTACTTTTAAGATGATACAATGTATTAACCATTGTTATTCTTATTATTTTATTATGAAATTCTATTTTTTTTTCATAAAAAGGCACTGAATCAATGTACTTAACCACTTGACAGTTTACCTCAAGCATCTTTCAGGCAGTGCGTTTAAGTACTGACTATCCTGAGTGTTGCTTTGCAACATGTCACTTCAATCAGTCAATTCTTGTATTGAATAAATTTGATAAAATTGTCATTTTTATATTTCCTGTTACATTATCTTATAAAATCTATCAAAAAATACGCAAATTTTTGTCATCCTGTATTTAAATAATTGGACTGGTAAGTGATTAAAAAATTAGATCAAAGACTGAAGAACCAGCAAGAAACGTAATTTCAAAAAGCAGTTGTTCTAAACCTTGATAACACAAAAATAACACTGAAATAAACAAGAAAAGGAAGAAATACAGGAAAAAAAATACATGTTTATTTCTGTCCCTTTCTAAACAGTAAGTCAATAAATGGGTGTAAGTACATTACTTAATGTTATTAAAATAATCATTACACAAACTAAAATAAATCTGTAACAGACAAAAACCCACAAATGAGATTAGGGAGGGGATTGGGGGAGGGGGAGAGAAAGCAAAGAAGTAATGGGGGATGAAAATAATCAAAATATGTTATGTACATGTATCAATATGCCAAAACGAAACTCATTTTTTTCTGTATAATATGGGCTGATTTTAACCAAAAAAAAAGGGTAAGTCCTTAATGTTAAGGACACAGACACTTACTAATTATGATCACCCATTAGACATCTTAACAGATTATTCAAAAGTTCTACACTGAGGGCCAGGGATTTAGCTCAATGGCACCACACCTGCCACGCAAGCACCAGGTCCTGAGCTCAATCCCCAGTACCAAAAACAAAACACAGATACAAAAAAAAGTTCTACACTGATACTCACCAACCACTTTACTCTGAAGGAGAAGAGAGCACTAAAGGCAAATATCACCCACAACACTGGACAGGCAATAAGTCCTAACCAAAATATTCTTGATTCGGCCTCTGAAACACTTTTATTCTCTTGAGAAGTTGCCTACAAAATAAAAAATAAACTCATCATCACTGTTTTGAGCTTTATCAGTAAAACTTTTAACATTTCTAATAAACCGCACATTCCCCTCAAATTCTAAGATTAATACAGACAACTCAAGTGCCAAGTAAAAAATAAAACAAAACTAATTAGGAAATTATTTTTTATGCTTTGCTCCAACTCAAGAATACTGCATTTTCAGGACAGAATGGATAGTTTACCATGTCTCAAAATAGTAGAATAATCTCTGGTAGGCTTCTAATCAATTCTTCATGAACTTGTACTATTTATTCATAAGAAAGCTTTCAATGATGCCTTTCTGGATCAAGTAAACCAAGGATGTAGACACCTTGGAATCTTAAATGGTCATGTCAAGATCCAAAGGAAAAAAATGGAATCAGAGGATTCTAAATAATGACCTAAATGTCTCAGCAAAACCCAGGAATTTACAAGGGAAATGAGTTATTTCCAGTAAGATTTTATATTAAGGAATATGAACTCACTGAGCGCAATGCTGCTTTCTAAGAAGCATTACTGATCAAAGCACTTCCAAGCAGAAAGTAAATAATTTAATTAATTGGTAATTAATAAATCTCCAAGATTTTTGTCCTCTGCTGTTGGGGACCAGCCATGGACAGGCATAGATTGGTGGGGGCCAGATCACAGGCCCTCCAGTCCTGAAGCCCACGCGTTAATTTGCTTTGGGGACAGAGAAGTGTAACTGCCTCGCCTGTGTGAGAAAACCATAAACATAGCACTCCAGAGGCAAGATAACATTCTGCTGAGGGTAATATAAAATGGAGACCTCCTGGTTTAAGAAAGGACCTTAACTTGTTCCCCTTTGAGATGCTAAACTTGGTCCCTATCTTGCTATTCTAAACTTACTACAGCTGCTGTTCCTGGAATAGTATACTATCCCCTCCCCTGCCACCTTGTTGACTAAATAAAAGTGGGCCTGGGATGTAGCTCAGTGGTGCTGCGCCTGCCTGGCAAGCGTAAGTTCCTGAGTTCCATGCCTGGTTCCACACCAAAAAGTGGGGCCACCATGGAGTTCATGGAAGCCTATCCACTAGAGATAGATTTCTCCTGGTCCCTCATTGCACACTGAATATTGTTTCTGTCTCCTTTATTCCCTGTCCTTCACCCAACAGGTATTTGGGGTTCTAAAGGGCTCCCAATACTCTGCCTCCCAAACTGATTCCCACAGGGCAGTGATGATAAACTTTTTAGAGCTTTCAATGGTATAAACAGCCCACTGCAGCACGCATGCCCTAGGTTCACCACCACTGTCATAGGGGAACAGACTGTTCACACAGAGTAGCAGGCTAATTCAAAACAGGATTGGGCTCCCCTGGGCTCCTGAGGACACAGTTTAAAGAAAAGACAGATCAATTCGACCTTCTACCCAGTGGCAATCCTTTTTCCTGTCTACCAGAGGAAGATGACCATGGGAATAAAGACAGAATGAAACTGGAGACAGTATATGATGGACAAAGAGAGATGCACAGAGATACAGTACCTAGCAAGGCAACCAGTCTCATGCTGTCAGAAAGAGATCTTTTATCAGCAGCCCTGCATAGGCAGTTTAGCATGCTGTGTAAACTCTGACCCAACCTCCTTACTGAGGATTCTGTGTTGTATATACTTTATTTCCAGTTTAAACTAAACAGAAAAATGTATTAAGTTTTAGGAGACTGTCTGGTTTAGTACTGGCATGGCAAGGGATGTGGGATAGTACTTATAATCTTGAATACTTTATTCTTAAATTTCAGAATGTAATCCACACATCATCAGGTGACACTATTTAAAAAAATGCTGTTTACCTTCCTGGACTCAAACACCCAGTGGCTCTTTCCATCCTCATCAATATGATTCCACCAACGTAGGCCAACCATTAACCTACCTGTGACATTCTGGGAAAAATTAATATAAATACAGACATGTTAAGAGCATTATTTAAAACATTATAAGGTTTTATCTTACTATAACATTTCACAAACAAAAATCTTCAGTCTTATCTCCTTAAGAGCCAGTTACCAAAGACCATTATGTTTTAAATAATATAGTAATGGCATGACCAACAGGGGTGGAGGCTACAGGGTAACACATCTACCCATAAACATTACAGTATTCTCTCTCTCTGTTTCATGAACACTCCAATTCCCTAACTTTTCCCTAGCCCAACTGCTCCTTAGCTACTGTGACTTGCCTTTTCCTATATATCCTGACTATAGCTACATATATCTTACAACTACACATCCCTACAAATGGTTATGGGCACTGGCCTTCTCATTCAGTCCCTGAAATATACCAAGCTCTCTTCCTACTTATTAATGTAACCAACTGGTTTTTCTAATATTTATTTATTCACTAAACATTTACTAAGCATCTACAATGTGCAGTAAAAACAAAAATGGTGACTAATAGATCCTTCTCTGTCTTCATGAAGTTTCAAATGTTGTGGGGAATAGAGGAGGCTAACCAGTGCACAAATGTACTATTACCCACTGTGAGATGTGTTGTACATCAAAGTACGGAATACATTAAGAATATTAACAGGGAGGGCCAGGGATGTAGCTCAGCAGAGCAGCGCCTGCCTGGCAAGCTCAAGGTCCTGAGTTCAATCCCTGGTACCAAAAAGAAGGATATAACAGGGAAATGTGATCTAGTCTGAGTATCTGAGAATGGCTTCCTGAAGAATCAGCACTGGGAATGAAACTTAAGGATAAGTAAGAATAATACAGAGTATGTTTAATTGTTGGTATTTACTAACAGAGTCAGAGTTTCTTTGAACCTGGCTGTGGAAACTTTTTCTTTATTTTCTATTTTCTTTATTTTTTATACTTTTCAAAAAATTGAATTATTTTAGCATACCTTTAATTTATAAATGTAGAAACAAACTATGAAGTAAAATTAACAAAACTCATGACTGTCACAATAAAAACTAGGTATTTTTCATTTGATATTGCATTTGTTCCACATATCTCAAAATACTGTTTACACTCATCACTGCTTTGAAAGCACAGTGGTACCTCAGTTCATGAATTCTTTTGTTTGCAAACAATTTGGATCACAAACAGAAGTGTCTGTCAAAATTTTGTTTTTGTTTGCAGATTGTGCATTGGGAGACAAACACAACTGCAACCAACACAACCGCAACTAACAGAACCACAACCATCTTTCCCACACAAACACAAATGTGGCCATCTTTTCCAAAATCATAGAACAAATTAAGCTCATGAATCAAGGCACCACTGTAATACAGTATTATGAAATCTAATCTAGATTGTACTATTAGTGTAATCATAAAGAAATACAATTACTAAATTAAATTTTTTTTTCAATATTTTAAATTATAAGTCATCCCTTAGTACAGGGGATTGATTTTAGCCCCCCGCCACAATATCAAAACCTACAGCTGCCAAAGTTCCTTATGATATATAATACAGCATAGCATTTGCACATAACATATGAACATATTTCTGTCTACTTTAAATCAGTTCATACAATGTAAATGCTGTGTAGTTTTTGTAATATATTGTTTAGGGAATAATAGCGAGGAAAAAAATCTATGTATTCAGTACAGATGCAATTTTACTGATCCAGTTAGTTGAATGCACAGGTACTAGTACAAACTATGAATATACATGACCAACTGTATTTCTTTCTCTTTTTTTTTGGTACCGGGGATCGAACTTGGAACCTTGCGCTTGTGAGGCAGGCGACAGAACCACTGAGCTAAATCCCCAGCCCCTACCAACTGTATTTCAACATATGACTTATTTGTAATCTTACGTATTTTCTTTTATGTACTTAACATTATTCATAGCCCTGCTAGGATATAAAAGGGGATCATGGCCTTAAAAAAATTAGGACTCCACGTAGTAGATGACATGGAAGCAAAAACATTCCAGATAGAGCAGCAGGCACGGGATTTCTAATGAGCAAAGAAAAACGTATGAACTCATGAGACTTGGTGACTAACTGGGTACAGGGCAGGAGGGAGGCAACTCACACATTTCTGGTCCACTCAAGTGAAAAAACAGGGACTCCAGGCCCTGTACAAGGGAACAATTATGGGAGAAGAGCATTTTAGGGGTGGAAGACATTTTACAAATGTCAGGTAAAATGTCAAGAAGACAGATGAGGAAGTCTGGAGCTATTAGCACAAACCTGGATGGAGATCTAAATATACAGTTCAACCCAGCTTATAACCAGAAGCACAGATGGCACAACTTAGAAAAAGAATACAAAAGTAAAAAGAGACTTAAAAGACCAAAATTCACAAGGTAGAAATGCTAACATTTAAAGTCTAAGTGAAAGAAGAGCTGGCAAAGGAGGCTGAGAACAACCAGAGGTCTACTTTATTGGCATTTTTAAGGAATAGATTTTAAAATATTTTCGAATTCCTCTGTTTCCATTTCTCAATTCTTTTCTTTGTGTTTTTATCTTTATTGGTTTATTTTTCCTAATTTCTCCCAGGTTGTTTTTATTTTTGAAACTTCTGGACTTTAGTGATCCATTATTTTCACTTTCTTCTCTAATAATAAAAACTTCTAGTCTTTTTCTCTTAATTCAGTTTTAGATACATTCTAAGTTTAATTACAGATGATCACTGTAAATGCAAAGTCTGTTACTTACAAGCTTGGTTTTTTTTTTTGTTTTATGTTTTATTTTTCTGGTACTAGACATTGAACCCAGGGAACACTGAGCTATAACCCCAGCCCTTTTCATTTGAGAGAGGATCTTGCTATCTTGCCCAGACTGACCTCACACTTGCAATCCTCCTGCCTCAGCTTCCCAACCAGCAGAGAGTATAGGCATCTACCACCACACTCAATTTCATTTCATTTTTAAACCAAAATATTTAGCAAATTGACTTTTTCTTTAGAAATCTCAATTCTAATAACCATTCTTCATTGCTTTCTAACTTTGTTTCATTGGACCAGAAAATGTAGGTAGTTTGGGCAGTTTATCTGGATTTTCTTCCTACTGGCATTTAATCAATTTCTGAAAATATTCGATAGATACTTAAAATGGTAGTGTATCTGTACATATAAAGTTCCAAATACTGCTATTAAATTAACCATGTTAATTATTTCTAATCTTTTGACCTTATTTTTTGTCACTCTGACCTGTCAAAGACTGCTCTGTAAAACTTCTATTGTGCTCTTTCATTTTCTCCTACATTTTTTTTCCAGTACCAGGGATTGAACTCAGGACCTTGTGCTTGCTAGGCAGGTGTGTGGTGCCACTGAGCTAAATCCCCAGCCCCTTTCCTATATTTTTAATGTTCGATATTTTACTCTGGCTGATCTTCATTGTGAATCATAAAGTGACACTTTATTTGCTGCTTTCTTAACCTGATTTTTATTCCATCTAATAATATTATAATGTTTCTTTTTGTTTGAATTGGTCTGTTATCTTTGCCTTCTTTTATTTTCTCTAATATCACTACTTTAACCCCCATTTTTAATGATTTTTTTTAACCCAATCTTAGAAGTCTTATTATTACAAGAGGCGTTTCATCGATTATTTACTACTATACTAAAGTTTATTAATTCCATATTAATCCTTGTACACAGGATTGACGTTTATGATTCTTTAACACTTGTGGGGTTTTTTCTTTCTTTTGCTATTGAACTATTTTATTTGCATCTATCTTCTCCAGTGCTACAGAGGATACACAACTTATTTTAAATTTTACTAATAGTTGCCACCACATTTTTAAAGCCATTAGTTAACCACTTTAATTCTATTTTTCAGAATGGTCTTTACTAATATCATGTAGGCTTTGGGGCTAAAAAAAATGGCTTATTCTAAAATTATTCCATCTCTTTTGATAACTACATTAAGATTAATAATTATGACACATTTTTGTTTCAACCAGTTTTAGAACTCTGCCTTTCCCAATTCTAACAATTCCCCATTCTTGAGTTCTGAATTTTGCTTCATATCTCAATTGTATGGATATCTATAAGTAATTCTCCCAAGGATAAAAGCATGATCTTTTTTAAGCTCTTTTTTAAAAAATCAAAATATACTATTTGGTCACATTTTTTACTCTAACCCCAAACACATTTCATCTTCTCTGATCTAAATATCTGAAATCTGAATTTCTCTCTTGTTATTCTGTTGATATAACACTCAACTGATTTGGGATTTTGGAGCACTGCATATTCATATTTCCAGGTTAGGAATAGTCAACAGATAAAGTCCCAAATCCAAAAAATTCTAAAATATGAAATACTTTAGGTCTCAAGCATTTTCGATAAGCTTATTAAACTATATAAGAGTCTGAAATTATGAAGAAGGCCATATTCTATTTGGCTGAACAGAAATGGTATGAAAAACAAAAATAAGCATTCATCAAAACAAAACTATAAACAGGATACAGTATACACTGTTTGGAGCATAAAGCAAGAGAAGAAATGCAAAGTCAAGAATGCACAAAAGAAAAGATTAAAGAAAAAAGACCTTTGAAATTTTCTCTCTCAGCATTATATGGCTATGGAAACTGGCCACCATTAAGGCAACGATTTCTGATCACTGTATGAATTTAAAGGTCTAAAAGTAGCAAAGATGGTGTGACTGAAATTCCACAATAAACCTCTTTTGTTCTGTTTATTTCATTTGATTTTTTCCCTCACACAAGAATAATTTGAGTGACTACCCAAGAATCTATCACCTAGAATCCATACAATATCTCATAAGTTATCTTAATATAAATTAATCTATGTATCTATCTACCCACCCGTGCATCCACCTTGCTACCCATCATTGCCTTTGACTTTGAGACCAATTCTTGCACTCCTAGAGCAGGGTTTCTCAACCTTGGCACAACTGACATCTTAAACTGCATAATTCTTTGTTTTTTTCTCAATCTTCACACAACTGAGATCTTGAGCCAGATAATTCTTTGTTGTGGAGGGCTTCCTGTACATCTTAAAACATTTAGCAGCATACCTGGCCACTATCCACTAGATGCCAGCATTACCCTTTTGGCGCCCCCATTTGTGACAATCAAAAATGTTTCAGACACTGACAAATATCCCATGGGGGCGAGGGGAATGGAGGGGAGAGAGGTTGCCCCCGTTTCGGAATACTAAAGCTCCCATGGGAATCCTTGCAAAAGGTAAGTACTTTTTAAGCAATTATGGACAAATTATACTGGAGCTTTCCACAGAAATTATATACAACACAACAGAAAATGACCCTGAAGCAAAACTAGTGGTATGGACAAGAAGTAATATATAATCTATGGCTGCTAGTAATACTTATTGACATATGGCACAGACAACTTAGTAGTTTAATAATCTACATGTGATAGCTATATCCTGCACTTTAACACATAAGGCCTGAAGTAACAAAAAGATAACACCAATCTAAAATGCTATGTCTCATTTCTTACTCTTTATACATTATTCAAACTCATATTAAGGACAATTTTAAAATAAAAAAAAGCAAACCTACCTTCACTGCCCAAAAGTCACATGACAACAACAAGATAATGGTCACCATACAGGCAATAAAACTGCTGCTGAGCAATTCACACAGAAGATAGACTATAATTGCACTGACTCGAAAGAACAAATGGAAAAATGATGCCACCGGATGTCTGAAAACCAAAACACAATAAAAGAAATGCAACAACATTTTACTACAGGTACTAAATGTAGATGCAAAATGTTTTAGCCAGTGTACAACTATAAGCACCTTTTTCAAAATAAAAGATGATTTGAGAAAGAAGGAAACCATGTACCTCTCTTTATTTCTTAAATTCCCATCTTAAGTACTTATCTAAACCTTATCATCACAGGAAATACACTGTGTAAACATGACTGTAACACCTCATTGAATAGAAACTTTCACAAAACATGTTAACAACAGACGTTACCCAGTTTGAGTTATCAACTCATATGGAATGAATTCCCAGACCCTCAGAAATCAGTTCAGGTACGAGACAAAGTAACCATTTAAACGTGAGTCATTTGTAGGAAACCAGATCCACCTTGAGACCATAATGTTAAGTGAAATAAATTAGACCCACAAGCTTAAATATAACATGGTTTCTCTTATAGAAGAAACCTGAAGTAAAATAAAGGGCAAAATAAAAAGAGCTGGGCTTAATGGCACATGCCTGTCCCAGTACTCGGCAAAGCTGAGGCAGGATTGCCATAAATTTGAGACCAGTCTGGATTACATGGCAAGCCTCTGTCTCAAAAGAACAAAAAAAGGACAGAAAATAGGAAATAGGGAGTTAGAGCTTTCTCAAAGGGGAAGAGGATCAAGAGATGGAGGAGGAGGCAGCAGAGGGATGATAGGAGATGAAAAAAGCATTGGGATGGGTTACATATATGTACCATCTCCACACAAGGAATGCAATGTAAGCATTATGTACTGCAAACACGTACCAAAAAAAAAGCAAACAGACCAAGAGGTGGGTAGATTGGGGAAGGAGGTAAGGGAAAGGGGAGGAAAAAAAGGAATTAAGGTGTGTTATGTACATGTACCAACTTCCCACAAGGAATGTAAACTTTATGTACTCCATGTATACACTAAAAAATTAAAATTTTTAAAAAAGACAAAGTAACCATCAAGGGGTTTTTTGGTTTTTGTTTTGGATAGGATTCTCATACCATATAATTCATCTACTTAAAGTATACAACTTAATGATTTTTAGTATATTCAGCAATGTGCAACCATCACCATAATCAATAATTTCTCATTACTCTAATAATCTGCTTTCCATTTCCAAAGATTTGTCTATTCTGGACATTTCATATAAATAAAATCATATAATATTCAGTCTTTTGTGACTAGCACCTTATACTTTGCATGCTTTAAGGTTCAGGTAGAATTTTACTTCATTAAATGAATTTCTTTGGAGAGAAATTTAGTAAAGAATTATTTGGCTTGATATTTTCATTTTATTTCTAAAAAACATAATTCTAAAATTTGGGTAATAAATCAAAATGTAATGAATCAAGGGCCGGGGATGTAGCTCAACGGTGCAGCACCTGCCTGGCAAGCACAAGGCCCTGACTTCAATTCTGGGTACCAAAAGAGACAGAAATGTAATGTATCAACATAAATTATACAAAGAAATTGTGTAATACTGTTGGAAAACAGTAGCTATCACAAAATTTAAAAACACTAGTATTCAAATAATTGGATATGCTGATTTGAAAACTCAGAATTGAATAAAATTCCATATGCCAATTTTTCCCTATTCTTACACTAAATCAAACTAGCAACAATTCACAAGCTTAATGCAACCATTCCACCTTGAATCCCATAAGGTGACACCAACACAAGGACAGAATAGCACTGGAAACCAACAAAATGTAACATCCTCTTACCTGATTTTGGATCTTGTTGATCTACTAACTGTCTCTTCTTCTGCATCAAACAGTGAAACATCTTCAGCGTCATCATTACTGTCCTAGTAAGGAAATTAAATATCTATGAAACAAAATGAAATTCAGTATTTATATACCTATCACAATGCAAGGTTGCACATTCGTCAAAAGGAAGATAAAATTATGACATGGCAAAGCCATCAGGAATTTGAAACCTAGTAGAAAAGACATGTGCCAATCCTCTACTCCAACTTCAAACATGATACTCAACATGATAATCCAAGACTCAGCTGTCTCCATACCAGTCCTTGGGCTACTGATCTCTCAGAAAATACTGGGTTGAATATAATGCTCCTGCAAACTTAAATCTACCCTCAGGTGCTTTCTCCCAAGTCATGCAGAAAGCTGAACCTATCAGGGATAAACTCAGTATTTTGGCTCCTTCACAAAACCACCTGACTGCATCCTTGTTTTCATTCTCACAAAACCATCTCCTCTAACCCAAGACCAAACAACTGTGCACCAAATCCTCTTTTACGCCTTCTTAGAGGCTTCTATCATGTTCCCCTTTACTTACATCTTTTGTATCTTCAATTCTATCAGGTCTTTCTAATCAGCATTTAAACCTCTTTAAGATCACTTATTGTTCAAAAAAAGATTTTTAAAACCCTGATCCTGAAATCTCCTCTTCTATCTTCTACCTTCCTATAGCACTCCTTCCTTTCACCACCTTAGGACCTAAGAATGGTTCGAAACTGAACCTACTGCAACTCCCCTTCAGCCTCAATCACAAGGACCCTGATAGTTGTACCTTCCCTAGTTCCACTCACCTGGCCCCCTGCCTTTATCTCATCACCCCTGCTCTATTCCAGCTTCTCCTCTACATTACTCACAAACTAAGTGTACCACCATGGAAATCACACCATGTCACTCCCTTGCTCAAACTTTTCAATGGTGCCCCTCCAAACAGAGGATAATATAACTCCTCCTCATAGAGTATAGATCGCATGATCTAATGCCCCCTACTTACCTGACACTCCCTCCCATTGGGCACTGCAGTTACTGCACAGCCTCTCTCATCTTTCAGCCTTTCACATGTTTTCTCTACTCAAAATGCTCTTGCCTTTTCCCATCCCCTGCCAAGTTCACCATCAAGCAAACACCAACTCACCCTCCACGTTTCACCTCAAATACAGAAATAGCTTGGAAATTTTCCCTAAAATCCTATAGCACCTGGAGTAATCTTCAATTGAATTATCACAAGGTATTCTAACTGCAAGTCTGCCCCTCCTACCTCTATCTACTGGAAGGACTCTTTTACCATTGTAATAAAACTAGTGTCCACAACAGCACCCGGACAAGTAGTGTATTTGTTGAAGGTGTGAGTGAATAAACAAGGGAAACAACTGCCTATAATCTATTACAGACCGTGCAGAGTAATATAAGTTCAAATGGGAGCACAGGGCAGGGAAAGAATCATTTCTATTACAGGGCTCTGGAGAAGTTTCCTGGAAGAGTTTATCAGCTGGGCCTTGACAGACTATATATGTCTCTTGCTCAGTCCTTAAACTATACATGTTTTCAAAGGCATAGATGATGGAACACACAAAAGTATATATGTAGGATGACCAGGTAGCTCATATTAAAAGCCCATAGTAAAAAAAAAGATGGGGAAAGCAGAATAGATGCTAAAACTGGAAAGGTAAAATGGATTCAGCTCTTTGTGACCAGTGGTTCTCAACCTGCCTAGACTGAAAATGCTTCTTTTAAAAAAGTAACAACTGATATCTGGGTACCATCCCCAGAGGTTCAGATGTAATTGCTCTGGAGTATGGATTGGACATCTGGGTTTATTTTTAAAGCTCCCTAGATATTCAAACCACACAGCCAAGATTAAGATCTAGGAATAAAAAATTATGGCCCTCTGCTTTTGATCCCAAAAGGCCAATCTCCACCTAACAGGCAGCAAGACACTGTCACACCAGACTGTCATTTCCTGCCTTAAAACTCACAGCACTTGGACTAAAAAAAAAAAGATTCCTTATCCTAACCTATCATGATCTTTCCCTGCCCTATCCTATCATGATCTCTCAAGTTACTCTCCCCTCATTAACTGTGTAGGGTGAATAATGCCTCTTCTCTCAGTCAAAGATGTGGACATTAAGGTCCTAATCCCTGGAACCTGTGAATATGTGTACATGGCTGAAAAAAAAAATGTTTTGCAGACATGATTAAATTAAGGATCTTGAGATAGGGAGATTAGTCTGAATTATCCAGATAGGCCCAAAGACGTAATCATACTGATGCTTAAAAGAGGAACACAGCAAAGTCAGAGTCACAGGTGATGATACAAAAGGCAGAATAAGTTGTGAATACGCTCTGCTGACGCTTTTGAAGCCAGAGGGGCGACTAGCCTAGCCAAGGAATACAGGCAGCCTCAAAATGCTGGAAAAGGTAAGGACACAGACTCCTCTAAAACCTCCAGAAGGAACAAAAGCCATGCTCAATCCTTAATTTTATCCCCATAAGCCTCATTTTGGACTTCTGACCACCAGAACTGTAAGAATTAATTTGTTTTAAGCCCCTACATTTATGGTAATTTTGTACAGAAGTAACAAGAAACAACAATTAAGCTCTTGTCAGACTAGTCTTTTCAGTTACTTAAACAGGCCAAAATTGTGTCACATTGAGTCCTTCAATGTGATTTAAGATTTAAGCACTTGTGATTCACTCTGTCTACAACACTCCGCTCCTACCCTGCGTTCTGAAAGACGAGGTTCTTCTTACTTATTCAGTAAACCCCGAGTGCCTACTAAGTTGCTGACACTGTTTTAAGTGGTACAGGAGAAAAAAGGGAGAGAAAATAAATAGTTCTGTACTCTTGCAACTGCATTTACCAAGATAGAGAAAACCATGGGCATGATAGACTTTGAGGCAAAATCAGAAGTTTGGTTTTAAGAATATCAATATGCTAGTATAAGAACTTTATAAAATTTTTTGAGAGAGGTAAATACTAGTGTTCTGAGCATAGGACTGACATGTTCTAATGCACAAGAAAATTCTCACTACTGTATTAAGAACCTAGAGGATAAGCTGAGTGCAGTGGCACATTCTTATAATTCTGGTGCTCTGGTAGACTGAGACAGGAAGATCACAAGCCTGAGGCTACCTGGGGCACCTGAGACCCTGTCCCAAAATAAATTAAAAGGCTGGGGATGATGACTCATTGCAAAAGCCCTAGATTCAACCTGAGTACCACAGGGTGAGAAAAATACCCTGGAGGAAGTTAGAAGGGAGAAACAAAGGCATCAATCTAGAAGACTACTCCAATAATGAAGACAGGAAGTAATAAATTGCTCCAGGTTGTAAATGCAGTGAAGATAGCGAAAAATGAACAGATTTTGAACTCATTTTAAGGTAGAGCTGACAGGATTAGCTGGTAGGAGGAATGTGGGGACAAGAGAAAAGTCATCAAGGAATATCTCAAAGTTTCTGCCCAAAGCAAAAGGATAAAATGCCAAAGGCGGACTCTGGACACTCCAATATTCAGATGTCAGAAAGGTGAGAAGGCATGAAGAGTGAGGACTAAGAAGGAAATCGTAAGAAATGAGAGGTGACGCAGGACAGAGTGGTATTGTGACAGCTCTGGTGTTTCCGGGAGAAAGATCCAATCAATTTTGTCAAATGCTGCTCACTAAGTAAGATGAAAACAAAGCGATCACTGTATTTTTAACAGGTCATCAGTGACCTCAGTAAGAAA
The DNA here is from genome assembly GCF_053883595.1 of Heterocephalus glaber. NCBI lineage: Eukaryota > Metazoa > Chordata > Mammalia > Rodentia > Bathyergidae > Heterocephalus > Heterocephalus glaber. The sequence continues at coordinate 441,343 of NW_028258146.1, read as the reverse complement.
AGTTCAGAACTGCAGGAGAGAAAGACTGACTAGAACTGACACAGAGAACAGAAGAATTAAGAGACAAGCATCTTTTGCAAAAGGGAAGGAGACCCAAGAGATGGAGGGATGGGGGGGTTAGTGAAAAATAGATGTGTTATTGGGCCAGGCATGGTGACACATGCTTGTAATCCCAGCACTCAAGAGGCTGAGGCAGGAGGACCCCCATGAGTTCAAGGCAAACATGTAGCCCTCCGAAAAAGACCAACTTCCCACAAGGAATCATGTACTACACATACGAACTAATAAACTAAAATTTAACACAACAAACCTATGGACTATGAGGGCACAAAAGTGATAATCACCGTCAATGTTAGTTGGGTAATAATCTGAATGCAAGACTCCGGCACTTCCTCCTATTCCTACAGGGTCGTAGAGCGCGTCCCAAGGGTCAGGCCAGGAGAAATCTGAGATGTCCGCAGGCAACTGCCCCCTCTTCCCACCCGCTGTACTATGGGCTAAGGAAAAAGCGACCACCCGCAACCTCAAGCCCAGAGCGTTGCTGCAGCCCAGCCCGGGGGTAACCTGACCGTTGGCATTTGCTGACGATGGGCTCCTCCACAGCCCCAAGCTTTCCCTGCTCACCAGAAGCCTCGGGGCACCCAGAAGCCCTCCCCGAACAACTGTCCTCGGTCCTCCACTCTCGCTCGCCCGTCCCGCTCTTCTTCGAGCTCAGGCGGCGGGCAGGGGCACAACAGCCCCGGGACGCCCGGCTCTCGCCCCATAAACCTAGCAGGGAAGCCCTCTAGGTGCCTCTGCCCTCTCCCGAAGCCCACAGCCCCTCACCTGCGGCAACATGGCGGCCCTGCGCCAGCCCCACTTCCGGGGGCCACGTCAGCGTAGCAGCCGCCCGGTCCGGTGTGCAACTCCAGCTGCCTCGTCACCACAGGCCAGGAAGGGGCTACTGTGCAGGCCGCAACCCGGACCTACTTTCCAGCCCCACTTCCGCTTCTAAACTTCGGGAGGGTGGAGCAACTGCTGCCTGGAAGAGCGCGGGCAGGCCTATACAGGGGTGGAGCGAGGTCGTGGGCAGGGCGATCTGGAAGCGGGAGCCGGGTCTCATCCAATTAGAAGCAAAATACTTAGCAGCTCGGAAAGGATCCCGGAACTACAGTCAGATCTAACGGGAAGCTACGCAGTTTCGCAGTGGGTACAATGTTTTTCGCTAACCGTGAGGTATTACTGCCAGCGTCTATCCCTTGAGTGCGAGGGGCAAGGCTTTATTCCGTAATTTGAGTATTTTACAACGACCAGTATTCCCGAGCAGTATTACTTTTGTGTATTAAATTTTAAAAGCAATTAAAAAAATAAATGTGCTCTTGCGAAGGAGTAAAAAGAACAAAGCAAAAAGACTCTATAAACAACACAGGGCATTGTTTTGGGAAGGGAATAACCTGAGACGCCGGAAAACAATAAGGAATCGAGGTTGACACTTGCACCCTGAAGTTTGGGCTCCTGGGTTTCAACTCCTACCCACTGTTGCCAGTTATGCACTGCTGTTTCTTCAGTCGTAAAGTGGGAGTGGCTGATATCCTTACAAGGTATTTAGCAGGTGGGACACTTTTTTTATTATTGTTTGAAGTTCGGCCGCTAATGGTGTAATTTTACTTAGAACTAAAATTCAGGGGCTGTGATGATAGGAATAGCCTATCTGCCTGACCTAAATCAGACTACTGTTGGAAGGCTCACGGAATAATATTCCCACGTTTCCTTAAATGAAGGGATTCTTTTCATTAAAAACTACAGATTTTAGGCTGGGGGGTGTAGTTGACTGGTAGAGTGCTTGCTTAGCATGTGGGAGGCTAAGGTTGGATCCCCTCCCTGCACTTAAAACAAAAAACAAAACAAAAAAACCTTTTTTTACATGGCTATTTATCAGTGATATTTTAAACCTAGTATCAAAATAGTGAAGAAACATCCCACACACACAAACACACATTTACCAAAGGATAGAGAGCTTGGCAAAGTAAATACATGCTTACTCGGAGATGGATAGATGTTCTCTGCATCTAGCCTGTCTGAAGCATGTTTTTGGTGGCTTACTCGGTGTTGTGGGTTTTGTTGCTGTTGTCATTGTTTTTGGTACCGGGGATCGAACTCAGGTCCTTGTGCTTGCGCAGCAGGCAGTGAAACCACTGAGCTAAATCCCCAGCCCCGTGTTGTGGGTTTTTATAGGACTGACTTTTTGTTGTTTTTACTTTTGTTATGCATTCTACTTAAATTAATTATTCTTTAAAAATATAGGGCAAGATCTGGCCATGCTAAGCCACGAAGTAGGAGCTATGCCCTGTGGATGGAGCATGGGCTCTCCACTGGGCCATAGCGCCTATGGGGGACTGACTCCTCTAAATTACCTGTCTGACCTTGACTACCCTCCAAAGGTTTAAATAGAAATCTCAACCCACTTGATATTAGTATCTCTCTTTGTTGGGAGGATGTAAATGATTCTTTTCCAAAGGAGTTAGCCTTAAGAAGGAAACACACACCAAATATTTTCAAATATAATAAGTCAACCTGTCTAGAGCTTCACCCTTTTAGGGTAACTGAACTCACTTGAGTTTCCGTACCAAAATATCAGCAAATTTCAATTAATTATTCTGATACAACCCCTCATTTCCTGGACAAATTGACATCTTGAAATTGGTAGTGGTGAGTAGTATCTAATTTTCCAAGATTTCCCTACCACCTATCAATGAAATTGAACTTCCCTAAATCTCATTGAATGGTTTCCAATAAAAATGCAGAGGCCAATATCTCCTATCCTCTTCCTCCTTTCTTACTCTGATAATATCTGTTCTTTGCTGGTAGGAAGATAGGAGTTTCCACATTAATTGCCAGGGAATTGTCAAAGAAAGAAGGAAAGGTGCGCAAGCGCAAGGACCCAAGTTCGATCCCTGGTACCAAAAAAAAAGAAGGAAAGGAGGGGCCAGGTGGGCAGGGCAAGGCCAAATACAATACCCACTTGGTTTTCTGTTTATTGTAATACACTGTAATTTCCCAAGGCTCATTTAGATGAATATATTTTGTCCAAGTTCAGAAGCTGCTATTTTCCCTTGCTTTATGAAATTATCTATAGGCAGACCTTTGATCTTCTGGATCCACCCAGCCTTGCTTGCTTTTCCTGGATTGACCATTCTAGTGGGCTCACTGGCCTGATAGTCTCTCATCTTGGCTTCCTCATACTCTTTCTCTTCATTCACAGTCAATAGCACGAACTGTGTGTTCATTCAAAGGGGATCCAGAGTTGTGTTGAAGTGCGGCCTTTCTTTCTTGAGAGTCAGGGTAGCCAGGCTCACTTGTGGAGCTGGCATGTGGTTGGGCTTAACGACCTGCATGCTGGTCAGGGGGCCCATATGGTGCACTGCTTTTCCAGTAGAACTGGTCAAGTGGTGTTCACCTTTTAAGCTGTCAGAGAACCTGGGGTGGATGACCATGGGCCGGGGTATGGTAGACTGCACACTGGGACTATGCAAAGATCTCTTCAAGTTGGGCTTCAGTTTCTGGATTTCAAGAGGAATATTAATTTGTTTCACATCTATTGGAAGATTATTAAATTTCAACCAGTCAACTGCATGTTGGATTGACTTTCCCTTGAAATTCAGGACCTTCCTTGGGTATGAAATTGAAGGTACCCAGGTATCAATGACTTGAGTTTGGGGCTTATGGGGATAGGCAAATTCTCCAGAATTATGGGCTTGTTGCAAGGCACTGACAGTCAGAAGAAACCGGTTAGGTGACATAGGCATTTTCCAGGACTTTTTCTTTGAATGTCTGATCAATTTTTCAGGAGCTTTCAGTTGTCTTTGTATTTGTACTTTCTCCTCATCATCTGTTTTAATAAAAAGAAAATAAAATCAGTATTCTATGAAACTATTAAGTACTTATGCATGAAAGTTAAAGCCATTCTATCTTTCTAAACTGCTAGGTATACTTAGGTATTGTTGCCCAGCAGGCATGCCACCATGTGTCAGATGTCCCTAATGATATCAGAAATGATGATACTAGAAATGACTTAATAAAATAAATTTTAAACAAATGTGCTAAACTCATATAAAGTGTGCATTAGCTTTTAGATATGCATATTTTGGAGACATATTCAGTTCCAATATTCACAAATTTTTGAAACTTCCCTGTAGAAATGACCTGAATGTATCAATGTATGATTCACACAAAACAGGCCTTATCTATTTGTAATAATATGCCTATATTTTTAATGATAATTATATCACAAAGTATGATCTCAGTTTTATTAATGAGATTTGACTTCCATTGATCCTGGACATTTCCCAGAATCAGACCTACCTTTGAAGACTGTATCACCTCTGGGCAATGCAAAACATTATAACATGACAAAAATATCAGCAGGTCCAAAATCCAATGGCCAGATCAACAGAATCCTTCCTATATATTACTTTACATCAAGACTTCTGAGGAGTATAAGACCAATAAGTTAATGAAGATATCTTCACAGGTAAGCAAATATAGTATCTTGATCCCGTTTAAGCTTTTAAGACCCTAAAATCCCTTACTGATAACATTTTCCTACTTTCAGAAGGAATAACAGTCATGAAAAGTAGAAGTCATTTGTCTAGTCTGGAACCTAACAAGTAAGAGTCAGTTTAAACCCCAAGCTACACCAGCAAATAAAACACAAGGTGTTATGCATATAATTTCCCTTGGCCCAATAGTTTTTATCCAAAGATGAACAGATTAGGATGAAATGAAAACTCAAATTGTTCCCTGACCTTTACTTTGCTAATTAAACAACATTTTAATAAAATTTATAAAACTGGGCCGGGGATTTAGCTCAGTGATTCCACCACCTACCTCAAAAGCATAAGGACCCAGTACTAAAAAAAAACCCAAAAAATAAAATAAAATTTATAAAACTGAGTGAATTAAAATATAAAACTTTTTAGGCCAGGGATTTAGCTCAGTGGTGCCGCCTCCTGCCTCACAAGTGCAAGGTCCTGAGTTCAATCCTCGGTACCAAAAAAATAAATAAATTTTAAAAAAAATTTTCCCTTCTTCCAAACCCCCAAAAACAAAGAATTTTTCTCCTTTTATTAAAAAAGGCACTGGAATGAGCTCATTGTTCATTAAATTGCCTTTTTTGCCTAACAATATATCTTGGACATCTTTCCAAGTCTCTATGTATATCCCCATTACTTCAATGCCCATCATACAATTCTCATCATACAATTATTAGCTGTCATACAATATTCCAGGTATAGATTGTGTATTATCTGCTTAGCCATTGGCCACTGTTGGACATTTAATTAATGATCAATCTTAAAGAAACACAAGCACCATTTTTACTTACCATGTAAACATGTACAAGGTGATAACACCCAAAGTTGTCATGAATGTGATAATGAACTCTCACACATTGTTAGTGGAAGTGTAAATTAATACTGCACTTTTAAGGACAAACATGGCAATAACTTTCTAGTTTTTAAATGCACTTATCTTTTGGCTCAGCAATTTCCCTTCTTGAACTTTATACCAGAGGTAGACTTCTTCAGGTATACAGACACGAGTATATACAGGATGTTCATAATTAGCATAATTTTCATCAAACTTGATTCTTCTGACCTTACCTTAAAACAAATCTCTGCATGGTGTTTGGTTCAAAGAAAGACTACTATACTAAAAAATATTTGAAAGGAGTTGTTACCAATCCCCTTCAAAAACAATAAAGGGGCAGTTCAGTCATGATATCCAGCAACTTTTCTTCATTTCTTTGTTTGATTTTTCTGAGATTTTGTTAGTTTGTTTTTGTTTGCAGTAATAGGAACTGAACCCAGGGCCTTTGCACTGAGCTACATCCCAGCCCCTTTTTTTATTTTTTATTTTTTGAGACAGGGTTATCCTAAGTAACGAAGTTGTCCAGGCAGGGCTTGAGTTTTGTTATCCTCCTGTCTCAGCCTTCCAAAGTACAGGGATTACAGATATGTACCACCGTGCCTGACTCTTGCTCTCTTCTTACAGTCAATCTCTCTCTCCCCCCCCATATTTCTTTATCTCATATACATAGCATATCCCACCCCAAAACATCTCTCTCTTATCTCCTGTAACCAGCCTAACTAGCCTAATCTCCTCTTCATCCTTCTTCTGTGCCCATTATTCAGACTACTGGCACAACTGTGCAAGAGGCCACAAAGCTGAATGAAAGTAGACTGGGAGCCCTGGATCTAAGGAACTTTCTTCCTCTAGACCCTCAAGTTAATAAAGGGACAATTAAGGAAAACCTGTCACTCTCTGAATCCTCAAAGATAAGGTCTGCTAAAAAGAAAACTAAAGGAGAGCATGGGGCAGGGGACTGGATCTTGTCACTGATTTACAGTAAAGCATCACTATCATATCACCTGTCTTGGATTTTTTTTCTTCCCAATTCTCTTGCCCATCATCCATGCCATTTACTCCCCTGTAAAGAGAACCAGTTCTCTGTGGCCATTTTTTGGGGGTGATTTTGGTTTCCTTATCTTTGAGGTACTTGTATTTTTCTTCTTAAATTCTTTTATTGGTATATTTTAGGTATACAACAAGGTACTTGTATTAACATGGCTAAAGTAAGTGAGGAAGAAACTGTAGTAATTATATAATCTTATTAGATCTGAATAATGTGGGCATATTAATAGTAAAAACAGTAATAATGGGGCCTCATAATTCAACAGATTTTCACTCAAAATATCACTATGTTGGTTATTCTGATATTAAACTAAGTAGTCACCTAAAATCTAATGTCTAGATCACTTCCTGACTACCACCTACTTTTCCTACTGATTATCAAGCTCTAAGCATTATCTTAAACTCTGGCCTCCTCAAGATTGGCTATTTGTACAGTGATATGCTTGGAGGTAATCTATAGGTGTTCTCTATAGATCTGTGTATCAAATTTCATGCCATATATGGAGCAACTAAAAGGAAGGAGTTTTGCTACTCTAGCCTGCATATAATTTATTCTTTAGATGTCATAAATGGCATGAGCAATGCCCATATCCCCACCTACACACTCAGACATATCTACCCGTACACACATATACATATTTGCTTTATAACTAATATTTTCCAGGTACACACACTGTCTCTCAAAGGTCTAAAGATAATACATTCTGCATAGAACATTTTTCTACTTATAGTAACTTTTTATCTCTCTTCTGAGGAAATAGTTTTATAATACTTGTTTGGATTTGGGGGATAGGAGATGTTGGTTGCTTTTTTCAATGGCAAGTATAAGGTTACTATATAATCTACTATACAAAGATGCTAATAAATTTGAAAATCTAGATCATGAAAGTCAAGAGGTTCCCTTGAGCTGGCTAACAAATTGATGGATCAAAGAAAATGGTTCCCACTTTCCTGAAGTGTTAGAATTTATGTCATCAAGAAACCCTTGGCCAAAATATCTAAAATCCCCTCCCCTGCTCCATTGGTTACCACAAAATTGTTTGCAGTTCAGCTCCTTTACCTGGAGGTAGCTTGCTTGGATTCAGAAGAAGGTGAGACTTGTGAGGTTTATTTGGTAGGAACTCCTGGGTAACAGTTTGTTTACTGGATACAGATTCTCTTACGCTGTGAACCTGAGTGCTAGACTTGGAAAGAATGTCCAGGAGACTTTTTTCTTCCTTTTCCTCCTCTTTATTCTTACTCTTCTTTTGTTTACTTCTTTCGTGGGAGTACTGCCACTTTATATTCTCAAACTGGAACATGAGAATATTGCTCTCTGTGTTGACCACCATCCTGGGACCAAAACAAGATTGCCCACCAAAGGAGCATGGAGGCCACCAAAACATGTATTGCAATTACTGTCCCATCGGACCTCTAGCCAACAGAGCAGTGCCCATGAAATAACCATACAAAAAAAGCTAGTGTAAGGTGTTGGTGAGTGGGGAGCAATGAAAGGAACCAGGCCATGCAGCCAGTGCCTAGCTTTGCAACTATTTTCTTTAATAAACAAACAAACCTGAACAGAGCACATGTGTTCTGATTGCCTTGCTTCTCATGTTATAATTTTCTTTTTCTTTTTCTTTCTTTCTGTCTTTTTCTTTTCCAGTACTGGGAATTGAAACCGGGGCTCACAGTGAGCTGCATCTTCAGCCTTTTTTTTTAAATTTTAAAACAAGGTCTCAATAAATTGCCCAAGCTGGCCTTGAATTTGCGATCCTCCTGCCTCAGTCTCTCAAGTAACCAGGACTATAGATATAAGCCACTGCACCCAGCCTAGAAAATTTTTCAATAAATTCCCAAATACCTAGGGTGACCTAGGAAGAAGCCTAGGTATTCCACACAAAATTGTCTTGATATTCACTTCTTTTTAAATTTTATTTGTTTTTTTCCGAGTCCCAAAGTTTTCAGAACCCCTGTTTCTATTCCTACCATGAGAATGAAAACTGTACTAGAGAAGCTTTCTCTGCTCTGCTGACCCTCCACACAAATAGATCACTCTCCTTCATGCTAGCCCTCTGGACATACTCCAGATGTCGACAGAGTACCTTATAAAGCAGGATGATTTCTATCTTCTCTAATGCCTCCCCCACCACCACTGGTTTTACACAAAGCAAACTGCTTCCTCCTGTGTGTCAGATCTCCTGTAACTGTGAACAAGAAATAGAAATACTATATATAGGCTCCTTTCTGCTCCAAAGGCTGCAATTTTAAGACCTTAACTGCCAGTGTAAACTTTCTAGAAAAGTGATGTGTTTGGGCTGGAAACATTGGAATGGAATTTGGGAGATCAAATTCCACTAAAAAAATCTTTGCAAACATTTTTTTAACTCAAAGGAAGTTGTTTCTTTGGGGATGCTGTGAATGAGAAAAGAGCTGATTATTAGAGCTGATTGTTTTTTGAGGGAGCAGAGTGCGGGAGACTGAACCCAGGATCTCACATATGATAAGCACATGCTCTAATAAAGCTATTTCCCCAGTCTCTTACAACATTATTACTTCATAATTGAAAAGTATTTATTTATTGCACCTCATTACCAGCTCCCCTTTAAGTTGCTAAATAATATTAATGACCTGTCATAAGGAAGGCAATATGGTTAGGGAGATTAAATGTTTCCAGTGAGTTTGGGATAAAATGTACAAGTTAATTCTATTTGGTTGTTTTCACATAATATCACCCTGAAGCAATTCATACATAACAAGCACAGTACTGCATAATGTGAGTTCAGTCGTGATACTGGTTTCTGTAAACTCACTGGTTCAGCTCTCCCTCACTGGATCTTCCTCACTGGACCTCCTTCAGTGTGACCTCCCTCCCTCACCCTTTTGTAAGTGGATGACAATGACAGTTAACAGAGCTCTGGAGAGTTGAGTGCATGATCAAAGAGAAAGAACAGCTGAGTATTAGCACAACTGTAGTCCTGACAAAAGAATCGTATTATACCCAGTGCATAATTTCCTCATATATCCAGGATGAATTAGTCAAAATGAACTCTGATTCCTAGGTTTCTGCAAAGGCCAATTATTCTCCCACAGCACTGCTACTCCAGTACAGCCAAAATGGGAGGGAGGCACTACCCACTCTCCTTCTGTCAGCAAATCAGGGCTAGAGGAGAAAAAAAAAAATCATCAACAGAATTGATCACAGTTCTCCACACCTACAACCCACCTGTTGCCATGATAAAAGAAGGACAGCACAGGATCACCTCTGGCATTAGATTTTATCACCTTCAGACAGTTTCCATTGAGGAAATTATAAATATGTATCTTTCCATCTGCACAGGCACTGATGACACGAAGATAAAGAAGGGACACATGGAGCACCTCCCTGGAAGAGAACAGAACAGGCAGAATCTACCTTCAGGAAATTGCTTGGATTTGTTTGTAATTTGGGGTATTTTGTGTGTGACTGAGAGACAATGATCATAACTGTCCTCCAAGTGATGTTTCCATTATTTTAATGATTTTGGGTATAAACCATTAATGCTCAGACACACCTCTTCCCATTCTGCTGTTACTTTTCCTGCAATTTGGCCACAGGGCCACAAGGTGTCAAATCAAAAAGGCCTGTGTCACAGATTTTGGAGGGAGAACAGGCAGTCTCATATATAGATGATCATAGGGCTTTTTCTCTTGCAATTTGATTCCCAAGTATTTATGCAAAAGTCATGGTGAGAATTATTTAATGTTTTGATTGTTTTTAAAATAGTATTATATTTTTAAAAGGGTAATCTTTATATAAAGCAAAAACCTTAAATTTGAAAGTTTCTTTTTGGTCTTAAATTAGCTGTTTTCATCCTCTCGGTGAATAAACATCCTTAACAGCCTTTAGGAAAATTGTACTAGGGATAGGATTTATAAGTATCCTTTTATGATGACCATTAGGGAAAGGGGGAACCAGAAGACCTAGACAGATGTCTCTAACCACAACAGCTGGATATGTTGTACCCCAGATATATAGCATATATAATTCCAACAAGTAAAATTACCCCCATTTAATCAACTATAATAAGTTGAATTTGATGCCAGTAATTTGTTAGGTCCAATATGCAAAGCATGTCCAACAGTACCTATCATTTCTACCCAGCCAAGTTTGCTCTAGTTTCCACATGGTTTAAGAGTATCCCCTAGTGATTCCTGTGCTAGAAACTTGGTCCCCAAAGATACCAGGGTTGAGTGGTGGACAACCTTTAAGAAGTGAAGCCTAAGACACTGCCTTCAGATAATCAGTGTACTTCTCACAGGACCCTACTTCTACAAGAGTGGATTGTTGTAAAGCAAGGCTGCCCCATGTGCTTGGCCTATTCTGCATGGGGCTGGTTCCTTTTCTGTTTCTCTTCCATATTGCAATCCACCTAAGCAGGGCCCTTGCCAGAGACTTAATAGATAAGATTGCTTGATTTTGGACTTTTAGCCTCCAAAACTGTAAAACTTTCTTTATCAATTTCATCACTCTTTTCTTTCTAAATTAACAAGCTTCAGGGATTTAGTTATAGTAACAGAAAATGGACTAAAACAGTGTCCACCCATGGCCTAGCTCATGTGTTCCAAAAAACATCTCTTATCTCCACCACACATGTACACAAACTTCAGGCATATTGTCAGATTTTGGGGGTTGCAACTCATGTTATATGCATTGCTGTATGACCAGCACCTAGCACAGTGCCCAGCCTATTATAGGTATTCAGTACATATTTGTGGAAAAACTGACTACTCAGGCTTTTGGAGTATGGTCATAGCTGCAAAATGTTAAAAGAATGACATCTACCTCATACCATTTAGCCTTAGCCACAGTCAGATAAGACTGTGGGCCAGATGAGAACTTTTCAAGGGCTTAATCACTGACATAACAGAAATAGTATATAAAAACCTCAAACGGCAGCCACATGCTCAGCATACTCAAAGAATAAAAAGGAGGCCTGTGTGGCTTGAATCCCTGAGGGAAGAGAGTAGAGGCAGAGAGAGGCAGAGAGACAGATAAGCTATAAAATAAGTATTTAAAAGCTCAAAAAAGTTCTAATTCCTTCCAAGATGGAAATACAATAACTATGTGATACCCTAAGCATATCTTAGTCCTCCTACAAAGCAGATATCTGTCAAGTTCATTTGGATGAATGCTGGTATTTCTTTGTTGATTTTTTTGTCTAGGTGATCTATTTGTGACAATGGGGTATTGAGATCTCCCATTATAACTGTTTTGGTGTTTATCTGATAAAGTTGGTTCTTTACGTAGATCAACAAATGTTTAGTTAGACAACTGACAAATCTTTACTTAGACTTACCAAGAAAATAAGAGAAGAGTCAAAATACTCATGTTAGAAGGACATGGAACATTTCTAATGACTAATGGAAATATTCTGTAATTATATAGTAATAATGGTTGTATAGCAGTATGAATATACCAAAAATGATTGAATTGTATACTAAAGTGGCAAAGTTTATAGTATGCATATTATGTTCTAATTAAAAATTACAAAAAATTTAATTACAATATGAACAATGGAAAAGATATTGAAGATAAAGCTTTTTTAAAAAGAAAACTTCACAGTATGAAAGCGTTGCCAAACATTATCATTTCTGTTAAGCCTACTTTACATTTTCCAATTTCCTCTCTCATATCCATTCTCTTCCATACCATATTCAAAATCATAATTTTATTGGGGAAAGGTGTTGACTCAAGAAAGATCTCTGTCTCCAGTTCTTCTATCAAAGGACAGAGAGTAACTATGTCTGTTTTCTCACCCTTGGCATATCCAAAAGGTGGGTATCAGTCCAATCATTAGAACTCTGCAGCAAAGCCATCTGTCAAATTAGTGCTTTTTACCAATTAGATACATTTATTGACCACTTATATCTACATAGCACTTACAGAGCAGTGGAGCACTTACAAAGTGTTGGTCATGTCTTCCAGATGTCTATGGCTTTTCTGGGACCATGCCAGGTATCAAGAACTAAGATGAATGATGTGTTGGTGGTTACTCTATGACAGTGGCCATTGAGGAGGTCTCATGACAAAGGTAGAATGGATTTATGAGATGGGAACACATTATCTTTCAATAACTAACTAAATCCTACTGAATGCTGCTTAGCAGTTGTAATTTTCATGTGACATCATATAGTTTGATTCCTTCCTTGAGATCAAGCCTTGATAATCCAGATGATAGACTAAATAGCTTACTCATAGTCACCTAAGGGTTGGATAAACATTGAACACAGGTCTAACCTTGCATCCACCTGTTAATAATGCAGCACATATCACAGAAAGACAATATACCCATATAAATCCATATACCCTTTAAACCTTCCTCAATACCAGTGAGTCTGCATAAAAAGGTCCTATGAGAATATAAGGGAATCTAGAGTCATAATTTACTGATAGATGGTGTGGAAAATCCACTTACTCTTTTAATGAATTAAGGTAGCGTTATTTTTTCTGGAACATTTTATAATGCACTCGGGCAAGAAGTATTATCCATGTAATCTGAGAATGCCATAGAGCAGCCAATAAAACTCAAGGCCATGGCAGAATTATTAATTCACCACAATACTCTTTCTAAACAGGCCCAATTGTGACCTCAAAATACTATACTTCTTAATTGGCCCAAGCAACCACCACCACTAAATTTGAATTGGAATGTAAAGTGAAACCCATTTCCAGTCCTGGAATAGAATCTAGCCCACAGACTTTTTAAAAAAACTTTTTAAAAGTCATTCATTATTTAAACCTTGAGCACTTGGGTCATTTTATAAGAAAAGCTTCCCAGGATAAAAACTAATTCCGAGAATTTTATGTTACCTTGAATTACCATTGTTGGGGATGGTTCTGCAAATATTCACAGGTTTAACAAACAACAGATGTGAATTTATCATGTGTGTCACAAGTATAAAATTTCAATGACTTCTCAAAATCCACGCTAGTATTATTATTTGTCAAGAGAAACAAATGAGGGTAGAAGAGGGAATGGCCAGAAGAGAAAATGGTGGGGGAAATGAGTAACAGAAGAGGAGGGAAGCAGAAATGGGTGAGGAACAGAGGGGACAAGAGGTCAGCAGAGAGCAGAAGGGACTGCTCTGTCAGACCACAGTGTAGGATGTGATGGGAAAAAGGAGAAACTTTTGTCTGTCAGTCCCAGGTCCCCCAGAGCCTACTTTGGATGCTTGAAGGCCATCAGGCATCACTCATACTTTCCCACCATGCTCCAGGCCATGACCAGGCCATCAGCACTTCCTGAGAGAAGATGCCACTGGTCACAAAACAGGCATTTCACAGCTCCTTCATGTCCCATGAGATTCTGCAAGAAAGTATGTCACAGTTTTAAGCACCGCCCCCCCCCCACCTCCGCCACCCGGCCCAACTCTGTGACTACTCCAAGGGCCAAAGGCAGAGGTTTCTTTAGATGGATCCCAAAGCCACACTCCACCCATCCATGACTACCACTTACTCGGAATGTCCCTGAGCTGATTTTATTTCTGCTCTAAAAAGGCCAGAAGAGTCTGTCCCTCCCTTTCTGTACAGTTCTTTCCTCAGCTAAGGAGGAACATGACCAGGGAAGGCCTTTAGTCCAGTGGGCCTGTTCCTGGGGGAGGCCAAATCTTTCGAGAGCACCAGAAAGGGCCAAAAAATCTCTCTCCTCTGCTGTCAGAAAGCAAAGGGTAGGGTGTTCCATCCTCAGCTCTTTTTGAGGATCCAGGGAGCATGGGGACATACCTGTCCCTGCAAATGAGGTTCAATCACAAAAACAAGATTGGTGAGGAAAGTCCCACAAACCAAGTCAGCCACTTTTCTCTGTAAACCTGTATTCTTGGCACAAATAATATCAAACTATGACCCACCAAGGCCAAATCCAGGTCCAAATCCAGGAAGAACACAATCTCTGAACATTTGCTATGGTTTGGGTGTGTCCTTTGGAACTCATGTGTTGGAAACTTAATCTCAAAAGTTTGTGTATTTGCAAGTGTGGTGGAGCCTTTAGGAAGTGATTGCACCACAAAGCTCTGCCTTGATGAATGACTTTATTTATAGATTAATGGATTGCTATGGGAGTGGCTTTGCTATAGAAGAGAGCTTTCTCTGACATGATTGCTCTGTCTCCCGAAGTGAGGCCCTGCACCATGACATGACCTAGCAGGAAGACCTTCAACAGGATGACAAGCAGATGCCAACACCATGCTTTTTTATATATCTCAGCCTCCAGAATGAGTCAGATCAGCTTTTTGTTTTGTTTTGTGAGACAGGGTCTCAGTATGTAGTTCAAACTGGCCTTGAACTCACTAGGTAGCCTAGGCTGATCTTGAACTAGTAGTGATCCTCCTGCCTCAACCTCGCAACTGCTGGGATTATAGGTGTGCACAACCATGCCTGGTGAGCCACATAAACTTCTATTCTTCATAAATTGCCAAGTGTTGCGCATTTTATTATAGCAATAGAAAAAAACTTCCAGTCACTTTCAAGACAGCCAGTGTTCTCTCCTCCTGAGAGAGTAAGGAGGAAAAATATTATTTGCTCATCCCCTAATGTTTTCACCTTACTAAAAGAGTAAGGAGGGACAAAGAGTTTTGTTCATCCCCTTAGTTCATGCCAGAGTCAGGGTAAAATACTCTGGGGGAAAGGGGAATTTTACCCTTGTTGCTATTAAAAGGCCCTGAGGCCCACGTATCGTCCTGAAGGAGTGGTTTTGTTACAGAAGAAAGCTTGTAGAGTTACTTACAGAAGCAGCCTTCCTCCACCAGCCTTATGGCAATGTGAGTCACAATGTGGGCAGGAGAGCTCCTGACCCTGTACCAGCTCAGAATGTCCCCCATAGGAACCTTTCCCTTTGGTGCTTCAGGACCATCCTTATCGTGCCTGTGACCCAATTACTCCAGGATAGTCTGGGCAGCTACTCGGGGGAACCACGTCTCCTTTAAGAGGAAGCCCAAACCCTCACGGCCAGCCTACTGCCCGCTTACTTTCACTAGCTGAGCCGTGGCAATGTGCCACACTTTGACTGTCCCTCGCTCACAGCTGCTCACAATGTAGGTGTCATTGATCCTGGTGGCCAAGATGGGGTCTTTGTGTTTAAAGGTCTTCAGGCACTTCCCTGTCTCTACATCCCATTCTGAAGGGGGCAAAGAGAGGGAAAGGAAGAAAGAAGGAGGTGTGGGAAGGTTACAGTAGAATTCTGCTCCCCATTACAAAAGCCAAAACTAGCTGAGCCCATTGAGTCAGACCCCAAGGGATCTTCACCTGGCCAGGCTGCACCACATACCTGCACTACAGAGCTCCATGACCAGGAGAGGCAATGCACAGGACCTTGGCTCTGACCCTGAAAATAAGCCTTGGTCCAAAGTACTAGATACTTAGTCCCAATAAATCTACTCTTCAGGCCTTGAAAATGCTTGCCATTGAGCAGATTTCATGAAAATCATGACATATGTTTAGTGTCATCATCCCTCCCAGATACTGTCTCCCTGACCCATACCTAAATATTAAAAAAGATAAGAAAATTGTCCTCACATTTTTAAATATTTCTACATCTGAATTTTGGGTTTTATGGAGATGGTGCCACAGCTAGGTAGGAGCGGACTTAATGCTGCTTCTACACAGACTTAGAGCACCTGCCCTAGCATACTGTGGTGTTGGGTGATGATGAAAGGGGATGAGTGTGTGAGAACAGAGATAGAAGAAAGAGGCTAAAGTGGGAACTGCAAATTCAGGGATGAAAACTTTAAAGTCTGCTTCATCAGCCCCCATGGTACCTTTGTCCTCAGACAAGAGAACAAAGAGCCCAAAACAAAATTATAACCATAGCTGAGATTTGCAAAGCACTATCAATAAGTAAGGAACCATTCAAAGAGCTGAACATACATTTCATCATCTTTATGAGGTAAGTAGTATTATTATTCACCACTATAAAAATGAGAAAACTGAGCCACAGAGTTCAGAAACATGCTCAAGTTCACAGGAGTGGAAAGCAGCACTGGAATTAGAGAATGGAGCCTCGGGTTCTATTTATACAAGGTGAACCCTAAGTACAAATTTAAGGCAGTTCTTTCTCACCTTTCACCTGGGCATCTCTTCCTCCAGATACAAGCATTTTTTATATAAATCCATGCAAGTGACTGTCCCCTGGTGGCCATAGAAGATTCGTATGCAAGCCCCACTTTTAAGATCCCAGCATCTGTAGGAATCAAGCCCAAAAAATGTTTGAGATTTTCTAAGGCCCCAAGGGATGATACTATACAGAATTCCTTTAGATCTATAGGTAGTTGGAAGGCTGTAGAGTTTCATGGGTAAGCTGAAAATCAAAGACCTTGATTTGAATCTGAGTTGCAACACTATTTAGTATAATTTTGCGGAAGTTACAGTGCATGTAACAATAAAACAGTGGCTGACACATACAAGATGCTTGATAACTGTTACTAGTTGTAGGTGGGAGGGTCCCTGGAATGAACACAGGGCCTAGAATCCATAACACTGATTCAGCAGTAGACCTGATCTTCAAACAAGAGCAACAGACTAATTTACCACTGTTGTTTAGTTCCAAAATGTTTTATGTACATTTAAAACCTATCTAAAAGATACATGAGAACAAGTATGAATCATGCTGGGTTTTTGATAAAAAAAACTGACCAGAGGTCTCTCAACTATCATTGACTTCCATTTCAGCCAGATTGCTCTACTGCTTTTGTGACAGGACAAAGTATAATGTTACAATAAAGGACCCTGGTGTCAGCTGCCTGAGCCTCAATCACAGGTCCATCACTTACTGGCTGTGTGATCTTGACTAAGTTACTGTATCATTCTGTGCCTCAGTTTCTTCATCTGTAAATTGGAAATAACAATGGTACTTACCTACTAGGGTTATTTGAGAATTGCCACATAACGTATAACTAATAAAAACTGGGGAGAGGTAGAATATGGTGAGCTTTTTCTTCTAAAATTCCCAAGCTCCTGCAGCCTTACTAATTCCTTCCTAGCTATTCAGAGCCTATGATGCAACCACAGTGCATTTACCAAAGTTCCAGTGGTCTGAAAAAAAGCATGTTTTGAATTTCTGTTTCTCATGATATGGCAGGCAACATGTCCAAGTTGGTTTCTTTAATGTAAGAAGGGAAAGGTATTTTATAAACTTTTTGTTTTTTATGTTTATTTTTTTTCTTAGTACATGTTTAGAGCACATAATGTTTATATTCATCTTAAGGAGTTAAGTACATCTACTTAATATATCTTAATTCTTTGTATTTCTCTTCCCTTCCTTTCCCTCCCCCTTCATTTCTACATTCTCATCACATTTGCAAAAGATTTATCTCCCTGTTTCCCATTACCTATCTTTTGGGGTTTTTCTTAATTATTTATACTTTGGTTTTCTCATATAAGAGAAACCATGCAATATCAAAGTTTGTGTGTCTGCTTTATTTCACTTTAACATTATGATCTTAAGATGCATCTATTTTCCTACAAATGATTCAAATTTATTCTTCTTTCTAGAAGATTAGTACGCCATCGTGTATAAATACTGCATTTTCTTTATCCATTTATCTATTGATGGATATATAGGCTACTTCCAAGATTTGGCTATGATGAATTGTGCTACTGTAAAAGTGGGTATGCATGCATCATTGTGGTATGATGTCTTTTACTCTTTTGGGAAGATTTCTAGAAGGGGAATAGCAGGGGGGAATGGAACTTCTAGTTTTAGTATTTTTAGGAATCTTCATACTGCCAGTTTACATTTCATCAGCAATGCAAAGGATGCCTTTTTCTCAGAAGTCTTGCCAGCACTTGTTATTGTTTGATGTTTTTTATGATAGCCATTCTTTCTGGAGTAAGATAGAAATTCAATATTACTTTAATTTGCATTTTCTGAAAAGTGACTATTCATGTTAGTTGCCCATTTTTTGATTAGATCTTTTATTTGGGGGGATCTTTATTTTGAGTTCTTTATAAATTCTAGGCATTAGTCCTATGTCAGATGAGTGGCTAGCAAAAATTTTTTCCCATTCTGTAGGCTCTTTTTCACTGTGTTGGTTGTTTTCTTTGCTGTGAAGAAGCTTTTTAACTTTTTTTTTTACAGTTTCAAAGATACTTCAATTTCTTTTTGTTGCCAAAAATTAAAATTGTCAATTATGAGATGATTATGACACAACCATATCAAACCTAAAAATCTAAATTTTTTAACTTTGAGAAGTCAAAACTACCACATAGATTCTAAGTGTTCTATATTAACTGAAGTGTATATGTAAAAGTAAAATACAATTAAGCTTTAAAATGTGGAATATACATTTTGTGTAAGCATTCTGTTCTTGGGAATGTAATCTATAGAATATTTTTTACTGAAACTTCAAAACCTTGTACTTGCACATGAAAAATCATTTTAAAAAATCTAGGTACACCTGTACAAAGAAACTGACACCAATACACATACTTTTGCAGAGACTGCTTTGACAGTTGTGTATTTTGGTAAAAGTTTTGAAAGTATGCATATTTTAAAAGTAATTAGGCTTTTAAATAGTGGAGTCTTAGACTATCAGATTTTTATTACCCTTTTTTCTTCAAAACAACACATGTCAATATAATACAAGATGAAAATCAAGGGTATATGGCATATCATTCTTTTTAGAAAGTGGTTTCTTGGTTTCTTTTTCCCCCTATAGGACAAACTAATTTAAGCCATAATCTCTTGACATTTAAACTTTTAAATTCACTCTGTAAAGTATAATCAGATTCCCTGCTAAAGTGCAATGATTATGCTGAAAAACTTAGAAACAGTATGAGTAAGTTTCACACGATTACTAATCTCATAAGAATGTACAATGTTATCAGTTAGGAAACGATTGTGGGAAAGTCTTTTCTTTTTTCCTTTTTAACTTGTGTAGGTGGAATAGCAAGTTTCTGATCTAAAACAAGTAATGCATTGCTTCTAGAAAGGTGACAACATGTAAGGCAGTTCAAAGAATGCTGACTAACCAAACAAAATGCAGTTACTGGATTATCTTGCTATTCGTATCAGCTTAACTTGTTAGAATGCATTGCTCTTAAATCTGTATAGCACTCCATTTTACACAGAGTAACCCCACTCTTGATTAATCTGTTCTAAAGTGCCAGTATTATTTACACTTTTTTTTTTTAGCCAAAAGTCTAGCCAGTTGAGGCATCTGGTAAAGATATCATCCCAGATCTGTTATCATTTACATTCACCAAGGGAAATTCTGAAAATTCAGCACTTATCCCTGGTCCCGCAGGTTCACTTGTCCTTTGGCAGTGCTAAACTGAGTAGCTATTCCAGCTCTAGATCCATGATATGGAGCACAGAAGGGCTGTTCAAACGAGCTCATTTGGTAAGCTTGGTGGACAGGCTGAGCCTCAGCTTTCTTCTGAGAAGTCACTTGATCCATGAAGTCCTGTGTGGATGTGGCAGAAGCATGGTTTGTCGCACCACCTGAAAAGGGAAATGAGGGCTGTGAATCACCAACTATTAGTCCAAAGTGGGACTTATCTGGAGTTGTACTAGGTGGAGAATTCATTCCTGATTGAAAGCTATTGAGAGGCATGGCTGCATAGACTTGTTTGTCTATGGAAGAGAACGCTGGCTGATTTGGAAGGGTCTGGTTATCAGTCACAAGGTTAAGGCTCAGGCTATTCAAATAGGCATTGTTTTGGTTAGTTCTGTCCAAAGCTTGTTGCAGAAACTTAGAGTGTTCTTGTAACATGTTGACTTTATCTGACGAGGATGCTTGGGAGCTTGATCCAACATTACCTGATGGGTTGACCTCGGGTACTTCTGAAGAATTTATTGATATGCTAGATGTCACTTCAGTGTCTGCAACACTGAAGGAAATCTCGTGCTGTCCACTAGCTTTATGAGAATAATGATCCAACAGAGTCTGCAGTACCTCATCTGGAATAACATTTTTGTCGTGATTACTCTTAATCTCCAAATTCAGTGGCTGTGAATCTAGTATGGATACTGTGCTGCTTTCATCAATAACACTTGCCACAACTGCTTGTGTTACAGAAGGCTGGGAAGCTATGTACCCACATTCAGTGCATACTCTCTGCTGTTGTTACTTGCTGCTTGAAGATACCTCTTCTTCTTCAGAAACTGCATGGCATCATTGTAATTAGTACTACTGTGTACAGGTTTACTGGGCCCCTCTTGCAAGTTATCAGCTTGATCAATGTCAGCATTGCCTTTTGAGTCGAGTAAAGCTTGTTTATCCACAAGCTCAAATGCATACTTTGAAACTTTGCTCTTTTCATATATAGGTAAGGGTGAAATGGTTTGATTTTGCTTCAGTGGCTGTTTCAGACTTCTCTTACTATTAATTTTTTTGAGAACCAACTTCGGTGGGTGTATTTCTCCTGATGCATCTTCTAGATGAGATCCTCGAACTGAAGAATGTGGCATTTCAACAGCATATTCTGCTACCATATACTCATCTTTTACTTTAGTACTCGAAGAATAAAGAGGCAAGTAATCATTTTTGTGTTTTTTCAGGTCAGACTTGTCCAAAGAACTCTCTTTGTAGATTTCAGATGATTTCTTTTCAGCTTTCTGCCTTTTCTTTTTTGGCAGTGAGTAATCTTTTGGTGATGTAGAAAAGCCAGAATCTTCCTCAGATGTCAGAAGGCCACCTTTGATGGCACATCTCTTTAATATTTTTGTCATGGTTTTCATGGTGCATACATTTATGTTTCAATACACGATCTATTCTGGAAAAATACTGTAAACAGTATTCACACTGGTAAGGTTTTTCTCCACTATGAGTTCTATTATGCCTTTCCATATGATACTTTCATATGAATCTCATACCACATTCATCACAGTGAAATGGTTTTTCACCAGTGTGAATCTTCTCATGTCTCTGTAGCGGGTTCTTCTGTATAAAACACATGTCACATTGACTACATTGAAATGGTTTTTCACCTGTATGAATGAAGACATGTCTCCGTAACTGATAGTTCGTTCTAAAGGCAGCATTGCCGTGCTCACAAATGTGAGATTTAGGGGCTTTCAAACCAAGTGATCCATCCTCATTTATTGTAAGGATTTTTGCAGGAGAACATTATTTCCACTTCTTCTTTTTCTGTAAGTCTACTGGCTCTCTGATTTGTTTTTTGTCTCTCATCACCTGCTGAGATACATCAGTCAAAGTAATTTCCTGCTTTACACTCATACGGACATTAAGTGCATACTGGAGTCCTTCAGGAAGTCTTTCATGTGTTTCAATCTGTTCTTCATCTTTTTTCACCATCTCCTCATGGACCATGAGTTCATCATGTGATATCAAGTCCTGCTGTCTCATTTCACTCTCTTCTAACATTTCATCTGAAGTGAAGATCTCCAGGTGAGGCAGACTTTGGTCTTGAAGTACTGACTCCTGCAGCTCTCCAGAAACAGTAGACTGGTAAGACACTCCACCCATTACAACCATTGCCCAGGGAGACGGCATTCCATCTATGCTGTCACATTTAAGAAACAATCCTTCCAGTTTGTTGTCAATGTTCATGCTTAAGTATAACGGTCTGAGACTAAGGTAAAAATGAAGACTTCAACCACTGCCACCAGCGCCAAGGAGCAGAACAGCCCACAGCACAAAGGAGATGGGCCTTCTGGGTCAACATAGCGTAACCTCCAGCACAGAGGAGCAGAGGTGCCCCCAACACAGAGGAAGTGAACCTTCCAGGCCGCCATACCACTGACCCCAGGGCAGAGGAGGTGAGCTGGGCAGGCAGAAGGAGCACACATCCCTTCCCCACCCCTTGAAATGAGAAGTCATGTAAACAAGTCTCAAAACAAGACTTCCAGATCACCTAAAGCAACCCCAAAGGCAAACAAGATGGAACAGTCTGATACTCAACAACCTGGACTCCCTGAACTGGCAATGAAAGAGGATCTGGAAAAAATGAAATCAGAAATAATTTCTCAGATATCAGCAGAGATTGTTCCCATAGTGCAAGACATGATTAATAAATCTAGAGAGGACACAGATAAAAAAAAATAGAGGAGCTGAGGAACATGAGAATCCCAACATAGGAAACAAATGAAATCCATAAAACAGATGAAAACAGATTTCCTGGAGATTGCAAACTCCATTGAAAGTTTACACATCAGAATGAACCAATGTGAGGACAGAATTTCAGATATAGAAGATATGATTGCAAGTAGTGATCAGGAAAAGAAAAATTTCTTTGAAATAGTAAGGGACCACAACACATCAATCCAGAAGCTGCTAGATGATGCAAAGAAGAATAACATAAGACTGATTGGAGTCAATGAAGAAACAGGAGAGAGTGCAGATGACATAAAAGAACTGTTCACAGAAGTGATGGCAGAAAACTTCCCAAGCAGGGGAAAAGAATTTGACAGATAAGTGAGGCGTAGGACTCCAACTAGCCTCGATCAAAAAAATCTACACATAGGCATATAATAGTCAAAATTCCACAAACCCAACAGAAGAATAAAATTCTGCAAGCAGTTAGAGAAAAGACACAAATCACATGCAAAAGAAAGCCCATCAGAATTACAGCAGACTTCTCAACACAAACCATCAAAGCAAGAAGAGGTTGGAGTGACATATTTCAAGCCCTAAAGGAAAACAGCCTCCAACCCAGATTGATGTACCCTGCAAAACTATCTTTCAAAATTGATGGAGAAATAAGATACTTTCATGACAAAGAGCACCCGAGGAACATCATGAATACCAAACCAGCACTCGAAAAATTTCAGACAATATCCTAGGAAAAAACAACAAGGATCACAACCCCAGGAAACCAAGCAGAGTGAATCCATCAGGCATGACAAGAAATTAAATGTAAAGGGGGAGAATCCAACAAAAAGAAAAAGTCATGATAAGGATAAGTCAGTACATATCAGTTATAACCATCAATGTTAATGGCCTCAAATCACCAATAAAAAGAAATAGACTGGCAGAATGGGTCAAGAAGCAAGACCCAACAATATGCTGCATACAAGAAACACACTTAATTCAAAAAGAAACTCATAGACTGAAAGTTAAAGGGTGGAAAACAATACTTCATGTGACAGGATCCCGAAAAAAAGCAGGACTAGCTATCCTATTTGCAGATCAAATGGATTCCAAACCAACACTGATTAAGAGAGACAAAAAAAGACACTACATCCATGTAAAGGGAACAATCCCAGAGGAAGAGATGACAATCATAAACATATATGCACCAAACACTAGTGCACCCAACTATATAAAACAAATACTAATGGACATGAAAAATCAAATAGGCACTAATACAATAGTAGTGGGGGACTTCAATACTCCACTGTCACAAGTAGATCAACTAGACAAAAAGTAAAGAACAAAATACTATAACTCAATCAAACTCTTGAATAAGTGAACTTAGCAGATGTTTACAGAGTGTTCCACCCCACAAAATCAGAATACACATTCTTTTCAGCTGCACATGGGTCATTTTCGAAAATGAACCACATACTCACGCATACAACATGTTTAAGTAAGTGCAAAGGAATTGAAGATATTCCCTGTATATTATCAGACCATATTGTGATGAAATTGGAGATCAATAGCAAAAGAAACTGCAAGAATTTCATAAACATGTAAATTGAACAACACATTTCTGAATAACCAATGGGTCACAGAGGAAATTAAAGAAGAAACCAGAAGTTTCTACAATTAAATGACAATGATAATACAACATATCAGAATCTATGGGATACAATGAAAGCTGTCCTGTGAGGGAAATTGATAGCAGTGAATACTCATATTAGGAAAACAGAGTGAGCCTAATTAAACAACCTGATACAGAACCTCAATCTTCTGGAAAAAGAAGAACAGGACAAACCCAAAGCTCATACAAGGGAGGAAATTATAAAGATCAGAGCAGAAAACAATGCAATGAAGACTAAGAGAATGATACAAAAAAAATCAATGAAGCCAAGAGTTGATTCTTCAAAAGAATAAACAAAATTGACAAACCCATAGCCAACCTTATCAGAAAAAGGAAAGAAAAGGCCCAAATCCATGCAATTAGGAATGAAAAGGATGAAATTACAACAGACCCAGCAGAAATCCAAAGGATCATCAACACCTACTTTGAGAACCTATACTCCAATAAGATGGAAAACACGGAAGAAATTGACAGATTCCTAGATATGTATGAATTACCAAAGTTGAACAAGAAGACCTAAAAATGCTAAACAATCCAGTATCAATCAATGAAATTGAAAATGTAATTTAAAACTTAGCAACTAAGAAAAGACCGGTCCTCGTGGCTTCACTGCCGAATTCTACAAGACATTTAGAGAGGAACTGCTGCCACTACTGTTTAAACCCTTCAGTGAAATTGAGAGGAAAGCAATACTCCAGAATTCATTCCTGGAAGCAACCATCACCTTGATCCCCAAAGCAGAGAAAGACCAAACCGAAAAAGACAACTATAGGCCAATCTCACTAATGAACCTAGATGCAAAACTCCTTAATAAGACACTGGCAAATAGAATACACATGATCATAAAGAAGATCATACACCCTGACCAAGTGGGATTCATCCCAGGGATTCAGAGATGGTCCAATATTCACAAATCAATAAATGGAGCCAAGGACAAAAACCATATGACCATCTCAGTAGATGCAGAAACAGCACTTGACAAAATCCAACATGCATTTATGATAAAAACCCTACAAAAAATCAGACTAGACGATCTCTACCTCAATCTGATAAAAGCCATCTATGAAAATCCAACAGCCAATATCATACTAAATGGTCAAAAACTGAAATCCTTCACACTAAAATCAGAAACAAGACAAGGATGTCTATTATCACCACTCCTGTTCAATATAATTTTGGAAACATTAGCCACAGCAATTAGACAAGAGAAAGAAATAAAAGGATAAAAATAGGAAATGAAGAAGACAAATTGCCATTATTTGCAGATGACGTGATACTCTATATAGAAGACCCCAAGAACTCCACCAAAAGTCTTCTAGACATAATAACCAAATTCAGTAAAGTAGCTGTATACAACGTCAACACACAAAAATCAATAGCTTTCTTCTACATGAACAACAGACTCACTGAGAGAGAAATAGAGCAAACAATTACTTTCAAAATAGCATCCAAAAAACTGAAAGACTTAGGAATCAACCTAATGAAAGAAATCAAAGACCTCTTCTCTGAAAACTGTAGCACTTTGAAAAAAGAGATTGAAGGGGATATCAGAAAATGGAAAGACATCCCTTGCTCCTGGGTAGGAAGGATCAACATAGTGAAAATGGCCGTACTTCCAAAACTGCTATATAGATTCAATGCAATCTCAATTGAGATCCCAGCAGTATACTTCACAGACCTTGAGAAAACAATCCAAAAATTCATTTGGAACAAGAAGAAACCCAGAATAGCAAAAGCAATTCTAGGTAACAGAGACATGGCAGTGGGTATTACAATCCTCACCTTGAAACTATACTACAAAGCTACTGTGATAAAAACAGCATGGTACTGGCAAAGAAAAAGAACTGAGGAACAGTGGAATAGATTAGAAGATACAGAAACACCTCCAGACACACTCAGCCACCTCATCTTTGACAAAGGATCCAAACACCCTCACTGAGGGAAAGATAGCCTCTTTAATCAATGGTGCTGGAGAAATTGGGTTTCAATTTGCTAAAGACTAAAACTAGACCTCTATCTCTCACCATGCACTCGACTAAAATTGAAATGAATTAAAGATCTAAATATTAAAACAGAAACGCTGAACCGGCTGGAACAGAGGTTAGGTAGAACTCTTGAAGACATTGGTGTAAGAAAAGATTTTATGAGCAAAACCTCAGTTGCCTGTGAACTAGCACAAATAATCAACAAGTGGAATCTCTTCTTATTAAAAAGCTTCTGCACAGCAAGAGAAACCACCAACAATGTGAAGAGACAATCCACAATGTGGGAAAAATTTTTCACCAGCTGTTCCTCAGACAGAGGTCTCCTATCTAGAATATAGAGAACTTAAAAAAAATCAGATCTCCTAAATTTAAAGACCTAATCCAAAAATGAGCACCTGAAATGAACAGGCATTTCTCAGACAAAGAAGTAGAAATAGCAAATAAATACATGAAAAAATGTTCAACATCACTGGTCATTCAAGAGATGCAAATGAAAACAACACTGAGATTCCACCTCACTCCAGAAAGAATGGCTGCTATCAAGAAATCAACCAATAACAAATGCTGGCAGGGCTGTAGGGAAAGAGGAACCCTGCTCCACTGCTGGTGGGAGTGTAGACTGGTGCAACCACTGTGGAAATCAGTATGGAGATACCTCAAAGGACTAGGACTGGAAGTCCCATTTGACCCTGCTATTCCACTGCTGGGGATCTTCCCCAAACAATTAAAAGAATCATACCACAGTGATATATGTGCGCCCATGTTCATAGCAGCACAGTTTGTAATAGCTAAAACTTGGAAACAGCCCAAATGCCCATCAACTGGAGACTGGATAAAGAAAATGTGGTTTTTTAATAAAATGGATTACTATTCAGCCATAAAAAATGAGAAATTAGAGACATTTATAGCTAAGTGGATGCACATTGAGGTGATACTCTTAAGTGACATAAATAGGACTCACATGTGTAAATACCAAATAGTTTCTCTAATATGAGAAACTGAAAGTGTAAACAAGGACTAAAAGGTATAATAGATAATGTGAAATAGGAAGAAAAGGGGCAAAGGGAAAGGGGAAGTGGGAGGGGTAGGGGAAAGGAAAGAAGGGAATGGAGTTAATATAAGAAAATGAAAAAATAGAAACAAAGTCTTTGTAAATAGGGAGGGATGGAGGGGTTGAAGGGAGGGTAGGGGAATGGGGGGAATATAAGAACCAAGAGAGATTATGTAAAGGTGCAAATTTTCAATGATGAATGTCATTATATTGTACACCTAAAATGTACCAATAAAATTTTAAAAAAGAAGAAAGTTTCCATATCAATATTCTATTAAGAATAAAAATGAAGACTTCAAGAAAGGGAAGGCTGTAGAGTTGAAAAAGAAATCATGGTTGAGTTTCTACCTTTCTCAGGTTTCAGAAACCCTCAATACCACCTTAATCACTTATGCCATCCAATTCCTCTATAAAATCTGCCAGGCAAATGCCTGTCCCGCCAAATTACTTGGCTGAATTTTCAAGCTGCTGATTCCTCCCCTTTGTCTGTGGGAGGAGCAAACTCACATGGTCACCGACTGCAGGAGGTGGTGGCTCCAACGTTCCTAGCAGCTGGGAGAGGACGAGAGGGGTGGGGTGGGGGGGGGACTTTTGCTGTGGCAGCTCCAGCAACAGCTTCCACCCCTGCGCCTTTCTCCTTCTCCTCCTCCCCCCTCCCCTCCCCTCCCCCTTCTCCCCTCCCCTCCCCTCCCCCTTCTCCCCTCCCCTCCCCCTTCTCCCCTCCCCTCCCCCTTCTCCCCTCCCCCTCTCCCTCCCCCCTCCTCCTCTTTCTCCCAGAGCAGTAGAGAGGCAGACAGACCTGGGCTGGAGCTCCGTTGCGGTCCCCGCCCCTTTTTGACTTGATATAATCCGATTTGTTGATTCTTGATGATATTTCTTGTACAACTGGGGTTCTGATTAGAAAGTTCCTTCTTGTGCCTATATGTTCAAGAGTTTTATCTATTTTATCTCCCATCGTATTGTTTCTGTTTTAATATTTATGTCTTTGACCCATTTTGACTTTACTTTTGTGTGTGGTGAGAGGTATGGGTCTAGATTCAATCTTCTGCATGTGTGTAATCAGTTTTCCCAGCACCACTTGTCAAAGAGACTATCTTTCCTCCAGCATATGCATTTGGCTCCTTTGTCAAAGATCAAAAGATTTAATGTGCCTGAGGTTGTTTCTTCATCTTCTATTCTATTCCATTAATCTACATGTCTGTTTTTGAAGTATATAGTTTCTAGTATATAGGAATACAGAGAACTTCCTTGACATAGTATAACTTATAAACCAAAGTCACAATGGCAAGCCGTATGCTAAATGGAGAAACTGCAGAAGCAGTCACTTCAAAAAAGGAAAGCAGGTAACAATGCTTATTTTCAGTCTTTCTGATTACTATGGCACTGGAAGACCCAGGCAAAGTTATAAGAAAGAAAAAAGAAAAGAATGATACATGTATTAGAAAAGAAGATAATTGGCAATATTAACAGCATACTATCATCTACATAGGAAAACCAAATCAGCATAGCACATAGCAAGGTTGCTGGATACAAAACCAACCTACAAAAATCAATAACATTTCTCTATTCCAGCAATAACCAATTTGAAAATAGATAAAAAGACAAGATATTATAATGTTATAGGTAGTTAATGAGAATACACAAGACTTTTACAAAGAAAAATTTAAAGCTCTAAGAACGGACAAAGATGACTGCCTTAGTCTCCTCATTGCAGAGACAAGTACTCTAGACACACAACTTAAAGGAGGAGAGGTTTATTTTGGCTCAGGGTTACTGTCCATGGTCAGCTGGCTCCATGAAAGAAAGAGCATGGCAGAAGGGCATACTGCAAGAAAGCTCCTCATGTCATGGCAGCCAGGAAGAAGAGAGAAAAGGAGGGAGGCCTGAAAGGGAGATGTACCCTTCCACAGAATGCCCCGGTTACCTACTTCTTCCAACCAGATCCCACCACCTTACAGCAAGTCAGCTATATCACCTCAATAATCCAATCACACTCCAAAATCCCCACCTATGAGTACATGAGGCCTTTGGGGGACATTCTCTATTCAAGTCATAACAGTGGTCTAAATGAATGTGTTCCTCATATTAATCTATAAATTCCATGCAACCTCGGCCCAAAGTCTAGTTTGGTTTTCTTGTAAAGACAATAAATTTATTCCAAAAACTCAAAACATACATACCATAAATGTTAACATAAAAAAGAAAAGAGTAGAACTGGTCCCATCATGATATATTAAACATTTATCAAATGCATTATGAAAAACAGATAAAATATTAAAAATAGGATGGCTTTGGTGCAAGAACAGAAAAACAGAGCAATGAACTAGAATGGAGCTCAGAGACATCCTCATGCGTGTATGGGAAATGACTGTGTGATAAAGATGAGCAACAAATCAATGAGGTAAATGACAAGTTACTCAGTAGTTTCTCTGGGAGGAAAACCTGTTCATTTTATTTAAAAATTAATCAACAAAATGGAAATCCTACTTAACATCACATACAAAGTTGAACTACAAATGGATTGGCTGAATACAAAAGATAAAAACCCTAAAGTTAATAAAAGAAAATGTTGGAAAATATCTCTATGACCTAAAAGTGGGAAGAACCACAGCCCTGACAGTAGGGGGGAATCTGAAAAAGTGATAAATTTTATTACATTAATATTAAGGATTTTTGTTCAACAAAGGACACTATGAACAAAGTCAATAAATGAAAGAAAAATAGATGGTATTTGCTATTTTAAAACTGACAAGGGACTAACATCTAGAAGGAAATACAAAGAACTGCAAGTCAAGAAGAAAATTAGAGCAATCTCAACAGAAAAGTAAGCCAAAGGATATCATTAGAAGACTTACAAAAGAGGTCATGAAAGGGAATAAGAAAATTCATTAGTAACCAGAATTACTAATACACATGGAAATGACTTTATGCAAATTGATTCGACAAAAATTTGAAAGCTAGAGAGTGTTTAATGTCGGTAAAGAAGTAGAAATACCAGGAGCCTGGTGGTGAGAGTGTAGACTGACATTCATCCTGGAATTTAACCTGGTACATCTTAGTCAAATTAGGGGCTACCCAACCTATATCTAAACATACCCACTCCTGGGTACATATCTCTAAAAGAAATCTCATACGAGGTGTGATGGTACACACCTGTAATCCCAAGCACTCTGAGAAGCTGAAGCAAAAGGTTCACAAGTTCAAGCCTAGCCTGGGCAACTTAGTGACTTAGTGAGATCCTGCATCAAGTGAAAAATAAAAAGGACTGGAGATATAGCTCACTGCAAAGGCCCTGTGTTAAATCCCCAATACTGCAAAAAAGAAAAAGAAAAAAGAAGGAAGGAAGGAAGGAAGGAAGGAAGGAAGGAAGGAAGGAAGGAAGGAAAAAGGAAACAGAAGAAAAAGAAAAGAATCTCATAATGTTCATAAAGGGTCATATATGAAAAAGTATGAAGATGTTCAGTGAGCATTAGTCAGAGTCAACCTAGTGCCCATCACCATGGAGGCAAGTAAGTTAAACATGTATACAGACCGTAGAGTACTACAAAGAGCCAAAAGCAACTGACTTGGTGATCACATGAGTGAATCTGTGAGCTCCAGAGCTCCAGCCTGCTAGGCTACACTGCAGGTTTTGAACTTGCCAACCTCCATAATCACATAAGCCAATACCTTATAATAAATCTCTTTCTACTTATATACACATCTTATTGGTACTGTTTTTCTTAGAACCCTAATACACATATGAAACATGTTCAACCTCATTAGTAAACAAGGAACTTAAAGGTAAAACTCCAATGAGGTTTTATTTAATACCCATCAGATTGGCAAAAATGTCAAAGACTGACAATACAAAGTTTTGATAAAGACTTATAAAGAGAGATATTCTCATACTCACTGATGGGATTCTAAATTAATACAACCACTTAGGAAAACAGCTTAGTATTCCTACCTAGAGACCCCCTACTATGAAGATACCTTAAAAAAAAAACCTCATGCATATGGGCACCAAGTGATAACAGCCAAGAGTACCCATAGAGCATTATTGGGAAGAATTAAAGACCAGAAATAATGCAAACAAACATCCATCAACAGAAAAATAAATGAGTTATGATACATTCATCCAATAAAATACTGAATCTCTGTGAAGATAAATTAATGGCTGCAACCTACATCATATGGATGGATCTCACAAACAGAGCTCAGTTTAAGAATCAAGTGCTCCATGGGTCATTCTCCAAAATAGACCACATGCTAGCTCATAGGACATATTGAAGTAAATGTAAAAAGTATTGAACTTACCTCCTGTATATTATCAGACCATAATGCAAAAAAATTGGAGAGCAATAGCATAAGAAACTCCAAAACCCCTACAAACACATGGAAATTGAATAACACTCTCCTGAACAACCAAGAGTCACAGAGGAAATTAAAGAAGAAATTAGACAGTTTCTACAAGTAAGTGATAATGCCAGTACAACATACAGGAGTCTATGGGACACAATGAAAGCAGTTCTAAGAGGGAAATTCATAGCAGTGAATCCCCATATTAGGAAAACAGAGAGAGCTCAAATAAACAACCTACTGCTGAACCTCAAGCTCCTAGAAAAAGAAGAGCATAACAAACCCAAAGCTCATACAAGAGAGGAAATTATAAAGATCAGGGCACAAATCAATGCAATGGAGACTAAGAGAATGATACAAAAAAAAAATCAATGAATCAAAGAGTTAGTTTTTTGAAAGAATAAATAAATCAATAAATCTTTACGCAACCTTATCAGAAAAAGGAAAAAAAGGCTCAAATCCAGGCAATTAAGAATGAAAAAGGTGAAGTTACAACAGATTCAGCAGAAATCCAGAGGATCATCAATACCTACTTCAAGAACCTATACTCTAATAAAATGGAAAACACAGAAGAAATGGACAGATTCCTAGATACATATGAATTGTCAAAGTTAAATGAAGAAGATACAGAAATTCTAAACACCCCAATAACAGTGAGTGAAATTGAAAATGTAATAAAAAATTTACCAACAAAGAAAAGCCCAGGTCCTGATGGCTTCACTGCTGAATTCTACAAGACATTTAAATAAGAACTATTGCCGTTACTCTTTAAACTCATCAATGAAATTGAAAGGGAAGCAAGTCTTCCAAATTCATTCCTGGAAGCAAGTGTTACTTTGGTTCCAAAACCAGGGAAAGACCCAACCCAAAAAGAGCACTACAGGCCAATCTCCCATAGATGCAAAAATCCTCAACAAGATACTGGCAAACAGAATACAGAGTGTCATTAAGAAGATCATACACCCTGACCAAGTGGGATTTATCCCAGGGATCCAAGGATGGTTCAACATCCATAAATCAATAAATGTAATACACTATATTAACAGAGTCAAGGACAAAAACCATATGATCATCTCAATAGATGCAGAAAAGGCATTTGACAAAATCCAACACCCATTCATGATAAAAATGCTACAGAAAATTGGAATAGAAGGTCTTTATCTCAACCTGATTAAGGCTATCTATGAAAAACCAACAGCCAACATCATACTAAATGGTCAAAAACTGAAAACTTTCACACTAAAATCAGAAACAAGACAAGGATGGCCACTATCACCACTCCTTTTCAATATTGTTCTGGAAACATTAGGCACAGCAATTAGAAAAGAGAAAGAAATAAAAGGAATAAAGATAGGAAAGGAAGAAGTGAAACTGTCATTATTTGCTGATGATATGATACTTTACATAGAAGACCTAAAAAACTCGGTCAAAGTCTTCTAGACCTAATTGACAGATTTAGTAGAGTAGCTGGATACAAGGTCGACACTCAGAATACAATAGCCTTCTTATATGCAAATAGCAGACTCATTGAGAGAGAAATTTGGGGAATAATTCCTTTTGCAGTAGCATTTAAAAAAATGAAATA
The DNA here is from genome assembly GCF_053883595.1 of Heterocephalus glaber. NCBI lineage: Eukaryota > Metazoa > Chordata > Mammalia > Rodentia > Bathyergidae > Heterocephalus > Heterocephalus glaber. The sequence goes on along the minus strand of NW_028258146.1, from coordinate 408,251 downwards.
TCTAGGAATCAACCTAACAAAGGAAGCAAAAGACCTCTACACTGAAAACTACAGCTCTCTGAAAAAGGAGATCGAAGAGGATATAAGAAAATGGAAAGATATCCCCTGTTCCTGGGTAGGAAGAACCAATATAGTGAAAATGGCCAAACTTCTAAAACTACTATATAGATTTAATGCAATGCCAATTGAAATTCCAACAATATACTTCACAGAACCAGAGAAAACAATTCAAAAATTCATTTGGAATCAGAAGAGACCTAGATAGCAAAAGCAATTTTAGGCAACAGAGACATGGCTGGGGATATCACAATCCCCAACTTGAAACTATACTACAAAGCTACAGTGATAAAAACATCATGGTACAGGCAAAGAAACAGACCTGAGGATCAGTGGAATAGATTAGAAGATGCGGAAACAACTTCAGACATACTCATCCACCTCATCTTTGACACAGTAGCCAACCACCCTCATTGGAGGAAAGATAGCCTAATTAATAAATGGTGTTGGAAGAACTGGATTTCAACCTGCCAAAAATTAAAACTAGACCCATACCTATCACCATGCACTAAACTAAGATCAAAGTGGATTAAAGATCTAAATATTAAGACAGAAACACTAAACTTCCTGGAAAATAAGTTAGGTAGAACTCTTGAAGACATTGGCATAGGAAAAGACTTTATGGACAAATCCTCAGTAGCATGGGAGCTAGCACAAAGAATCAACAACTGGGATCTCATCATATTAAAAAGCTTCTGCACTGCAAGAGAAACCACCAACAGAGCTAAGAGACAACCTACAAGGTGGGAAGAAATTTTTAGCAGCTGTACCTCAAAGGACTACTATCAAGAGTATATACAGAATTGAAAAAAATCAGACCCCTTAAATTCAAAGACCCAATTCAAAAATGGGCATCCAAAATGAATAGACATTTCTCAGACAAAGAAGTAAAAGCAGCAAATAAAGATGAAAAAATGTTCAACATCACTGATCATTCAACAGAAGCAGATGAAAACAACATTAAGATTCCACCTCACCCCAGAAAGAATGGCTGCTATCAAGAAATCAACCAATAACAAATGCTGGCAGGGTGTGGAGAGAAAGGAACTCTTCTCCATTGTTGGTGGGAGTGCAGACTGGTGCAACCACTGTGGAACTCAGTATGGAGATACCTCAAGAACTAGGACTAGAGGTCCCATTTGACCCAGCTATTCCCCTGCTGGGTATCTTCCCCAAAGAATTAAAAGAATCATACCATAGCCATATATGTGCACCCATGTTTATAGCGGCAGAGTCTGTAATAGCTAAAGCTTGGAAACAGCCCAAGTGCCCATCAACTGGAACCTAGATAAAGAAGATGTGTTTTTTTTATAAAATGGAGTACTACTCAGCCATAAAGAGTGACAAACTAGAGACATTTATAGCTAAATGGATGCATATTGAGGCCATACACTTAAGTGAAATAAACAGGACACACATGTGTAAATACCGAATAGTTTCTCTAGTGTGAGAAACTAAAAGTGTTAATAAGGATTAAAATGATTAAAACAAGTAATTGATAATTTAAAATAGGAAGATAAGGTCCAAAGGGTAGGAGAAGTGGGAGGGGAAGGGGAAAGGAAAAATTATGAGAAAAGGAAAAATGGAAACAAAGTCTTTGTAAATAGGGAAGAGCAGAGGTGGTGAAGGGAGGACAGGGAATGGGGACAAAATAAGAACCAAGATACATCATGTAGAGGTACAAGTACCCAATGATAAATGTAAATATATTGTATACTTAAAATGTACCAAGAAAAGAATTTAAGGAAAAAAAAGAATCAAGTGCTTATGAATTTTTAAAATATGATTCCATTTATATTAAGTTCAATAGTGGGAAAGATAATTAACATATATGAAGATGAAGTAAGCAAAAACTATAAGGAAATGCAGCAAACAGTGAATATAAAATTTAGGATAATATTACCACTGGCTGGAAGGAAGAAAGAAAGCAGTAAGGAAAGGGGCACACAGTGTGGTTAGGCGCCAGGTAATATTCTATTTTTCAGTCTGAGATGTTTATTATATTGTTTAAAATGCATAAGTACATACATTTTAAGCACTATTTTGCTTCTATATTATATTTCATATCCACAAAAACTACTTTCCTCTAAAGAAATATAAATTACGTTTTCATCTAAGGATCCAAAAAAAAGAAATATTTTGTAATTTACAGCCACCAACTGAAAGACACATCTAATAATTATTGCAAATCTATCTCATTCAAAGTTTAAACAATAAATTCTTGTATTTATACTACCAAAAACCTCCACTGTAGATAGTCTGGATAAATCCAAAACTGAAAAGGCATGCATGTTTCTTCCATGAGCTTCCGTCAGGTCCTAGATGGAAGGCCCTAGACGGAAGGGGAGATCAGAACCTCCTTGAACTGCTCACCTGATACTTTGGTCATAACTCCTACTTAGGAGAAAGTTTTCCTTCTCGCATAAGAAGAGGGCCCGGATACTCCCAACATGGCCTCAAAACACGATGGGTAACTCCTTGACTTGAGGGATGTCCAGAAGCTGGATCTTCCGATTAGATGACACAGCTACCAAATCTCCCCCAGAAAAATGGATGACTCTGTTTTGGTCCCACCTGTGTTTCAGGGTTGTGGGGGGAGGTTAGATAGTGCATGAAGGAAGAGTTAGTGTCCTTCTTGGACCTTACTAAGCACTCTAACTTTTCCCTATAGCAGTGATAAAATAGAAAATTCAGAGCCTTTCAACAAGCAGAAGGCAAGGCCGAGTACTAATGGGCCCTGATAGATCCTACCTCTCACCATCATAAAATCTATTACTGGTAGATTTAAAATCTAAAGACATAGGTAAAGTTATAAAATATAAACATAAAAATATTTTGTGAGTGTGTACCAACTCCCCAAGAGAAAGAATAGAATATGTGATATTTCCCAGATTTAAAATCTTTTCTCAGGGAAAACCTCAAAGAACCCCAATTATGTGCTGCACTTCTTTTTTCTTTCCCTCTCTCTTTCTCTTTCTTTTCTTTCTTTCATTTATTTTCTTAACCAATATCCAAGGAACATTTATTAGGTTTAAAGTTCTATGCTAGTGGGAACTATGGGAAATACAAAGATTAATAAAATACAAACCTTGCTCTCAATAAGCTTAGAGCAAATAAAGCCAGATGAGTTTAATTACTAGCAAATAGATGACTAAATAAGACATTTTTTATTGCAAAAGGGGATGCTATATTTTAAGTATACTAGAACTACAGAGAAAAGTGGATTATTCCAATAAATTAGAACCTATAATCACTAAATATGAGGGTAAATTTTTGGCATTTTTCTCTTAATTTCATCTTTCATGTTTAGGGTTCAACCAACTAAAGAGCAATTATTACCACACTATCCATAAAAACTCTGCCTTTCCATACTAACTGGCCTATTTCCAAGATGCAATTTGTTAATAAGATTTGTGGCCAAAAACAATGTAGAGGTGCCCTCCACAAAACCTTGTGACTAAAGAGTGAAGGCCTAGGCCTGAAGTATGACAGAAAGTTGATTATTAAAGAGCTTTCTTGTGGTATAGCCACATGATGTCACACAATCAATCATCATAAATGTAATTTTCGTATTTAACATGCAAAGATATTCACAGTGCTTTGCTGGACTCAGTTACAAAATATGTAACATAAACCCATTTCTATTTAAAATATGTATTATGTATGAAAGAAAAATTCTAGAGGACAGACATGAGTATTAGTGGTAGTTATTTCTGGTTGACAAAATTATAGAAGATCTTTGCTTTTCTCTACACATCTTCTGTCACGTGGAGGGTTTTTTTCAAACAAGCATACTCCCAAATTGGGATAAGACAAAAAATCTTTAAAAAGAAAGATTTTTATGCACATTGCACGTGCAAAATGTTGTGGTCAGTATATTCAAAATGTATAAAGGTAAAATGTCCTTTCCTAATAGCTGAGAATGGTGCAAGATCCAAAGGGGAACTAGGGTTAGTTCTGGGCTGAATCTAGAGGTGAGGTGTTGTCTTTCCAAGTCAACAGGGGTCAGGAGACCCTTAACATGCCAGTGTGAGTATTATTTGAAGGTTCCCAAAGACCTAGATTTGACCCCAGTACTTACATATCAGAGAGAATGAGGATATTGTAGGTCCCACAGGAAACATTTCTCTCCTCCATCAAGACCTGCTGAGTTTCCTGGTTCTGGTATACAGTCCACAGGTGCTAGTCATTCTAAAAACGGAATACTTAGAGTCAAAATATGGTATCAACGCGCCCCAGGGTCCCAGATGCCCTCTCTAGTCTTTCCTGACTAGGGCAAAAGGGCTGATGCATTCTTCCTTTTAAAGCTGTGACTGCTGCTTCACAGTGATGGGGGGCAGAGAGGAGTGGGACATAAGCAGGCATCAAAGTAAGCCATGAGTTAGAAAATGCAAAAGTCCTAATTCACCTTTCACCTCTCTCTATCTTCGACATGTTCAAGTCTATGAACTTTCAAGGCTAAATTCCAAATTTTGCTGAGGATACAACTTTCCTAAAAATGTGCTCACAAAGGATATACTTACAACATAAAATCACAGTACTCTTTGACCAGCCATTTCACTAAAATCAGGGTTTCATATTTGTATTATAGGAACCTGATAATACAAAATACACCAACAGGAACTTCTTCCCTATGTGAAGTTACTGCTACACTCTGGCATTTGAATTTCAAGTTTTCATACATCTCCAATCTTCATTTGTCTTTATAGCTGCCTCACAGAGTAGATCACTTGCCCCAAAGTATTCTCAACCTTTTACAGATGATGTATCTGGGATTCAGGGAGAGAATATAAATTTTGTCAAGTTTCCACAGGGGTGCTATTGCAGTATACGACTATGGTGACATAAAGGAGGGAAGATTGCCTGGAGATCAACAAGACTTAGTTCAGTCACTGAGGGGACCCCAAGGGGCTGTTTCTTCAGCTTAAGAGAGCCTCAGGGAAACAGTATTAAGCTGAGACCTGTCCAGTTATTTATTTGTAACTCAAGGACGTGAGAACATAGATGTAGAAGAAAAACACTTGCAACATTTGTATAGGAGTTTTGGACAGGGGACAGGGAAGGGATGGGATGGTTTGGGTTGTGTTGCAACTGTGCCCTTTGGTTGGGGAATAAGCTCTTCAGTTCATCACAGTTTCACTGTCCTTTATTGTGCACACCACCTACTCCCTCATCTGTGTGACCTGCTTGGCCTCTATAGACATATGAGCTAAGTAATCTCTGGACCCTTCTAGTTATCAAATTCTAAATTTTATCACACAGCTTTCCTTGTAAGATGTTATCCTTCATTAAGTATCCTTTGTGAGCTATCTGAATAGAGTTCAAAATAGAAGGAGATTCAGCAGAAAGGAAGAAGCAGGAATCTAATGATCTTAGTACATTGCTCTGGGAGTCAATGTATGATGTCCCAAGGGTCTTTTCTTTACTCTTCTTTACTGCTACCTAAGAGCTGATAGGGGGGACTTATAATTAATTCTCCCCTGGAAGTGAGAGATGAGGAAACTGACCATCTGGACCAGCACTGTCCCTGCCTCTACATTTTGTTCATTTCTGAGCAGCAGACTCAAGTAACCAGAACATACATGGGATTCTAGGGCTGAGGGGAATCCTGGCTATCGGTGATGCTGCTCCTGACCTCTGAACTTTCCATTAAAAGACTAGGTACCAGGAACATAGGACATGGCCATAGAATCTGAAATAAGGAAGAATCCTGAGAGGACAACCCAATCAATCCACTCATTAAAACAGTTGTGGATATATGGAGACTTATGGAGAGGAAGTAACTTGCAAGTGGGTAGCAACACAGAAAAACTCTAATCTTCCTTAGGGAATGGTTCCTCCCATGACTCTGTGTCCATTCTTGAGTCTGGATATCAGCCTTCATTGGCCAATAGAAAGATGACCCTCACTGATACTTGTCCCACATGTCAATAAAACCCACCTTTGTTCAGTTTCCACTTCTGATTTTTCACATGCATGCGCTTCCCATCATCTGTCATTTTAGGAACTGGGATAGGAAGCCTGTTGGCGTAATTGGGTTCTATTCCTCTTGTGTAGGACCCCAAAAAAAAACCCCAGAAATTCTTGGATATCTACACTCTTGTGTTTATTGCAACATTATTCACAGTAACCAAGATGTAAAATTGGCCTACATGTCTGTTTTGGATAAAGAAAATGTATACACAATGGAATACTATTCAACATAAAAAAGAAGGAAAGCTTGTTATTTCCAACAATATGCCTGGAGGTGGAAGACATTGTGTTAAATGAAATAAGCTAGTGACAGAAAGATAAATACTACATGATCTCACTCATGTGTGGACTCTAAGAAAGTTGACCTCAAATGAGTCAAAATTAGACTAATGGTCACCAGAGGCTATAGTGGTTAGGAAGAAACAGGAGACAGAACACATTGGTCAAATGACACATAAATATAGTTAAGTAGTTGGAATAAATTCAAGATATCAATTGCACAGCAATGCAACTATAGTGACAATACATTGTATTCTTTGTAAATGCAAAGAGTATTTGCACTACAAAAATGAGAACTATGTGAGGTGCAATGTATCTGATAGTTAGCTACATTTAACCATTCCACAATGTACATACACTTCAAAACACCACATTGAAATGGAAACAAAGCTTTTGTACATAAGGAGGGGAGGGGGCTTGTGGGGGGGAATGGGATAAAATGAAATAAAATTTATTTTTAAAAACACCATATTGTACACAATAAATACTTGTAACGTTATCTGTTCCTTTCGAGAAAATTTTTAAAATATTTTTTTAAAAGAAATGATTATTCTTCACTCCTACTGTCCAGGAGGAAAGAAAAAATCTAGTTGTTGGTAAAACCTGAAGGTGGGTAAGCATTGGCTAATAAAGGAAGGCCCAGACCTAGCCGGTTACATCAACTGTATGTGCCGACAAGTCCAGGATGGTAAATAATACTAAATTCCTGGAAGGAGACCAGCAGAAGACTGTCAGCAATTTCCAAACAATAGCAATAACATGTCTTACCATGCCTGCTTCCTCTCATTCTTTGTCATCTATCTCTGCTGGAAAAAAAAAAGAAACCCAAGGTACCAAGATTGCATGGTTTAAGGGTTAAGCTTCAGGCAAGAAACCAAAAAGTAAAAATTCCAGATATGATTACCATCAAGAGGAAAACTTCAGGTTACTCTAAACATACTTTGTGGTGCTAAAAACTATTATGTTCCATTTGAGACTGATTCAGAAGCATATTCATGGCTTTCTTATTGTGTAAACTCCAAGATAACTCCCTAAAAGGAGGGAAAAGAATTCCTTGCTTTGTGAGTTGTTTTCTTTTTTTTTTCAGTTCTGGGGATGGAATCCAGGGCTGTACACAAGCTAGGGAAGTGCTTTACCACTGAGCTACACCCCAACTTTGTGAAGTGTTGGAAAGGTCCTGCATGTCTGCTCCTCAGAGGTTTCTATACATGTTGTTCCCACTAGATGCACTGACAATGAGAGGGCAAGTAGCAATCAGTACAGAGTCCCAACCACAAGAAATTGGCTGCTAAAGCCCAAGAAGCTGCAAATGCAGAGTGGAAGGCCATCTGAGGGTCTACTAGCAAGATGGAAAGGCTCATAGTCATGTCAACCTCTGCATAGAAATGAAGCTGGTTTCCAGATATGTTCTCCTGCATCAGGAGTACCTGCAGGAGGACAATCTTGTACTGAATGAAGGTGTGCGTGGATAGGTCCATCTTGACTTGCTGAGCTAGGGTAGCCCAGTGCTGACTCACAGAAGCACATTTGTTCAGGGTGTTTTTGTCCAGCATTCCTGGGGAAAAAAAGAAGAAAGATGGACTTGAAATCCCAGAACTGGGCCAGGATTGGAGTTCTCTTAGAAATCCCTTCATCCACCCCAGCATACTTAGAATGTACTTGGAGAGGTGGACAGGCAGGTCACGGATAAAGTCACGGTATTTGCTAAACTCAGAAGACAGGTCTCTGACATCATGCAGGTCCATCAACAGATTGCAGAGATTATCCCCCAGCCTGGACATGCCTGCTTTTCTGGAAAATAGTTCATTCATCTCAAAAATACACTGGAGCGAACTCTTCCATTGTTCCTCTGTGAAGCCAGAGAAGGAGGCATGACTGAGTTATTTCTGCAGTAATTCTAGAGCCAGAACAAATCTGTATCAAAAGCTCTTCCCCAAAATAAAGCTCCTCTGGCAATATCCTGAGGCTACTGGACTCTTCTCATCTTTTCTGCCACATGGAAATAGAACTTCCTGACCCAAATATGCCAGCACTTTTCAGCCTTCTTAGTTCAAGGTGATACCTATAATAGCAAACTCTAAAATGGCATTGTGTCTGGAATTGTCTTGAAAATATCCCAGCAGAAAAAAAGTTAAATAATTTTAAAGAGGAAGGGCAGCCATGGTGCCACATGCCTGTAATCTCAGCTATTCGGGAAACTGAGGCAGGAGGATCACAAGATCACGGCCAGGCTGGACAATTTAGTGAGACCCTATCATAAAACAAAGTAAAGAAGGGCTAGGGATGTAGCTCAAGGGTAGAGTGCTTGCCTAGCACAAGGTCCTGGGTTCAATCCCTAATAACACACACACGAACACACACACATGCACACACATGCACACACATGCGCGCACACACTCACACACACACAGCCAGTGGGAGGAGGAAAGGGACAAATAAAATCAGATGGGTTGGTCTTGGGGTGTGGCCCAGTGAGAGAACACTTATTCGGCAAGAGTAGGGCTCTGCGTCTAAACCCCAGCACATCTTCCCCATCTCCCCTCGGACCAAATATGATGATTAAATGAGGGAAAGAATAACAAAGAAACCAAAAGACTATAGATGTTAAATGGATATTAATTTCCAAAATCCTTTATCTCCGGATGCTATTGCCTTGTCAGCCCCTCTACCTCCTTGGAGACTTCCCAATCTCATATACATAGAATCTTCCACTTACATAGGGTTGCATCCCCCCAAATCTATTGTAAGTAAAAAAATACTGTAAGTAAAAAATATATTTAATAACTCATAACCCTTTAGAAAATAAAAAAATTACAATTCAAATGATCATAAGTCTAAATGCTTCCTGACTTGGTTGGAGTTATATTCCAATATGCCCATTGTAAAGTCAAAAAAAACTTATAAGTCAAACCATCTAAATCAATGACCATCTATATTGGCTTTCTTGCCAAAAGCTGACTTACCATTACTAGTTCCTTCTCTCTCTGAATTTTCAAGTACTTTTATTTCCTAAGGATCTAGACAAAAGGAAGGATGTGGGCCTGGTTCTTGCCGTCCAATGAACATGTGACGTTTCTGACTTGGAATTGTAGTCTTTCTCAGGGAAATAAACCACATCAATGGAGTCATCACTGAGCCCTGCAGAATAAAAAACCAAGACAAGTTTGCCCTTCAAGCAAGTATTTGGAGGAAAATGAGATAGGGAGAAATTATTTTATTTTTTTCTTTCTTTTAAATACATTAAATCTTTCATGTCTGTAGTTTCTACTTCCTCAGATTCAACAAACCACAGATTGAAAATATTCAGAAAAATATTGCATCTGTCACAAATATGTGGGCCAGGGATTTAGCTCAGTGGTTCCACCACCTGCCTCAAAAGCGCAAGGTCCTGAGTTCGATCCCCAATACCAAAAAAAAAACCCATAAAGTGTTGGACAAACATGTACAGACTTTGTTGTTTCCAATGTTCTCTAAACAATACAGCATAAAGTCTACTTATATAATATTTGTATTGTATTAAGTATTATAACTTATCTAGAAATTATTTAAAGGATATGGGAGAGTTGCAAAGGCTTTATGCAAATACTGCACAATTTTACATCAGGAACATGAGCAACCACAGACTTTGCTATCCAAGGAAATTTTGGAGTCCATCCCCCAGAAGTACAGAAACAACTTTATACACAAAACAGACCAGAGAAGTTATGTCTATTTTTATTTGGGGCCTCTGAGTTTCTATGCAAAGATCTCCAAAAATCCCCTACAGACTTTACCAGCCAATCTACAATGCAAAATGTATTAGAGCTCTATATGCAAGGAGAGAATGAGATGAGCTTGGGACTGCTTCTCTGAAGCTCTCGCTGAATTTTTTTCAGTGATATGAATAACTGCCCTTGTATCACATTAGAAAATTTAACTTTTTTTTTTTTTTTTGAGACAGGGTCTTTCTAAGTTGCCCAGGCTGGGCTTAAATTTGCAACCTTTCTGCCTCAGCCTTCCAGAGTTCTGGGATTATAGGCATATGCCACCACACTAGGCAAAAACTTATCTTTTTAAGAGAAAAATCTCTCCTAGGAAAAGAGAAAGGTTACTGCAACCTATAACTGGACTTATACAACTGTAATATAAATAGCCAATTCCCAAAGCGTGTGATGCCTTTGAATGCAAAACACAGAAGCACCTCAGGTGTGTCTCCACAATATAACAAAGATGCTTGGGAGAGGGTACTTGCTTCCAACCCACTCCTAATACCAAGTCTCTGGCATCTCTTCTGGGGTTTTTTGTTTTGTTTTGTTTTGTTTTGCTTCCCTGAACCAGCTGGCCAAACACTTCCAAGATTCTCCCCTCGATACCCTGTACAAATGATGCTCAAAGTGAGGTCCCTTACCCAACAATACCAGTGACAACTGGAAATTTGTTAGAAATACATAATCTTAGACCCCACTTCAGACCCGTGACTTTGGAAGTTCTGGCAGAGAAGTTCAACAATCTATATTTTAACAGCCCTCCCAGAGACTGATACAAGTTACAGTTTGAGAACTATGCCCCGGACTAATTTGGACCTTTGCTACCTCCAGCTTTGAATAAACTCTACTTTGAGGTTTGATTTTATGCATAAGGCAAAGAGCATGATGGAATGGGTATTTGATAAATCCTAAGTTTTGACCCCTTGGCCTGGTTTCTGTGCAGGGCAGCTGAGAAAAGTAAAACAATTTATCATCTTCCCTTTTCTATCTCTCCCAAGTGCAGTCTAATTCCTAAGGCAGCAAAGAAAGAACACCGGGATTTAGAGGGCAGTGGCAGGGACCAGCCATTTCTGGGTCTAAAGTGAGCAGAAATCTATTTTAAATCCTCACAGTAAAAAGTTCTATTTCCTTCGCTTGTGTGATTCTACAGTTTTCTAGAAGGAAGTCACACTCAGCAATTTCTTCTTTGGTAAACAGGATCGAGTATCAGGACAAAGTTGAAACAACCCTGTCTTGTATTCTGCACGGTCTCCATCTGAGTCTCTTTACAGGCTCCTGCAGCCTTACTTCCTGGTCTCAGGGGCCCTCCTGTCTCACAATCTGTGGCCTTGTTTACCTGTGATATTGTTCCACTTTCTCTGAAACAGAGCTCTGATCACATCAGCAGCAGTGAGCAGTAATTTGGGGTCGCACATTTGCAGCAGCAGGAGAGTGTAATTTGCCTTAGTCCGGTGGGTGCTGGCACGAAACCAGTACAAGATCTCCTTCATCTCTTGTTCCATATTATCCGACATTTGATTCGAGGAGAACTTCACAACTTTCCCCTCCTTCCAGTTTAGGTTAATCCGAGACCTGTTATAGATGAAATCCTTTCCCTGGGTGGTCTGCAGGATATTTTGGAAATAGTGTAACAAATACAAGCTATTTAACTGCTGTAGAACGCTAACTAGAAACTTCCTCTGCAATATACCATTGATCCTTTGGAACCACTCTTTAGTAGAAAAGATCTTCCTTGCTAAAATACTCGTTTCCACTTCTGGCACACGGGAATCAAATCATTTCCCCTCTCACATTGAAAGTAGGGGGCATTTTATGAGCCTCGGTTCCATGTTTTCTATGATCCTGAGATAATCAGTTCATTTTATTCTTCTTGCCCCTTACCAACACCACCAAAAACCAGAAGAAGCACAGGGGAAACAAATAAATACCCCACTTGAGAGTTTTGTCTTATAAACATCTCCTGGAGAAAAAGTAAATGGCTGCACTACCAGATGGAAAACTTATCTGTTCCAGAAACTGCCGGTAGAAGCCTGGCTTTTTGTACTGACCTCCTTGGAAACATGACTTTACCGTAAATCTCCTAAACCTATCATTGCAAAATGTGGAGGCAGTTGCCATATATTCTGAAAGAGTTCGTCATCTCATTTCTAGAGCAAGAATGCTGTTAAATCAAATTAAAGAAATAAATAGTCTCTCTTTCAAAGGAAAAAAATATATTCTGAAGCTTGATGTTGAATTTCAATTGTTGGTATTGATGCCCTTTAAATATTCATGAATATAAACATAAACTTCTTACGTTTATAAATGTTTGGTTATAAAAAGCTATCTCGTTCCGGGGCCCGCCCCGCTGCTTCCTGTAGGGTCTAGTCGCGGGGTCTGGAAAGGTGGTTTTCGTCGCCATGGCAGCTACCTTGATCCTCTCGTTGGCCGGCCGTGTCGGGGCAGCAGTCGCGAGACTTGGGTTCGTGACTCGGGGGATGGTAGGCCCAGGACCTACCGGTCGCGAGCCCGACCCCGATTCTGACTGGGAGCCAGAGGAGCGGGAGCTGCAGGAGTTGGAAAGGTATCGGCTCCTTCGCAGGCCCTCAGCCTGAAGCAACGCGCCGCGTTCCGGCGCTCCGGCCCGCGCCCCCTTGTCGCCGAGTGTCCTGCCTCCGGGTCCGCAGCAGCCCTACTGTATTCTCTTTTTACGTGTTGTGAGGGCCGCAGGGCTGGTGTTCAATTTCCTAATGATTTCAGGTCCCTTTGCTAGTGACGTTATTTCATCATCCGTTTAGAGAGTTCGACTTGCTTACAGGCAGTTATTGTTTTAGGTGTTCAGATTCTGGGGCGGTGTACACAGCACTCTAAACTGCTAAACATGGCTCAGTTGTCTTTGCGGACTGAGAAGTCGACTGGGCTGTCTGAGATTTAGCCCGAGACTCTTCAACACCCATATTGCTTACACGCATGGCTTCTGCCACTGGTTCTCTCTCTTAGCACCCTGAAACGGCAGAAGAAAGCAATCTGACTCCAGAAAATCTGGAGCCAAATGGAGCCGCCAGGTCCCCCTCCCAGAACCCTGACTCGGGAAGCCATGGACCAGATCCGGATCTCACTAAATTGCCCAGGCTGGGCTCAAACTTGCATTCCTCCTGCCTCAACCTCCCAGAATGCTAGGATTACAGAGGGGCACCAACAGGTATTTATACAAGGAATTTGCAGATTCCTGGTCAGTTCCCAGGTTGGCTGAAGGCTTTGATGTCCGCACCGATGTTATTCAGAGGTTTTTAAAAAGTAAATTTGTACCCACTGTGAAGCAGAAACTGAAGCAGGATCAAAAAGTCCTGAAAAAGCCTGGGCTTGCCCACTTGGTGCGGCAGCTGCAGGGCTCTGAAGATAGCACAAAGCCCCTTGGTGCAGGCCATGCTGTATCGGAGTCTTTCCTGGAAGCCTCATCCAGAGGTCAGAGCCACAGCACAGCTCTGACAATACAAGAGCCCAGCACTCAGAGTAGAGATTCCCTATGGAGACAGAAGGGAAGCAACAAAGGAAGCCAGGGCCTGGGGAAGCGGAGCTTTGTGCCTTCACTGTAGCCTCGGATCATCAGAGAAAGCCAAAGTCCTCCATCAGTGATTGTGTGGGCACCAGAAACACTGACAGTAATTTCTTGCCAAGTGACAAGAAGCTGGAAGAGTGGAAGGCGGATGAGCTAGGTGACCAGAACTTTAACAGCAAAGTAGTGCAGAAGGGGCAGGAGTTCTTTGACAGCAGTGGGAACTTCCTGTACAGAATTTGAACCAGAGCATGGCTTATGAAAATACCATATGAAGCACAGCTGGGCAAATAGGGAGCTGCCAGGATTGCTGCCTTTTTCTCCTTTTTTTTTTTTTTTTTTTGAGACAAGGTCTCACTGTGTAGCCCAGGCTGGCCTTGAACTCAGGGGAATCCTCCTGCTTCAGCCTCCTGAGTGCTGGGATTACAGACATCCAGCTAGGATTTCTGCATGTTTTAGTCACTTTGACATAGAAGGGGGCCGGGGATTTAGCTCAGTGGTTCCGGCGCCTGCTTCACAAGCACAAGGCCCTGAGTTCGATCTCCAGTACCAAAAAAAAAAAGACATAGAAGGATGTGATGAGCCTGGGATGTGAGCTACTTGGGTAGAGTGAAGCTTGTGGGAGCACTGCCCCCACCCTGACCCCTGTGGCCCTTCAGTACTCCTCACCCTTCTGCTTGAGCTCTCTGTGTCGAACACCAGTGTTGTATGTGCTGATTTGATGTCTGTGATACTTGTAATATGTTTTGGAAGAAATGAAGAGTTTGCCTTCTGACCTCATTTTCTTCTTGATCAATGAACACTAAGAGTTCTGGAACTGCGTAATCAATTGGTTGTTTTCCTTGTGTGCAAAAATAAAGTAAAATGTAGCGGTCAAAAAAAAAAAAGCTATCTCAATGATCTTAAATATATTTACATTCAGTTTCATAAGTAATTACCAAATAAAATGACAGATTATTAACATAAATTTAATTTACTTAATTCCTTCAGAATGTTAACCAGAAACCGGCAGAAAACCACTCTTTAGTATAAAAAAATTTCTCTTGGCTTGAAAATACACGGGGGGGAGGGGGGGATCAATTTCCAGGTTCAATCACATGCCCACCCACGTGCCCGAGAGGTGGTACAGCTTAACAGTGAAGAGTGTTGGCTCTGAGCCAGACTCCTGGGTTTGGACCCAAGCTCAACTACTTACTAGCTCTGTGAACACAGGCAGGTTATTTAATCCTTTAAGCTTCAATTTCCCCTCTGCAAAGCAGAGACAACAATCATTCCTACTTCTTAGTTCTTATGAGGATTAAATGCACTTAGAAGATTGCCTGATGCATATGTAACCCTCAGGATATGCTATTATCTTATTGGCATCATCATTATTATGGCTGTCCCCTGTTCTCCTTGGGGGATACAGTCCAAGATCCCTATGGATGCCTAAAACTATGGACTGCACCAAACCCTATATATACTGTTTTTCCTACACATACATACCCATGATAAAGTTTAATTTATGTATTATACACACAGTAAGAGATTTACAACAATAATGAATAATAAAGTAGTACAATTATAACAATATAGTAGAATAAATTATGTAAATATTCTCTCTCTCAGAATATCTTATTGATTGTACTCACCCTTCTTCTGATGATGATGTTACTGATGATTCAGACCAAGATTGACTGAGGATAACTGGAACTTCAGAAAACTAAATTGTAGATAAGGATGAATGTCTGTATTGTCATTGCAATTACTGATTCTGGCAAACAATTGAAGTCCAGTACAATGTGTGTAAGTGTGCATATACTACACTGAGGTGCATATAAAGAGGTAATATATGTTTGGGTAATTTTTAATAGAAAAATGACATGAAAATGTAAATCTTACCTGTTTTCTGAGATCTTTACCCTTCAGCTCTGGCTTGTGACATTCAGGAGTGATGAACTGGGCCATTAGACCCAAATCCATAAACAAGTATACATGGCAACTTAGGGAGACGCAAACAGAAAGTTTACTTCTGCTTTCAGTTATGACCCAGAGGGAGTTAAGGGTCTCATTGGGCTTCTTAAAATATTCAATAGCAAATGTAACTGAATGCTAATAATTGGTGAATGTGGATGAAGAAGAGTATCTAGTATCTGAGTGTTCATTGTTCTATTCTTTCAGCTTTTTATGGTTTTGATATTTTTCAAAACAAAAAATAAAACTGGAAAAAAGTTACTGTATCAAATCTGACAATAGTCATCCAGGCCCACTGAGATACACTTCCTACTTCAGACAAGACTACCTTCAAACTGACTCCATTACTTGAGAGACAAATAATCTTAAGCTACCTGGCCTCCCTGAGCCTCAGTTTCTCCTCCTTACTTATGCAAATGGAAGAAATTAAGACAGATAATGAAAATCATACCTATCTTCTCAGATTAGAGAACATCTAGGAGACCAGTTGTTTCTGCTGTTATTATTGTTATCATTGGTATTATGCTAGATGAAACCAACAAGTGTGCATTAATGTATGGATTGCTAGCATTCATCTCAAAAGACCAAGCACAGTTAGAGAAAAGCAGTAAAAATCATCACTGGGTGTGGGCTGGGAATACCAGTCACATGCTGGGGTTAGGAATGAAATCAATTCTAGAAGCTCACCCTTTCTGAGAAAAGTGTAAAAAGACAGAGATAATTAACATCTAATTCATCTAATTCACCAAAGGAGGTGGCAGAAGAGGGAAGCTCAAAACCAGAATGCATAAGATGGGAAGAGCTTTGAGCTAAAATAGCTTCTTTTTTTTTTAATGGTACTGGGAATCGAACTCAGGCTCTTGTGCTTGTGAGGCAGGCAGCAGCACCACTGAGCTAAATCCCTGGCCCTTAAATAGCTTCTTTTTAAAGGTTCAAATCTATTAGGATTTTGATCTGTGAGACTGGCTCACAATCACCCAACTCAGTCTTCATTTCACATCTGAGCGCTGACTGTGGCTCCACAGAGGGGCACGCACTTGGGAGAGAGAGACTTGGCTCAAATCTCATCTTTGCTCCTTACTGGCTATGTCGCCTGGACAGCCCACTCAGTCCTCTCTAAACTCCAATTTCCTAATCTGTAGAAGACACATGATCTCTACCCTGCAGGATGATGGAGTATGAGGACTTCTGCTCTCTCACCTCATCTCACTTTGCACTACTGCATAATGCTACACACACACACACACATGTGCACACACAAACACATGCACATTCATGCACAGCTTTTTACCTGACTCCATCAGAACTCAATAGGTAGAATTTCAGACATTAGTCTCAGTTCATTCTCCATCCTGCCCCCTGAAACACATCCATGTACCCACATGATTCTCCTCAAACAGTGAGGGATGATGATTTGTTGTCACCATACTCAACAGCTCTTTTTCTAAACAGCTCCTTGAAGAAGAGACACAGGTAAACTCCTGAGAACAGAGGGATGAAGGATGCCCTGCAGCCAGCAAGTGAGAGAGAAAAAGAAAGCAGCTCCTTGCTATCCTCCTTGCTGCCTCTCTGAATCTTGCCTCCTGAAGGGGCTAAACCATGTGCCTGGTTGAGGTATGAGAGTGAAGCCATTTGGGATCTGGTGTTCCAAAGGAGGATGTGGCTTCAGAGGAGAGCAGGACAAGATGGCCAGAGAGATTAGGCCATTTCGGGGAAGTCACATATGGGTACATAAAGAGGCAGGCAAGCAAATATATATCATCTAGGTGAGGGACAGGAGTCCAGGGGTGAAAAAAATCTCTCCAGGAAGGACTTTGGGGATGAGACATAGTTCTGGAGAGGTCTCAAATATACAGGCTACAAGCAGGCCAAAGGATTCATGCCAGTCCTTGATTTCCTTTCTGCTCCTTTCATTCTGATTTGTGATTCTCATTTAATCCCCTCCTCAATCCCACCTCCACCTCCATTTGTTTATCTTTCCCTCCCACATGGTATGAAGAAGCCCAGAAGCCATGGCTGCTGCTGGCTTGGTAAAAGACCATGCATCACCCTCTCCCAGCTCTGCTGTTCTGACTCATGCAGCACCAGAGGCCCTAAGACTGTCCTGGTCTCAGCCCAGCCCTTCTGTCTCTCCAACAGCCACCTGCCCTGACTCAGGAAAAATCACAGGCTTCAGAGTGGGAGGAATGGGATGAAGCTGGGACCTGCTATGAAGCAGCTTTGTGTCCCTGGATAATTCAGTTGTCACTCTCAGCCTGCTCCTCCCCTTTCATGAAATAGAGAGCATCATCTCATCTGGCTCATGGGTAGCTGCTAGAGTCAAATGAAGGGACTTTCACCCCATGTCAAGTGTGGTTATCAGCAGCAGCAGCTGTGCTGCGTTATCCATTGCTTTCTCATCACATGATACAGACAGCACCCCTAATCCAAAGAAACAAAATTGTAAGATTTCCAAATTCCAAAACTTGTGTTGATGTGATGCCACAAGTGGAAACTTTCATACTGTTAAAACTTTGTTGGGCATACAAATTATTTTAAATAGTATATAAAATTTCCTTCAGGCTATGTGTGTAAGGTATATATAAAATATCCATGAATTTTGTAGACTCAGGCCCATCTACAAGACATCTCATGGTGTATATGCAAATATTCCAAAATCTGAAACATCTGAAATCTGACACACTTATTGTTTGGAATAAGGGTTAGTCAACCTGTGTGACATTTGTTGGCAAAGTTAAATAAAAAAAGCTTTTTCTTATAAGATATTAATGAGTTTCCAAGTCACCAATTTGCCTTTTGGAGCAAGTGAGAAGACACGGGTGTACTTGTCAGCTTTGCATCACTATAACTTAATACCCAAGACAATTAACTTATAAAGAGAAAGGGTTTATTTTGGCTCATGGTTTTGAAACTTCCAACTCAAGATTAGACAGACCTATTGCTTTGGGCCTGTGGGAGGAGAATGGTGGGAAGCATATGGCAGAGAAAACTTCATCTCATGGACCAAGAAGAGGAAGGGAAAAGGCCCTCTACCTCCTTCAAAGGTCCTCCCTCAATGATCTAACAACCTCCCACACGGCCTCATCTCCCAATAATATCACCCTGGGGATCAAGCCTTCAACACATGGACCTTTAGGGACATTCATCAAAACCATTGCAAAGGGCACTGGCTAGAAATGTTTTATTATCCAAAAAGTCAAAAACTAAGAGAGCACATAAATGTGCTGGATCTCAAGGAGATAGGATACATGCAGGATGACCAAAAACATCCTTCTCCGTGTACTGAACCTCTAAGGCAGTTGCTATTAGTAGATAAAAAGCAGAACAGGCTCAAGAGGATAGAGATAAGCCAGTGATTCTCAGACCTAAGTGTGCATTGAAATCCCAGGAATTAGTTAAGACAGACTACTGGACCCTACCCCAGCCCCAGAGTTCCTGATTTGGGAAGTCTGGGCTGAGGGAGGAAGAACTTCCATTTTAGCAAGTTCCCAGGTGTGCTGGTGCTGTGGGCAGGGAAACACCTTTGAGAACCACTGAAGTAAACTAAGCTCATGTCTCAAAATCCATGAAAGTAACTTCATTTTAGAAATAAACACAAATTACTTAATTCTTTCACAATTTATTATTGAATAACCTGTAGCAAGTTACAGGAACTTTCTGAGCTGCTAGACTTTTCATCTTCAATCTAAAGAAAAGAGAAAACAGTATCTACATCCCACAGATACCAAGATTAAAGAAGATAAGAGATGGGAAAAGTAAGTTGGGAGTGGAGGCACACACCTGTAATGTCAGCACTAGGAGGTAAAAACTACAGTTTTTAGAGAACGCCTAAGGGACCTCAGCAGAACTTCAGCAAAAGTGGATTTGAAGATACAAAGAGGACCCAGAGCCTCTGATATGTCCAGTTGACTGAATCTACTATTAAAAGTTCTTATTGTTTAAGGAGCTACCAGAGATCATGAAGCTGTCTGTACAATGATTGACTGGTTTATATTTAGATAGGCCTTTAAAATTACACTACAGTGGCTTCTGTAGGTTTTTATAGTCTCTAGTTATCTTTTTAGTATTAATGAACAACATGATCTGTTGGTTAAGGGAACAAAAGTTATCATTAATATTCAGCAAATTCAAAAAAGGATTAGAGAGCTCGTTGCATTCTGAGAGATCATGTGGGGAGTCCAATCTTTCTGTCTTATAGATGAGGAAACTGAGCCCATGAATGGTTATATGAGAGCCAAATGTCATTCATACAACTAGAATTAATCCCAAGTTGAAGACTGAAATAATGAAAAATAAAGAAATGCTATTAGTAGAGAAATACTATTATTTACTAGGTGTGGTATGCAGACCAGGAGACTGCCTCTGAGTGAACATTGACTCATGGGACTTCCTGAGCCAATCCCCACCTCCCACCTCATCTGTCTCCTCCAGCTTCCCAGGGCCCTACCTATATGTCCAACAGTGAAGGCCAGAATTTCAGGGTGTACATTAACCACCTGATACACAAAACCTTGATAGCATAACAAAAAATCTGGAGCATCTTGTGGAAGAATAAAATTTCGCTTCAAATTTTGACTGATTGACTGGAAAATGAAGAAGGAGGAGCGGGAGGGAAGAGGATCTGCAGAACAATAAAGATTTTATATAAAATCACAAGAGCACCGTTCAATATGAATGTTCTACAGTGAGGTTCTATAGCTAGAAGCTGCTGAGTAATGTATAAGTGTTAGTTGCAACTTGGCCATGATAGCTTAGTAGAATTTTTGAAAATTATTTTTATATGAGACAAAAAAAGCATGAATTCACTCACACACACACACACACACTCCTTTTACAAGTAACCATGAGGGCCATTAGTTAAATTGTTAATTGGATAAAAAGGGTTTTAACCTTGAATAACCAACCATGACTAGTGATGCTTGGAGCTTGTTAAATCACCCACTCTCTCCTTCTTCTTTTCTAGTACCTGGACTTCCTTCTGAGGGAGTGTGGTTTTTTCTCAATAAGACTATGAGATAACCCAGAAACAGAGATAAATATTGAGGATGTCCACAAAGCCTTAATGGATAGCACTCTATTTAAGCCATGCACAATCTGCGCCCTACGTGTGATTTCAGGTATATACAATCCAATGAACCTCCCTCCAAGGGATTCCTGCCCTGCCATCAAGATGTCTAATGATAGCTACCAAGGAGGAGTCATCAGTGCCAAAATCTGAGGAACCTAGAAGCAGGAAATATGCATCTTTCCTTCCATCTTCTGAGTCTAAGGGGACAGATTGGTAGCCTCTGAGTGGAGGTTGGCTGAGCCTTGGCTGAGGCCTTGGGGAGCAGCCAGGAAGCAGTCAGTCACCAACACAACACAGAACTCACTCACTGAAGACGGCCCAAGAAAATTATTAAATCACAAGCAGTGCAACTGGACACAGAAATGAGGACTCCATCTATTTTTGTCTTAATATGTGAATATTTTCTACTTCCATTTAAATCAGTACACTATGATCAAAGGACAGTTATCTTCTGGTTTATTCTACCACAGTGCCTAGCACAGAGGCTTGTGTGTTGTAAGTGGCACGTTGCATATAGAATCAATTTAATTCGCAGACATTCATTCCAAAAACATGCTGAGCTGGGATGAAACAGACTCTGTTTGATTGTGTTCCCCAGAAAGCATGTGCTGGGAACTTAACACCCAACACATTAGTGTTAGGAAATGGGGCCAAATGGGAAGTGTTTAGCTGATGAAGGCCTCACTGTTGAGAATGCTTTAATGGTAATTATAAAAGGGCTTGAACCTGAGAGTTCTCTTTCTAAAGTGCTCTCTCACTCTTTCCCCTTCTACCATGAGATAAGGCAACAAGAAGACCCTCACCAGATGTGAGCCCCTTGATCTTGGACTTCCTGACCTCCAGAACTGTAAAAATTTTTTTTTTAATTTTCTTTATAATTTACTAGGTGTGGTATTCAGTTATAGCAACACAAAACTGAGTAAGACAAAGAGATAAGCAAATATCTACCACTGAGGAAACATTAGTGTCTTACCATTTCATTATAAATCTTGGGAGCATGTAGAAATTTACTCAGGATTCATAAATTCCTGGAGCAGAATGCCATATGTGCTTGGATTTCGAAAAGTTAAGACAAGATTAGGCAGTGGCTAAAGTTACATTCTCACTGGCCTGGTAATGGAACAAAATAATCTGGCACCAAAGCAAGCTCTTGATGAGTTCATGTTTAATGTTGGTTTTGTTTTTAGTTAAGTCTGTCTACCCAATGGAAAAGCAGACAAGGGTTCATAAATAAAATGCACACACAGCTAGGGAAAGTGCAAGAGAATACAAATAGGCTTTGGCTCTCTTTTTTTCTTTCTTTTTTTTTTTTTTTGGTACCCGGGATCGAACTCAGGACCTTGCGCTTTCGAGGCAGGCATCAGAACCACTGAGCTAAATCCCCAGCCCCTACTTGGTTTTTATTTACTTGTTTTAGGAAATTTTTAGTTTTAAGAAAAAGAAAAAGAAAAATGTTATGTCATCACTTAAGACAATGACAGAAAGGAAGTAAATACTACATCAATTCTTAATTTTGATTTTTTATATTAAGGTGAAGGGTTTTGAACCTGAAACTAACAGACAAAAAGAGACAACAGTAGTTCTACCTAACTCATCTTCTAACAAGTTTAGTGTTTCTGTTTTAATATTTAGATCTTTAATCCACTTCAATCTTAGTTTAGTGCATGGTGATAGATATGAATCTAGTTTTAATCTTTGGCAGGTTGAAATCCAGTTTTTCCAACACCATTTATTAAAGAGGCTATCTTTCCTCCAGTGAGGGTGGTTGGATCCTTTGTCAAAGATGAGGTGGCTGAGTATGTCTGGAGTTGTTTCTGCATCTTCTAATCTATTTCACTGATCCTCAGCTCTGTTTCTTTGCCAGAACCATGCTGGTTTTATCACAGTAGCTTTGTAGTATAGTTTTCAATTGGGGATTGTGATACCCCCGTCATGTCTCTGTTGCCTAGAATTGGTTTTGCTATTCCTAGGTCTCTTCTGGTTCCAAATGAATTTTTGGATTGTTTTCTCTAGTTCTGTGAATAGTTTCTCTAGTGTGAGAAACTGAAAGTGTAAATAAGGATTAAAATGATTAAAATGAATAATTGATAATTTGAAATAGGAAGAAAAGGTCCAAAGGGGTAGGGGAAGTGGGAGGGGGAGGGGAAAGCAAAGAAGGGAAAGGAAAAATTATGAGAAAAGAAAAAAATGGAAACAGAGTCTATGTAAATAGGGAAGGGTGGAGGGGGTGAAGGGTGCACAGGTAATGGGGAAAAAATAAGAACAAAGATACATCATGTACAGGTACAAGCACCCAATGATAAATGTAAACATATGGTATACCTAAAATGTACCAATAAAAGTATTTAACCAACAAACAAAAAGAGAGAGAGAGAGAGAGACAACAAGAAAATGTAGTACACACCAGGTAAGGAGACAAATAAATGGTTCTTTTTATATAATCTTGTATAGTCTAACCTAGCCAAATTACATCTCAGAACGCTGACACATTTATATGATTACACATCAGGTAGGAATCCTTGAAAAATTAGAAAGAGTGGAGAATAAAGACAGACAATATCGCCTTGACTTTTTAAAAAGAAAAATAAGGTAGATCCTGGAAACAACAGACTAATAAAGTTGATATTAATCCACAGAGGAATCCTGAAGTGGTTTACTAAATATTTTGAGAATTTAGAAAAGACAAGCACCAACAACCCACAGATTCAATACAAACGAGGCAGGACTATTTCATAATAGCTAAAATAAAAAAGATTTTGAATATTCTCACTACAAAGAAATAAATATTTGAAGTGATAGATATGCTAATTGCTCTTATTTAATCATTAGTTATTATATACATGTATTGAAATATCAACCTATACCCCTTTAAGTATGTATAATTATTTTGTGTCAATTAAAAAATTTTTTAAAAACTTTAAAAAAGGCAGGCCATGCTGATCTCATCTTCTCTCTTAAGAGCAATAGCTGGACATGCAGATTTAGCATATATTGATTTCTGTCATTGAAAAAGTCCTTTTTTCTGTTCCGAAGAGAAACAGGCAAAAGGTGAACAACAACATTGTATAGTTCTACCAATGAATAGCTTGTATATAACTAATCTCAGAAAGTATTGGCCAAGTGCTTCAAGCTTCTGGATCTGGTCATATTCTAATTAGTATATTTATCAACAAAGTTAGGATATAAGAAGAAAGGGAGATTGATTCTGCCCATGACACTAGGCTAAGAAGGAAAATCATCAGTCTAAACTACATCAGCACATAGTAATGATGAGGGAATTAATGTAAAAAAATTAAATCCTACATTGTATAAATCTTTAAATACCAATAGGACAGAGTCACTAGAAACAAATCAAATGATGCTAAAGTAATAAACATATATTACTTTACAAGAATACTTGTAGTAGTATCAGGGATTTAGCTCAGTGGTACCACCACTTGCCTCGCAAGTGCAAGGCCCCGAGTTCGATCCCTGGTACAAAAAAAAAAAAAAGCATACCTGCATTATATAGTAATATACTGTTGAGACAAGATCACCAGACTAGTTGAACAGGGAGAGATTTGCCCTAACATAGGTCACAGGAACAGATCTGGAAGTAATTCCACCAGAGGCTTCAGGTTATATCCTCAGAAACCCATTTAAAGACAATTTTTCATTTTGCTGAAGGCTTGATAAATGTTTATCATTAATCTTAGGGAGCTTATCTGTCAAAAGAAAAATGAAATAATCAAAAGGGTGGGGGTTGAAGGAATAGGAACCAGAAAGAAAAGTGGGAAATTTACTGTGAAAACAGGAATATTGGGGGGGGGGGGGAGAGAAGTGCTGTCCACAAATAACTTGAAGAACTGATCTCTGAATGAGAAATTAGACAAGTCCACAATGTCCAGGTGATTTTAGAAGACAGGAGTGAGACCCCTCTCCAGAACTGATGGGATTAAGACTTCAACTCCATGAAGCTATTTCTTCTAATCCTCACTGTCCAAAACTAGAATGAGCTGCTGTGTGAGGTGCTGAGTTCTTGGTCAGTGAATGGCTAGGTGGTTGAGTCAGACATGGTACATGATAAAAAGATGTGCAAACTCTTAGATGTGGTTTTAAGACACTCAATTTCCCTGCTATATAGTTTACCATGTGGTTTATTGCCTTATACATATATTACCTTATACGTAATATTCATGATCTAATGAGGAAGGCAATATATCCTGATGTTCAAAAGTTCAGCAATCAGGCCGGAGATTTAGCTCAGTGTTTCCAGCACCTGCCTCACAAGCGCAAGGACCCAAGTTTGATCCCTGGTACCCAAAAGAAAAAGTTCAGTAAGGGCCATCCAGATTTGAATCCTACCTCTATCCCTCACCTACTGAATAACGAGAGAAACGATGAGCAAATCAGCTAACCACCTTGGACCAGTTTACCCTTTCGCAAAATGAGGATGATATGAATATCTAACCCATGGATCTGCCATGATGATTGAGTTAATTGTTCAAGAAGCACTTAGTAAACTGTCTGGCACAAAGGAAATGGACAGTAAAGTTTACAATTTATTGTTATTTCTCTGCAATCTGCTCCATACTCTGAAGATTCTTCATTAGCAATTCTGACCAAAGGATGATATTCACCTGAGCAGGTAGGAGGTTATCACTAGGAAATGATGGGGGAGACTTTGGTGCCTTAGAATCACTGAAAACATACAAAGAAATACTGTATGCAGCAAAGGAGAGCAGCTGGAGAATCTTCATCATTCACAGAACCACATGAATTTAAAACCAAGCTACCATTGGCAGATATTTCTTCCCCCAAGGCACTGTGCTCTAAGAGGTTGAGGCAGGAAGATCACAAGTTTGAGCCCAACTTGCACAACTTAGAGACTTAGCAAGACACTGCCTCAAAATTTATAAAAGGGGGAGCTGGGGATGTAGCTCAGTACAAATTCCCTTGGTTGAATCTCCAGTATCAAAAACAAAACAACTACTGCCCCATCATTGTGGTTAGCAAAGGCCTGCAAGATAGATCCTAGAATCTAGGGATCAGTCCCCACTGAGGTTGATGCTGGCTTCTTGGGTTCCTCTCCCAGATCCACAATCCGGATGATGTTTTCTTTCTTAGAAAGCCAGAAAGCAGCATAAATTGGTTCTGAAAACTTACAGTCAAACTTGTGAACCAGAGTCATGGCTTCATACTCTACACCATAGAAGGAAAGGGTCCCTCTTGGGAAGTCAACATAGATACCGAGCTTCTGGAAAGGGTCAGCTTTGAGTGGAGTCTCTGTGTCACTGTGCCAGGCTATGTACTCCTTCCCATTCCAATGGAGGCTCCAGGAGAAGTTGTTTCCTGAAATGCAACTGTTGCGTTCTTCTCCTTTCCGGTCAATGCCTTTGCAGGTCACGCCAACATAGGTGCCTGCCCCAGAGATCTCTACCTCAAAATAGTATCTGTGTAGGTACAGACTCTGTTGGGACAGCACTTGCCGCCAATGCACAAACCTAGTTGGGAGGTCTGGATAGGGATGCTCCCAAGGCGTGGTATTGGTGACTTTGTGGTTATCTTCCTGCAGCCGGAGATACCTGTGTGCTGTGTCTGGGTCAAATGTGATGTCACATGCATCTGAGGAAATATAGAAGACAGGGAGAATAGTTCAGGACCTGATAGCATATTCAGACAGGAAGCTTTAAATCCAATTGGAATCCAAAGCATGTATGAGAAAACACCCATCTCCCTGTTCTCTGTTTGCCAAGGCCACAGTTCTCCTAGGAATAGGGGTAGGGAAGACCAGAAAGTGAGAATGCAAGTCATTCTACTTCCTTCCTGCAGGAAGCTCATTTGGTATTGACTATATTATTGCTGACCAAAGTGAGTGAAAAATAAATGCATTCATTCATTCAACAAATATAAATAGAAAGCCAGGCACTATTCTACCAAGTTCTGGTAAGAAATGGGATACAGATACTCATATGCCTACATTTAATCCATTCATTCATTTTTTGAAGTATTTGATTAGTATTTATTATGGTGAATTCACAAACGTTCCCCTAAACATACTCTCTTCCCAGTCCCAGAAAATAATAGCACCTTTTTCTCACTGTCGGTGAAGTCAAACTCAAAGTAATTACTGACATTTCTTTTGTCTTCATCCTCACCCCCATCCTTCTCCACAAACACAGACCACAGAAAGTCCTGTAGATTCTACCCACTACTCTCCAGCCTCTGCTTCAAATCCCATCTAAGCCATTACCAAATCTCACTGAGGCAGGCACAGCAGGCTCCTTAGTAGTTGCCTATAATAATAATAATAATTCAAAAGAAAATACTATGAATATTACTATCAATAATAATATCCAAAAGAGAAAAGCTATGTATAAAAATACCTCTAATGCAAAAGAACATCAATTATAATAGAGTATATTTAATTTTTACTTTAATGTTAAGAATAAAGGGTATTTGGGTTCTTGTATGAATTATGTTTGTCTATAAAATATAAATAGGATTTTTTCAGGAAGCAGGAAAGAATAAAGAAAAACTGTGTGGAAGCCAATAGGTTTTAGGAAAAAAACAGGAGCTGCAGCAAGAGTATTTACTAGCATCTGGGATCATAAACACACACACACACACACACAGACACACACACACACACACACACACGCAGAAAGAGAGAGAGAGAAGCCAGGCATAGTGACACATAGTAATCCCAGCTATTTGGGTGTAAGAAAATCACAAGTTTGAGGCACTACCTGGGTGTAAGAGAATCACAAGTTTGCTGCAATTTAGTAAGACCTTGCCTCAAAGTAAAAAATAAAAAGGACTGGATATTGTAGCTCAGTGGTAGAGCACCATGAGTTGAATCCCCAGGTCCCCCTGCCAGGAGAGAAAACCTCATGGACTTGTTGATTATCACAAAGTAATTTTAAAATGTAATTTTAATTGACAAATAAAAATTGTGTATATTTATGATGTACAACATGATGTCTTGAAATATGTACATATTCTGGAATGCCTAAATCAAGCTAATTAACACATATGTCACTCACATATACCATATGTATGCCTTTTTGTGGTGAGAACATTTAATTGTCAACTTTCAAATTTTAATGTATTGCTATTAACTATAGTCATCATGTTGTACAACAGATCTCTTGAACTTGTTCCATCATGAAATATTGATTAGAAATATAGTGGTTTTAAAAATGCTAACAGACAGCACTTGGGAGGCTGAGGGAAGAGGATGACAAGTTTAAGTCTCTCCCAGGCAACTTGGAGAGACGCTGACTCAAAAAATTAAAAAAGGATGGTGTAAAGTGTAAAGGCCCTTGGTTCAATTCCTTGTACTGAAAAAAAAAAGCTAGCTAACAGCCCTGGTCAATATCACACAATGACAGTACAATGGATCTGATCAAGTAGACTTTAAAATGGACCATTTGGTAACTGGCCCTGACTAAAAGTGCCAGGGTCACAAAAGATAAGGAAAGACTGAGGAATTGACTCAGACTCAAGAGAACTAAGGAAAAATGGAAACGTGTGTTACTGGATTGGATTTGGGGCCATAAAAACTGACCTTGAGCCAGGCATAGTTGTGCTCACCTGTAGTCCCAGCACTTAGGAAGCTGAGGCAGGAGGATCATAGGTTCAAGACTAGCCTGGGTACCTTCGCAAGACTCCGTTGAAATTTTTAAAAAAAGGTCTGGGGATACAGTTCAGTGGTAAAGCACTTTGCCTACCATGCACAAGGTCCTGGGCTCAATCACCAGTACAAATAAAAAGGGGTGGGAGATCATAGACATAATAATTGATGAAACCTGAAAAAATTTTGTAACATTAATGTTAATTTCCTGGTTTTGATCAATGTACTGTGGCTATATAAAATATTGCCATTTGGAGAAGCAGAGTGAAAAATATAAAGAAATTCTTTGTCCTATTTTCTACAGTTTTCAATTACTTCAGAGTGAAATTTGTTTAATTAAATTTTTCAAAGTGCATCATTTAATGAGAGACAAGCAGTTTCAAGATCCTGAATCCTCTTAGAGAAATAGTGGTTCTTGCTTTAGCAAAGCTTTACACTGACACCAGCAAGTGGGCAAGGGGAAGCTGTTTACAACTTACATTGGAGGAACTCTTCCCTGGTTCTGGGTTCAGGCTTTGAGGTTCGATACTTGGGCTGAACAATGGCAGACACTTGCGTTCTGATGCCATACTCTAGAAAATCAGAGTTGTTAATGCACACCTGTCCAGGTGGTCAGGAGACTCTGAGAAGCAGGACACCTTGGCTACCCTTCCCTAGGCCTCCTGAGCAATAAGGGGCTGACACCTAGACCCTGGACCACACTCAATGGACTAAACAAAGTCTGCTAAGAAAGATCCCAGACTGACTTGGATTCCACTTAAAATAGAGGCATCAGTAACCTGAGAAGCTAGTCATAGAAATGCCAGCCAATTGCATCATATGACTAACTTATCTTGTCCAGATCTCAATTATAAAATAAAATCAAGATAAGGGTCCCTTAGTCACATGACCCAACCAAGATTGGCTTTGGTAATGGGACATTCCCCTGATTTGCACTCCCCCCCACACACACCCTGGCTTTCTCCTACTTCCCCAGTCAACTACTCTTAGAGGCACACCCAACACAGCCCATGGCCCAGAAAGCTGCTCACCTTCACTGGAAATATCCTGGAGGTTTTTCTTATAGTTCCCCAACAACTGGATTAAGTGTACGGTAGAGTCTGTGATGACCTTGAGGATGCCTGAGAGTTTATCCTTCAACCCTATGTAAATGCTAGGGAAGGCAGTATCTTCGCTGTTCTTAAACTTATAGTACTCCTGCAGAAAAAGAAATGGCAGAACTCACTTGGGGTTCAGTATTTCTTAAATTGGGCTTCTCTTCTCCTTATGTCACTTTCTGCATCTGTAAAAACAGGCTGTTGGTAACGTGTGCTTCACAAAGAAAGTGTTTGGCGAATGTTCACTCAGAATCTAAAAACATAAAAAGCACTTTTCTTTGCTGCTAGACCCCTAAATAAAAATGGAGCTTTTAAAAAAATCAAATGAGAACATGGACTTTTAAAACTCATGAGGTAATAGATGTCCATGAACAGTTCAAATACACAACCCAGACTTGAAACCAATGAATAAAATCATTCTAGCTGTAGCAGGCAATAGAAGAGCTGGTTGCAATATTCTGAAGATCCACAAACTAACTCCCTCAGACAAGATTGCTGCCTTTTCCTTGTTGATTCCATCCAATGCACACTTTTCTGCAATTCATATATTGTCCTTCCAAGTTTGAAAAGTGTTCTCACATAGATAATCACATCAACCCACTAAAGTTCCAAAACAACATGGGGATCAGAAAAGACTGTTTTCAGATATAACACATTGTCAAGACTCAGATGTAAATGAGCATCACAGAGCAGACTGGATACAGCAGAAAACTTAAGTGATGAAAATGGTCATAAGAAATGGTTACTTTCATAAAAAAAGAAAAAAAGAAAGAAAAAGTCCAAACTAGAGAGTTGATAGACAAATGTTTTAATATCACAAACAGATTTGGTACCACACATTAAAAAGCAGCATTTTAATTCAATGGGGAAAAGATAAATGCTTCTATTTTGATTGACTTATAATCTGGAGAAATAATCCCCCACCATGGCCAGAATTTTTTACTCATTAGGTAGAAGCTCTTGGGCAACTCATGACACAAGAAGTCAAATTTTTATCTATATCTTTTGTATCGTGGTATTTAAAAGCAAAGGAATGGAGAGATATTGTCCATATTTTTATCTGTCTGGTCTTGTATGTATTTTTCCATTTTTTTTAAAACAAAAAGTTTGTTGCAACTGGAAGATAATTTTTTTTTCAAAATTACAAGCAAGAAAAATTATTTGTATTTTGGAATATTAGAACTGGAGGAAATAAGGGCTAAAATTGGGGAGATTGGGCAATAGTGTCCAAAAGTTTTGTGTTTCTTCCTATTCTAGGCAAGGAGGAGTGGTCATCCCTATGTCCCGGATTGAATGAATGTTTGAGGCTTTGCAGAAAGGGAAAGACATCTTTGGAATGGTATTTCCTAAGTCACATAGATGACCAGATGGGGGCTGTGTTTAAGAATGGCACCCTTGGAATAGCAGTGGTCCCAGCACCTAGTTATCTACCCAAAGGCCTGTATTTTAGCTTTCTTTAACAGCCACTTAATCTGGCAGTCTGAATCCTTTTCCCCAATTAAATTCTGACTTTCACACTCTGAGAAAACACACCACAGTACTGGGCCATCCTGAACCATCTACCCTCCTTCTAATCTATGTAAATTTCTGCAGTGGTTATCTTATGTAAAATACAGTAAAAGTTTATTGTACATAGTTTCTATTAAATGTTAAAGAAAACATGAAAAAAAAAAGAAGATAGAGAAATAGGAAGTAGGGAGAAGTTCTAATAATTCTCCAAATTATATATTCAACAGTTTCAAAAATATTTCAATACATATGCTAATTTATTTCATTTATAGCACTAGGTCCTCTTAGTTCATTGAAAAGAAAGTTTTTGGTTATTATCTATTTGTTTCTTTTTTGTAAGAGTCTTTTTTGTCTATGACTTGTACTCTAACATTTTGGCCATTCTTTTAAGATTAGGGTATACAGTGTATTAACTAATGCTATTCTTTAATTAATTTGTTATGAAATTATGCTTTATTTTTTCATAGAAGTAAGAGGACTGGTTTTTTTGTTTATGTGTTTGTTGGGGGGGGGGGTTGGTACCGGAGATCGAACTCAGGACCTTTCACTTGCAAGGAAGAAGACTGTTTTTAAAAAATATTTTCTTTATTAATATCTACTTGTATTACATTGAAATAAAAATAAAAAATAAACTGGAGGGAGCCTTGCCAATTCCTTCAAACTGCTGGTGTGATGAGTGAAAAGTCTGAAACCTGGAAAGGTTAAGTGATTTGCAAAAAAAAAAAACCCACAGCTATTTAGTGACAGATTCAGAATGATGGAATTCACCCTCAACCTAGTATTCCTTCCTTGCAAGTTCACATTCTCCAGATCTGGCTCTACTGGCATATCCCCTAGTGTGTAATGACATCCTGTAATGGAAAATTCCATTCCCTCTGTGGAGCCTGACTCAATTGCTCCAGCAGACATAGACACAGCCTGCCTGAAAAGCAGCAGGTGCCCACTCTCATCCAAGCCAGGTAACCCTCACAGAGTTACAGACTACTGGAGTGCTCCTCTGTACTCATCACTCCCCTATCTAAAATCTTTCACAGTCAGATGCCTGCCTGGCCCTGCTAACCTCATCTCGCATCATTATGAGCCCAGCATCTCATAGTCCATCCTTGGGAAAATGGCTTGGTTCCCCAAGCCAGCTGCTACCTCTGTGCCTTGCATATGGTACTCCACCCTCCTGGAACATGCTACACCTTGAGCATACTACACTAACACACCTTCCATGGCCTCCCTGGCTCTGAGCAGTCCTGTCCCCCTGCCTCGTACTCCTGCACTCTGCTGAATCAAGACCTGCCCCCTCTGTTCCCACAGCTCCTGTGCACCCCATTTGGCAAAGGGCAGTCCCATTCACAGATGTATCTTGGGCCTCGTAGAACAAGGGTGCTCCATAGTGCAACTGCATGGATTCCTCCTCCTACCCCACCCCACTTCCACCTCTGTACCTCCAGGAAGAGAACAGTGTTGCTGATGGCTGCCAACCTCTCCAGCTCCTGCTTGCTTTTCTCCATCTCTGCACTCCTGTACTCCAGGTGGGTTTTGATGCCGTTGGCCTGATTCAAAGCAGCTTGTTCCTTTTCCTCCAAGAAGAGCATCACATCAGCCTGGGCCTTCCTCACAGCAGCAAGGAGTTCCCCAAACTGTTCTTCAGCTGCCACCTTTACCTCTGACACTGACACCTGGGGGTTGACCGTGGGGTGGAATGGGAAGCAGACAAGAATCTGTTAGCTTGGAAGGGGCTTCCCAGCCACCATCCCTCCCACTGCTCCCAGCCCACAAGAAAGGGCTCTTGGGTCACCATCCCTACCGCTGCTCCCGGCCCCTGTCCCACCTCACCCAGCTCAGAGGAGGTAAGCCGTGCAGGCGCTAACAGCCCCCGCCCCAGTCGAAATGAGAAAACACATAACTAAGTCTCAAAACCAGACTTCCAGATCACCTACAGCAACCTCAAAGGGAAATGAGATGGAACACTCTGATACTCAACCACCTGGACCCACTGAACTGGCAACAAAAGGGGATCTGGAAAAAATGAAATCAGAAATAATTTCTCAGATAACAGGAGAAATTGTGCCCCTAGTGCAAGACATGATTAATAAATCTAGAGAGGAGCTCAGGAACATGATGGAATCCCAACATAAGAAACAAATGGAATCCATAAAACAGATGCAAATAGATTTCCAGGACATGAAAAACTCCATTGAAAGTCTACACAGCAGAATGAGCCAATGTGAGGATAGAATTTCAGATATAGAAGATAAGATTGTAATTAGTGACCAGGAAAAGAAAAATTGCTTCAAAATTATAAGGGAACATGAGAAATCAATCCAGCAGCTGCTAGATGATGCAAAGAAGAATAGCATAAGACTGATTGGAGTCAATGAAGAAACAGGAGAGAGGGCAGATGACATAAAAAATCTCTTCACAGAAATAATGGCAGAAAACTTCCCAAGCAGGGGAAAAGAGCTTGACATACAGGTAAGTGAGGCATATAGGACTCCAAATAGCCTTGATCAAAAAAAATCTACACATAGGCATATAATTGTTAAGATTCCAGAAACACAACAGAAGAACAAAGTTCTCCAAGCAGTCAGAGAAAAGAAACAAATCACATACAAAGAAAAGCCCATCAGAATCACAGCAGACTTCTCAACGCAAACCATCAAGGCAAGAAGAGCTTGCAATGACATATTCCAAGCCCTAAAAGAAAACAGCCTCCAACCCAGACTGATGTACCCTGCAAAACTATCTTTCAAAATGGATGGAGAAATAAGATACTTTCATGACAAAGAGCACCTTAGGAACTTTGTGAATACCAAACCAGCACTCCAAAGAATTTTACACAATATCCTAGGAACAGACATTGAGGATCACAACCCCAGCAAGCAAAGCAGAATGAACCCATCTGGCATGACAAGAAATTAAATGGAAAGGGGGAGAACCCAACAAAAACAAAAAGTCATGGCAATGACAAGTCAATATGTTTCAGTTATAACCATCAACGTTAATGGTCTCAATTCACCAATCAAAAGAAATAGACTGGCAGAATGGGTCAAGAAGCAAAATCCAACAATATGCTGCATACAAGAAACACACTTAATTCAAAAGGAAACTCATAGACTGAAAGTTAAAGGGTGGAAAACAATACTCCATGAGACAAGGAACCCGAAAAAAAGCAGGAGTAGCTATCCTCTTGGCAGATCAAGTAGATTTCAAACAACCAGTGTTGTTAAGAGAGACAAAGAAGGACACTACATCCTTGTAAAGGAAAGAATCCAAGAGGAAGAGATGACAATCATAAATATCTATGCACCAAACACTAGCGCACCCAACTATATAAAACAAATACTAACAGACATGAAAAGTCATATATGCACTAATACAATTGTAGTGGGGAACCTCAACACCCCACTGTCACTAATAGATAGACCAACTAGACAAAAAATAAGTAATGAAATACAAGAACTCAATCGAACTCTTGAACAAATGAACTTAACATGTTTACAGAGTCTTCCACCCCACAAAATCAGAATACACATTCTTCTCAGCTGCACATGGGTCATTCTCCAAAATAGACCACATACTCACACATACAACATGTCTAAGTAAGTGCAAAGGAATTGAAGTTATCCCCTGTATATTATCAGACCATAATGTGATGAAATTGGAGATCCATAGCAAAAGAAACTCAAAAAATTTCATAAACATGTGGAAATTGAACAACACACTTCTGAATAACCAATGGGTCACAGAGGAAATTAAAGAAGAAATCAGACAGTTCCTTCAATTAAATGACAATGACAATACAACATATCGGAATCTAAGGGACACAATGAAAGCAGTCTTACAAGGGAAATTCATAGCAGTGAATATGCATATGAGGAAAACAGAACGCGCCCAATTAAACAACCTGATGCTGAACCTCAAGCTACTAGAAAAAGAAGAGCAGGGCAACCCCAAAGCTCATAGAAGGGAGGAAATTATAAAGATCAGAGGAGAAATCAATGCAATGGAGACTAAGAGAACAGTACAAAAAAATCAATGAAGACAAGAGTTGGTTCTTCGAAAGAATCAACCAAATTGACAAACCTTTAGCCAACCTTGTCAGAAAAAGGAAAGAAAAGGCCCAAATCCATGCAATTAGGAATGAAAAGGGTGAAATGACAACAGACCCAGCAGAAATCCAGAGGATCATCAATACCTATTTCCAGAACCTATACACCAATAAGATGGACAACACAGAAGAAATGGACAGATTCCTAGATATATATAAATTACCAAAGTTGAACGAAGAAGACCTAAAAATTCTGAACAACCCAATATCAACCAATGAAATTGAAAATGTAATTAAAAACTTATCAACTAATAAAAGCCCGGGCCCTGATGGCTTCACTGCTTAATTCTACAAGACATTTAGAGAGGAATTGCTACCACTACTGTTTAAACTCTTCAATGAAATTGA
Organism: Heterocephalus glaber; assembly: GCF_053883595.1. Classification (NCBI taxonomy): domain Eukaryota; kingdom Metazoa; phylum Chordata; class Mammalia; order Rodentia; family Bathyergidae; genus Heterocephalus; species Heterocephalus glaber. The sequence continues at coordinate 372,969 of NW_028258146.1, read as the reverse complement.
AAGGGAAGCAGTACTCCCAAATTCATTCCTGGAAGCAAGCATCACCTTGATCCCCAAAGCAGAGAAAGACCCAACCAAAAAAGAGAACTATAGGCCAATCTCACTAATGAACATAGATGCAAAAATCCTTAATAAGATACTGGCCAACAGAATGCAGAAGATCATCAAGAAGATCATACACCCTGATCCAGTGGGATTCATCCCAGGGATGCAGGAATGGCTCAATATATGAAAATCAATTAATGTAATACACTATATCAATAGAGCCAAGGACAAAAACCATATGATTATCTCCATAGATGCAGAAAAAGCATTTGACAAAATCCAACATGCATTTATGATAAAAACCCTATAAAAAATTGGAATGGATGGTCTCTACCTCAAACTGATAGAAGCCATCTATGAAAAACCAACAGCCAGTATCATGCTAAATGGTCAAAAACTGAAATCCTTCACACTAAAATCAGGAACAAGACAAGGACGTCCACTATCACCACTCTTGTTCAATAGTGTTCTGGAAACATTAGCCACGGCAATTAGACAAGAGAAAGAAATAAAAGGAATAAAGATAGGTAATGAAGAAGTCAAATTGTCATTATTTGCAGACGACATGATACTCTATATAGAAGACCCCAAGAACTCCACCAAAAGTCTTCTAGGCTTCATAACCAAATTCAGTCAAGTAGCTAGTTACAGGGTCAACACACAAAAATCAATAGCTTTCCCCTACACCAATGACAGACTCACTGAGAGAGAAATAGGGCAAATAATTCCTTTCACAATAGCATCCAAAAAACTGAAATACCTAGGAATCATCCTAATGAAAGAAATCAAAGACCTCTTCTCTGAAAACTATGGCACTCTGAAAAGAGAGATTGAAGATGATATCAGAAAATGGACAGACATTCCCTGCTCCTGGGTAGGAAGGATTAATATAGTGAAAATGGCCATACTTCCAAAACTGCTATATAGATTTAATGCAATTCCAATTGAGATCCCAGCAGCATACTTCATAGACCTCGAGAAAACAATCCAAATATTCATTTGGAACAAGAAGAGACCCAGAATAGCAAAAGCAATTCTAGGTAACAGAGACGTGGCAGGGGGTATCACAATCCCCAACTTGAAACTATACTACAAAGCTACTGTGATAAAAAAAACAGCATGGTACTGGCAAAGAAACAGACCTGAGGACCAGTGGAACAGATTAGAAGATGCCGAAACAATGCCGGACACACTCAGCCATCTCATCTTCGACAAAGGAGCCAAACACCCTCACTGGAGGAAAGATAGCCTCTTTAATAAATGGTGCTGGAAAAATTGGGCTTCATCTTGCCAAAGATTAAAACTAGACCTGTATCTCTCACCATGCACTAAACTAAAATCGAAATGGATTAAAGATCTAAATATTAAAATAGAAACTCTGAACCAGTTGGAACAGAGGTTAGGTAGAACCCTTGAAGACATCGGTGTAGGAAAAGATTTTATGAACAAAATCTCAGTTGCCCATGAACTAGCACAAACAATCAAAAAATGGGATCTCTTCTTATTAAAAGGCTTCTGCACAGCAAGAGAAACCACCAACAGTGTGAAGAGACAACCCACAATGTGGGAAAAAATCTTCACCTGCTCTTCCTCAGACAAAGGTCTACTATCTTGAATCTATAAAGAACTTAAAAAGATCAGACCTCCCAAATTTAAAGACCCAATCCAAAAATGGGCATCTGAAATGAACAGACATTTCTCAGACAAAGAAGTAGAAATAGTAAATAAATACATGAAAAAATGTTCAACATCACTGGTCATTCGAGAGATGCAAATGAAAACAACAATGAGATTCCACTTCACTCCAGAAAGAATGGCTGCTATCATGAAATCAACCAATAACAAATGGTGGCACGTATGCAATAACAAATGCATAACAAATGCATATCTCAGTATGGAGATACCTCAAAGAACTAGGAGTGGAAGTCCCATTTGACCATGCTATTCCACTGCTGGGGATCTTCCCCAAACAATTAAAAGAATCATACCACAGTGATATATGTGCACCCATGTTCATAGCAGTGCAGTTTGTAATAGCTAAAACTTGGAAACAGCCCAAATGCCCATCAACTGGAGACTGGATAAAGAAAATGTGGGTTTTTTATAAAATGGAGTGCTACTCAGCCATAAAAAATGAGAAATTAGAGACATTTATAGCTAAGTGGATGCACATTGAGGCGATACTCTTAAGTGAAATAAATAGGACACACATGTGTAAATACCAAATAGTTTCTCTGGTGTGAGAAACTGAAAGTGTAAATAAGGACTAAATGTATAATAGGTAATGTGAAATAGGAAGAAAAGGGGCAAAGGGGAAAGAAGTGGGAGGGCTAGGGGAAAGGATAGAAGGGAATGGGATTAATATGAGAAAATGGAAAAATAGGAACAAAATCTTTGTAAATAGGGAGGAATGGAGGGGTTGAAGGGAGGGCTGGGAAAGGGTGAAAAATAAGAACCAAGAGAGACTATGTAAAGGTGCAAATTTCCAATGATGAATGCCCTTATATTGTATACCTAAAATGTACCAATGATTAGAATGAATAATCGATAATGTAAAATAGGAAGAAAAGGTCCAAAGGGGTAGGGGTAGTGGGAGGGGCAGGGGAAAGGAAAGAAGGGAAAGGAAAAATGATGAGAAATGGAAAAAATGGAAATAAAGTCTTTGTAAATAGGGAAGGGTGGAGGGCATGAAGAGAGGGCTAGGAATGGGGAAAAAATAAGAATCAAGATGCATTATGTAAAGGTACAATTCCCAATGAGAAATGTAATTGTGTTGTATACCTACAATGTACCAATAAAAGAATTTAATACAAAAAAAAATCTGTTAGCAAGATCTCTGACTTTATCCAAGCTCAATATACAGAAACATAAACTTGAGAAACCTATAAATTAGGGAGCAAATGTCCTACTATAAAGTAAAACTTTCATTTTCATGTGAACTGTGGGTTTCTGGCAAAAGGTCTTACTCTCCCAAGTATACGTTCTTTACCAATCCTGAATTTAGTCTCCTTAGTCTCTTCAACCATTTGACGAAAATCATTATATAACTCTCAGACTCTTCCAGTTTTGACAGTCTGGAGTTATTAATCAAGTTTCTGAAATCAGTTTTCCTACTAGGGAAATGCCTGTGTTCAGTGCACTTGGAGTTACATTTCAATAAATTTTTTTTTTGTGCACATGAGTAGTATAAATCAGCTTTCTTGGCATTTTGTTACTCCATTTAAGAAGATTACTGACTTAGCTTGAGCCAAAAGTATGACTAAGATTATAGTATCTTCACAAGGCACAGAGCCCCCATTAAACATTTAGGGTGTGTGTAGACAATCATGGCACCCAAGCAATTGCAGGATGAGCATATTGGTGCAAAAGACAATGTTGCAATCAAACTACCAAAAAAATCAGTATGAAGGGTGCATGATTACACTTCTGTATGTGGAACTTTTTCACATGCCAAATATCCTTAATGAACATCTTCAAGCACCATCACATCCATAACATCAATCCAAGGTCTAAATGACTTCTTCTGTTTGGTGGTTCTCTTTGGGGGGTGGGGAGTAGGCCGGGAAAAGGCCTCACTATGTAGTTCAGGCTGGCCTTGAACTCACTATGTAACCCAAGCTGGGTGATCTTCTTGCCTCATCCTCCCAAGCGCTGGAATTACAGGTGTGTACCACCATGCCTGGCTTGTTTGGTGGTTCTTAAGCATGTAGAAGCTCCCTCTGATAGTATCCAGTTGCGGTTTATTGCACAAACATGACTTATCTTGTTCAATTTCATATAAAGTTCTTGTATACAATTTCCTTTGCTCTTACTCCCTTTGTTCCCACCCCACAGCCCAAAGCCCAGTCTCTGCCTGCTTCCGTCTCCCCCATTGTCCCCACTCAACTCCATTCCCTTCTCCAGTCCTTTTAGGTGCTGTTTTCTGTTTTCTCTCCCAAAGGTGAGGGCCAGACCTAGACATTAGGGCTTTAAATGGAGCCAAGACAACAGATATCCTTGGGGCAAAGACTGCAGGTACATTTCTCTTCTCTGAGATCCAGGGAGAGTAAGACCCAGATCCCAAAAGGAGACTCAGTAAAGAGAGGACTCAGAAAGGAAGGTAAGTGGATAGTTCAGCTGGGCTTTCAGTCCACAGGATCTCATCCCGTAGAGGCTTGTGAAAAGGACCTTGGAGCTCAACCCATTAAGCTGACACTTTGCTGGGACCAGAGAAGGGACAGAGCTTAGCCCCTTGATCACTGTGGGAACCAGATAAAAGGGCACACTTGATATCTCTACTGGACTACATGTACTGTAATAGCTGCTGCTGAACAAGTGATGAAAAGAAAAAGATGCCAGTCCTCCTCAGCAATTACAGAACAAGTAGTTTACAGATGTTGCCTTCTTGTCATTGTAAATACTGCTGGGACAATTTACCATAACTGGACTTAAATCTAAATGTCAAATTATATTTTCATATAGTAAATATGAAAGAAAAGATTCAGATGGCTACCACAGAAGAGATGTCAGTTTTGTTTATTATCTTTAGTGGGGATAGTTATTGGTGTCTTATCCAAGCTCTGCATTACATAACATGTTCTAGTTCCCTGGCTCACTCACCTTTCATGCCCTATCATACTCCAGGTGTCCAGGTTCCATGAATCACAGAGGCCAGTGGGGCTCCATGCCCTACCCACTCCTGATCACCAATGTAAAGCATGAGCAGAACAAGACATGGAAACCAACATGAGGGAGTCATTGGAAAGGAGCAGAAGACATTTACTTTCTATAATTACAACATGTAGGCTCCTCAGAGAAGCATGATATCATGGGCTAAGAGACATGCGTTGGAAGATAAAATTCAAGATCCAAATCTCTGCCCACCCTCACTGAGGCCATCCTGGGGAAAATGGCCTCAAATTATGTTGGTGAACTGACCCCTTCTGTGACCTCTCCTTCCTAAACCTTCCCATTGAGAAATACTTCTTTCCTACACATAGCATGGAATGTGTGAAGGATACTATTTACTACTCATTAGTGACAAGTAAATACTAGAGAAAGGAGGGATCACAAAGATATCAAAGTAGCCAACTTTTAATTGTTTAAATATTTGAGGATGATACACAATATACTGAGTCATTATTAGGCCAAGGGAGCAATATCCTAAGACTTTTCTGTTCCATAAATTTAGGGAGGCCAAGGCAAGTTTTATCATCTATCTGTGTCTTCCTATCCTTTCTGCATGATGCCATTGTAATAGCTACCTCCGGAGTCTGGTCACCCTGTCACTATGAGTAGGAATCAAAGTGTCTAAAATTAAACAGCCAGAAAAAGATAAGATGCTCAGTGTGATTCTCCGTCATTCAAAGCCTGGAAACAACAATCTAGAGGTTTATAAAGCTTCAAAGGTACAATTATTTTTCTTCTTTTAATAAGATATTTTAAGTAGGAAGGAGCTTTCATCCTTCAGCTGCTAGTTAGTTATAAGCATAGGAGTGGAAGTTAAGTTGAAGCAGATATATGTATTAGATTGGATGGATGAATGGATAGGGGTGTGTGTGTGTGTGTGTGCGCGCGCGTGCGTGTGTGTATGGGCAGATGGATGGATGGATAGCCAATGGGTAGACAAGTGAACAAGTAGATGAGTATGTGTGTGGGTGGGTGGACAGACAGCTGGACAGGGTGCTGAGAATGAGTACTGCCCTACTTACTGCCATGGAGCAGGTGTTTGGCATTCTCTTGGGTTGCCACCAATGAAAGGTATTTGTAGAGTTTTGCTTGGGTCTATTTAGAGTCTATTTGGAAAGTGGTCATAAACCAGAGAGGCTAAAACCTAACCTGGTATATCAAGTACTATCCACTAATCCATGAGTTCTCAACTCTTTTTTCCAACTGTCAAGACAAAGAAGTGGTAAGATACAAATGCAGAACACCCTGCCATTATGGAAGGAGCCAAAATACAGTAATTCCTCTGACTCAATAACACACACACACACACACACACACACTTTTCTCTTGGTTAAGAAAGTACATGAAAAGCCAAGTGTGATGGTGCATGCCTGTAATTCCAGCACTTGAGAGGCTGAGGCAGGAGGATCACTGTGAGTTCGAGGCCAGCCTGGGCTACATAGTCCATTCAAGGCCAGCCTGATCTGATAGGAGACTCTCAAAAAAAAAAGAAAGAAAGAAAGAAAGAAAAAAGCATATGCACATGTAAAAGTAAGAATGCTGTTATTCTTGGATTAGTTTTGGTTCTACTCTTTATTACTAAAAAGTAAATCACCAGTTTTGAAACTTAAGCCAATTTCACAATAAATCTGGACAGTAAGGTTGAGACTACCCCATAATGTAGCCAACTGTACCCACAATTGTCACTTGCTAGATACCCCACTGTAACTATAACCCACGCTCCATTATCTCAAATGGGTGTGGCTGACCTTGCAGCAGCAGCCAGCTATGCTGAAGCCTGGAAGGTGACCCAGACCAGCCTTACCAAAACAGATTTATGGTTGGCTTGGAGCCTAGCAATGGCGTTTTTATTCAGTTTGAGTTTCTGCTCCAGGTCCAGTTGTGTGCACTGAAGTTCGGCCTAGGAAGCAGAAAGGAAAAAGAGTTAGGGAGGAAGGAATTCAGTGCACAAAGTGGGGTCACAAGAACAATGGCATGTTCCACACTTGAGGTCCCTGCCCTACTTCCCTGAAGAGTTTGACCTCTAATGCTGATCTCAGAAGCCACCCTAGAGGTGCAAAGTCTCAGTTGCATGCCAGAGCCCTCTAGGGGTTGACCTCAGCATGAATCAGTTAAAATGTACTGAGCACCTGCACAGTGTTTGTCATTTTCAGCATATGATTATATGGATTGCCTCTTACCATCCTTACTATACCCACATAAGGGCAAAAGTGATTCTTTCTATTTTGCAGATGAAAGAATTGAGTCATTTTCCAAAGCCGACAGCTCATCAAATAGAGTTCAGCCTAGACTTGCTGACCCAGAATATCCTAATGATGAGTGTGGCTTTAGAGCCAAATAATCAGGTGCAGAGTCCAGGATCTTTACTTAGCAGCTGAAACTTCAGAAAAATTTATGTATAGAGAAAATAAACTTATTTTTCTTATATTCACAGTCAACACAAAACACTTTTGTGACCAAAATATATGAACTTTTTCCCCCCACACCAAAAAACTGACACCAGCTGGGTGTCCTACAATTCAACTCAGTTCTGACACTACTTACTAGGAGCTAGTGTCAGGTTCACAGGTTAAAGGCTCAGTCTCACAAGACTGTACACACCATCACCATTTCTGATGCCAATTCCAAGTCCAGGTAACCACTTGGGCTCCTCACAACTGTTACCTGCCCTAATCTTGTACCACCTGCTTGACCTGATTAAATTTCTACCCCACTCTAATCTTGTTTATCTTTGAGGACAAGATTCTTGAAGGCCAGAAGTCCCTCCTTAGGTGGGCTAGCCAAAATTATTTGGATCTAAGATGGCTGCCAGAGTGAACACCAGAAAACCTCTAACTTAATTATAATCTAATTTGTATGGTAAATGACACATCCCCAGCACCATGACAGTTGATGAGTGCTATGATAATGACCCCTCCAAAAAAACCATGAAAGCAGCAAAGAGGCAGCTGAATTCTCAGAAAAATCTCTGCCCATTTCCATGAAAGACATGAATGTTCCTCCCCTTTATTATCCTTTCCCTCCCCCTTATTTCTTTTAGCCTATATCTATAATCTCCTGACCCCCAACCAGCTCGGAAGTTGATTTCTGAATTTTTGGGGGGGGTTTTCTGAATTTATCTCTCATTTCTTTCTTTCTTTCTTTTTTTTTCTGGTAGCAGGGATTGAACTCAGAACCTTGTGCTTGCCAGGCAGGTACAGCGCCACTCAGCTAAATCCCTGTCCTCTCATTTCTTGACCTAGTCTATGCTTGGCCAAGAATCAAAGTGTTTTCGCTGTTCAAATGATGCTGTCTTGTTATTTGTTCCACAATTCCAGGAGAAGAAAAGAACTCAGTTTGGGGTCAGAAAGTAGTGACATAACCAGCTATAAATCAGAGGTTCCCACTATCCACTCCTCATATCTTATTTCACAATTTAATGTCTTTAAATGTCCATTTCTTCACCTATGAGATGAGGATAAACAGTGTCTACTTCTAAACGTTATAAGATAATGAATTAAATGAAATAATGTATAAAAATAAGAACTTTGTTTAGTACCAGGCACATTGTAAGTATAACGTAAATGTCAATGATTGTCCTCGATGTTGTCATCATCATTATTATTCTTACCAACAACTGTTTTTTATTCATATGTTGTACTTGCTTCAGAAAGCAGGCAGAATCAACTTCCCCACTCTACACACAAGCCAAAACCAGTCCCTGCTGAAAACCCTGGGTGTGCCTGCCCTGACCTCAGCTTTATTCTTGCCTCCTGGGAGTCCCTAAACACTTTCTGCCAAGATAGCTGCCTGGCAGTAAACCTAAGTCTTTTCCAACTTCAAAGGCCCTGTCACTTTCCTACTTCTACAAGGGCAGGAGATAGCAAAAAATAAATAATAAGTATAATAATAAGTACACAGCCTTCACAGCACTCAATAGCCTCTGTCTGTATTTAAAGCTGTGAGTCATGCTCTGGCAGAGCTCAAAGGGCATAAATTACCTGACCATTTCTCCCATGAAGAAACCTGGAGCCTCCCCTGCCCACCCTCCAGTGAGGGAAGCAGCTGCATGCAAGGCAGTCACCTCACAAGGACACTCTGCAGAAGCCAGGTAACCTTTTCTCAGGCTTCACATCACTGATGTGGGGCTGAGGGAGCCCGAGTGACTTTTCACCCCTTATACCTGATGCCCAGGAGTAGAGGAATAGGGAAAAAGATGGAGAGGAGGGGATGAGGGGTGTCTAGCCCATTCAAGAATAATCCTGGAATTCTATACTGTACAGTGAACCAATCTGGGAGGATGGAAGAGAACATGAATTATTTGTCTGAAGGTGTTGGAAGACACAACAGAATACCTTAGCCACAGGCACATGCAATGTGGCCCTTAAACAGCACTGACACAAGAATGAACTAAAGCTGTCATCCCCAGCCAGGCTCTAGACAGATACCCAGAGTATCCAGCAACTACTATAAAAGGAGAAAAGGACTCCTGCATTCAGAATGGGGACCTCTCCAAGTGAGTCACACCCAGAGAAGGCACTCCTAATTACTACACAAGGTGGAGCCACTTTGGAATCTTGTATCTCCAGCTCTTCCTGTTGCTAGAAAAATGATAGGTTGTCTCAGACTCTGGATTCAGAGGTTCCCAAGAAATGAGCCATGCACACATCCCAAGCCAGGGTGGGCCCTGCCCAAGAGCAAAACAGGGGTGCCTGTGAGCACAGACTGCCTTCTAGCAATAGGCACAAAGAGTCCCACTTGCTTCAGCAAGGTAATGATAAATGTTGTCCAAAAAGCACAATATTTTGAATCTGAGAGAAGAGCTGTTGCTGTCTAGCTGTATGATCTTGTCAAATCGTTTAGCTTCTCTTCTGGTTCAAGGCCACATGAATATGTTGACAGAATTGTTCCTTCTTCTGTCTACAGGGCAAAAGGGGCATCCAGAGCAAGGTGTCCATGAGTGGTTTAGAGATGCAAATAGGAATGGCAGAAGGAATAAGAAGAAAATTCCAGATGGTGTCAATTATCTTATATTTCCAGCCACACCAAGTTAGCCCTCTGGAGACTCTGCCTTTGGTATCCCTGGATGCAGACTCCATTCCTTAAGACCTACTACATGCCAGTCCAGTCAAATATGACACTTATTGTTCTTAGAAGACTTACAGTCTGGTGGACTGTTCACCAAAAAAAAGCTACATAATACTGAACCCAGAGCATTCTTTGGAATTTCTGAAAGAAATTTTTGTTCTAAGTGGCCACATAATACCCACCTATTGGCTACTAGCAGAGACTGCAAGAAATGTTGGTTAATGTCTGTCCAGATAAGCAAAGACTTTCAACCCCCAGATGCTTTGTTCTTGCTCTACATGGAGATTGTGCTGCCATCAGCATATAGCCCTAACCTTTCTGTAACCAATTTTGAGATTGAAAATAGTAGCCTGGCACTAGTAGTCTTCAAAGATCCAAGATAAGGTTCATCTCAGGTCTTTTTTTTTCCAAGAACCATGCCCTGCTCTCACTCCCAATGGGTACTCCATGGAGGTACAGTATGTGTCTTGGCTTCCTGATTAGAGCCCAAGCTCCAGGAGGTCAGACAGTGCAGCCCAGCACTTAGCTCATAGGATACACTGCACAATGTGTCAGAAGCTTGAGACACAAGAAGGAACCATATGTACTTCATGGGGGAGAACAAACAGGAAAGGTGGTCTTAGGAGTCCAAATTTTACAACCCATGTACATACCCCTACACACACACACACACACACACACACACACACACAGCATCTCATTTTCTTGGCAGCAAGCCGGAGATTCAGAGAAGATAGGGGGAGTTAGCAGGCTGCAGGCAAGACCCACTGCTCTTAAGACCAAAGGGGTCTCAGGAAGCTGAGTTAGGGCAAAGGGAAGTGCTGAGGTCCCCATTAGGAATGGCTAGCTGGCATAGAAGCTCAGCAAGATAGAAGAAATAATCAAAAAACACACACTCTCCAAGCCCAGTCTTTGCTCACTGGGCTATCTGGTGGTAACCATGGGAACTTCAGAAAAGACTCACTTGGTTAACTGAGAAATATCACTCTATGTACCTGAAACAGCTAAGGCTAGCCCTCAGTCTTAAAAGGTTAGCAGACATACCAGAAAATTAAAAGTTTAAAAAGGATATAAAACTAAGAGAACACACCTGGAGACAAGAAGATGAAAAGTCACCTCAGCCTTTAAAGACTATGTGGTTAGTAGAGATACAAAGAAGCCGGGGCTAAAAAAGACAAAATTATTAAGATAAAACCCACTGAGGCAGAGGAATGATCTGCCCTGATCCAAAACCCAATTAGGAACTTTCCCAGATGATAAGGGGCAAATTCCAAGTGGCAAGAGGCAAACACAACTGTCAAATAGTCATTAATATAGCATATAGATTACTTTATTAGCATGGTAAAAAAAAACACACTCCAAAGTGGAGACTTAAGGTGATAATAAAGCATGCATTGCACAAAAAGGCATGATAAAGAAAACCACAGGTGCAGCTAAAACTCCACCTCTACGTGCAATGACATCAAGAGACTAGGTTCCTGCCTATCCTGTAGATACCATAAAAGCTGTAAAATTTTGTTCTTTTTTGGGTCAGCCTGGGATTTCTGTACCCCATGTACTACCCCAACTTATGCTAAAGCATCAGAATTAAAAGCTATGTTCCTATGCTGTGGTGATTGTCTGATAGAAAGCACAAGAACCTGTGGAGCCAGTAACAGATCAGCTGTTCTGAGTCCTCCCAACTGACCCTAACACTTGAAATTTCCTGTGCACAACATGCCTGCCTGCGTAATTAGCTCTTCACATCTCCACAGTGACCTTCAGCAAGCAACTTCAGCAGGCTTGGGCTAGTTGTAAGGGGTACAAGGCTTCCAGGGACTCAGTTATGTCTTCTAATCCTTTCAAAACAATCCTAGTGGAGCTGATCAGTATCATCAAAATACTGCGTCTTCTGGGCTGGTTCCTTGGATTCTTTGTAAGAAATCTTTTGGCTTCTAACATTTGGTAGATCCGCTTAGAATGTGGCTGCACTTTCAGAGTGAGCTTGCTCTCTAAGCTTGAAACAAGGACATGGGCTAGAAAGAACACAAGATCTCTAAAGCAGACCTGAAAGCAGAGGTGTCTGCAGTATGAGACTTTGGCATTGCATCCAGATCCATGGTTGTTTTCAGCACAAAAAAATGCTCTATACCCCCTCATTCAGCTGTCTCTGTTTTGCCTTACACAGCTGTCTCTGGGATGTCTGCGTTTAGGGCTCTACATATGCCTCACACAGCTCCTTCTGTTGAAGGCACAATCATTGTAAGTCTCTGTATTATGCTAGGTGCCCAACACATATCATTTATATTTTATATTGTGTTATGGCATGCTTTTAGATGTCTCCCCAAAGTGTCATGCGGTCATAGGTGGGGCTTTTTCAGAGGTGGCTGGATCTAGATTGTGTGAATTGATTCATGGTGCAATGCTAGGATCAAGGGCACTAGGATTAAGGATGTGAGCGCTACCCACCCTAAGCAGCCTGGATAAGATATAAGAGGTAGAAAGAGCTGTGGTCATCCCTTCCTTGCCTGCTTTGCTACCTTCTGCCTGCCATGAACTGTCTCTCCTCTGCAATGCCTGTCTGCAATGCCACCCTGCCTTGGAGCCACCTGATTATGGACTGAAACCTCTACAAACTGTGAGTTAAATAAAACTTTCCCCTTTTAACTTTGTGTGTTGGATATTTTGCCTCAGCAACGATAAAAAAGTAACCAAGACAATGTGGCTGGTATAGGATAGAATATTTCTAAAATAAACTAGAAAGGGTAGATAGTGTTAGCCTCTGATGAGAAGAGAGATTCGGAGACCTGGGGCAGGCCTATTAAAATTTATTCGATTGTTTTGTGGAGATTTTGGTTTTTAAACATCTTCAAGTACCACTTTTCCATGTAAAAAATAATAAATTTCAGATATTTTACCCAAAGGGAATAGTACTGTAATATACTTTATCTTAATATCTTTAGTATATGTATGGCAGGTTTTTGGTGCAAAAACATTGTTTTAAAAGTAAGGTTATAATATTGCCTCCAGTAGGATGGCTTTCCAGAAGCTTCATGCCTTGCTCTATGACTTAGTCCACTGTATGAGGCTGGACAAATGTGACAGAGATAAAAAGAGTCCTCACCTCATTATTACTGAGGATTAGATAAGAAAAACCTATAAAAAGCATTTCGTTCATAGCAATACTCAATGAGAGCTATTTTCCTCAATTATGTGGAGCTTTTTCCTTTGATGTTTGTATTTGTTGATCGCCTTTGCTGACAGGACATCCCCTGACCTGGGAAATACTGGGAATGGTTGACAAGTAACTTCCTGGCCCGGAAATGGTGACTCATTGGCATCTGAAAGACAAAGCTTTCCAGAACATCTCCCATCCAGAATCAATGTCTAGGGACAGGCATATAGGAGGTATCCTGGCAAGGAAATCCCCTTTTCCAGAAACTCTTTCCTTCACTGCCCAGGACCATTTGCCAAGAAATTGCTGTAAACCTACCAGCCACATGCAATGCAAATAGGGAGCTGCTGGAGTATGATTGTAAGAAATGTAGGGCAAAAGTGACCTGTACTTCCCTACTGGAAAAAAGTGCTCATGGGAAGTCAAAGTAGGACAAACAAAGCATATAAAGTTCTAAATCATTTCCCAAGGCTTCTCTATGCTCTTGGCTTTTGGGCAAAGAAAAGCTAGGTTTTCTAGAAATAATTTCCTTCTCTAATGGAAGCAAAATTACAGGTTCTGAACAAGGTGTTTCTCAGTCTCTCCAGCTACTTCTACTTGGTAAATAACTTTTATTTTCCACTAAGTTGAGCCATGCTTGACATTATATCTGAACATGGGTTTCAGATTCTATGCTATCTTAGCAGTTTTAAAGTTCTTGAATTTCACACCAGCTATCTCTATGGGGCCTCTGTTTGGGGTAAAGGAAAATAAAGAAAAGGTTTCTTCTCCTTCAAATTTCTGTCGTTTGCACTTCATCATTTGATAGTGGATATACCATCCAGATTCTGCCAGAAGGAAATGTCCTACACTTAAGCCCCAGAACTTCTGCATTCCACATCCAAACACACATATCCAACTGATATGAGAAATAGCAGGAAAACTTGGAACCAGGAGCAGAGACAAGACAGAATCCCACAGGAACAGGGAGACAAAGATGAGACAGAGTAAACTATTTCAGTTTCCAAAACCAATGGCAATAAATATTATGCTGGATGAACAGCCAGGTTCTAAGGTCAACATCTTTATCTGTGCACTCAAAGCACAGAAGTGACACCAGCAGAGTCGGGAGCTGTGGCATGGCTGGCCTCCCCCTGGGAATACCATCTCCCATCCCAGATGGATAGACTTCAAGCACTCACCTCCTTGTGCCTTCGGGCTGCCTCCAGGGAGATGGCAGCATGGCCCTTGTGCTCCTCCTGGGCACATTCCTGGCACATGCACTGCTGATCAATGCAGCAGAAGGCAGTCAGTGGGCTGTGATGGGCAGGGCAAGTGTGCAGGTCTCGGTCCTTCACCGGCTCAGTCAGCTGATGGCTGTGCAGTTTGCTGTTCTCCTGGTGAGGCCGAAGGTGCTCCTCACAATAATTCACCATGCAGGTCAGACAGGATTTCACTGCTCTGACCTTGCTGCTCCCAAGGCAAAAGTCACACAAGATCCCCCCATCCCCCTCACCACCAGAAGCCCCAGGCTCAGCTGGGCCACTGCCTTGTCCCTCTGTTGTCTCTTCCACAGCCCTACCCAGGGAGCCCACATCCTCTTCTTCTACAGGACTGGCTGACTCAGAGTCTGAACTAAGAGGGGCTAGAGGATGAACAGTGACCCCTGGCAGTGGCCCTGGGGCCATTAGATCCAACTCAGCCATCTGGGACACTCTGCCACCTAAGCCTAAGCTGTCCTTCCTCTGCCTCTTGGCCCAGGATCTATGCAGCCCAAGTCAGATCAGAGAACCACGCCCAGAGGATTGCAGCTGCCCCAAGACTTTAACTATTTACTCTCTCCCTCAGGAAGGAAGCTCAGTTACTCCTCACTGTGCTCTGGGCATGGATGGCAGCCAGCTGCTGTGACATTGCGGTTGGATTACTCAGGCTCAAGACTGCCACTCAGAAGTCTCCTCCTCAGCTCAGGCTCCTCCTTGAGCCCAGCCCTGCCCTGAAATTTCTATTCTTGTGTGAATCACTCATCCCCCAAAGGCTCTGCAGAAAACCGTGTGTGCCTGTGGCTGCTCTGGAAAGAACTAAAGATTCCTAAGCTCTGCCGTAAGCCTGTGTGGCTTTGTTCTCATAGCTGAATATTTTTTGTTTACATTTTAAAAGAGATCTAAAGTATAAGGATTTCTGCAATAGTGCAGCCATTCACCCTTTCCCATCTCCCAGAACTAGACAGAGGCAGCTAGGAAAACCAAGGAGGAAGAAGCCTCTCACTTGTGCTGTGGTGCTCACTCAGCATGTGGAAGGTCCTGAGTTCAATCCCTACCATCACCTCAACAACAAAACCCCCTAGTTTCACTTGCTATTAATTACTTGATGACAAAAATCACTATTTTTTTTTGTTTGGAAAAAATTTATTTCAATATAATACAAGTAGATATCAATAAAGAAAATATTGTTTAAAAACAGCTTCTTTTATGAAAAAATAAAGCAAAATTTCATAGCAAATTAATTAAAGAATAACATTAGTTAATACACTGTGTACCCTAATCTTAAAAGAATGGCCAAAATGTACAACTCATAGACAAAAAGACTTACAAAAATGAAACAGATAATAGCACAAAACTTTCTTTTCAATGAACTAAGAGGACCTAGTGCTATAAATGAAACAAATTAGCATATGTATTGAAATATTTTTGAAACTGTTGAATATATAATCTGGAGAATTATTAGAACTTCTCCCTACTTCCTATTTCTCTATCTTCTTTTTTTTTATGTTTTCTTTAACATTTAATAGAAACTATGTACAATAAACTTTTACTGTATTTTACATAAGATAACCACTGCAGAAATTTACATAGATTAGAAGGAGGATAGATGGTTAAGGATGGCCCAGTCCTGTGGGATATTTTCTCAGAGCATGAAAGTCAGAGTTCAGTTGGGGGAAAAAAGTTCAGACTGCCAGGTTAAGTGGATGTTTAAAAAAAAAAAAAAAGCTAAAATACAAGCCTTTGGGTAGATAACCAGAAAAAAATCACTAACTTTAGAGTTTGCTCAGTTGAGCAGTATGAGTCTCCTGCTAACTCTGCTGTTGACAACACTTCTAACAGATGTTATGATGATAACGGCAGCCTGGGTTACCTTTCAGGGGCTTGAAGCTCATTTTTATTGAAACCACCAGCTCAACACTTGGATCTGTGCAGGTAACCAGAGGACAATGCCACATTTTCTGAACATGCATCCCATGAAGAGCCATAAGATTGATTATGAAGGCACAGACCACTGATTACTTCACCTCCAATCACCTTTGCCCATACCTCAGACCTCCTTGCTTCTTTATTCCATAAGTATCCCAACCCATATCCTTAGGGAAGCAGATTTGAGACTTGGAGATCCCCCTCCATGCTCAGCCACCTTGCAAATAAACTTTTTTGCAAAACTAGTTTTGAAAGTGACTGGCATACTGCACAATGGGCAAAATAGGCCCAGTTCAGTAATATTAGGAAAGGGTATGTGCTTCTGATCTTGAACTTTCTTTTTTTTTTCCCCATTAACTTTATTGGTACATTTTAGGTATACAATACAGTTACATTCATCATTGGGATCTTGTACCATTACATGAGTCTCTTGGTTCTTATTTTGTTTCCCCTTCCCTTGCCCTCCCTTCACCCCCTCCACCCTTCCCTATTTGCAAAGAACTTGTTTCCATTTTTTTCCTCTTCTCATAGTTTTTCCTTTCCCTTTTTTTCCCTTCCCCTACCCCTCACAATTCCCTTGGTCTTTTAGACCTTTTCTTCCTGTTACACAATATCAGTTATACATTTTTTAAATTACAATATTAAGATCTAGGAGACATTACCACAGATTTTACAGAATTTAAAAGGATATAGAAAGCATATTACAAAAATCTTTTTTGAAATAAAATTGACAACTTCTAAGAAGTACCTTGGAAGACAAATTAATGAAACTAACTCTGGAGGAAATATAAAATTTAAATAGCACCTATTAAAGAAAGTATATTCCTAGCTTGAAAACCTACCTATATGACAACAGCAGGCTCATAAATATTTTAACTGAGAAATTATATCAAACAATTAAAGCAGAAAAAAGAAGGAACACTTCTCCCCTCATTTTAGGAACTCAACATTGTGCTAATCCTAAAATTGGATAACGATAATAGAAGAAAAAAGTATGAACATAGATAGAAATTTGTTTAACAAAACAAACTATTAGAAGTCAGATTTGGCAGGATGTAGAAAGTGGTTTTGTTATAGGGATGGCAGTGTTGGTTCAGCATTGGAAGATCCACCCCCAAAAGTCATCATTTTAACAGAGGAAAGGAAAAAGCCATATGATCCTGTCACTAGTTGGAGAAAAAGTATTGGACCAAATTCTACAGCTGAGATCTTGAACTTTCCATATTATTTTGTGTATTCCAGGAGACAGACTACACATGGGTATTCAGTGTGGATTAGGTGGGTCAGGGAAGACTTTGTCTCCTTCTACCAGTAGCCCCACTCAACCAACCTATAGGATGCACATTCTGGCCTGTGGTTCCTCAGAAAGGAACATGTGCTAAGAAACAGCCCCATTGCTTGCATAACAAAATGTTTCCAGATATAGCATATTAATTTGTTCAGGCTTCCACAGTAAAGTACTGGTTGGTTTTGCCAACAGAAATTTATTAACTCACAGTTCTGGAGGCTGGAAGTCTGACATCAGGGTTAGTTTCTTTCTGTGCCCTCTCTCCTTGGCTTGTAGGTAACTTCTGTCTTCACACCAGTTTCCCTCTGTACATGTCTGTGTCCTAATTGCCTCCTTTTACAGGTACACCAGTGAGACTAGATTAGGGCCCACCCTAATAACCTCATGTTCCCTTAATTACATGTTTAGAGATGCTATCTCCAAATATACTCATATTCTGAAGTACTGGAAGTTAGGCTTCTCAGCATATCAACTTGGAGAGGGGTAGAGAAGGAAGAGAACACAATTCATCTCATTAAAACATGACCAGAGGGTAAGATGGGAAGCTTGAAGTTCATTAGAAGGTTTCTGCTAGCCATGCCCATTGGATGGGAATATGCAATTCACTCAATGTCTGCCCCAGAAGTAGGAAGGAATCCCAGGATTATCCCAGGGGACCAGTACTTCAATGGGATGAAAAAGACAGGTGGAGAGGAAAAGACTGTGTCCAACTAGTTCCAGAGGTTAGGGGTTAGGATGATTTTAAAATGTTGTACTCTCTATGGCTTTATACCTCTAAGGTGAATTCTGCAGGATTTGCCTTAAACTGGATAAACCCAGGGAAATTTGTCATATGTCAGAAATCCAGAGGATACTACTCAGAGTTGGAGGTCATGGAAGACTTTAAAAATTCATCCCAGATGTAACCCTTTTTGTTTTAAATCATGCATACCCATATCATAATCGCCTAGAAGCAGAGGTGGGTTTTTTTCAGTACTGAAGATTGAATGTAGAGCCTTAGCACTTAGCTACATCCCCAGCCCTTTTTTAAGTTTTTATTTTGAGACAGGGTCTCACTAAGTTGCTGGGCTCAAACTTGTGATGCTCATGCCTCAGCCTCTCAGTGGGCTGGAATTATAGGTGTGGGCTACCACAACCGGCCGAAGCAGCTTTTGAGCAATTTAAGGTTGTCTTAGTAAACTGTGCCTGACTGATTCCTTCTGCTACTGAAGAGCCCCAACTTCACCAAGGGGTTTCCTGGTATTTAATCTTGTGGCTTATACCTCTCCAGCCAAGTGGGCAAGGAGCAGTTTCACCTAGTCTAGACCATTCTCAGAGATTTCTCCAATGTTAACAGACAGGTTTGCTTCCCTTTAAGCCCTTCTTCAGAAGGACTTGGCTCTGGTAGCTGAACCAGCCTACCCATGTGCCACAGAACTTGATCTTTCTGGAGGAAAAAAAGGTAAGTTGGTTTCCTTGCCCAGCCCATTCCTCCACCTCAAGAGCAGATTAGAAGGTATAAAGTCTGCCTCCCTTTCCATATGACTGCTCATTTATCTCTCAACCTTTCCCTCACCATCTCATTCATGCCCTTTCTTCTCTCATGAGTTATTTCCACACTGCCCCTTTTCAATGACTAAACCATTAGTGCAGTTTATGGGCAATGCTCAGCCTTTCAACAATGTCCCACTGGAGGCCTAAGTCAACAGACATTTCGGTACAGTGGTGGAGGAAGTAGGAAGTCTGAACTTTAGCCCCACCTGGCCTGGGTAAATAATTTGTCCTCACTTAACCTCACTTTCCTCATCCATAAAATGAGCATGCTGACCAAGTGAAACCTGGCAAACAGATTTCTGGGAATGTCTTAGTCACTTTCCTTATCATTGGGAAAAAAACTTGATACCTGCAACTTAAAGAAGAAAGGTTTGTTTTGGCTGATGTTTTAGAAGTTTCAGTCCTTGCATGGTTGGCTCCAGGCAGAAACAGCATGGTGGAAAAGTCTGGGCAAAAGAAAACTGCTCACACCATGGCAACCAGGAAGCAGAGAGGAAAGGGCAGAGCCAGGGAGGGAGACAGACCTTTCTAGGCTTCCCCAGTGACCCATCTCTTACAACTAGGCCCCACCTTCTAACAGCAAATCAACTATATCCCCCCATAATCCAATCGCATTTCAAAAACCCCACCTTTGAGCACCTGAAGCTTTGGAGGGGGGGTCCTCATATAAACCATAACAGGGGACTTGTGTTGAGGAAGGGTCTAAATTTATGCCTAAACTTATTAGAAAGGGCCATCATGTTTGAGTGGAGTGTGATGTGTGATATGGAGTGTGGAGGATGGGACAAAGGGTGATGGACCCTGGGAGGCCCATCCCCAGCCCTCCAAGAATCCAGAATTCACCAAAATGTCTAAATCTCCACTGCCAACACTCAGTGCACAACTTCTTGAGTTCATTCCCAGTCCCCAGTTCTGATTCTACTTCCAGGAATTGCAGCACATCTCATATACTCTTGCTCAACAGCTTAACATTAGGAGATTGAGGCTATCGTCACACAATTCTCCTACACTCGCATTCTCTACTGAATCAAGTGCTCCACAATGACTACACTCCTTTCCCACTGGGCCCTGGAGCATCTTGACATTTTCAGTCCCTTCTTGACAATTTCCTTGGCCTCCTTGCCTTAACTGAAATTTAAATGTTCCACTGTTTCTTCTTCCACTCTCAACTGGCGTAGTTTCCTTTCTCACTTCCTATGTATCTCAAAGTTCAGGTAAGGTAAGAATCCTCATCTCTATTGAAACATCCAGACTACCATTCTCCAACCCTCTTACAAAATATGTTCCCCTGATGCTCATGCTGCTTGTATTAGTCTGTTTTCTGCAGCTATAACAAAATACCTTGGACTGGGAAATTTATAAAGAAAGGGAATTTATTTGGGATCACAGCTTTGAAGGCTGAATGCCCATGATCTCTTTGGCCTCTGGTGAGGTCCCCCTTGGTTGCATTACAACATGACAGAGAAGTAGGAAGTGAAATAGCCTGACATAGCCTTACTGTGCAACAACCCACTCTTGTGTAAACTAATGAGATCTGACGAGAACTACATTAATCTCTTTTGAGGGTGGCATCCACCATGACCCAACCACCTTCCACTAGGCCCCACCTCTCAGAAGTTCCACCACTTCCCAAAATTTCCATACCAAGGACCAAAAGTTTCAGCACACTTAGGGGGACACACTGAAACCATATACAAACTGTACCACCACTCCACAGGATCACCCTCTCCTTTTCTCCTGGCTGTCTTCTACCAGCCTCCTGGCTATACCCCTTAGTGATAGAAGATTTAACATCCTGGATCATAGCTTCCCTTTTCACTCCAGCTCTGTTAACATCCTCAGAAATTCTACCTCTGAATGCTTCCTGCCACCCATCCTACAATCATACCTGTATTTCTTTTTATTTCATATTGGAAAATGCACATAACTGAAAACACAGACAATGTAAAATTGATCATCTTAACCATTTTTAAGTGTACAGTTCAGTGGCATTGGGTATATTCACACTGTTGTGCAAACATCACCACCATCCATCTCCAGAATTATTTCTTGCAAAACTGAAACTCTATACCCATTAATCAGTGATTTTCCATTACCTCTCCTTTCAGAATTTGGAAACTATCGTTCTATTTTTGTCTCTATAAATTTGACTATTCTAAGTACCTCATATTAGTAGAAACATACATGTTTTTCTTTCTGTAACTGGCTTATTTCTCATGGAATAATATCTTCAAGGTTGTCTTTGTGTTGTAGCATATGTTTAAATTTCCTTCCTCACATTTATATTTTGTATTCACCACAAATCTCTACCTCCAAAATTCTGAATTGATAATCTTACTTCTGGATCATAATTAAGGCTCATTTGCTTAAACCCCCACTGGGAAAACAAAGTGTCAGTTTCAGCAGGTATTAATTGCATCCCATTGGCTTCATCCTAACCCAAAGTATTCAGCCTTGCATAAAATGAAGTGCCTCTCTCATCTTTACAAAAACTTGTGTAATTTCACCTAAATATCCTTCTTTTCTAAGACAAACCCACCACCAGGAATGTTAGGACCAAAGTATGTTTGGCTACTTCTTTCCAGAATTGAAGAAAGTGTCCCCACCCAGAATTTTGATGACTCCAACTCTACCAAGACATGTGGTAAGTAACTGGTAAGCAGGTAGGTAATTATTAATTTTTCCTCCAGTTTAGTTTGTGATAAATAATCTCAACTACTGATAAACTCTCAAAGTGCTATGAAATAATGCATGCCAACAAATTTCTCCCCAATTAGAGGTTTGAGTTATTCACTCTAAGGAAGCTGGAATAACTCATAGTTTAAAAAAGCTTTCTTAACCCAAAAACTCTATCCAGCAATTCCTGGCTAGAGAAGTCCCCAAGCTTTTCTCTCCTCAGCAAACAACCCTCACCTCAGTTTAACTTTTCAAAAACTCCATCAGGGTGGTGTGGGATGGGGCATACCTCAATGGCAGAGTGTTTGCCTAGTAGGTACAGGCTGTGGGTTCCATCCCTAGCACCACACACACACACACACACACACACACACACACCTCCTTGGATTTTCATTTGTTTCTCTGCTGAGTCAGGCAGAGCTGTGATTCTCAAATGTAGATAATATGCATCCATCAGACTGCAGAAATTAAGAAAAATTAGTCCATCAGACTGAGAAAAGTAAAAATATAATAAACTAGTTATAACACTGAATTCAATTGATTTAAGCGGTTGTACTTTATTAAGATAGTATCCCTTCCCTGTTAATAGAATTAAAAACCTCATTTATGAAATAATGATAATAAGCTCCTAGGGCAGAGAAGGTGAGCCGGTCCCAGCACCGGGAAGGAAGCTCTCCCACTGCCATCCCATGCTCCTAGGGCAGAGAAGGTCAGCTGGTCCCAGAACCCAGAAGGAAGCTCTCCCGCCACCATCCCATGCTCCTAGGGCAGAGAAAGTCAGCTGGTCCCAGAACCCAGAAGAAGCTCTCCCGCCACCATCCCACGCTGCTAGGGCAGAGAAACTGAGCCAGTCCCAGCACCCAGAAGGAAGCTCCCCTGCCGCCATCCCACACTCCTGGGGCAGAGAAGCTGAGCCAGTCCCAGCACCTGGAAAGAAGCTCTCCCGCCACCATCCCACGCTGCTAGGGCAGAGAAGGTGAGCCAGTCCCAGCACCCAGAAGGAAGCTCTACCGCCACCATCCCACACTCCTAGGGCAAAGAAGGTGAGTCATGCAGGTGCCAGAAACACCCCGCCCCCAGAAATGAGAAGACATGTAAACAAGCCTCAAAAACAGACTTCCAGATCACCTACAGCAACCCCAAAGGGAAATGAGATGGAACAATCTGATACTCACCCACCTGAACTCTCTGAACTGGCAACAAAAGAGGATCTGGGAAAAATGAAATCAGAAATAATTTCACAGATAACAGCAAAGATTTTGCTCATGGTGCAAGACATGATTAATAAATCTAGAGAGGACACAGATAAAAAAATAGAGGATCTGAGGAACATGATGGAATCCCAACATAGGAAACAAATGGAATCCATAAAACAGATGCAAACAGATTTCCAGGAGATTAAAAACTCCATCAAAAGTCTGCACAGCAGAACGAACCAATGTGAGGATAGAATTTCAGATATAGAAAATAAGATTGCAATTAGTGACCAGGAAAAGAAAAATTGCTTTAAAATTGTAAGGGAACATGAGAGATCAATCCAGCAGCTGCTAGACAATGCAAAGAAGAGTAATATAAGACTGATTGGAGTCAATGAAGAAAGAGGAGAGAGTGCAGATGACATACAAAAACTGTTCACAGAAGTGATGGCAGAAAACTTCCCAAGGAGGGGAAAAGAACTTGACATACAGATAAGTGAGGCATATAGGACTCCAGCTAGCCTTGATCAAAAAAAATCTACACAGTCATATAATAGTTAGGATTCCAGAAATCCAACAGAAGGACAAAATTCTTCAAGCAGTGAGAGAAAAGAAACAAATCACATACAAAGGAAAGCCCATCAGAATCACAGCAGACTTCTCAATGCAAACTCTCAAGGCAAGAAGAGCTTGGACTGGGCCGGGGATTTAGCTCAGTGGTTCTGCCGCCTGCCTCGCAAGCACAAGGATCCGAGTTCAATCCCCGGTACCAAAAAAAAAAAAAAAAGAAGAGCTTGGAGTGATGTATTTCAAGCCCTAAAGGAAAACAGCCTCCAACCCAGATTGATGTACCCTGCAAAACTATCTTTCAAAATTGATGGAGAAATAAGATACTTTCATGATAAAGAGCACCTTAGGAACTTCGTGAATACCAAACTGGCACTCCAAAAAATTTTAAACAATACCCTAGGAAAAGACAATGAGGATCACAACCCCAGGAAACCCAGCAGAATGAATCCATTGGGCATGACAAATTAAATGCATAGGGGGAGAATCCAACAAAAAGAAAAAGTCATGACAAAGCTTTTAAAACTTTTAACTTCATCTCCTCAATGAGTGCATAATTCAATCTTGCTATTGTACTGATTAGTATTTTTCTGATTCTAGAGTTGCACACCTTTCCTTGTGCTATACTGGCTATTTATCATCTTCTTATGTCTACTTTTTAATTGGGTTGTCTATTAATAAACTGTAGGAGTTCTTTATCTATTCTGGTAATAGGTTATATGCATTGTAAATATGGTCTGTTTAAGGACTACTTTTCATTTTAATGATGCCATTTAAAAATTCTAAATTTTGATGGAATCTCATTTATCAATTTTTTTCTTTTATACATCATGTTTTCTGTATCCTAGGTAGTTCTTGCCTACCCTGAATTCACAAATATTTTCCCTTATGATTTCTTCTTAAAGTTTTATACTTTTAGGCTTTCATATTTAGGTTCATAGATCCCTTCAAGTTATTTTCATGTATAGTAATAAAGGGTTGAGGTTAATTTTTTATATACGGATACCAGGTGTTCTAGTGCCATTTCCTGAAAACACTATCTCTTCTTCGGCTCTTGAATTGAGTTTATATTCTATAAAATGCTAATGTTAAATAATCTTTCAAAACTCAGTGGACCAATATATGTGTGGTTCTTTTTCTAGATTCTCAGTTTTATTCAAATGATCTATATGTCTTTCCTTACACCAATACTGCCTTGATTACTGTAGCTTTAGAGGAAGTCTTAAAATTAGGTACTAAACATCTTCTAACACTGTTTTTTTTTTAACTTTTCTAGGTCCTTTGTACTCCTACATAACTTTTAAATTTCAATATCCAATTCTTCATTTATAGCAAGTATATACAGACTTGAATTTTTATATATACCTTGTGTTTTCTAAAATTGCTAAATGCAAATACAAGTTCTAAGGGCTCCTAGAGATTTCTTAGTATTTCCTCTGTAGATGATCATTTCATCTGCATATAAAGATTTTGCTTCTACCTTGACAATCCTATCCTAATTGTGTCATTTTATTGCCAGACTATTTTGGTGGGGACTAGGTTTCAAAGTTTAATGGACAGATAAAGAATAAGCATATCTGCCCTTGTTCCCCACCTTAAGGAGAAAGCATTGTATCTTCTCCATTCATATAAGGCATTCTCACTGAAAGTATGGAGTATATGTCTTTAATCTGTTGAGAAGGTTCTGTTCTACTTCTAGTCTCCTGATAGCTTTTACCATGAACAGCTGTAGAATTTAGTCCAATACTTTTTCTCCAACTACTGACAGGATCATATGGCTTTTTCCTTTCCTCTGTTAAAATGATGACTTTTGGGTATGGATCTTCCAATGCTGAACCAACGCTGCCATCCCTATAACAAAACCACTTTCTATATCCTGCCAGATCTGACTTCTAATAGTTTGTTTTGTTAAACAAATTTCTATCTATGTTCATACTTTTTCCTTCTGTTTTCTTTATCCAGTTTTAGTATTAGCACATGTTGATTTCCTAAAATGAGGGGAGAAGTGTTCCTTCTTTTTTCTGCTTTAATTGTTTGATATAATTTATCAGTTAAAATGTATACGAGGCTGCTGTTGTCATATAGGTAGGTTTTCAAGCTAGGAATATACTTTCTTTAATAGGTGCTATTCAAATTTTATATTTCCTCCAGAGTTAGTTTCATTAATCTGTCTTCCAAGGCACTTCTTAAAAGTTGTCAAATTTATTTCAAAAAAGATTTTTGTAATATGCTTTCTATATCCTTTTAAATTCTGTAAAATCTGTGGTAATTGTCAGGTAAAAGGGCCGAAGACCAAGACCAGACCAGGCCACAACAAGCCTTTATTAGGGGAATAGATCTGCCGGGCTGTCTCTGAACAAAGGAGAGAGACAAAAGCAATATGGCTGGGGCAGGGAGAGT
The DNA here is from genome assembly GCF_053883595.1 of Heterocephalus glaber. NCBI lineage: Eukaryota > Metazoa > Chordata > Mammalia > Rodentia > Bathyergidae > Heterocephalus > Heterocephalus glaber. The sequence continues at coordinate 347,208 of NW_028258146.1, read as the reverse complement.
CTTTTATAGAGACTGGGGTGGGGTTTGTAGGGGCTGAGGTGGGGTTGACTGAGGTAGTGACTAGGGAATGGAGGAGCCGGTGATGTCACTAGGTGGTAGGAGGTGAGTGAGTATTAGGTTACTCTCTAGGTGGGAACAGGGGCATGCTGGGAAGAAGGGTTTGTTCTTTGGTGGGAGCAACCATCTTGGCATGATGTCACACAGGGGAAGGGGCAAGGCACCATAGGAAGAGGGCAGCTACTATACATAATAGCTGCTGAGGTGGTGGGAGACCTATCAGTAATGTCTCCTAGATCTTGATATTGTAATTTTTAAAATGTATAATTGATATTGTGTAATAGGAAGAAAAGGTCTAAAGCAGCAGGGGAAGTGGGAGGGGTAGGGGAAAGGAAAAAAAGGGAAAAGAAAAAATATGAGAAAAGAAACAAAATGGAAACAAAGTCTTTGCAAATAGAGAAAGGTGGAGAGGGTGAAGGGAGGGAAGCGGAAGGGGGAAAAATAAGAACCAAGATTCTCATGTAATGGTACAAGATCCCAGTGATGAATATAACTGTATTTTATACCTAAATTGTACCAATAAACTTAATGGAGAAAAAAAAAGAAATAATGATAATAATAGTAGAAGTAAGGTTGTTTGGAAGAGTTACATCTAAGTCAATCCTCCAAATTAACTTTGCAGTTTTTCTCATAAAATCCCAAATCTGAGAGTCATTGAGCTTGAAGTTACATCAGTCTTATGGAAACCAGCCCAGAATTTTCCTGGCTTATCTAAGAAGGATGGGGAAATGGACCCCTGGCCTGGGATCACTATCTCCAGACCTACTTTTCTCCTAAAATGAGTAGATAACTTTTGGATTGCTTTGATAATTAACCACTGCTAGCAAAACAATGGGGGAAATGGAGAGAAGAAAAGGACATTACAGTTTTAAGGGATCACTGCTGATTGTTGTAGTTAACACCTTCATGGGGGTCCTTGTGGCTAAACTCCTTAGAAAGAAGAGGCCACCCCAGGGCAATGCACCAGCTTTCCCTGCACAATGACAGGACACACTTGCAGGGGCAGAAGGCCAGAGTGCCAGCTGCATAGAAAGATGGATAAGACCTATCTTGCTCAGGACCAGTACAGAGCCTGAAGGTAGCTACAATTGGATAAAGAAAACTGTCTGAAGTCAGTTTCTGCAGTCTCTTCAGCTGTGGGCATCCACCACCTGAGAAAACATACCAATCATTTCATCTCTGAGCCACTAAAGGTCTAATCCTGGGTTATTCTTGGGTTCCCTTTTGTTTGTCAATGAGATGTAGCCGTGGAACACAGGTATAGCCTCAAGCACCTCTTCTCTAACCCACCCAAGATTATAAGGCTAGAATCGGCAGCTGTACTACTTAGGAACCTACTGGGGAGTCTGCACTGCCCTGGAAATGAAGAGCTAAGGAATTTAACCACATCTTCCAATTACTCATAAATTCCAGACACAAGGGTATGACATTTTAGTTATATCTGAACTGTGCTTTGTTGAGTCTCCGTATCAGCTTCTATAAGAACTATGATATGATAACTCCTAAAGTAATTACACAAGTTAAGCTCTCATTATTTTTACAGGTTATGACTACAGTGACAAAACAACCTACACATAATAAATGAAATAAAATCTTTTAAAATATGCAACAAGTTCTCTCTGGCCTTGGGACATAGCATGGTTTCCAAGACCCTAAATCAATTGTTGTTTGGACATTATGGATTTTCTGAAAGCAGGCAGGGGCCCAGCCTCTAGTCAAAGTGCACAGCTCTAATCTTGCTATTTGCCAGGACGCCTCACATTCCAGGGAGCCATACTCACCTTCTTAGAGGGCAGCATTATCTCAGGCCAGCCAGGGTGTGACTGCGACCAGTGTGCTAAAAGCAGTGTCTCAGCAGCTTAGTGAGCTAAAGGCCAGGTGTAAACCATCACAGTCATCCCCTCCACCCTCCTCTTTCCCAACACGTATAATTAAGGAAACTCAAGATTCATATTTTTAACAATAAGTAGGAAGTATAAACTCAAAACCCTGAACAAAGAAAGGAAAAAATCTTTCTCCTTCTATGGTTAAAACCATGCCTCTCACTCCAGGGACTATTTGTGGCCAAGGTCAGAGAACAGTGCATCATTTTCTCAGTAAAATCCTCCAGGGATGGCTTGTGTCTCAGGAAACACCAAAGCTCAATTCTTAATTCCACTTCCCATTTTCTTAAATGTTTTCTATTTCTGCTTCACAGTTGAAAAGTTGATGATTAAAGAATGCTCTGTATTTCTGTTTCCCTCATTGGGTGGAGGAACTATATACGGGTCTCCAAGGATGAGGGGGCAGCCTTCCTTCAGTGCATGGCGCATAGACTCAGAAAGTATATGCAATACCAAGAGTGCCCAAAAGAAACTATAGGGACTGTCTTAGTCACTTTTCTCATTTTGAGAGAATACCCAACACCCAAAGTTAAAGGAAGAAAAGTTTATTTTGGCTCAGTTTGGAGAAGTTTCAGTCCATAATCAGCAGCCTCCAAGGCAGGGTGGCATAGCAGAAGGGCATCACAGAGCAGAAGACAAGTAGCAGCAATAATACACAACAAGCAACAAATGATGAACCTCTTTCTGTCCCTTATATCTTACCCACACTACCTAATCTTAGGGTGGGTAGTTCCCACACCCTTAATCCTAGCATCAAGTGCTTGACCCTACCAACATACACCCTAGATCCAGCCACCTCTAAAAAGCCAAATGAGGCTTTAGGAGAACATCTATATACAAGCCATAACAGGGATCTAGTCTGATGTGACTGTGGTCATCTTGGTAGTAACTGCCACTTTGCCCAGCAGGTGGCCCTGGCATGCCTCTAAAACCCTACAGGACAATCAAACATTAAGATAGGTATGTTTAGCTGGCCCATTTGAGACAGGGACCGCACAAACAAACAAAACAATCAAATGCTGGGAAGAGGCCCCAAAGGAATTATGCCTATTTTATTCTTTCACAGCAAAAGCAAACAAGGGTGTAAATGTGGACTCAGGGCCCACACACAGCTCTGGAGTTAAAAATAAAACCTAGTTAAAACCTAGCAAGGATCATCCTCCTAAAAACCTACCTTAGGGCCAGGGATTTAGCTCAGTGGTTCCTGCGCCTGCCTTGAAAGTGCAAGGTCCCGAGTTCGATCCCTGGTACCAAAAAAAAAAAAAACTACCTTATCCTGGTAATCAAAGCTGACCAATGAGCTGCCTACAGAGCAGCTCAGATATTGACCAATCAGGACTGGACCCTCACTGCAAGTTTGAATCTCTTATTTGTATGCAGGACCTGGATCAGGACTTTGGGTGGGAACCTTTTCTATATTAGCTACCTCTTTCATTTGTTCAGAGGATCATTAGCTTACCCTGCCTTTGATCAGAGCTGCAGCTCCCTTCTGGCTCAAGCAGAAGTGACAATAAAAGGTTTGCCTGAGCCTGGGATGGTGGCACACACTCTGGGAGGCTGAGGTAAAAGCACTGCAAGTTTGAGCCCAGCCTGGGCAACTTCTCAATTTACCAAGACCCTGTCTCAAAATAAAATAAGGGTGGAAGAAAAGGGCAGGGTATGTAGCTCAGTGTGAAGGCCCCGGATTCAATCCCCAGTACAGGAAAAGAAAAAGAACAAAAACCCTTGTCCATGCCTATATTTCCTCTGGATCTGGTCTTGTTTCTATCATTTTTGGAGCTAAGAGCCTGGCTCTGATAACACATAGACACTCAGACTATTTTTCTTTTTGTTTTCCTAGTACTGGGTTTTGAACCCAGGGCTTCACACATGCTAGTCAAACAATTCAGTGCCGAGTTATAGCTCCAACTGTTTTAAATTTTATTTTGAGACAGGGTCTTGTTAAGTTGCCCATGCTGGCCTTGAGTTTGTAATCCTCCTACCTTAGCCTCCTAAATTGCTGGGATTATAGACAGTGTAGTGAGAATTGACTTCCAAACCCTAGCCAAAGTAACTTCTGGTAGTACACACTTTCTCCCTTCTTGACACTCCCAGGTACTGAAGCTGTGTGCCAGACTATAGCACAAAAGTTCATTTGTCATTTCAAATGGACTGTTCTTACTGAGACCAGCGGAGTTTCCTGATAGGGATGGGTTGAGAGTGGAATACACACTCCTTCAGTTACACGTGTCAGGTGGTTTTATGTGCCAGTGTGAGGAAAGTGAATAATACAGGTTGGCAGTCAGGTCCTGCTCAGATTCTTAATGCAAAGAAACTGGGAAAATGTTTTTATTTCATGAAAGCTGATGATACCAAGATTAAATTGTTCTGGTCAGAATTACCCAAATTAGAGCTACAAAATAAGAAAGAGGCAAGACATGGTGGTTCACACCTGTAATCCCAGCCCTCTGGAGGGTGAGGCAGGAGGATCACCAAAAGTGCAAGGCCAGTCTGGGCAACATAGTGAGTTCAAGGCCAGCCTGGACTACAAAGCAAAACCCTGTCTCAAAAAACTACAAAAAGAAAGTAAGAAAGTAAAAAAGAAAAAAGGGCTTATGCCTTCTTGTCTGAGATAGTGTTTCAAGAACTTTTTAAAGATTCACAAGAGATTCCTTCTAGTTACAGATGCACTCCATTCTTTGCATGCGTGGAATTTGTGCCCTGATTTCTGTAGCCAAGATTATCTTTAACATTCTTTAAGAATGAAACAATGCAGAGAGGTTGCTCTGAACAGAATAAGTGTCAAGAACAGCTCCAACAATGACCTGATGTCAACTCCTGCTGTGTGTCTCCAAGATCAATAAACTATGTATTCAAGTAATTTAATTAAGTCCCTCTCCTTTTTTTTGTTATTCATGTTGTTGTTGACAGTGTTTCACTACATACTCCAGTCTGGCCTTCAATTCACTATGCTGCCCACGTTGGTCTTGAACTCATTATTTCTTGTCCCAGTCTCCTAGGTGCTGGGAATTTAGGCATGTACACATGCCTTAAAATTTTCCTTTTTTGCCTTTAAAAATTCCTTTTCCCCATTCCTCAACTTCTTTGAATATACCCATAGTTTTACTATGTTATATGTGTTCCCACTGCAGTGCCATGTAATTTCTAAATAAATATCACTACTCTTTGGGGAATTGCTCTCTTCTGTTTGGATTTACTTGCTATCTCCCCAACATGACCTATCAGCTCTAGCATTTCAAAGCTAACCAGACTATGTCCACTCACTAGATGTCATTTGCCTTCTGAGACTTCAATTTCTTCACCTATAAAAAAATTAGAGTGCTACCTAATTTGTCTGATTTGTCTGATTCTCAGGATTATTCTAAGATCCTAAGTTGTAAGATGATGCTGGGAAACTAGAGAATAAATGGATAACCTTCAAGTGATGCCACATTATCCTCAATGCTCTTATCTTTGTGGTCATTACTTTTCAATCTTCTTTTCTTTTTTGTCAATCTGTCTGTTAAAAGCGAGAAAGTCATCTGGGCTGTGGGTGTATCTCAGTGGTAAGTGCTTGCTTAGCATGTGTGAGGCACTGGGTTCAATCTTCAACACACAAAAAAATGAGACGCTAGCTCTTTAAAGCTCAACCCAAGACAACTTCACCTTCCCAATTGTTATGGTTAAGATCCAGAATGTTACCAAAGTTCTCATGGGTTCAGAGGTGGGATTTTTGGAAAGTGATTGGATCATGGGGGTGCCATACTCATCAGTAGATTAATCCACAGATGAGTTCAGAGCTAAATATGCTGTTATGGGGTGTGGCCTGGTTGGAGGTAGGTCACTGGGGGCTTGACCTGGCAGTGATTATCTCCATTCCCAGCTCCTCGCGTCTCTCATCTCTCACTGCTTCCTGGTAACCGTAACTTGAGCAGCTTTCCTCTCCCTCGCCCTTCCCTATGCACTTTCTGCCTGGGAGTCAGCTGACAATGGATTATAACTGTGAGCCAAAATAAACATTTCCTCCTTTAAGTTGTGAGTGTCAGTTATTTATCTCAGTGATAAGGAAAGTGACTAAGAACCCAAACAATTTTCTCTTCCTAAATGAGGTCATCTATTCTTAAGACTTCAGGTCCCAACTATATGACTCACAAATTGATGTCTCTGGCCCAGACTTTCAGATCTATATAACCAACTACTTTATAAATACAAGAGTTTGATTTTCTCACAGGCATTTTAAACCTAACATAGCCAAAATTAAACTTAAGGGCCGAGGATTTAGCTCAGTGGTTTCACCGCCTGCTGCCCAAGTGCAAAGACCTGAGTTCGATCCCCGGTACCAAACACACACACACACACACACACACACAATAAATAAATAAATAAATAAATAAATAAACAAATAAATAAATAAATAAACTTAAGACCTTCACTGATCCTACCACAACAAACCTGTCCATCATGGTTTTTTGGATTTGCTTTAAGTACCTAACCAGATGTACAAACTGGAAATACCAGGAGCATCCTTCACTCCTCTCTTTCCCTCATAAGCCATGTTCTTCCGATCACCATTTTCCATCCCAAATATCTCCAAAACTTTAGCTCTTTATATTTCCACTGTCATTACTCCCCAAATCCTCATTGTTCCTCATCTGGATTATGTTAACAACCTTCAAACTACACCTCCTGCATCTACTCATTGCTTCCTCCAATTTATACATCCAAAAAAAGCTTTTCTTTTAAAAATCAGCTTTACTGAAGTTAATTTACATGTAATAAAATTCATAAATCCAGATCAATGAGTTTTGACAAATTTATCTGTTCATGTAATCATCACCCAGTCAAGACAGAATATTTCCAGTACCCCATACTTTCCTTATCTTTAACTCACTGTCTCTGTCACTAGAGGTCCTAGACAACTACAAATCTAATTTTCTTAAAATATGGTTTTTAATCACAATTTTGCTTATTCTAGAATTTCATATAATTAGAAACACACAGTAGATATTCTTTTGTGTCTGACTTAGCTTATTCAACAAAATGAGAATGTGTGTTTTGGTAGCTTGTTCACTTTTATGGCTGAGCAGCACTCCACTCTGTGACTATACCACCACGGTTTTGTTTATTCACCACTGATGAACATTTGTGTTGGTTCCAGATTTGGCCTACTTTGTATCACTGTTCACCATTCTTTTGCCAAGTAACCTGAGCCTTGATATTTAAAATGTATCTCTTATGGACCTGAGAGACTTATTTTTATCTACTTTAATGATCTCTGCTTTTGGGGAGCAACAGCAAGACTAACAGATTTGTTAATGGGATAAGTATATCAGGCATGAAGTATTTATAGAGCCTTGCCTTTCATCTTCCATTAGAATTTAGATGCTCACTGTTAACCTAGTCATTCTAAAAGTGTGGTCAGTGGACTCATAAGGCATCATAGAAACTTCAGGCTTGTGAAAGGACAAAACAATTCTCATGAATAGTTAAGTATTCTTTGTCTTTTTCACAATATTACTGTTATGATTTGAAAATGTCTCCCAAAGGCCTATGTGTTAAAGGCTTAGTACCTTGGCCCTGGAACTTTAAGAGGTGGAGCCTAGTGGAAGTAAGGTATGAAGTACTGCCTTTTATGGTTTATATCTGCATATCTCCCCAAAGCCTCATGTGATCATAGGTAGGGCTTTTGAAGTGTGACTGAATCGTGGGGGTGCTATAGCTAAATGTGATACCAGGAAGTCAAGCTTGGTGGAAAGAGGCGGGTTATTGGGAGTGTGACCTGGTAGGGTGTACCTCCCTCCCCAGTTATTCCCTTTATTCTCTGCTTCCTGCCCACCATGAGCAACTTTTCCTCCTCCATGCCCCTCTACCATGCCATCCTGCCTTGGAGTCACCCAACTATAGACTAAAACCTCTAGAAAACAAGGGACAAAATCAATTTGTCCTCCTCTAAGCTTTCAGTGTTGGGTATTTTGTCCTAGCAACAAGAAAGTGACTAAGACCTTCTCTAATATTTTTTCATTATTAGACTGGAATTATGGGAGTTTTCTGGAGGAAAACCACAGAGGTGATGTCTCATTCTTATCACATAATATCAAAGGTACATATAATCAATATGATTTATAGTGTTGCTGTTGACCTTGATCACCCAGATAGGGTAGAGTTTGTCAGGTTTCTATACTATAAAGTTACTCTGTTTTCCGCTTTATCGATATCATACTCTGGAAGGAACTCAAAATGTGCAATCCTTACTGAAGGAGTGGGGAGTTATGCTTCACCTGCTTGAGGGTAAGGAAGCTACAGAAATTGTTTGGAATTATTCTCTGTGAGAGATTTGTCTATCTCTCCCAATTTACTCAATCACTTATTTATATTCAGTATAAATTATGGATATTTATTTCACATACTGAGTTATACTACAATACTACTTTGTTGCTCAAATTGTACTGCTTTGTCCATTGGGATCCCCTTCCATTGTCTACTGTGTTCCTTTGACATGTTCTTGGTGTTTTGTTTTGTTTTGTTGTTTGAATTTTTGGAGAATTACAAGTTCCATGCTCACCTTGTGTATTCTCAGCCCAAATCCTAAAATCAGCTCTTCCTCCAGGAAGTCCTATTTTACTAGAGAATGACATTTGAAATCAAGGTCTATTCATTTATTCTCCCAATTTTATTCATTTTATCAATTTGATGTAGAAATCTTTATAGATTTCTATATGCTTTGGTTTTATATTTTAAATGTACGTACACTCTGATCCAGCTCTCATATTTCCAGGAATTTATCCTGCAGAAACAATAGCATGACCACAGAATTGCTTGTATAGGCAAAAAAAATTGGAAAGAACCCAAGATTCATCACTAAGAATCCATATAAATGGTAGTGCATCCATCCATCAGAACACTATGAATCCCTTTTTTTAATGATCTAGCTCTAAATCATTTTAAATAATATCTAAAGGATAATGTTCAGAGTTTAAAGTGAGTTGGAAACTAAAGAAACAGTATGATCTTAAGGAAAGAAGCTGAACCGATACACAAGAAACAATTCTATAGAGTAGGATTTCAAAGGCAGGAACACTTACATTGTACTTTATATTTTCTATATTATTTTTTAACTTTCTATAGTATTCAATTCTATTAAGAAGAATAGATCAGTTTTGTAATATAAAAATGTTTTAAGTATGTGTGAGGGGTTTTTTTTGCTTAATTTCTTTTATTAGTACATTTTAGGTATACAATACGTTTACATTTATCATTGGGTATTTGTACCTCTACATGATATATCTTGGTTCTTATTTTTTCCCCATTCCCTGTCCTCCCTTCACCCCTCCACCCTTCCCTATTTACAAAGACTTTGTTTCCATTTTTTTCTTTTCTCATAATTTTTCTTTTCCCTTCTTTCCTTTCCCCTTCCCCTCCCACTTCTCCTACCCCTTTGGACCTTTTCTTCATATTTTAAATTATCAATTATTCATTTTAATCACTTTAATCCTTATTTACACTTTCAGTTTCTCACACCAGAGAAACTATTTGGTATTTACACATGTGTGTCCTATTTATTTCACTGAAGAGTGTGGCCTCAACATGCATCCGTTTAGCTATAAATGTCTCTAGTTTGTCGGTCTTTATGGCTGAGTAGTACTCCATTTTATAAAAAAAAAAAAAAACATTTTCTTTATCCAGTTTCCAGTTGATGGGCACTTGGGCTATTTCCAAGCTTTAGCTATTGCAAACTGTGCCACTATAAACATGGGTGCACATATATCGCTGTGGTATGATTCTTTTAATTCTTTGGGGAAGATACCCAGCAGGGGAATAGCTGGGTCAAATGGGACCTCTAGTCCTAGTTCTTTGAGGTATCTCCATACTGAGTTCCACAGTGGTTGCACCAGTCTGCACTCCCACCAACAATGGAGAAGGGTTCCTTTCTCCCCACACCCCTGCCAACATTTGTTATTGGCTGATTTCTTGATAGCAGCCATTCTTTCTGGGGTGAGGTGGAATCTCAGTGTTGTTTTCATCTGCATCTCTCAAAGGACCAGTGATGTTAAACATTTTTTCATATGCTTATTTGCTGCTTTTACTTCTTTGTCTGAGAAATGTCTGTTCATTTCAGATGCCCATTTTTGAATTGGGTCTTTAAATGTGGGGGATCTGATTTTTTTCAGTTCTTTATATATTTTAGATAGTCCTTTGTCTGAGGTACAGCTGCTAAAAATTTTTTTCCCACATTGTAGGTTATCTCTTAGCTCTGTTGGTGGTTTCTTTTGCAAGGTAGAAGCTTTTTAATATGATGAGATCCAAGTTGTTGATTCTTTGTGCTAGTTCCCGTGCTACTGAGGTTTTGTTCATAAAATCTTTTCCTATGCCAATGACTTTAAGAGTTCTACCTAACTTATCTTCCAGCAAGTTTAGTGTTTCTGTTTTAATATTCAGATCTTTAATCCACTTCGATCTTAGTTTAGTGCATGGTGATAGATATGGGTCTAGTATGTGTGTTTTAAAAGAGAATAGATGAACTATTCCAATCAACTGCTGGAATGACTTTACAGGATAGCTTGATCCTAACATCTTACCTTAGCCATTACTGCCACCTCATGGTGGCATAATATCATGGAAAATTTCCTACGGGTTTCTTGACCTCAGCACTACTGCCTTTTTTTTTCTTTTTCTTTTTCTTTTTCTTTTTCTTTTTCTTTTTCTTTCTCTCTCTGTGTGTGTGTGTGTGTGTGTGTGTGTGTGTGTGTGTGTGTGTGTGTTACCAGGGATTGAACTCAGGATCGAGGATCTTTGCGCTTGTGAGGCAAGTGGTAGCACCACTGAGCTAAATCCCTGGCCCACTACTGCCATTTTGCTATGGATAATCCTTTATTGTGGGGGCTGTTTGGTAGTATCCGTAGCCTCTGACTTCCGGACGCCAACAACACCATCTCTCCAAGTTATGACATCCAAAAATGTCTCCAGGGGGACATATATGGGATGAGCTGGGAAAAACACAGTAATTTCCAAATAGATAACCAATTGAACTGAAACCTTTATTAAATAATTCCTCTTTTCATCATTAAATTGAAAATCATACACTTGCAATTGTTCACATCATTGGCAAAATCACCCTTATTTGAGAACTGATCTAAGAGACTGACAGTCTTTTGAGTGCAAAGTAAACAAACAAAATGTGTTTGTTCACTTTGAAATATATCACATTAGACAAAGTCTTTACAAGGTAATTTTCAAATATCAGGATGAGTGATCTGTAGCCTCTTGGTATTATCACACATAATTCTTCTCATATCTTTGGAATATTTTGACATTTAAATTCAGTAACAAGAAAATGTATTCTTATCCAGTGAATCCTCAATTGCCTCAAGCAGAAGCAAGAAGGATGCAAATTCTGGTACATACACCCCACTCTACTTCCAGGTCCAGGACAGAACTTCATAGCACTATGCTGTGACCTTCTCACAAGGTTCCTGTCAGATACTACTACTAAGTGATAAGCCAGTTCCCTCCATCTAATTCAGCCCACACATTTCCCCCATTGTACTACTCAGTTTATGTTGCTATAACAAAATGGTGATGACTGGGGAATTTTTTGGTACTGTGAATCGAACTCAGGAACTTGTGCATGCCAGGCCACTTGTGCTGGTGGTGCCTCTGAGCTATATCCCTGGCCCAAGGCTGGATATTTTTTAATGGAAAGTTGTATTTGGGCTTCTGGCTCGGGAGGCCCAAGAACATGGTGCTGGCACCTGCTTCTGATGAGTGCCTCTTGACATATGGCATCATACAACAAGAGCACATGAAAGACAGTCACACTTAACAGTAAGAGAGGATGCAAGAGAATGAGCCAAGAAAGCTGAATTCACTTTATAACAACCAGGTCTCTCAATAACACAGCCTTGCAAGACCTAGCCCACTCCCCTAAGATGTTCATTAATGCCTTCTGATAGTAGTGTCCCCAATGGGTGTTTGGCTCCTTTGTCAAAGATGAGGTGGCTGAGGGTGTCTGGAGTTGTTTCTGCATCTTCTAATCTGTTCCACTGGTCCTCAGGTCTGTTTCTTTTCCAGTACCATGCTGTTTTTATCACAGCGGCTTTGTAATATAGTTTCAAGTTGGAGATTGTGATATCCCTTACCTTGTCTTTATTCCCTAGAAATGCTTTTGCTATTCTAGGTCTCTTCTGGTTCCAAATGAATTTCTGGATTGTTTTCTCAAGGTCCATGAAGTATGCTGCTGGGATTTCAACTGGGATTGCTTTGAATCCATATAGCAGTTTTCGAAGTATGGCCATTTTCACTATGTTGGTTCTTCCTACCCAGGAGCGAGGGATGTCTTTGCATTTTCTGATATCCTCTTCAATCTCTCTTTTCAGAGTGCTATAGTTTTCAGAGTTTCAGAGTAGTCTTTTATTTCTTTCGTTAGGTTGATTCCTAGGTATTTCAATTTTTTGGATGCTATTGTGAAAGGAATTATTTGCCCCATTTCTCTCTCAGTATAGTCTGTTGTTCATGTACAGAAAAGCTATTGACTTTTGTGCGTTGACCTTGTAATGCAACTACTTACTGAGTTTGGTTATTAAGTCTAGAAGACTTTTGGTGGAGTACTTGGGGTCTTCTAAATAGAGTATCATGTCGTCTGCAAATAATGACAATTTGACTTCTTCTTTTCCTATCTTTATTCCTTTTATTTCTTTCTCTTGTCTAATTGCTGTGGCTAATGTTTCCAAAACTATATTGAACAGGAGTGGTGATAGTGGACATCCTTGTCTCATGCCTGATTTTAGTGTGAAGGATTTCAATTTTTGACCTTTTAGTATGATATTGGGTGTTGATTTTTCATAGATGGCTTTTATCAAGTTGAGGTTGAGACTGTCTATTCCAATTTTTTGTCAGATTTTTATCATGAATGTGTGTTGGATTTTGTTGAATGCTTTTTCTGCATCTATTGAGATGATCATATGGTTTTTGTTCTTGGCTCTATTAATATTTATTGATTTGCATATGTTGAACCATCCCTGTATCCCTGGAATGAATCCCACTTGGTCAGGATGTATAATCTTCTTGATGATCTTCTGCATTCTGTTGGCCAGTGTCTTATTAAGGATTCTTGCATTTATGTTTATTAGTGTGATTGGCCTATAGTTCTCTTTTTTCAGTTGGGTCTTCCTCTGCTTTTGGGATCAAGGTGATGCTTGCTTCCAGGAATGAATTTGGAAATATTGCTTCCCTTTCAATTTCATGGAAGAGATTAAACAGTAGTGGCAATAGTTCCTCTCTAAATGTCTTGTAGAATTCAGCAGTAAAGCCATCAGGGCAAGGGCTTTTCTTAGTTGGTAAGTTTTTACTTACATTTTCAATTTCATTGATTGATATTGGATTGTTTAGATTTTTAGGTCTTCATTCAACTTTGGTAATTCATATGTATCTAGGAATCTGTCCATTTCTTCTGTGTTTTTCATCTTATTGGCATATAGGTTCTAGATGTAGGTATTGATGATCCTCTGGATTTTCACTGGGTCAGTTGTAATTTCACACTTTTCATTCCTAATTGCATGTATTTGGGGCTTTTCTTTCCTTTTTTTGATAAGGTTGGCTAAGGGTTTGCCAATTTTGTTTATTCTTTCCAAGAACCAACTCTTTGTTTCATTGATTTTTTTGTATCATTATCTTAGTCTCCATTTCATTGATTTCTGCTCTAATCTTTATAATTTCCTCCCTTGTATGAGTTTTTGGTTTGTCCTGCTTTTCTTGTTCTAGAAGCTTGAGGTTCATCAGTGATATACTTTTTATTGTTGTAAAGTAGGATTGTGTATACTGTGGATCTCATAAATACTCTTTCCATCTTAATATGGGTAAAAAAATTACACATGTCTTTGTAGGTTGAGAATTATTTTTAAAGTAATCTTAGTATGTGGGCTTGACAACCTTAGATAACATAGCAAAATGAAAGTTAAAAGAAGGCAATGGAAGTCAACCAGGGGACAGAAGTGTTAGCAGGGAAACTAATATACTATTAGGTTAGTCAAAGGGAAGGAACACTTAATGGACACATTTATGGGACATTTTTTACATCTTTTGTACTTGACTTCTTTAACTCATAATACTATGACCCCTTCCCTCCTTCTTGAAATGCTCTCTTCTATTGGTTCCATAACAATTCATCCAACCTGGCTTTCCTCTTCACCCTGTCTACTGTTAGAATGTGTTTTGGATTCCTTTTAACTTACACTGAGAAACCTTTAAAATACAAAAATTTACGAGCAATAAATTTTATTGTCACCTTCTATTGTTAAAAATTAACTTCTACTATTTTCTCCTATGTATTTACTCCTAGAATATTACATGAGATAGGTAGATAGATAAGTAGATAGATAGATAGATAGATAGATAGATAGATAGATAGATAGGGTTTTTTCCAGATACTTGAATGTTTAGGGTTCTATGTTTTCTTGCTACTCTTCATGCTCTTTAGGCAGTTTCATCCACTCTTATGGCTTCAGTCATCATCTATTCACAGATGACCTGCAAATCTGTATCACTAGTTATGATCACTTTCCTTCACTAAGATTCATTTCATGTAGCCTTGTTACACTCATCTTCTCTCTAAACATTTCCCTTTAGACCAGAATTTCTCAATTGCTATCTGGTGAAGAGCAGATATAGTTTACTTCTCAAGGAATTTCTCTTAGAAAGAGCAGAGCCCTTAGATGACAGAGCTGGAAGGAAACAGTTACAAAGAGATCCAATTTATCTTCATGTATCTCAGACCTAGTCCATTAGAATAGGTACTTATGATAAAATGTACTTGGCTGTCATATCATTTGAAAGACTTCACAGACATCTAAGTAATACACTCAAAGGACAAAATGAATGTAAACTTAGGGAATAGTATGACCATTAATTGGGTTTGGGATCTGCATGAGCCATTGCTGATAATGTAGTTCCCTGTGATTAAAAAAAAATAATGATATAATCATTAAGCATTGTACATATTTATTGAAATGTCACAATGAACTCCATAAATATGTAACCATTACTGTGTCAGAAAAAGTTTTTTTAAATACTACTAGCTTTAACTCCTCTATTAAAATATGGAGAACTAGTCTAACTTTATAGAAGAAAAAAGAGGCACAGAGGAGAAAGGCAGCAGTGCCCTTCCAGTAGCCAAGGTCACAGAGGTCTTTACCTACCACATTCTGAGTATTCCAGGCCTATGGTAAACCTCTGGTCATCTGCTATGATTTGAATGTCCCCTCCAAATCTCACATTAAAATTTAATTGTGGACCGGGGATTTAGTTCAGTGGCACCACACCTGCCTCGCAAGCGCAAGGTCCTGAGTTGGATCCCCAGTACCAAAAAACAAAACAAAACAAAAAATTTTAATTGCTATCATGATGACAGTAAGAAGTAGACTCTTTACCAAGTGATTAGATTGTTTTTCATCACGGAAGTACAGTTATCACAGGAGTGAGCTCCTGATAAAAGGATAAATTCAACCCCCATCCTCTGTCTTACATGCTAGCGTGCCCTTCTGCCTTTTGCCATGGGATGATACAGCAAAAAGATCCTCATGAGATGCTAAGCAAATGCAGGTACGGGCCCTTTGATTTCCTCCAGAACAATGAGTCAAATGAATTTCTGTTCATTGTAAATTACCCAGTCTGTGTTATCCTGTTATAGTGGCAGAAAACAAACTAAGACATCACCTGTTCTACTACACACATGATCCATCCACAAAGTTGCAGTATATCATCTCATTCATTTTGCATTTTAAGCACCTAGCACAGTGTCTCTGGCAGATGGGAAGCCCAGAGTACCACGAGTGAATTAATGGACAATATCCCCAATTCCCTTTGTCTGATTCCTTGCCATCAAGGAAATTTTTGTTCATGATTTACTTCTTTATTTTGAGTTTTTGCCCCTAGGGAGACTATTGCTGATCATATTCAAGTACTTTTTAAATCTCTGGGTAATAGGGACACACATTATTTATTTTATTCTGTATATAATTCTGTATTTCCCTAATACTCTATAGTTTATTGCTTTAATACCTCCCCCACAAAAAAGCAATACTCAAAATCCTCTGTATATTTGTTCAAGGAAAAAGTGGGTATTTCTAGCTTAGTCATTGTAAACTGTATATTATTCACAATTTTTAAAAAATACCCATGCCTCCTGCAACCTTTTGTCACTAGAACAGTGGCTCTACAGTCTCCTGCTTCCTGGTTCTGTATGACTAAAGGGAAATTTCTTCTGTGCTTAGTTTCCTTATTTAATAAAGGAAATAATAATGCTGTCTACCTCACAGCATTGGCAATTAATACATATAAAGGGCCCAAACCAGTACCTGGTACAGAATAAGTACTCAGTAATTGTTATTTAATTAACAGTTCATTATTGGTCTTGATACTTTCTCGATATAAACACTAACCAAGATTTTTTATCTTTATTGTTTATTAGTACATGTTTGCCATACATGATGATCACATTCATCATGGGGAATTTGTACCTGTACATAATAAATGTTACTTCTTTTTTCCCCATTCCCTTCCCCTCCCTTCAATCTTTCTTCCCCTCCCATTTACAAAAGCAGTTTCTATTTTTTTCATTCATTCTATTTTTAAAAATCCCTTTTCCCTTCCTCCTTTTCACCCCATTCCCCTTCCCATTTAAACAAGTTCTTCCTACTTCCCAATATCCATCTTCCATTTTGCTCCTTATTTACACTTCAGGTTTCTCACACAAGAGAAACAATGTGATGTTTTAAACTCGTGTCTGATTCATTTTATTCAAGATTATGGTCTTGAGATGCATCCATTTACCTAAAAATGCTTCAACTAACTAAGATTTTATGATGTTTTCTTTCTATAGTTTGTTTTATAAAGACAAAAGTATAATCAGTATGTTTGATCATACTCCCAAACCCCTACTACCCCACAAAATGCCTACTACTTTCCTCTACTGAACCTTTACATTCAGTAAAGGATAAGGTAGAGATAGGAACATTTAAATTCCAGGCCTCAAGAAATCAGAAAGTTTGAGGATAAGATGCTATAAGAAAGCCAGAATAAAGGTAGACTGTGGAAGTCCTTTCTAACCTGGGCTATCCCTTTGTTTTTCCATAAAAGAGAACACTCTTTAAGGAGGAATGAAAAGACAGTCAAGGAGTGAACCCTAATTCTGCCAGACCTGGTTAGCAGGGCCAGGGACCCTGAAGATGCAGGCTCTAGCTATACACCCAAGCTCATGAAGGGTTCTAAGGTTCAAAGCTCCCCTGTATGCTACAACCCCACATCAAATAATCAGCTTCTCCATGTCTATTTTCTTTTCTCCTTCTAAGGACATGCTCCCTCTCTCATCCTCCACAGAGGCAGCTGGCATAATAGACAAAGTATTGGAAATCAGATATCCTTACTTTCTTGGAGTCTCAAGTAAAAAAGGGAATGATAATAATGAAATTACTAACACTTATTGAGCACTCACCAGGTGCCAGGTGCTTTCCATAAATCACTTTTTATAGCTGATGATACTGTTAACTTTTCCAGGGTCTCAGGGCTGCTCACACACATTTTACAAGGTTGCTGTAAAGAAAAACTAAAAGTTTAAATGTGCACACTGTAGATGTCCAGCTAATGGCAAATCCTCTTTCACTTGTATTTCTTATCTCTGTTCTAAAGTTTGTGGCTCAGACTCATCATAATCACAACATATGCACAACCATTTGGGTAAAGCAACCCTTCCCAAGACCTCCACACCTCCTCCTGGGAATTGCCAGAATTCTCCAACACTGGCAAAAGATTCAGACTTGAATTTTTAAAATTGTATTACTTTTTCCATTCTCTTTTTCCATGATTTGCTCCCTATAAATAGAAAGTAGGAAGTAGTCTCTTAAGAGAAGGCTAAAGTCAAGAGCTTCAGCAGCCACTTTTCTCCAGAAAGCCCTAAACACCAGTAATACCTTTACCCCAGGGCTCTGCAGAGACAGACATCCAGCAACATTAGGACAGTTTCAGTCAGGTAAAGATACTGTTACTGCTACTGCCCAATGAATGCAGGGCTGATTGAAAGTACCCCACTAGGAGTGAGAGGACCAGATTCTAATTTTTCATATGTGCCAGTTGACTGTACTTTTTCTTCCTGGGTTTCCATTTCTTTTTATGTGCAAATGGGAAGATGGGCGCCTACTATTTTTTTTTTTAGTTAAAAATTACATGTTTATTTTGATATTTTGAGAAAGACATATACAAAACCAGGCATATCAATATTTGCAACATGGTAGGTGACATAACACATAATACTGTATATGTATATACACACACTAATACATACAGGAAATCACATCAGGAAAAAAAGCTAGGTGTGAACAGACTTATGATGAAATACAACTAAGGCCTTTCCTAAGGTCTACATAATGTTCAAGATATTACTACTGATCTTCTAGATCTCATTTGTAAAAGTTAGTGATATAGACTTCAAAACATAATTTTTGTTGGGTGTGTTTGTTTGTTTGTTTTGGTACTGGGGATCAAACTCGGGTCCTTGCACTTTTGAGGCAGGCAGGGGAACCACTGAGCTAAATCCCCGGTCTAATTCTTGTTTTAGCAGGGCATTTTTTGGCAATGATCTTGCTTCCTTAAGAATATATATGTTTCCAGCAGTGTGAAGAGACAACCCACAATGTGGGAAAAAAATCTTCACCTGCTCTTCCTCAGACAAAGGTCTACTATCTCGAATCTATAAAGAATTTAAAAAGATCAGACCTACCAAATTTAAAGACCCAATCCAAAAATGGGCATCTGAAATGAACAGACATTTCTCAGACAAAGAAGTAGAAATAGCAAATAAATACATGAAAAAATGCTCAACATCACTGGTCATTCAAGAGATGCAAATGAAAACAACGCTGAGATTCCACTTTACTCCAGAAAGAATGGCTGCTATCATGAAATCAACCAATAAGAAATGCTGGCGGGGCTGTAGGGAAAGAGGAACCCTGTTCCACTGCTGGTGGGAGTGTAGACTGGTGCAACCACTGTGGAAATCAGTATGGAGATACCTCAAAGAACTAGGACTGGAAATCCCATTTGACCCTGCTATTCCACTGCTGGGGATCTTCCCCAGAGAATTAAAAGAATCACACCACAGTGATATATGTGCACCCATGTTCATAGCAGTGCAGTTTGTAATAGCTAAAACTTGGAAACAGCCCAAATGCCCATCAACTGGAGACTGGATAAAGAAAATGTGGGTTTTTTATAAAATGGAGTACTACTCAGCCATAAAAAATGAGAAATTAGAGACATTTATAGCTAAGTGGATGCACATTGAGGCAATACTCTTAAGTGAAATAAATAGGACACATGTGTAAATACCGAATAGTTTCTCTGGTGTGAGAAACTGAAAGTGTAAATAAGGATGAAATGTATAATAGGTAATGTGAAATAGGAAGAAAAGGGGCAAAGGGGAAGGAAGTGGGAGGGCTAGGGGAAAGGATAGAAGGGAATGGGGTTAATATGAGAAAATGGAAAAATAGGAACAAAATCTTTGTAAATAGGGAGGAATGGAGGGGTTGAAGGGAGGGCTGGGCAAGGGTGAAAAATAAGAACCAAGAGAGACTATGTAAAGGTGCAAATTTCCAATGATGAATGTCATTATATTGTATACCTAAAATGTACCAATGATTAGAATGAATAATCGATAATGTAAAATAGGAATAAAAGATCCAAAGGGGTAGGGATAGTGGGAGGCACAGGGGAAAGGAAAGAAGGGAAAGGAAAAAATGATGAGAAATGGAAAAAATGGAAATAAAGTCTTTGTAAATAGGGAAGGGTGAAGGGCGTGAAGGGAGGGCTAGGAATGGGGAAAAAATAAGAACCAAGATGCATTATGTAAAGGTACAATTCCCAGTGAGAAATGTAATTGTGTTGTATACCTACAATGTACCAATAAAAGAATTTAATACAAAAAAAAAAAGAATATATATGTTAGGGCTGAGGATTTAGCTCAGTGGTTCCGGCACCTGCCTTGCAAGCACAAGGTCCTGAGTTCAATCCTCAGTACCAAAAATAAACCTACAAGCACTTATTTCAGGGATATTCAGTAAATAATACCTATTTTACTCATCTATTATGTGAACTCTTCTTGCTAAGGAGTGTGATGAACAAAGCTCAGTTGACCTCTGTGATGCAGCAAATGCAACAGTATAAAAATACCAATACACACATTTTAAAGCAAAACCAAATCCTTGGTCTGAAAACAAAATAAGCCAGAAGTAGTTATAGCTGTGATACAAATCAATATATCTTTGTTAGTAGCACATGACCAGTATTCTATGAACTATCATATGAACAATAAGTCAGGTGAAATGTCTGAGCATTTTACAAGATAAGTAGTAACAAATTTACTATAATGTGTTGTTTCTTTTCCTTGATCTCCTTTTCTTCTTTGCCTGTTCCTAAGGCTGCCAGTGAACACCCTCAGAAATTGAACAGTGCATTAGGGAGTACAAGAACATGGCTTGCTATGAGGATTCACAGGCCTCAGCACATCACCATACTCATAATCGTGGTCTATTACACCACAACACACAAGGCAAGGGCTGGGCTGTAGCACAGTGGTAGAGCAGGTGCTTCACATCACAAGGTCCTGGGTTTGATCTAGCACCACAAACACACGAACACACACACACACACACACACACACACACATAAATCAAAAGAGCAAAGAGAAAAGGTTCATGGGCCAAAGTCTGGGGAAAACCAGGCACAAGTCCTTTGGCCAGTGGAATCACACAAGTCATGCCTCACACCTCTAGCAACTGAACTGTGACCACATTCATGAAATGTTACCTACGAGGGAAACTTGTTGGAGATACAGCCCCAGAGTTTTACTAGGGACTAGTCACAACAGATCCTTTTAACTGGCATGTATCAAAATTCTCAACTCCCACAAGGAAAGCAAGTGTTCAGCATAAGCCACATTACACAAACAGCTGGGTCACACTAAGCCACTCCTGTTAGTGAGAGTGGAGGGAGCTCTCCTGACAGCTGAGCACCCAGAAGGGTCAGCCAAGGACCAGACTTATCAGTAGGCCTTTGCAAGAACAGGCCTGCTATGTTATTCTTTCCTGAACACCATGACAATTCCATAGGAATAACTTCCATAGACATTTTCAGATTCAAGAAGACAATTCAGAAAGATGACTTTTTTTAAAAAAGACATAATAAAGAATTTGCTACTTGAGGAATGGTTAACTCATTTATGTTTATCAATTCAGCTATATTTTATTTGTATTAGCTTTCTGAAAAGTACATTAAGAACATATGAAAAACAAAGGAAAAGTAAATTTGGTCCTAATGAACGAATCCTGGAATCTTGGTACTCCAATACAAACTGGGCTCTTTCAGTACTGGTAGCAGCAAAGCCTATATACCCAAGTGACAATCAACCAGAAACAGACTTCATAACTATGTCATATTTATGAGCATAATTTTCTTCATCCTAACATTTTGGGGATCTGAGAAGAGGCTTCCTTTTGTTGTTCTCGCCACTTGAGTATATTCTCTGCCAGTTCCTCTGTCTCATTCACCAAAATATCCATCTTGGCTAAAGCCTTGTTCATTTTCTTTATATTTTCATCTAAATGAGAGATATTTCTAATCGTTTCAAGATAGGTTTCCAATTTCTCAATAAAAGTCACAGCCAACTATAGCAAATGTACTATGTATCTGTGATATACCACTTCCATAGGTAAGTTTTCCTGCCACATGGGTTTCAACAGCCTTTGCCTGAAGGACCTCTTCTTTTTTAGCACTGCTTCCAGATGACTGTTCATGCTTTGCAGGGTGTGACACTTCTCAGCCAAATAGGAAGGATGAACAGTATCTGCTGTTTCTTTTTCTAGTTCCAGAAGTTCAATTTCCAGGCTTTTCTGGTAGATTTCAGCTTGAATATTTGTGGTTTGCTGTAGTCTGGAGAAGTTCACAAAGCAAGGAGCTGTTTTCTTCGATATGTTTAACATCTCCTGAGAGATCACGCCGGAGCCCACAAGGTGCTTCAGCAGTAGCAGGGCGGCGTTGGGCTTGGACGCCTGGTCCCAGTGGTTAGCAGCGACCATGCTCTGGCGCGCCTCCCGTGAGCGCGCAGGGAGGGAGTGAGCCTGGGCGCCTATTAATAATAGCTACTACTGACTGAGCCTTTACTTGCTGCCTAGTCTTGTGTCAACTTTCATATCAAAATTCTATTAAATCCTCACAACTACTACTTAAAAGAAGATGCCAATAAACCACGTTTACAGATAAAGAACGTGAGGTACAGAGTCCAGGAAACTGCTAGTCACAGTACAGAGCAATGCGGCTTTCTCCAAAAGAAGATGAACTGATCTACAACTACCCCCCTCCCGCGTTAACACTGTAGATTGTAGAGACATGGGCGCGAGCGCACTGAAGTCAGACCCGCCAGCGCTCTGGGAGCCGTGGGCCTACGTTCCAGCCAGGCGATTCGGGCTCTGCGGGCCCTTAGCTCGTTTCCAAGCAAAGGAATTGAAGGTAACAGATATTAAATACGCGCACACACAGAAAAAACCGGGAGACACACTCCTGGGGCGGATCAAAGTGGCCGAGCCCAGACGGACACCAACCCAAGTGCAGCGCACGGATTAGGGTCCGACAGGCGAGAGGAAGGAGAGACACAACGGGCGACAGCTGGACCCCCAAGTCTGACAATGGTGGACACACTCCCAACCAGCGTCTGCTCCTCCTGAGCCTAGACACCAGAGGGGTCTCCGCAGAACAGACTATCGAGAACACAGACTCGCCCCGGATGGGGAGGGGGCGGAAGTGAGCGCCAAGCCTCCTGGGAAATGTAGTCCGGCTCAGCCGGGTTGCTGGACTCAACTGGCTGAGGACCCGCGAAATCCATACTCTCCTGGAACCTCAGAAACCTCCAGATGCTGTAGTTCTGCCCGCAGAAACAAGCCATTGCGTGCTTCTGAAAGGACGAGTTAACATTAGCTGTCCGGACGAAGACGGAAGGAACCATTGGGAGCAATTAATAAACCATGAAGGACTGTTTAGTGCTTTAGGGGAGAAGGGAAGTCTACAGAGATCACTCCCGATGGTTTTCCCATTGATCTTTCTCCATAGACTAAGCCAGGCTGTAGCGCTCCTTCAAAGAGCCTAACACAATAATCCCACACTTTTATCCAGGAATCCTGGCGGATGACTAGGCTTTCACTTTTTGGCTGCTCCACGCACATCAGCTGGCCCATTCTACAGGGGTTCCCATCCCTCTGCACCTGTAGCTCAGAATACATTGTCCTTTGATAGCCCTCTGGGTTGTTATCACCAAAGTACTGAATTCATGGAGCAGTGGAGCTCTTAGTAGAATGTTTACGTATCTTTGTAAAAAAAACAAACAAAACAAAAAGTTATATCCTATTTGTTATATTCTGTTTCCTAGCCACTTGCATATCCATCATAGTTCTCCAAATCCCTTGGTGATTAATTTCTCCAGATGCAGTTTCTTCAGCTCCTTGGGGATACACTCTGCATCTCACTCCATAATAGGCCCATCAGGGTGTAGCTCAACTCAATTCTACTGGGACGAGAATGAAGACAGATATATATATTATCTTTGTCGTTTCCAGAATGAGATGGTGAGAGAGTGTGTATTCTGATATTTAGATAGTTCCAGGCTTTCATCAGCCTCAACCAACAACTGTATACTCCTAAGGTGACAAAGCTGTACCTGGATTCAAACTACCTATGAGATCTTCAGACCTATGCTCTAGACTCTGTCTTTCTAAGGGCTTTTTCTGGCCAGATTGCTCTGGGCATTCACAAAGATGTTCCTGTATAGAAAGAAAACAACAATCATGCCATCCTTGTAATAGGATTTCTAAAGAATGCTAAGACCTCTACAATTTTAGGTTCAACGACCAAGAGAGAAGCCTCACAGGACATTCTTCCAGCTGGACTTCTCCTCCTGCCCCCACTGCCAAAAAATTTGCACAGCCCTCAGTCATCTAATAGTTTATTAAAAATGTGTGGAGAATAGATGGAACAGAAATGGGAAATTGTCAATAAATGTTGACACTGACTTAGATATATGAGAATTTATTGTGCTTTGTTCTCACCTTTTGTGTACGTTTGAAATTTTCCATAAATTTTAAAAATACGAGGTAAATTAAAAGATAAAGCAAGTTAGATTGTTCCTCTCCTATGCTTAAAAATTTTGGCTTTCCTTTGCAGAATGAGATCTAAAGTCTACACTAATTAGGAGTTTATGTAACCCATTTAGTGCCAAATGACTAGTACAGTATTTGCTAACATGAAAGAAAATGAAATAGAACAGAAAAGTAGAAAAAAGAGAGATTGAATTAGGTGTATCAAGAATAAGGATGGTCTTCAAAAAATTGTTCCTGTCATTTGTATGTATATACTTGATTACAGTGTAAAGTGTGGTGTGTGTGTGTGTGTGTGTGTGTGTGTGTGTGTGTGTGTGTGTCCTTCTGGTCATGGTCAAAGGAGCTTGAAAATTATTGCTCTATTGATGAGTCTCCAACCTCATATCATTCTCTCCTACACCCTACCTCTTATCTTTTGTACCTCCATATTTCAATCTTTACCATCCTTCTTCCTACTCCTCCTGCCAAGTTATGACCTCAGATATCTACATAGCTTATTCCTTCACCTCCATCAAATCTTTTCTTAAATGTCATCTTTAACACTAGTGTCTTCCCTCAACACCCTATAAAAATAGAAGCCCTGCAATATCATTCACTATCTCCTTTACCAGCCTTATAATTTCTTTATGATATTTATATTCACTTGATATTACATATTTATTTATGTGTTTATTTGTTTACTGTCTCACTATCTTGACTCCAAATATCTCTTTTGCTTTGACCAATGTATCCAAATCAAGCACCTAATAAATATTTGTGTTGTCCTCTGTATTCCTTTATTAGATCAGCTGCTAGATATTTTCTGTTGAGCTTGGATTGGTATTTTAAATTTTTATTATGCTATAAATATCACACATCCAAAAGAATTCATAAAGCTTAATTAGTAAAATAAATGTCTGTGTATCCACTAGTTAGCTTAACACATACTGCAAGTGGTATATTACTTTCTATTGCTGATGGTATACAGAGGAATATTATTGACATTATTAGTAAACTGACCTTCAGTATGGAAACTTTGCTAAGCTTTATAGTTTTAATGATTTGTTGATTCTTTTAGATTCTCTAAGTAGATAATAATCTCAAGACACATCACCAGGAATAGGTAAAAAAAATAAAATGCATATATTATGAGTTCATTTTATATGAGTTCATTTAATCCTCGTATACATAACTCATTTAATCTCAATCATCCTATGAAGTAGATATTCTTCATTGTTTCTGCTTTACAGATTAGAGAAACTCAGGTACAGAGAGGTTAAATAACATACTTGAGGTCAAACTACAAGCAGCAGAGCCAAGATTTTAAATTCCAAACCTGGTCACATGGCTTGAGAGTCTAGTTTCTTTTTCTTTTTTTACTGTTTGTACTGACTGTCGACTAATTGTCATTCACAAATCGTCTCCTTTCTTTCAGGCTTCTATCCTCTTCTAGCTCTTACCCTGTTTGTGTGTGTGTGTGTTGTTGTTGTTGTTGTTGTTGTTACTGTATGGGACAAGTTCTCTTCTACTATATTAAATAATAGCAATTTAAAGAGGATGCTCCTAAGATCTTTGGTTAAATTCACATTTTCTCTGGATTTTTGGTATATAGATGTTATCCAATTAAGCAAGTAAATTGAGGCTTTTTAAAACACCTAATCATTAATAGATCTTGAGCTCTTTATAAATGATGTCTTAGTTACTTTCTCATTGCTTGAACAAAATACCTGACACCCACAAGTTAAAGGAGGAAAGGTTTATTTTAGCTCATAGTTTGCAAAAGATTCATTCCATAGTTTGCTGACTCCAAGGCGTGGCAGCATGGCAAGGAGCATAACAGAGAAGAGACAGTCCTTGGCAAGGCAGGCAGAAAGCAGTGAGCCTACCTTCCTTCTTTCCCTTTATATTTCATCCAGGCTACAAGCCTATTTTGATTGGCGTCCCCACTCCCAATGTGGAACTTCCCAATATCCACACTCAGAACTATGCTAAACCAATCAGTGGATTGATGCAGTTATCACACCTTTAATCCAATAGTACATACCCATGATCCAGCTTCCTCCGAAACCCCACCTATGAGCACATGAGGCTTTGAGAGGGACTTTTAGATATAAGCCATAACAAATGATTTTGTTACGACTGAGTTTATCATTTGACTTTTCTCCTTTAGAGTTCATTAATGATGGGCTGGGATATAAGAGGCCAGTCAGTCCTTGGATCTGCCAAGAGAGGTGTGCAGCGAGAAATAAAGAAAAAAGACAAAGAGACACACTTTCAAAGTACATGGGGGCTCGGAGGTCAATGCCAGAGTGGGCAAAGACAAAAACACTCCAAGCTAGCCACTATTTATTGGGTGCACATAATAATCAGAGGGAGTATCAGATGACTCAGAGGGCAGCAGTAATCTTATGTTGATGAGAATCTTACGTTGATGAGGATCTTAGGTTCATGAGGATCCTAAGTTGACCAGGATGGTGAGATGGGAAAAGCATTCTTACAACAATAGGTGGGATGAGATAGCAGGCTAATAAGGAATTTGTCCTTCCCCCAGGTGAAACCTTTCTCTTTTTTTTTTTAATTGCTACTTAGTTCTCAAAGAACCAGGATGTCTTCAGCTAATGTAACTTGCCCTGGAGTGTCACAGCATCACAAGACCATTGAGTCCTCAGCTGTGACCAGAGGCACATGAGTTATGTTTCCTCATGCCATAGCCAGCCCACACAACAGGAAGACATTAGGCCTCAGACACCCCTAACCATAACTTAATTATGAAATGATTTTTCTCCAAGAATTATTTAAAATGGCTCTCGATTCTGGGGATGTAGCTCAGTAGTAGGAGAATTGTCTAGCATGCCTCAGCCCTGGACTTGATCCCATCACCATAAAAAAATTAAAAAATAAAAATAGGGCCGATCAAGGTAGCAAATTTCATAGCTAGATTTTCTGATGTTAAGTTGTACTTTATCATGATATAGGTTAAATTCAGTTGATTGTTATTCAGTGAATTTGAGGTGAGGAGGAGTATTTTGAGGGGACTTAATGGCAATGTGTCTTTCACTGTTATACATTTTTATTTTGGATACCGGGGATCGAACTCAGGTCCTTATGCTTGTGCAGCAGGTGGCAAAACCACTGAACTAAATACCCAGCCCTGTAATACATTTTTTATTCAAATATATACTGTGGTTTTAAAAATCATATCTCATATTTTCTTAACCTATCTATTGAACCAGCATTTGCTTTTGATAATCTTCTCCATTGATTTTTATGTACTTTATTTCATTGATTTGGACTATTTGTTAGAGTAAGTCCCCATTTATGAATGGGTTCCATTCAGAGAGAACATTCATAAGTTAGATTCATTCATAAGTCTGACAAAGTGAATCTTATAGGTATCTGAGAAAGTTTGCAACTTGAATGTTCGTAAATTGGGACTTACTTTACTTCTATCTTTCTTGTTCTTTTGGCTTAGTTTGTTCCTCTTTTTAACTCCTTGCATGAACTCATTAGCTCATGATTTCCAATTTTTCTTAAATGTATTTGAAATAATACATTTTCCTCTAAGTACTTTCTGCATCCTACAATTTTGAATGAATTTTCTAATTGTGATTCAAGTCTAGGTATTTCCAAATTTCTCTCATTATTTTCTCTTCAACTCAAAATTTATTTAGTATTACATTTTCCTTTTTGTTTTAATATTCAGAAATAAGAAATTTTAGCTTTCTTTCTCTTTTTTATTTCTACTGTCAATAGATGTGATCAGTGAGAACAGATACATGTTGTCCACTGTGGTAACAAGTAGCCATATGTGAATATTGGGTCCTTAAAATGTGCCTACTCTGAATTGAGAAGTCCTATATGTGTAAAATACTTAGGAAAAGGAGAATGGATTTGGTTGAGAAAGATCGTAGGAGATCCTAAAAACATCATGGTGACACTTATATTACTAACTCAAAGGTGGATCAGGCGGGCTCAATGGGACAGTAACATAAGATCTAGCAAGCTCAACATCATAATCTCAAAACTAGAGGAAAAAGAAATTAGTATCAAAACTATTTAAATAAATGATAGTAGATAACTTCCTAAATTTGGTGAAAGATACAAACTTTCATTTGCAAGAAGATGAACAAACCCCAAATAAAATAAACAAATAAATCTGTCCTAAGATACGTCATAATTAAAATGCTACAAAGAAAAGACAATGAAAATATCTGAGAAAAATGTGAAGAGAAGTCTAACATTATCTATAGCAACAATGGCGAACATTTTAGAGACCAAGTGCCAAACTGGAACTCAAACCCCACTTATTTATTGCAAAGTGCCAATACTGCAATTCAACCTGAATACTGAGGTTTCAGTTTAGAAAAAACAACTCTACATTAACATCTTTTGTCTTAAAAGAAAAACACAGGGTTGGGGATTTAGCTCAGTGGTTCCGCCACTTCCCCACAAGCGCAAGGACCTGAGTTCAATCCCTGGTACCAAAAAAAGAGAAAAGAAAAGAAAAGCACAATAACATGTGTGCCATAGGATTGCCACCACTGATCTACAGGGTAATACCAATTTGAATAACTGTATGTTTCCCGTGTAAAATCATGAAGTCAAAAAAGAAATTGTAGCTCAGTGGTAAAGTATTGTCCTAGCATCATGTTTAAGATCCTGAGTTCCATCCCCAGCACCAACCACGTAGAAAAAAAGAAATGGAATATTTTTTCAACTGCTTCCCATTTGAAAGAAAAGAACTGTCAACCATGAATTGCATATCTAGTGAAACTAACCTTCAGGAATGAAGAGAAAATCCAGATGTTCTCAGATTAATGGAAACTAAAATAATTTGTCTCTACCAGACTTAGCTTTAAAAAAGGGCTAAAGAAATTATTCAGATGAAAATGAAATAAATGAGAGAATCATGGAGCACCAGAAGAGAAAAAAGAACAATAGAAATTGTAGAAATATGGACAAATCCAAACAAGTTTTACAAATATATAAAGTTTATCATTTGTCCAGTATGATGTTTTTATCTTGAATTTACTTTTATTCATGATAATATTTTTTACCTGACTTTACGTTTAGTTTATATTTGCCTCATACATTTTTGTTATCATTTTGTTTTTAACCTTTTTGTATTTTATGGCTTTAAATGTGTGTTTTCTAAAGAATATATTGCTAAATCTTGAATTTTTTAAAATCTATTTTTATCTCAAACTGAGATCCTCTCCCTATTGATAGGTAGATTGGCTTATTTATATTTATAGTGATAAATAATAAGACAGGTCTTTTTTTCTGTCTTCTCCATTAACCAAACTTTCTTTTTTTATTTTTTGCTTTTTGTTTTCTTTGTGTCTGGGTTTCTATCAAATAATCAGTACTCTTCTTCTAGTTTTTCTTTTCCATTAAGTTTATTGGTATATTTTAGTTATAAAATACAGTTACATTCATCATTGGGATCTTGTACCTTTACATGTGTTATCTTGGTTCTTATTTTTTTTCCCCCTTCCGCTACCCTCCCTTCACCCCCTCCACCCTTCCCTATTTGCAAAGATTTTGTTTCCATTTTTTTCCTTTTCTCATATTTTCTCTTTTCCCTTCTTTCCTTTCCCCTACCCCTCCCATTTCCCCTACTCCTTTAGACCTTTTCTTCCTATTACACAATATCAATTATACATTTTTTAAATTACAATATCAAGATCTAGGAGACATTACCACAGATTTTACAGAACTTAAAGGGATTAGAAAGCATATTACAAAAATCTTTTTTGAAATAAATTTGACAACTTCTAAGAAGTACCTTGGAAGACAAATTAATGAAACTGACTCTGGAGGAAATATAAAATTTGAATAGCACCTATTAAAGTATATTCCTAGCTTGAAAACCGACCTATATGACAACAGGGCTCATATACATTTTAACTGATGAATTATATCAAACATTTAAATCAGAAAAAAGAAAGAACACTTCTCCCCTCATTTTAGGAAATCAACATTGTGCTAATATTAAAACTGGATAAAGATAATAGAAGAAAAAAGTATGAACATAGATAAAAATTTGTTTAACAAAACAAACTATTAGAAGTCAGATCTGACAGGATGTAGAAAGTAGTTTCATTACAGGGATGGCAGTGTTGGTTCAGGATTGGAAGATCCACACCCAAAAGTCATCATTTTAACAGAGGAAAGGAAAAAGCCGTGTGATCCTGTCACTAGTTGGAGAAAAAGTATTAGACTAAATTCTACAGCTGTTTATGGTAAAAGCTATCAGGAGACTAGAAGTAGAACAGAACCTTCTCAACAGATCAAAGACATGTACTCCACACTTCCAGCAAAAACGCCTTATATGAATGGAGAAGATACAAGGCTTTCTCCCTAAGCTGGGGAACAAGGGCAGATATGCCTATTCTTCATCTGTCCATTAAACTTTGAAACCTAGTCCCCACCAAAATAGTCTGGCAATAAAATGACACAACTAGGATAGGATTGGCACAGCAGAAGCAAAATCTTTATATGTAGATGAAATGATCATCTGCAGAGAAAATACTAAGAAATCTCTAAGAACCCCTAGAACTTGTATTTGAATTTAGCAGGATTAGAAAACACAAGGTATATATAAAAATTCAAGTTTATGTATACTTGCTATAAATGAAGAATTGGATATTGAAATTTAAAAGTTATGTAGGAGTACAAAGGAGCTAGAAAAAGAAAAAGAAAAAAAAACAGTGTTGGAAAACATTTATTATCTAATTTTAAGACTTCCTCTAAAGGTACAGTAATCAAGGCAGTGTTGGCATAAGGAAAGACATATAGATCACTGGAATAAAACAGAGAATCTAGAAATAGAGCCACACATATATGGTCCACTGAGTTTTGAAAGATCATTTAACATGAACATTTTATAGAACATAAACTCAGTTAAAGAGCAGAGGAAAAACTAGTGTTTTCAGCAAATGGTACTAGAACACCTGGTATCTGTACATAAAAAATTAATCTCAATCCTTTATTTCCATACATGAAATAACTTGAAAGGATCTATGAACCTAAATATGAAAGACTAAAACTATAAAAATTTAAGAAGAAATTATAAGGGAAAATGTTCATGAATTTAGGTTAGGCAAGAATTTCCTAGGATACACAAAACATGTTGTATAAAAGAAAGAAATTGATAAATGGAATTCCATCAAAATTTAGAACTTTAAATGACATCATTAAGAAAATGAAAAGTAGTCCTTAAACAGACCATATTTATAATACATATAACCTAAGACCAGAATATATATAGAACTCTTACATCTCATTAATAGACAACCCAATTAAAAAGTAGACATAAGAAGATGATAAATAGCCAGTACAGGTACGTATTGACTTATCATTGTCATGTCTTTTTCTTTTTGTTGGATTCTCCCACTTTGTCACGGCCAACAGATTAACCCTGGTGAGCTTCCTGGGGTTATGATTGTCGTCTTTTCCTAGGATATTGTCTAAAATTTTTTGGAGTGCTGGTTTGGTATTCATGAAGTTCCTAAGATGCTCTTTGTCACCAAAGTATCTTTTTATTTTTTTTGTACCGGGAATGGAACTCGGGTCCTTACACTTGCACAGCAGGTGGTGAAACCACTGAGCTAAATCCCCGGCCACTGTCATGAAAGTCTCTTACTTCACCATCAATTTTGAAACATAGTTTTGCAGAGTACATCAATCTGGGTTGGAGGCTCTTTTCCTTTAGGGCTTGAAATATGTCACTCCAAGCTCTTCTGGCCTTGAGGGTTTGCATTGAGAAGTCTGCTGTGATTCTGATGGGCTTTCCTTTGTATGTGATTTGTTTCTTTTCTCTAACAGCTTGTAAAATTTTGTTCTTCTGTTCGGTTTCTGAAATCTTAAGTTATATGCCTATGTGTAGACTTTTTTTTTATCAAGGCTACTTGGAGTCCTATATGCCTTACTTATCTGAATATCAAGTTATTTTCCCCTGCTTGGGAAGTTTTCTGCCATCACTTCTGTGAACAGTTTTGGTTTTTTTTACATCATCTGCACTCTCTCCTGTTTCTTCGTTGACTCCAATCAGTCTTATGTTATTCTTCTTTGCATTGTCTAGTAGCTGCTAGATTGATTTCTCATGGTCCCTTACTATTTTAAAGCAATTTTACTTTTCCTGGTCACTAATTGCAATCTTATCCTCTATGTCTGAAATTCTGTGCTCACATTGGCTCATTCTGCTGCGTAAGCTTTCAATGGAGTTTTTAATCTGGAAATCTGTTTGTATCAGTTTTATGGATTTCATTTGTTTCCTGTGTTGGGATTCCATTATGTTTCTAAGTTTCTCTATTTTTTTTTAATCTGTGTCTTCTCTAGATTTATTTTTTTGTATTAAATTCTTTTATTGGTACATTGGAGGTATACAACACAATTACATTTCTCATTGGGAATTGTACCTTTACATAATGCATCTTGGTTCTTATTTTTTCCCCATTCCTAGCCCTCCCTTCACCCCATCCACCCTTCCCTATTTACAAAGACTTTAGTTCCATTTTTTCCATTTCTCATCATTTTTTCCTTTCCCTTCTTTCCTTTCCCCTGCCCTTCCCACTACCCCGACCGCTTTGGACCTTTTCTTCCTATTTTATATTATTGATTATTCATTCTAATCATTGGTACATTTTAGGTATACAATATAATGACATTCATCATTGGAAATTTGCACCTTTACATAGTCTCTCTTGGTTCTTATTTTTCACCCTTGTCCAGCCCTCCCTTCAACCCCTCCATTCCTCCCTATTTACAAAGATTTTGTTCCTATTTTTCCATTTTCTCATATTAATCCCATTCCCTTCTATCCTTTCCCCTAGCCCTCCCACTTCCTTCCCCTTTGCCCCTTTTCTTCCTATTTCACATGACCTATTATACATTTAGTCCTTATTTACACTTTCAGTTTCTCACACCAGAGAAACTATTTGGTATTTACACATGTGTCCTATTTATTTCACTTAAGAGTATTGCCTCAATGTGCATCCACTTAGCTATAAATGTCTCTAATTTCTCTTTTTTTATGGCTGAGTAGTACTCCATTTTATTAAAAAACCACATTTTCTTTATCCAGTCTCCAATTGATGGGCATTTGGGCTGTTTCCAAGTTTTAGCTATTACAAACTGCACTGCTATGAACATGGGTGCACATATATCACTGTGGTATGATTCTTTTAATTCTTTGGGGGAAGATCCCCAGCAGTGGAATAGCGGGGTCAAATGGGATTTCCAGTCCTAGTTCTTTGAAGTATCTCCATACTGATTTCCACAGTGGTTGCACCAGTCTACACTCCCACCAGCAGTGGAACAGGGTTCCTCTTTCCCCACAGCCCCGCCAGCATTTCTTATTGGTTGATTTCATGATAGCAGCCATTCTTTCTGGAGTGAAGTGGAATCTCAGCGTTGTTTTCATTTGCATCTCTCGAATGACCAGTGATGTTGAGCATTTTTTCATGTATTTATTTGCTATTTCTACTTCTTTGTCTGAGAAATGTCTGTTCATTTCAGATGCCCATTTTTGGATTGGGTCTTTAAATTTGGGAGGTCTGATCTTTTTAAGTTCTTTATAGATTCGAGATAATAGACCTTTGTCTGAGGAAGAGCAGGTGAAGATTTTTTCCCACATTGTGGGTTGTCTCTTCACACTGCTGGTGGTTTCTCTTGCTGTGCAGAAGCTTTTTAATAAGAAGAGATCCCATTTTTTGATTGTTTGTGCTAGTTCATGGGCAACTGAGGTTTTGTTCATAAAATCTTTTCCTACACCGATGTCTTCAAGGGTTCTACCTAACCTCTGTTCCAACTGGTTCAGAGTTTCTATTTTAATATTTAGATCTTTAATCCATTTTGATTTTAGTTTAGTGCATGGTGAGAGATATAGGTCTAGTTTCAATCTTTGGCAAGTTGAAGCCCAATTTTTCCAGCACCATTTATTAAAAAGACTATCTTTCCTCCAGTGAGGGTGTTTGGCTTCTTTGTCGAAGATGAGATGGCTGAGTGTGTCTGGGGTTGTTTCTGCATCTTCCAATCTGTTCCACTGGTCCTCAGGTCTGTTTCTTTGCCAGTACCATGCTGTTTTTTTTATCACAGTAGCTTTGTAGTATAGTTTCAAGTTGGGGATTGTGATACCCCCTGCCACGTCTCTGTTACCTAGAATTGCTTTTGCTATTCTGGGTCTCTTCTTGCTCCAAATGAATTTTTGGATTGTTTTCTCAAGGCCTATGAAGTATGCTGCTGGGATCTCAATCGGAATTGCATTAAATCTATATAGCAGTTTTGGAAGTATGGCCATTTTCACTATATTAATCCTTCCTACCCAGGAGCAGGGGATGTCTGTCCATTTTCTGATATCATCTTCAATCTCTCTTTTCAGAGTGCCATAGTTTTCAGAGAAGAGGTCTTTGATTTCTTTTGTTAGGATGATTCCTAGGTATTTCAGTTTTTTGGATGCTATTGTGAAAGGAATTATTTGCCCTATTTCTCTCTCAGTGAGTCTGTCATTGGTGTAGAGGAAAGCTATTGATTTTTGTGTGTTGACCTTGTAACTAGCTACTTGACTGAATTTGGTTATGAAGCCTAGAAGACTTTTGGTGGAGTTCTTGGGGTCTTCTATATAGAGTATCATGTCGTCTGCAAATAATGACAATTTGATTTCTTCATTACCTATCTTTATTCCTTTTATTTCTTTCTCTTGTCTAATTGCCGTGGCTAATGTTTCCAGAACTATATTGAACAAGAGTGGTGATAGTGGACATCCTTGTCTTGTTCCTGATTTTAGTGTGAAGGATTTCAGTTTTTGACCATTAGTATGATATTGGCTGTTGGTTTTTCATAGATGGCTTCTATCAGTTTGAGGTAGAGGCCATATAGTCCAATTTTTGTAGGGTTTTTATCATAAATGCATGTTGGATTTTGTCAAATGCTTTTTCTGCATCTATGGAGATAATCATATGGATTTTGTCCTTGGCTCTATTGATATAGTGTATTACATTGATTGAGTTTCATATATTGAACCATCCCTGCATCCCTGGGATGAATCCCACTTGATCAGAGTGTATGATCTTCTTGATGATCTTCTGCATTCTGTTGGCCAGTATCTTATTAAGGATTTTTGCATCTATGTTCATTAGTGAGATTGGCCTATAGTTCTCTTTTGCAGTTGGGTCTTTCTCTGCTTTGGGGATCAAGGTGATGCTTGCTTCCAGGAATGAATTTGGGAGTACTGCTTCCCTTTCAATTTCATTGAAGAGTTTCAACAGTAGTGGCAGCAGTTCCTCTCTAAATGTCTTGTAGAATTCAGCAGGGAAGCCATCAGGGCCCGGAATTTTCTTAGTTGATAAGTTTTTAATTACATTTTCAAATTCATTGGTTGATATTGGGTTGTTCAGAATTTTTCGATCTTCTTTGTTCAACTTTGGTAATTCATATGTATCTAGGAGTCTGTCCATTTCTTCTGTGTTGTCCATCTTATTGGCGTATAGGTTCTGGAAGTAGGTATTGATGATCCTCTGGATTTCTGCTGGGTCTGTTGTCATTTCAGCCTTTTCATTCCTAATTGCATGGATTTGGGCCTTTTCTTTCATTTTCCTGACAAGGTTGGCTAAAGGTTTGTCAATTTTGTTGATTGTTTCGAAGAACCAACTCTTGCCTTCATTGATTTTTTTGTATTGTTGTCTTAGTCTCCATTGCATTGATTTCTCCTGTGATCTTTATACTTTCCTCCCTTGTATGAGCTTTGGGGTTGTCCTGCTCTTCTTTTTGTAGTAGCTTGAGGTTCAGCATCAGGTTGTTTAATTGGGCTCGTTCTGTTTTCCTAATATGCATATTCATTGCTATGAATTTCCCTCATAAGACAGCTTTCATTGTGTCCCATAGATTCCGATATGTTGTACTGTCATTGTCATTTAATTGAAAGAACTGTCTGATTTCTTCTTTAATTTCCTCTGTGACCCATTGGTTATTCAGAAGTGTGTTGTTCAACTTCCACATGTTTATGAAATTTTTTGAGTTTCTTTTGCTATGGATCTCCAATTTCATCGCACTATGATCTGATAATATACAAGGGATAACTTCAATTCCTTTGTACTTACTTAAACATGTTCTATATGTGAGTATGTGGTCTATTTTGGAGAATGACCCATGTGCAGCTGAGAAGAATGTGTATTCTGATTTTGTGGGGTGGAAGACTCTGTAAACATCTGTTAAGTTCATTTGTTCAAGAGTTCGATTGAGTTCTTGTATTTCATTACTTATTTTTAGTCTAGTTGATCTATCTATTTGTGACAGTGGGGTGTTGAGGTCCCCCGGTACAATTGTATTAGTGCATATATGACTTTTCATGTCCGTTAGTATTTGTTTTATATAGTTGGGTGCACTAATGTTTGGTGCATAGATACTTAGGATTGTCATCTCTTCCTCTTGGATTCTTCCCTTTACAAGGATGTAATGTCCTTCTTCATCTCTCTTAATCAGTGTTGGTTTGAAAACTACTTGATCTGCCAAGAGGATAGCTACTCCTGCTTTTTTTCGGGTTCCTTGTCTCATGGAGTATTGTTTTCCACCCTTTAACTTTCAGTCTATGAGTTTCCTTTTGAATTAAGTGTGTTTCTTGTATGCAGCATATTGTTGGATTTTGCTTCTTGACCCATTCTGCCAGTCTATTTCTTTTGATTGGTGAATTGAGACCATTAACATTGATGGTTATAACTGAAATGTATTGACTTGTCATTGCCATGACTTTTTGTTTTTGTTGGGTTCTCCCCCTTTCCATTTAATTTCTTGTCATGCCAGATGGGTTCATTCTGCTTTGCTTGCTGGGGTTGTGATCCTCAATGTCTGTTCCTAGGATATTGTGTAAAATTCTTTGGAGTGCTGGTTTGGTATTCACGAAGTTCCTAAGGTGCTCTTTGTCATGAAAGTATCTTATTTCTCCATCCATTTTGAAAGATAGTTTTGCAGGGTACATCAATCTGGGTTGGAGGCTGTTTTCTTTTAGGGCTTGGAATATGTCACTGCAAGCTCTTCTTGCCTTGATGGTTTGTGTTGAGAAGTCTGCTGTGATTCTGATGGGCTTTCCTTTGCAGGTGATTTGTTTCTTTTCTCTGACTGCTTGGAGAACTCTGTTCTTCTGTTGTGTTTCTGGAATCTTAACAATTATATGCCTATGTGTAGATTTTTTTGATCAAGGCTATTTGGAGTCCTATATGCCTCACTTATCTGTATGTCAAGCTCTTTTCCCCTGCTTGGGAAGTTTTCTGCCATTATTTCTGTGAAGAGATTTTTTATGTCATCTGCACTCTTTCCTGTTTCTTCATTGACTCCAATCAGTCTTATGTTATTCTTTTTTGCATCATGTAGCAGCTGCTGGATTGATTTCTCATGTTCCCTTATAATTTTGAAGCAATTTTTCTTTTCCTGGTCACTAATTGCAATCTTATCTTCTATATCTGAAATTCTGTCCTCACATTGGCTCATTCTGCTGTGTAGACTTTCAGTGGAGTTTTTCATGTCCTGGAAATCTATTTGCATCTGTTTTATGGATTCCATTTGTTTCTTATGTTGGGATTCCTTCATGTTCCTCAGCTCCTCTCTAGATTTATTAATCATGTCTTGCACTAGGGGCACAATTTCTCCTGTTATCTGAGAAATTACTTCTGATTTCATTTTTTCCAGATCCCCTTTTGTTGCCAGTTCAGTGGGTCCAGGTGGTTGAGTATCATAGTGTTCCATCTCATTTCCCTTTGGGGTTGCTGTAGGTGATCTGGAAGTCTGGTTTTGAGACTTATTTACGTGTTTTTGACTGGGGCAAGGGGCTGTTAGCGCCTGCATGGCTTACCTCCTCTGAGCTGGGTGAGGTGGGACAGGGGCCGGGAGCAGCGGTAGGGATGGTGACCCAAAAGCCCTTTCCTGTGCGCTGGGAGCAGCCGGAGGGATGATGGCTAGGAAACCCCTTCCTCTGGACCAGGAGCAGTGGGATGGTGGCTCAGAAGCCCCTTCCTCTGGGCCAGGAGCATCGGGACAGAAGGTAGCCCAAAAGCCCTTTCCTCTGGCCTGGGAGCAGCGGGAGGGATGGTGACCGGGAAGCCCCTTCCTCTGGACCAGGAGCGGTGGGACAACGGCTCAGAAGCCCCTACCTCTGGGCTGGGAACAGTGGGACTCAGTACCTTGGTCTGGTGGTCTGGTGTCCTCTGCGTCTTTGTAGTGTGGAATCAGGTGGCTGCCTGTCTGCAGCGGGGTGATTTGGTGTCTTCCGCGCGACTCAGGACCTAGGTAGGGCGTGCACAGACCTGCCTGTCTGTAGCAGGCTGATTCGGCATGTTCTGTGAGTCTCAGGACCTCGGTACGGCATGGGCAGACCTGTCTGTTTGCAGCGGAGTGATTAGGCGTCTTCCGCGTGACTCAGGACCTTGGTAGGGCGCCCACAGACCTGCCTTCTCTAGATTTATTAATCATGTCTTGCACTATGGGCACAATATCTGCTGTTATCTGAGAAATTATTTCTGATTTTATTTTTTCCAGATCCTCTTTTGTTGCCAGTTCAGGGAGTCCAGGTGGTTGCGTTATCAGAGTGTTCCATCTCATTTCCCTTTGGGGTTGCTTTCAGTGATCTGGAAGTCTGTTTTGGGGACTTGTTTACGTGTCTTCTCATTTTGATGAGGGGGAGGGTTTTTGCTGGAGGTTCACCTCCTGTGCACTGGGGGAGGGGGTGGTACTTTGACCAGAAAGCCTCCTCTTGGGCCCTGGGAGCAGCTCATCTCCTGTGCACTGGGAGAGGGGACTTTTCTTCTAGTTTTAACATTATACATTCAATACTTATTCTCTTGTTGCTTGAACATGATAACAACCATGCGTGTGTTTCTTCCCCACCCCTTCAAATCCTTTTTCTGAGTTTTTAAATGTATATATGCTCCCCTGATCAAGACAAGTAACTTAGTTACTCTCATTTTTTCACTTCTACTTCCCACATTCATCTTCAGTGACATCATCTAAAATTCTAGTGTTAAATTACTATCTATGTAGTTAGTGTTAGCTTGCCTTGCTAACTCTTCTTCTTGCTCATTTTAAGATAATAAATCATTTAACAAATTATTTTTAACTTTTATATCTTCAAGTGTCTTCCTGAAACTTTTTCTTTTTGCTAAATATTTCTTCCAATGTCTTTTATGCATATGAACATGCTTCTTTTGCCTAATTTGCATACTTAAATAAAATAGAAAATTCTGTATTCAAAGTTTTTCTTCTTAGAATCAGTGCTGCTATTGAGAAATCAGATGTATTTATTCAGTTATTATTTGTTAAGAAGCCACAAAATATGAGGTACTGTTTTTATTTTGTTTTGCTTTGCCTTGTTTGCACCGCTGGGGATCAATCCAGGGCCTCAAGCATACCAGACAAGTACTCCTCCTTTAAGCCACACCCCTAGACCTTGGGATTTTTTGTTGTTGTTGTTATTTTGCTGTTTTGTAGGTTTTGTGCTTTGTCTCTGGAGAGTTTTAGAATTTATTTTTTATTAATCATATTGTTAGATTTGACAGTATGTGGTGTCTTTTCATAATTTTCTTGTCTGATTCTCAATGAACATTTTCAATATAAGATCTTTAACATTTTCTTATTTCTCTATTATTCTTGCTTATTATTTCTTAAAATATTTCTTCCTCACTCTTTGCTTTTTTCATTCCTTCTAGGACTCCAATCATAAAATCTAGTCACTCTCCATATCACTAGCACTTCTTTAACATTTTTCAATTTTTTATCTTTCCTCTTCTTATTAGAGTGCAAATTTCCTTGATCTGCTATTCTAGCTTTGGAATTCACACCCATTTTGCACATTTTACTATTCAACCCATTTATGGAATTCTTTATTTAAACTGTTACGTATTTTCCAAAAAGTTTTGTTTTTACGACAATTTCTTGGTTGCTATTTCCTATATTCTCCTTTATTACTTTAGGATAGCTTTTAAAATGTGTGTGTGTGTGTTTGTGTGTGTGTGTGTGTGTGTGTGTGTTATGAGTCATTAATTCTGGCTCATCTGTTAGATTGTTTTTCTTTTATAGTAGTAGGATTCCTCAGATATTTTATTTTTCCCCCAAGCTCAGGATATAACCTAGTAACATAAGGAAGAAAGAAACTCAAAACCCTGAGATATTTTCCATACCTGCTCCAAATCACTAGGAAAAGCTATACAAGAATTGTATGTATTATGTTGACAGGAGTTGGGGCAAGACAATGAGTTATTCTCATGTTAAAAAATTATAGTATTAAAACTTGTTCAAGATCATCACTTTCTTCCAGCCAGGTCACCTTGTCCCTCAGAAAGCCTTTTTACTTACACTTCTTTTTGCAGTAATCAGCTAGCTGTCTATGAGTGTGTGTGAGTGGCTCCTAGGACCAACTGTGATTCAGTCTGTCTGCCAGAGGGTTTCAAACCAATTTTTCAATAGATTTTCAATCCAATAACCTCCTTCACCCTTCTGAGAATTCCCATGTTGGGAAATTCCATGACAGGCCTTTGTTATAATACTATATCTATTATCTTTTACTGCATAACAGTTTTATCACATACTTCATTACTCAAACAACACACATTTATAATCTCAGTTTCTGTGAATGTGGGCCTGAGCCCAAATTAACCTGGTCCTTTGAAGCCTGCTACCAAGGTGTCAGGTAGGACCAGATTCTCGTGGAGGACAATAAAAAGTACAAGCACATGGAATTTTTGAAAGAGCTCAGATCTTTGAAGGCAGTGGGATGACAGCTATAGGTTCTTGCTGGCTATTGGCTGCTGGCTGGAGGCCATCTTCAGTTTCTTGTCTTATGGGTCTCTCCAACAGCACTACTTACTTCATCAAAACCAGCAAGAGAGAAGTCTGCTAGAAAGTCAAGCATTCAATTCTTAGGTCATCTTTGTTGTATTCTACTGTTTAGAAGTGAATCACAGTCTTGCCCTCAAAAGGACAGAGTTGCACAAGGGTATTACACAAGGGTGTTACAGCAGGAGGCACAGATAATGGGTCACATGTCCCTTTTTGTAGGAAGCGGAAATCACTTTTCCCTGAAGTTTTTAAAGGCACTGAAGTGTTTTAAGCAGTAAAGTGATAGTACTTTCTTGCTTTAAAATAATCACTGGCCAGGAACTTTGGAGAAAAGATCAGTGGGAGTGAAAAATCTGAGTTATGGAATGATTAGGAGACAGAGTGTAATCCTGGTGAAATGATGGTGATTTGAACTAAGGTCA
Source organism: Heterocephalus glaber (assembly GCF_053883595.1). Classification (NCBI taxonomy): domain Eukaryota; kingdom Metazoa; phylum Chordata; class Mammalia; order Rodentia; family Bathyergidae; genus Heterocephalus; species Heterocephalus glaber. Next base: position 305,877 of record NW_028258146.1, on the reverse strand, counting down.
TGGTAAGTGGGAAGAGAGAAAGATGGACAACTGGAGAGTTATTTTAAAAATATGATACATAGACCTGGTAGTAGACAGTGAAGAAAGAGAGTTGAAAATATTCTGTTCTGGCTTTTGTAAATTGATGTGTTGACAGTAAGATCATTCAGTGAGGAGGGGTAGTTTAAACATGAGTTTGAGATGGGCGGGTTAGTCCCTTAACAAAATTGGAGAGACTTAACCACATTTCCTTGATAAACCAAGCCTATCTAGAGCCCCTCCTCCCACCCTGTACCGGGGATCAAACTCAGGACCTTGCACTTGCAAGGTAGGCATGGCAACAGTGAGCTAAATTCCTGGCCCTGGACTTCTTGCCTGCAAAAAACCTATTGTTAAAAGTTGTGGAGGGCCGGGGATTTAGCTCACTGGTTCTGGCACCTGCCTAGCAAGCACAAGGTCCTGAGTTCGATCCCCAGTACCAAAAAAAAAAAAGTTGTGGAAACTGGTTTCATCTTTTTAACTCTGGTCACTGAAAGGAATCTGAGGAGGGTCCCTCTAGGGGCAGATGAAGACTTCCACTTGTTCCCCACTTATGGAGTAGGTTGTGGGTTTGCTGACTTATGTCACAGAAAGGAATTTTAGGACATATCATTGAGAGACATAGACAGATTTATTAGGTAAAGTCAAAGAAGTATACACAAAAAAGTAGAGTGTAGTTGTTCAGGGAAAGGAGCATTATGATCTGGCCCTGGGAATATTTGTATTCTTGAGGGTGTCCTCAAGATGGATGATCTAGCCTGTGTATGCCTAGTGTCTTGTCAGATTACCCATTAGTGGGCTAAGTTATAATGAAAACCATTTGCATGTATTTGAAGATTAGAGATATGGTATCCAATTAATAGTGCTGTATCCTGGAGGGTAGAAGTGTGTAGAATTTTCAGGCTCAATTTACAGGTGAAAAATATAGGCCCAATTTATAGACTTCTTGTATTTTTTTATAACAAAACATTTATTGGCACATTTTAGGATACATAATGATAGCACTCATCAGGGAATTTGCACCTGTACACGGTATATCAGGCCTCTTTTTTCCCATTACTCCCCTCCCCTTACGCCCCCTCCTCTCCCTATGTACAAAAGCTTTGGTTCCATTTTTTCCTTCTATTTTCACTTTTTTTCTTGTCCCTTCCTTTCTCCCGCCCTCTCCTTTGTTCCCATTCCCATATGAACATTTTCTTCCCATTTTCCATTATCTATTATGTTTTAATCCTTACTTACATTTTCAGTTTCTCACACCAGAGAAACAATGTGGTACTTAAACAAGTGTGTCCGATTTATTTCACTTAAAAATATGGTCTCAAGATCCATACATTTAGCTATAAATGTCTCAAACTCATTTTTCTTTATGGCAGAGTAGTACTCCATTGTATACATTAAAAAACACACACACCTTCTTTATCCATTCGTAGGTTGATGGGCATTTGGGCTGTTTCCAAGACTTAGCTATTACAAACTATGCCGTGGGTTTGCATATATTGCTGTGGCATGATGCTTTTAATTCTTTCAGTAGCTGGGTCAAATGGAAACTCTAGTTCTAGCTTTTTGAAAAATATTCACACTGACTTCCACAGTGGTTGCACCAGTCTACAGTCCCACAGGCTTATTGTATTTTTAATACTTCTAGGATTTTTGTTTTGTTTTGAATGCTTTTTCTGGGAGAGAAAAAAGGCATTGTAACCTGGGGTAATTTTGTGTCTTGAACCTGCAGTTTTCTTAAAGGTGCAATTTTAAAATTACAATTTTCTTGTCTCTTTTTTACTTACCTTTATTTCTTCTGTCCTATTTGAATCTCACAAATGTGAATTTTTAGGACTGCAAGTTGTCTGTGGATTAAAAAATATGTGAATGAGTGTGCAACCAGAAATCTGCTGTTCAAAAAAAAAAAAAAAAAGGTATAGTTTTCGAAGGCAAAGAATGAGTTTCAGGATGACAAAACCTGCCAAGAGAATATTTTGGATTGGCTTCAGCAGCGCTGAGCACGTGTATAGATAAAGACTGGGGAAAGTCAGGACTCAAACCCGTGCCTCCAGGGTTTTTGTCCTCTAACCTCCCCTTCCAGCGAGCAGACACAGATACTGTCATATAACCTCGCCAGAGGAAAGGAACTCCCTTGTTTTCAAGAGAGCCTACGGGGCGCCTAACCCGAGCCATTCAGGAGGCCACCTGCTGAGAAAAGTAGTATGGGAACGCGGAGACTTCTGGGAATCGTAGTTCCCAGTTCGGTGCGGGGTGGGGGGAGCCGCCAGCCCGCCTGGGTCCCCCACCGTGGCTTTTTACGCATGCGCAACTCCAAGCTGGCCCAAGAAGTTCGTAGCCTTTGTTAGGGCTGGGAGGGGAGGTGAGTTGTTTGGTCCGAAATTCCGCCTCTGCGCTTCACCTCAGAGGTGCTCCGGGGGCTAGTTCTGTGCCGAAAACGGGCTGGAGTGCTCAGGTGTGAAAGAGGCCTGGCGGGCAGACCTTGAGCCAGTATCCTCAGCTCTTGCCTGCAGTCCCTCCCCGCGAGACCGGTTGAGAGCGGTCCCGGTGGGCGCGCTGCAGGTCAGGCGGACGGAGCGGGGGATCCTAGGCGAGTAACCCAAGTGCCGCGGGAATTATCTGCTTATTTTGCCTTGGCTGCGGCCCCAGCGCCATCTCTTCAGACACTCGGTCTGAAGAGCTCTCCCGGGACAGCTCCAAGCGGAAGGGACCGTTTTAGGGATGCTGTCCCCAGGTTTCCAGTCTGCCGCTTCGTAGGACCGAGGCAGGCTCTACGGTGAGGAAGAAGCCCGACCCAATCTGACCTAGACCTCTCCGCAGATTCCCACACACACCCCCCTCACCCCCCGGGGCGACAGAAAGGAGCATCCTGCCTCTTGGGATTTCTCCCTACTCTGCACAGAGAGGTCTGGATTTGGTTGAAGAGCAGTATCTTCAGGACCTGGAGGAGGTGGTGATCATGGAGACAGATTTGGCACAAATGCCCGAGAAAAAAGGTAGAATTGCTCAAGTGTTGAACCTGTGTCGTGAAAGGGTGGGATTCTTCCTCCTGAAGGGAATATGGTTGCCTAGGGACGGATGACTCGTCAGAAAAGTGCTGTTTGTCTCCTTAGTCTTGGGGATATATGCTCTCTGAGTGAGTATGGAGGACTTGGCTTGGGATCTCACACACACTCCAGGGTGGTGCATAGTAGGACCTTCAAAATATTTCCCAAATATGAGCGAAATGTTAAGCTTCTGAGCACAGCTGCTTTTCTCACGTGTTCTTCCTTCCAAATGATTATCTCATCCTACTATCCTATCCAGTGGGGCTGTGAATTAAGTTTTGTGGTTGACAAAATATTTACACACACTTGTTACCCCATTTCGTATAGTTACCGTACGATTTTAATACAGTACATGTTTTTTGTTTAACATACAGAGGAAACAGACAGAAGTCAAAGACTGACTTCCGGTACTACTAGACTAGTGTCTCCTAAAGTTTGGTCTGTGATCTTATGCATCAGAATTCCCCCCGGGATTGTTAGATTTCTGGATTGCACCCCAGAATCAACAAATAGTAATTACTTTGACGTGAGGTCCAGCAGTTTACATTTTAAATAAGCTTTTAAGAGTAATTTTTGAGAACCATTGAGCCTACTTCTGTAATATTTTTGTGGGTTAAAATTATCTAATTCTCATTTCTAGATCAGAGAGTGTCATCTTCCAGAACATGTTGATTGTACCAACTGAATTTAAGTCCCAAGTAACAACATTCCTGGCATTTTCCGTAATCCTGGGAGGTGATAGGTGTTTGGGGCTCCCTTCAGTCTCAGTGTTAGTAGGGAGCACATTTAGTATGATGGGACTTTTAGACTTGGAAGCCTGAGTAGCTAGATAGGTGTAGGCTCCATCATTTTTGCTCTCTTGCCCTTAGCCATTTCTTCCCAGAATTCTTCCCAAGAGAAGAAACCAGACGAGGGAGAAGTGACAGCTCTGCGTCTCACAGCCAGATCCCAGGTGAGTGTATCTACTGATGGAAATCCACGTTATTTCTCAAAGTACAGACATGCACTCCCCGCTTTTGATGTGGAGTTTCCTTGTCCACAAGAGCCCATCTAGATAGCTGAATACTAAGAGATTAATGGAACTAGTAGAAAATATTTTCTACTTATCCACAGTACCTCTTTTCATCAAGTACTTATTGTCCATCTATAGGCAGGTAAGCAGCATTTCCTTTCTTTAGCAAATTAGTAATTAGTAGTGTTAATTTCTGTGGTTGGTAATGTAGGAAACTTTAAAATAATATGGTGAATACTTAGTAAAAATTTAAGTTTTTCTGGGGGAAACTATGCATATGACTTTAAGGATTTAAGAAAACACTTTAAATGCTGAAGTCATTAGAATAATAATAAATACAAATCCAGTTCGTGTCTCAAGATGCTGTAGAATGGACTCAAGGATGTGGGAGATAAGTAGAGAAAAAATTTATTAGAGGAAAGCTCCTGAAAGCAGGAGCGGACTCAAAAGTGGGTTGCCACAGGGACTCTTTGTCTAAGGGTTTTTATACACCAAAATGACCACATCTTAGACCATTTTGGGCCAAGCTGAGGTCAACCTATAGGGTTACAAGGAGAGTTTGACTAGAAGTGAGCCTGTAGAAACTCAGGGCATGTAGTAAGAGTGCTTTTACAAATCCCATTAATTATAACTTTTCTAAAATTATTAGCATAAGCAGAAGAACAGAGACATTCTTCAGAGGGGTATGAATGGATACTTGGTGGTTCTGATTATCTATCACCTTTTTATCTCTTTCCTGGGCAGGAAGATCTCACCAATTTAACATGGAACCCTTGTTCATCAGACTTCTGGAGCCCTGGCCTTGGCCATTGTGTTTTCATCTTGGGGCCTGGTTTTTTGTCTCAGGCTCTATCTTATCTTATCCTTCACTGGGTCATCCTGATTCCCTCTCAGGCCTGCCTTTTTCCTAGCTGTCTGTCCTGCCCATTGAAATAATAGTTCAAACAAATTCTAGAAAAGGAAAGCCTATAAAGGCTTAAAACTTTAGAATTCAGTTCTCTGAGTAAATGAATGCTGGTGTGTTATGTCTGTAACTTACTTTTATATTATTGTCCTTTCTCCGAAAGAGCAAGTATGGCAAATATTAAGGATTGTTGAATTTAGGTGGTAATGGACTATGGGAAGTCACTGTGTTTGTCCTTTAACCTTTATATATGTGATATTAGATTTAAGACTGTGAAAGCATTGATGTAGATTGAATCTTTTATGGAAATTTTTTTAAAATCTATCCTTTTTTGCATTTCATTAAATCTTATTTGAAGCTAATATTGCAACTTTTTCATTAATAATTGGACTATTATGTTTTACTTACTAGGGTTTTTTTTTAAGTATGGTTTTAATTCTTGCTCATTTGACAGGAAAAACAGCACAGAATATAAAGGTAATATTACTTCCCTCCCTAAATTCAGTCCCTTATCTCTCCCAACCAATGGTAACAGGCTGATGTATATTTTTCCATATTTGTATTGAGTTTGCATTACTATATTCAGGCTTGTAACATACTATATTTCCCTCCACGCACCCAACGTTGAGATATTTTGTTTTGGGTAGTCTATTCTCTATGGCTTTTTTAAAAAACCTTTTTTAAAAGGAAATAATGCTCATTCACATTTAACATGTATGTTTCAAATTTTTCCTGTCATATGTAGAATTCTGTTTCCTATTCTTTATCTTTTTGTATTTTTTCTGCCTTTTGTGCAGTGGTTTACATTTTTGTTAATATGATTTTTTTTCTTCTGTTTGGCAGTTAATTTCCACTGAGTGTTAATATAGCTATTCTAGAATCAAGGTCATTTTTTCTCATAATGTCTTTTCTGTTTAATGGATACTTAGTGGTTTTACATTTTATTTTATTTTCGAAGGATGATTCTTTTCTTAAATCTCAGATTATTTTCATTATGTAATGTTTGTTTTGAAAAATTATTAGACATGAGAAATATTCCACATAATACAGAGATATCTTTCCTACTGTTTATCCAGATTCTCCAAAAGTTAACATTTTACTTTGCATTATTACTGTTTTTCCAAAATTAAAACAGTAACATTGGTATATTAGAGTAATCCCAGGGGCTTTATTTTTCTGTTTTCAAAATTTCTGTTTCCTTTGTTTTTGTTCAATTTGATTTATATGGTCTCCTCATTTATTTACATGGTTTTTTAATGAAATGAAAGTGTTTAACGCTGTGACATTCCCTGTAAGTACAGTGTTAGTCATTTGACATTGAATTTCACAGTCATTATTTTGTTCTGTTTCTATTTGGGAATTTATTGAAGATTATTTTGTTTTTGCAAATGCTTCATGAATGTTAAATAGAAGATGTTTTCTATCCAGTTACAGCATTTGGTATATGTTTGTTTTGGCAACCTTGGAATTTTATACCCATTCCCTATGGATTTACTTAAAGGGACATGTTCAGTACTGATACGTTTCTATCTGCATATAGCTTTTATATTTCTTATAGAGGCTATGGATTTACTTAAAGGGACATGTTCAGTACTGATACATTTCTATCTGCATATAGTTTTTATATTTCTTATCTTATAGAGGTGATATAATATGTCAAAGAGGAGATTTTAAGATATAATGGTCTTAGAAATAATAATCTTGATATTTTACACATAAATATTTTTAAATTAAATCTGTAATCTTAGTTTGTCACAGTCATTTTCCAATTTAACACATTTTACCTTGAATTAATTCCATGTTAACTGGATTTGGTGCTCACTCCCAGTCTTTTTATTTAATGACTTCCCATTTACAAGTTCTTTATTATAGTTCATATTCTGAAGATTAGATTGATAGGACTCATAGGGGAATTGTGTAGACATGCCTGTGTTTTTATTTTCCTCCACCTGTATTTTGTTTACCAAATTATATTGGTGACTCATTGGTTTATATTTCAATATTTTATTCTCCAGAAAAATTGTCGTCTTTCAGTGGAGCCTCCATGAACTTACTTCATTTAATTCTCACAATATGCTTGGCTCATAGTTAATCCTCAGTAACTCTACATAGGATAGTCAAATTTGAACACCATTAGAATACTTACCATTTCCTCTTGTTGATTGTATAGCAGGCCTTTGCTCCAATGCAAACAGAAATGGAAGATAAAAGAGAGGCTATCAAGTGAAACATAGTGAACAATGATATGTTTATGTCTTAGGAAACAGTGACATTCAAGGATGTGGCCATGGACTTTACACCAGAGGAATGGGGCAAGCTGGATCCTGCACAAAGGGATGTGATGCTGGAGAACTATAGGAACCTAGTCTCACTTTGTAAGAACATATTATTGCAATTCTGAAATATCATTACTCTATTGAAAATGAAATAGCTTAACAAGCCTTTGGTTTTGAATTTAGAAATCATAAAGTATTAATTCTTTTGCACCTAGAGGTAAATCTATTTCCTTTTTGTTTTGGTGCTGGGTGTTGAACCTGTGACCTTGCACATGCTAAGCATAAACTACTGCTGAACTTCCTCTCTAACTGAAAAAAATCTGGGTTTGCTCTAGGTCTCGGTGAAATGTCTGTAATTGCTATGTAACAAGACTCAAGTGACAACCTGATTCATATTAGTTTAAGAAGAAAAAAGTCTTGACTAGGAATCAAATATATTATCAGGACTTTAATTAATTTAATTTTAATCAGTTGGCTTGGCTTTGCATGAGCTTTATTCTTCTCTTTCTATTTTTTCCCTCACTCTTCTTTTTCTCCTCCTCCCCTTCCTTCCTCCTCCTCCTCTTTTTTTTCTTTCTTTTTTTTGTTGGTACCAGGAATCAACCCCAGGGCCTCACACTTGCCAGGCAGGTGCTGCACCACCTGAGCTACATCCCTGACCCTCTTCTTTTTCTTTGAGGCAGGGTTTTGCTAAGTTGCTGAGGCTATCCTTGAACTTGCAATTTTCCTGCCTCAGCCTCTTAATTAGTTGGGATGACAGATACATATAAATGTGCTTAGCTGAGCTTTATTCTTAAGGTCTCTATGTGGCAGAGATGTCCATTGGTAGTTACATTATTCTTCCAGTTAGAGAGCTAAGCAAAAAAAGAAAATGATTCTGTCTTGGGAGTTGTAGCAAATAAGGTTGCCAAATCTCATATAATAGATCCCTTAAAAAAGTGATTTCCAAGGCTGGGGATTTAGCTCAGTGGTTCTGGCGCCTGCCTTGAAAGCTCAAGGTCCTGAGTTCGATCCCTGGTACCAAAAAAAAAAAAAAAAAAAGTGATTTCCAGTAATTGAAAAAAGAAGAAAGAGAAAATTTTAGAAGACAGAAGCTGTAGTTACCATAGTCACAACTTTGTTTTCCAGCTGAGGTCCAATTTTTTTTCCATCTTTCATAAGATAGACTAAGCTGCAAAAATTTCTACACATATTAAGGAAATTTAGAGGCATTTTCTTTCTTGGACAGATAAAAAACATTTATCTTCACAAACATAGTTTAACTCTTTATCAGGCTTAGATTCTGCTACATATATTTAAAGATCCATCCTCCCCTTTGCCAGGTCTTCCTGTAATATCCTGTCTTTGCAGATTGAGAGATTGGAGTTATACTCCAATGTAGAACCTTGTTACCATTATAAATAACTAAGTACAATTTCTTTTTTACTTTCTTTCCTTTTTTCAAAATAAACAGGGCTTCCAGTTTCCAAACCTGAGAACTACAATTTGGACAATGGAATGGAACCATTGAAATTTGAGAGAAAACCACCAAAACGTAGCTACTCAGGTGAGTCAGGTAGATGAGAATCTTCAGAAATGTCCTGGAGGACAGTGAATAAGTGTTACTTTTCAGTTCTAATAAAGAATATTAGAAGTGCCTATGTGCCTTTCTTTATAAAATACTTTATTTTAAATTTTAAAACACTTTAAATACATAATGAAATCCAGAAATAAAATAACATGTATCCATCACCAAAATTAAACACTTGCTAATATTTTACTTCATTTGTATCTTTTCTTTCTCTTTCCTCCTTTTTTTGCAATATAAAATGCATAAAAGCATCATGACTGTTCAATTCTGTGAATTTTTACAAATGAAACACATTCGTATAACTAGTCCTCAGATCAAGAAAACAACTTTGCCAGCACCTCCAGAAGCATTCTCGTACCTTGTCTCCATCACCTCCCTCCTGTTAAGGATAACCTTATCCCAACTTGTAACACCATAATTTAATTTTGGACTATTCTTGAATGATACTGTATATATACTTGTGTTGGCTTCCTTCACTGAACATTAACTGTAAGATATATACATGATATAGTATGGTATACTATAGTTCGTCCTCATTGTTATATAGTCTTTCCTTATGTGAGTATTCTAACTTATCCATTTTCCTGAAGGTAAGCATTTGTATAGTTTCCAGTTTTTGTTTATGTGAATAATGCTGCTGTGTATATGCTTTCACATGTCTTTTCATGAACACGTACATGAATATCTGTTGGATATACACATGCAGGTAAAATTATTGAGTCATAGCTTAGGTGCATGTTTGTTTTTGGTAGAAATTGCCAAAGAAGTTTCCAAGGTTATACCAATTGTATTACTACCAAGAGAGGATGTGAGTTTTAGTTACTCATATGCTTATCAACACTTATATTTTCTGCCTTCATTTTAGCCATTCTTATGGATTTGTGATATCTTTTACTTTTTAAGAAATAAAAAATATTAGAAATTTAAAGTCCTTTCATTCTTTTATTTTCTATAAGTAAGCACTATAAGAATCTCAAAGATGGTATGAATGATTTTAATATTGGCATGAGTATATGTAAGTATACAAACATGTATGTAAAACAATATGTATATTTTATTGACACGTGCATAAATAATATGTATGTTTTACTTTTATGCTTTTTAAATCTAGTTTTTTTAACTTAATATATTTTATTAATCTATATTAATCTATAATGAATTGTGTTTATTTTAGCTAATATGGAATAGGTCCATTATGTGAATAAACTGAAAACTTTATTTTTTTGCCATTAGTAACTGAGTTGCAATGATCATCTCTGCATTGACTCATGTTCATCTTGAGAATTAGGATTAATGAAGGTAGCTACCTGGAGGAGGAATATGTCAGTCTTGAAGTATCACATGTTAATTTTACTAGGAATTATCAAGGTCCTACCACCCTAATACTTGATGTTTTCAGGCTTGTTAATTTTGTTAATCTGGTGGTTGCAAAATGCTATTTCATGCTTTTAAATTTGCATTTAACTGAATGATAAATATGAGTGAGTTTGAGCATTTTGTGTTGATTTGCTAGTCAGATTTTCTCTTTGTGAATTAGTGATGCTTTTTGCCCAATTTTAAAAATTGATCTGTTCACATCTTACTCGTGACTTTGTGGAGGTATTTGTATATTTTAAATTCTAATAAATGACAAAGGGAGCCTTACAAATTATTGAGAAAAATTTTCTTCTGATTTTTGGCTTATTTTTATTTTATGACATCTTTTTTTTTTTTTTTGTACCGGGGATCAGCAGGCAGCGGAACCACTGAGCTAAATCCCCGGCCCTTAAATTGAAATGTGGTTTGTTTGTTTGTTTGTTTTTCTGATACCAGGGATTGAACTCCGGTCCTTGCACTTGTGAGGCAGACAGCAGAACCACTGAGCCAAATCCCCGGCATTATGACGTCTTTTTTGTCTTGAATTTTTAAATTTTGATGTCAGATTAATTAAATTTTTTATATTTCTGTTAATTATCTTTCTTATCACAGTATCAGAAATATTTTTTGTATTTTTTTCACAAATGTTCGTTTTGTTTTACATGTATTTTCATATGTGGTATGAAATAAGGAACTAATTTTATCTTTTTCCATCCTTACATTCTATATTCAAGCATCATTTATTGAACAATCTTTTGTCATTGATTTGTAATCCTATGTTTGGAGTAAACCCAGTTCCTCTATATACTTGTTTCTGGTTACTCTGGCTTAGTTGTTTGTCTGTGCTCTTATTACCGTACAGTTTTAATTACTATACTTTAATAGTGTGTGTGTGTGTGTGTGTGTGTGTGTGTACAAATCCTTTCTGAATGTTCTCTTTAAAGTTCTATTTTGAATACCAAGAAAGCTTTAAAATCTTTCCCTGTGATTATAGGTATGTCTCTTTCTCCTTGTGGGCCTGTCAGTTTTGGGATCTTGCCTACTCACTACTCTTCTTTTGGGGGGTATTGGGATTTTGGGGGGGCTATTGCTATTTTCTTAGTGATTTGTAAGACCACACAATTTATCCTTTGTTATATTATAGATTTTTACCTTTCAGTTTTCCTATGATTTTTGGTGTACAGAATTAATATTATAATCTTTTATTTTCTGCCTTTTGAGTACTGTTGAAGGGCCTTCCTCATCCCAAGATTATATAAATATTTGCTCCTGCTTTCTACTATATTTGTCCTTTAATTTTTCCTTTTAGTTATTAATCCATTTGGAATTGTCTCTTGCTTTTGGGTGTATCTTCTTAGCTTTCTTTTTTGAGCAACAAAATTTTTAATTGATCAAGATTTAATTTTAAACTGTGTGTGATGGTGCATGACTATAATCCCAGCACTCTAGGAGGCTGAGGCAGAAGAATCAAAAGTTGAATCCCAGCCTGGTCAGTTTAGCAATTTAGTGAGAGCTTGTCTCAAAATAAAAAATTGAAAGAAGGTTGGGATGTAGCTCAGTGCAAAGACCCTGGTTCAATCCCCAGTACCGGAGGCGGGAAAAAAAGATGTAATTTTAATCTCCCTTTTATTTTGTGTACCTGGAGTTATAAATTCAAGTGTTTACAGGGGTGAGGAGATAATATAACTGAGCAAAGTAAGCAGTATGGGAAATAGTAAAAACTAGAGGGGCACATGCCTCAACTAAAAGAAGTAACCATTACTCTTTAGCTTTAGCTCAAGGGCTGGCACGTTTTTTATGTAAAAGGCTAAGTAATAAATAATTAGGCTTTATGGGACATATCGTCTTTCAGGATGTACTTAGTCTGTCATGATAGGGTGCATGCAGCTTTAGACAATAAGTAAATGAATGGTGGCTATCATTTAGTAGCCTTCCAGCTTTTTTTTCTAGAGAAACCCAAAATTTGGTTCTGTGTAAAATCTCCCTATTTTTCAATTTTGGCAGCAAATTAAAAAATTTTGTATACAGTGTAGGCCAGATGCAGCAGAGTCTGAGATCAGAACAGGTCATCTGTTTGCAGCCTCTGCCATCCTGTTTGGTAGTTTAATTACACCCACAACCTTTTATGATCTATTCAGATGATCCCCAAATTTGTATTTCCATTCTAGACCTCTTGTAGGAGATCCTGCTCTGAAAATCTGCATAATTATTGGATATCTGTATTTGCTTTTATCAAAGACACCTCAAAACAAAGTGTTTAAAACTGAATTTCTGAATATGTCCAAATTACCCAGTTCCTTATTCTCCGAGAGAATATTATTCCTATTTCTCCAGGAGAATCCTTTCCCCAGTAATTCTCTTATGGTATTTGCTGTCTTATCAAGTTATACATGCCAGAAATCCATGAATAATTGTGTGTGTGTGTGTGTGTGTGTGTGTGTGTGTGCGTGCTGGTGGTGGTACTGGGGATGGAACCCAGGGCCTCACTCATGTGAGCCAAATGTTGTACCACTGAGCTATGTTCCCAACCCTTTTTAAAAATTTTATTTTAAGACAGGGTCTTCTTAAGTTACCTAGGCTAGCCTCAACTCTTTAGTCCTTGTGCCTCAGCCCCCAAGGCAGCCTTTGAACTAGCTGAGATTGCAGGCATGCCACCATGTCTGGGTCTGAGCAGTCTTTGTATTTCCTCTTCTCTCCATTGTCATTGTATTTACCTAATTGTATTTTAAATATTTCTTCACTGTTGATATCGCACCCTAATCCCTTTTGTTTGCCTAGACTACTATGATAATCTTCTTGATTTCACCTTTGTCCCCATATATTCAATTCTGTGTATCTTAGAATGTTTTCAGAATCACATTGGATGTGCCTTTTTGCTTTAAACATTTCAGTGGGTTTTTTTGCCTTTAGAATAATAACCAATTCTGCGTGCCCTACAAATTCTTACAAAATCTGACTTTTACTATTCCTACTAATTTCACACCTGTTGTTACTTCATCTCTATGCTCTCTTGTAACAGTTCTTGAATGCTTTGGCATCATAGGACCTAGCACAACTGTAAAAATTATTGAAAGCCCTAAAGAATTTTTGTTTATGTGAGTTATATCTAGTAATATTATTGTATTATAAAGTTGAGAACATCTTAAGATACTGGTTAATTCATTTAATGTTGTTACAAACCCATTTAATGTTAATATAATAAAATTTTTATGTAAAATAACCACTTTCTGAAGCAAAAACATGTTAATGAGAAGTATGACATTGTTTTATACTTTTACAATTTTTTTTTTTGTTTTGGGGGGCGGTTTGGTACTGGGGATCAAACTTGGGACCTTGCGCTGCGAGGCAGGAGGCAGCACCACTGAACTAAATCCCTGGCCCTACAATTTTTTTGATATATGACTTGATATATTTTTGATTTTTGGTTTGTTTGGGGTTTTTTTGGTATGGGGGATCAAACTCGGGACCTTGCGCTTGCAAGGCAGGCGGTGGAACCACTGAGCTAAATCCCTGGCCCAATAGCTGTATTTTCACATGTGCTTCTGTGTGATTCTGTGCGCTTCTGTGCTTCATTGTGATAGATTGTTTTGATTGAAGTACATGAAAAAAATCCAGCATTACTCATATCTAATTGGAAAAGGAACTATTTTATAGTCTTTAGAGATAATTATGGCTATTCCTATTCAGAATTGAACCATAAATTTTTCATACTCTACTACATTAAAATCTATATTAATGTCTTGGAAAATACTGATTCACTAAGTTAAGCCGATATTCCAAATGTTGACACTTTGCATTGTGTAATATTTGTTAAATTACAAATTTCAATGACAATGCAGACCTTAGGAATGTCTACATTTTGAGAAGCTAAAAGAAAACTGACTGTGTCTATATATTCATATCTATATAGTCTCTATATATATATCTATATAGAGATACATGGTAGAAAAGAGTATAATAACTACTAAGTTTGGTGTCATTGTTTTCATTCTTAAGTTGTAAGCAGTTTTACCACCATTACTTTTGCAATATCAGTGTAAATATCAAGACAATGTAAAAGGCAAATAACATCTATGTATTATTTTGAAAGTAGTATTACACCCTTCCATGGGTCCACATACCACTTTGAGATCTCTGTTTCTACTTACCTATATTGATTTATATTTTACTTAACAAACATTTACATAGCACTTATGCTGTCAGTGTTTAGTGCATAATACTCTAATGCTTATTAAGTCTTCTAATTATTCCTAATGAAGTAGGAACTGTTATTACCCTATCTTATGCATAAGGAAACTGAATAGAGATAATAAATTTCACACAGTTAGTAAATGGCAGAGTGGGGTTTCAAATTCATGTGTTCTGATTCCAGAGTCCATATTCTTATTCACCATGCTTCTCTTGAATGTCCTCCTTACCTTGGGGGTTGTGTTCATCTGGAATGCTCATGTCAGTGCTTTTGTGCACTGGAACACTTACCCCAACCCCAACTCTGCTTTCATTCAATTTAACGATTTACTTTTTCAGGGAAAACTCCCTCCTATTCCCCCTCTTATGATTTTTCATAACATCATTTGCCTTATATTTCTCAATACTTTCAAAAAATGCATTTTGATACTTACTTGTCAGTGTTAAACTAAATTCTCTCTTCCTCTATGTGCATAGGGATTGTGTTTGTTTTGCCACAGAAACTAGCATAAAGCCTAACACATATTCAATAGATATTTGCTGAATAAAACAGACATATGAATGCAGAGATGAATGAATAGAATTTATATGTGTTTATGGAGTGAGGGATCTAACTTAATTTTAAATGTTTAGTTGTCATGGCAACATTTATTGGAAAAACAAATCTCTGGTTCAGTAACTGAAATATCTTCCTATTGTTATATGTGCTATTAGAATATAGTTTATTTCTGAATTTACTCTTCTATTTCACTAGTGTATTCTCTTAAATCATTGTTTAAATTATTTCATTATTATAAAATAGTTTTATATTGGATGTAAACTTCTAATATTTATATTAGACATATTTAAAGAGGCTTAGCTCCCATTTCTGCCCTGCCCTTTGTTCTAACATTTCCCTATAAATGATCCTTTTTATTTTTTTATTACACCTTGCATTTTTTTAAAAATAATATATCCTGGAGAACATAGCAATATATAAAAGTCATTTCTATTTTGAAAAAGTTGCATAGTACACAGTTTTATGTATCCATTATAGTTTATTCAGTCTTTTCTGTGTATTAGATATTTGAGCTTTTGCCAGTGTTTTGCTGTCTTAATAGATATTGCAGTGAATATACTTGTGCATTTATTATTTCTTATATTTGTGTTATGCCTTGGATAGATCATAGGAGATTTTCAATAAAAACATTTTTAGGAAGATTACACTGGCTGTGGAATTGTATCTAATCATGAGTAAGATTAAAAGACTGGAAACTTAGAAATCATAACTGTATTCTACAGTAAGATGATAACTGCCTTAATATTTGCTGCAGTAAGTATTCGATAAAAAATGTTTTCTCCTATCCTGATCTCTCATTGTCTCTCATTCACTGATACTCATTGTATACTCATTGTCTCTCATTCACTGATATATCGCTTCATCTACATCCCTCTTTCTCCTACATTCCTGGTCAACTTTTCCTTCTTCTGACACTCCTGCCTGAGGTATACTCATTTTCTCTTTGTACACTATTTGTTTTCTCTATTTACTTCTCTTATGGAAATCATCTAATAAGAATCAGGCCCACTTATTTCTTCAAAACATGCTTTTCACCTTCATTAACTCTTACCTATTACAGAACTGCCTTTTTGTTGAGCATAGAAAAATGAAGAAAATTTGCATTTCCAATGTCTTTCAGACATGGAGAGTATACCTGAGAGCAAAGATTCAACCTCAGTGCAAGATTTTTCCAAAGAAGAATCATGTCAAGATGTAATAATGGACAGACTAACAAGAAATAGTGTTTATGACTCCACCTTGGAAACAGCTCTTGAATGTGAAAATTGGTTAGAGAATCAGCAAGGAAATCAGGAGAGACACTTGAGACAAGTGTTCACCCACATGAATTCATTTGTTGAAGAAAGAAATCAGCATGATATATATTGGAAAAACTTCAGTCATAAGTCTGTCCTTATCACTCAAGACAGAGTTCCCAGAGGATCCTATCCATTTCATACACTGGGTACAAGACTGAAGCAGAAGTCAAGCTTAATGAAAAAGCAAAGAACCTATAAAGAGAAAAAACCTCATAAGTGTAATGATTGTGGTGAACTCTTCACTTACCATTCAGTACTTATTCGACACCAGAGAGTTCATACTGGAGAGAAACCCTATACCTGCAATGAATGTGGGAAATCTTTTAGCCACAGAGCTAATTTAACTAAACACCAGAGAACTCATAATAGAGTTCTGTTTGAGTGTAGTGAATGCAAGAAAACCTTTACAGAAAGCTCATCCCTTGCAATACATCAGCGAATTCACATTGGAGAGAGACCTTATGAATGCAGTGAATGTGGGAAAGGTTTTAATCGAAGTACACATCTTGCACAGCATCAGTTGATTCATACTGGAGTAAAGCCTTATGAATGTAGTGAATGTGATAAAGCTTTCATTCATTCATCAGCACTTATTAAACATCAAAGAACTCATACTGGAGAGAAACCTTATAAGTGTCTAGAATGTGGGAAAGCCTTTAGCCATTGCTCATCCCTTACCAAGCATCAGAGAGTTCATACTGGAGAAAAGCCATATGAGTGTACTGAGTGTGGAAAAACGTTTAGTCAGAGCACACACCTTGTTCAGCATCAGAGAATTCATACTGGAGAAAAGCCCTATGAGTGCAGTGAATGTGGGAAAACTTTTAGCCGGAGCTCAAATTTTGCTAAACATCAAAGAATTCATATTGGAAAGAAACCCTACAAATGCAGTGAATGTGAAAAAGCCTTCATTCATTCATCAGCTCTTATCCAGCACCAGAGAACTCATACTGGAGAGAAACCTTTTAAATGTAATGATTGTGGGAAAAGTTTTAAGTGCAGTTCATCCCTCATCAGACATCAAAGAATTCACACTGAAGAACAGCCCTGAAAAATTACTGAATGTGAGGAAATGTAAGTTGTTTTTATCACTGTTAAATACATGAATGTTTTAAGTGAAAGGCCTGTAATATGCATCTAATTTCACTTGCCTAATAACATAATTTTGCTCTTAGGTAAGATGTTTCTTGTATGTGTTTATTTGATAATTATGAAAACTTCTAACTATAGATCTTAAAATTCTAATTCCCAACCTCACAGATATCCATTTGTGGGAATTCAGGAAATGCCAGGAAAGAATATCACTATAAACATTATGAAATCCAATTTCCCCCTTCTCTTGTTTGTACCAGAGCTCCATTGTAGCTCTTCTTTTGGAAGGAAATGATGTTGTATGTTGGTTTAAGGGCTCATATATTTATCATCAGGAAGACATAGAGTTGTTACTCTGAATCCAAAGTAGACACCCACATATGTGTAATGACATCATTTCTTTAGAGTTATTTCTCACATATAAGGCATAGGAATTGTAAAGGGCAAGGGTTGAAAGCTGCTTAGGATTTCCTTCCTTCCCTCAAAAACTGCTGTCTAGTTTGATGAATATAGCTAAATGTACTTACAGCAGATCTAAGTTATTTTCCTGTGGATTATGTTGGTCATGTATTTAGCTAATTGCTATCCCTCTGTTGAGGAGATCTTCATTTCCCAATTCCCTTCAGTTACTCTGAAGTAGAATAGCTCAAAATCTTAACTGTATGTTTATCAAGTCCTTCTTTTCTTATTGTCATTGATTGAATCATTCATTTTCTAAAATCAAATTAACAGGGAGACTTCATTTCACTACATTACTTCTGCAAACTATACTGCATCATGTTTAGAAAAAGCCTTAGGGATACTGAGAGTCTGAAAAGTTGATAGATTCAGTGTATTACTGTATTTAGGGGCTCAGTCAAGAAAACTGAAGCAACCAGGAGGCACCAGAGCATACTTTCCTGTCAGGTATGGAAAAAGCTCATGAGGTGATCTTAAAGTGACTAACTTGAAGATAAAAAGCTTCCCCTCATGAAGAAGTTGCCATTTCTCTAGTCTCCATGCTTTACCCACATTTTTTTGGAGGTTTTAGTTCTCCATATGTTGGTTTGTCTTTAAGTCTCCAAGCCCTTAAGAAAGTAGATAAGGCATGCAATCAGAATGAGCCTAAGTTACATGGGTGACCAAAGACCAGTGGTCAGATTGGAAACAAAAAGCAAGACTTCAAATAAACATTTAGTGAAGCACTATATTTATGTCAGTTTTTTGTTTATTCTGTTTTATATTATGGTATATGAAAACTATAGAAAAATTACAACAGATTTGTGCTCTCCTGAATCCTACACTTCTGTCCATACTTTTGTCTTCTCCCTATTTTCTGTTACTTTTAATTCCTTCTCATTAGGCGTTGTTTTTTGATGAAAGAAAATTTGGATAGAATTTAAAGGCATGATATTGGAAAGCATTGCCATGAGGGATGAATGGAGTATATATCCAGCAATGGTGGAAATCACACAAAATGAGAATAAACTGACTTTTCACACAAATATAATGAACAGAGAAAATCGTTGGAGGGAGTCAAGATCAGTGGAAAGGCTTAGGGTCAGAGGTCAAATTAGGAGAATGGTTGACAATAAAATATAGGGAGTGGAGCTCAACTGTTCATCACCTTAGTATTATTGGTTGGGAGCAGGAATTGAAAGCTATGTCCTGAACTCTTAGACCAAGTCTAGCCCATTGCCTGTTTTATGAATTTTACCGGAACAGCTGCACTCATTTACATCTTTTTTTGTGCAACAGCAGACTTGAGTAGCTACAACAGAGATTGTTTGGGGGCTGCTATTATCAAATCCCATAAACTGGGGGTTTTTTTCTAAATATGTTCTCATTTCCGTTTATTTATTTGGTACTGGGGATCACTCTGGTCCTTGAGCTTGCAAGGCAGGCGGCAGAACCACTGAGCTAAATCCCCGGACCAAAACTGGGTATTTTATAAACAACAGCAATTTATCTCTCACAGTTCTAGAACCTGGAAAGTCCAAGATGGAAGTGCTAGTAGATTTGTGGAACTGCTTCCAGATTCACAGAAGGCACCTTCTCTCTATCTCCTCACGTTGTTGAAGGGGAGAATATTTCCCTCTTCAGACACTGATCACCTTCATGAAAATTCCATTCAATGATCTTATCACCTCCTAAAGGTCATAACTCCTAATACCTTTATGTCAATGATTAGGTTTCAGCAAAAATTTCTGAGACTCCACTGTCCATACCAAAGTGTACATTCCCAAAATTGTAAAATATTTACTATTTTGCTCTTTACAGAAAATGTTTGCTAGCCTCTGTACTAGAGAATTCATACATATCAAGAGATACTGTATAGAGATTAAATCAGAAATCATGTAGAGTGGAAAAGTTGTGATAATGATGAACTTAACCTTTCACTAGGGACTAAAGCCATTATAGTTACCTTCTTAATCCAGACTGATAAGCAGAGTAATCAGTGCTCCTGTCACTTTTTTTTAAAAGGTTACATACTATTGAAAGAGAAAAAGATATGGGGTGGGAAAAATAGAAAATGATGTATAAATGATGATCCTAATTACTAGGGTGTTACTACATTTGTTGGATATTTGCAGCTATTAAAGCTTTTTCAGTATGCCAAAAAGCTTGAGTGAAAAGAAATTTAGTTGGAGTCCAAAATTTGACTAATGAAATAAGACCAACGTGGACTTTTCAAAGTTGAGTTTGATTTCTGCCACTCCCTGTCAACAATTAGAAGATACTGAAAACCACTTATACTTCCTCTGAGTTTTGATTTCTTAACCTATAAATGGGATAAAGCATCCTCTCCTCTTAAGGTCCTCATGAAGAATAAAAGAAGATAATTACATAGATAGCCTCGCCTCTATCCAACCCAGCTCCTTCTACTTATTTATGCCTATTTATGAGCACTCTGCATATATACGGTATACATATATAATAAAATGTGTAATTTTTCTTTTCAGCACCAGGTATTGAACTCAGCCCTCGTGGTTGCGAGGCAGGTGGTGGAACCACTGAGCTAAATCCCTGGCCCTGTAATATTTATTTTAATATGTATATTTTTAATGAAGTATCTAAGCATCATGCAGTAGAAGTTACTTAAAAATGAATAGGTTCCCCCAACTTATGTTTACTGATTAAGAAGTGTGACTATTCTGTTCTAGTTTAGAGAGGTAGAGCTTCACTTTTGCTTTTGCTTCTGTTTGGTGCTATTATGGCTTCTGTGAGACCTTGTCTAACCTCTTTTTCCTTCTGAATATCATTAAGTAGGAGCTATCAGATGGTTCTAGAGACACAAGTTTGCAATCTAACTGCAGTGTTAAGGGACTTGTCTTAGTTTTATTGAGATCTCTGACTCTTTGCATTTCTATGCCTGATGTTCAACTTGTCTACATGTTTATAGTTCAGCATGACTATTGCTAGTTGTAATGATCTGAATTTTTAAATATTTTTGTTACCTCATATATACTAAATTTGAGTGGTCTTATTGACTTACTGTGAATAAAGATGTTTGTATGTTTATTCTCAGAAACTTCTGTGAATTGCATTTAAATTCTCTTAATTTAGCATATTTTAAGATGGAAAGAAACCAGATACTCAGTGGTGAATGCTTTTAATCCCAGCACTGAGGAAGACTGAGACAGGAGATTGCAAGTTCAAGCCCAGCCTAGGCAACTTGGCAAGCCTCCATCTCAAAAAATAGGAAAGGGGGCCCAGGGATTTAGCTCAGTGGTTCTGGCACCTGCCTTGCAAGCACAAGGTCCCAAGTTCGATCCCCAGTACCAAAAAAAAAATAGGGAAGGGGCTGGGGATGTAGCTCACTGTGAAGGTCCTGGGTTCAATCCCAGGTACTACCAAAAAAAAGAAAAAAAAATTTCCACTAAGTAGTGGTGAGTCTTCAGGCCAAGTATAGTACCACTCATTTAGCAGGAGTGGTGGGAGGAAAACAGAGAGAATGTCATATATAAAGTGGAGTTGATCTGGAGTGTGAATCAGTGCTAAAGTGAAACCCTGGGTTTGAACCCCAACACCACAAAAACAAAACAAACAGATACAGAAACACACTAAACTTGGCAAAGTATGGGAGAAAAAAACAATTACAATACATCTGGTTTGGGGGAAGACTATGTAACATCACTTATAAATATAAAAATGAAGCCAGGCATGGTGATATATTCCAGAAACTATGTGTGATTTCATTACCCTTAAAGAACAAGACTAGCAGCAGTGAGAATTGAAGATATAGTGATCATCACTGGCGAGGTCTTGAAGGACCTTGCCACATTAATTTAGATTTGAATCTGAAGGACGTGGAAGAGAAAGAAGAAGCCTTGGGTTGTTATTTTTACAGTACTTTTTTTGGTACCAGGGAGCAAACTCAGAACCTTGCGCTTATGAGGCAGCTGGGCTAAATCCCCGGCCCTTGGGTTGTTATTTTTAGCAAATAGGATAGCATGATCAAATTATCTATTTTTAAAAGATCACCATAGCTGCGTGTGAAGAATGGACTGGGGAGTAGCAAAGTTGATGACCAGGTTAGAAGGCTGTATAGCAGGAATTAGGCGAGAAATAGTGATATTCAACATGAAGCTTTGTCTTTCTTTCCCTCCCCACTTCTGTAGAGTTTTTTATATTCTTCCATTGCTTAAAGATACAGGTACACGCATACACTGCTTGTAGATATTTTGTTTTTATTATAACATTCTCATAAGAAAAGCAGTTTTTACTACACAGTACAGAAAATGAGATGCTAAATTTTGTGATTTTCTACAGCCTGGGAGATAACGCATAACAAAATATAATTTTTAAAAAGTTAAAAACATGATTGTCATATAATAAATCTGTGTCACAGATTTATTGAACTCATTAATGATAGAATTATCAGGCTGGTATGGATAGCTCAAAAGAAGATGCCAGAGACTGAAGGAAAGAATGCTGGGATATGATCGCTAAATTAGATACAAAACTGGCTAAGGTCCTACAAGACTATTGTAACCTTTGAAGCCAACTTTTCTAACAAATCTTTTGCAACTTAATAGGTTTTGTATTCAATTTTACAAGTCAACAATGATTTAACAGTATAGCTTTAGTTAGTAGTAAATAATAAATCAGAGAAAGTTACATTTCAGTGAAGAGTCAGATAACCCTTAAATGGCCTTGTCAGAGAAAGTTCAGTTTGGCATGGAAAGTACACATAACCAGCCTTTTGTTTTATATCCAAGTTTTGGATAAATTTTTCTAAGCACTCTTCCCTGTGTTTATAAACAATTACAGATTATTATTGATTTCACAAAAGAATTAGATTCTCTGTGGTTGTTACTTAGCTCTGTTAATATACATGGTATGGCAATAAGAACAAAATGACTAATTGACTATAGGCTACTTTGTTGTGTTGTCTCAACACTGGGACTATAGTTCTGAGCACCCATTAAGGCCAGAGAACAAATTTCTGTTAAGAAGCTTTGTAAAGAAGCCAAGTTTCAGTCATTATCATTCCAAGTTTCACCATTATTTCAGAGATTTTAAAAAAATTATTTGTATTTGTATTTTTGGTCCAAGATTAAGAAACCAAACATAATAGATTCATTTCTACCAGCCTTCGCCTACAATAACAACAAATATAGATAAACTCCTTTCTTCTTGAGGTTCTCCAGGTCTGATAAGGCTCCTGTCCTGTCCCAGTAAGGACCTTTCCTTACCATTTGTAGGGCTGGGATCTTGAAAGCCATAGGATAAATGGAATAAGTACCATACATATTTCCAACAAAGATTTTGCAGGTATTGGTTCCATGTATGAAATAAAATATTCTTTCTTAATGGTGGGCTGGCTTTTCATGGCTGATTAAGAGATTTTTAAATATAACTCCAAAGTCTCATATGACAAATTTATTCAATTAATATGGTAACAAGGACAAATTTTTATAGGGTGTTTTTTGTTGTTTTTTGGTGCAGTGTGGAGCAGAACCTAAGAACAAATGTGGACTGGAGTGAGCCCAAGAAGAACAAATTCCTTCTGCAGTTATCCTATGCAAATAACTACATTGTCGTAAAAGTAAATAAACAGTAAAAAATCTGTTCTTTAATTTTGACAGTGAAAATGAAATTCTGTTGAACTTTAAATTTTACATCTAAAAATGTTCTATTTTAGTTTGCAGAAGCATAGAATGCTAAGTTAAAAGTCCAAGATAGATCAAGAGAGAAAGACTTTCTTCATATGCCCACCAGATAATTTTGAAAATACAGTTTTATACACAATGAACATGACATTTCCTGTATCAGTTTATTCATTCCTCTTCAGTTCACTCTTGTTCTTCTGAGTCTTTGGTTAGCATTCTTCTCTCAGAAAGTGATCTGCTTCTAGAGCAAAAAGAGTCCTGGAAATCCCAGCCAGTCTGACAGTCCTTTAAGCAGTATCAGCTTAAGCTTCAAAGTGTACACCCCTGAGTCTTCTCTGAGAGCTATCAATAGTGAAAAATAACAGCTATTTCCACTAAATGCTAGCATCTTCTTCCTTTTTTAAAAGGCTCAATTTCTGTTTGATTTTTTTTTTTTTTTGTACTAGGGATTGAACTCGGAACCTTGCACTTGTGAGGCAGGCGCTGGAACCACTGAGCTAAATCCTTGGCCCTCAATTTGTGATCTGTAGCTTATAGAAAAGCCATCAGGCAAAGAAGAAAGGAAAATATAAACCTATAGAGAATTATACCGAATAGCTCCATTTAATTAATTATACTAACCAATAATAGAATTCAGGGGGGTAGAATCCTTTAATTGGTATATAACATGACTATCTCAAGGGAGAATTTATCTCATTCCTCTGAGGATAAGAGCATATTATGGACAATGTTGAGAATCTCCAGAGTTTTCCAATCAGAGAAATGTACAGTCCCTGAATCATGTGTTCCAATAATATTATCTTACAAAATTAATCTAAGCATGGCTATATTCTTATTTGACACCTCTTCCCATGATTATAGCAGTGCTTAGAATAATTTTGAATAAATAATTATAAAACAGTCTGTTTTGTGTTGCTATAAGAAATACCTGGGGCTTGGTACTTCATAAAGAAAAGAGATTTTATTTAGCTAACTGTTCTAGAGGTTTAGTTACATGGGGCCAGCATCTGCTTGGCTCTTTTGATAATATGATGGTGACTGACATCATAGTGATGAATGTCAGCCAGGCTTACTTATAACAACCTACTCTTGCAGGACTTCTACAAGAATAAGAATGCACCCCCAAGAAAAAAAGGATTAATCCTTAAAAGCTTAATCACCTGCCACTGGACCTTACCTCTAAATTTTCTACAATTTCTCAACACTACCACACTGGTTATTATGTGGATTCAGCTTGACATGACTGCAGCCAGCTTGAGTTGGTATTATGATTGCCTCTGATTAACACTGGTCAGTTTTCTTCTAGTAGATTTTTCAGCATGCTATAAATAGACAAAACCACTGGGGTAATACATAGAGTTTTACAGTTGGACCCTGAGGCTAGGATTGAGCCTGCTATTTTATATTAGCTTGAGATAAACCAAGTACATTCCACCTTGGATGAAGTTACTTTTGTCCTAACCAATATGTACACCCATACTTCTGACCCATGTGCAGATCCACCTGATCTTAGGGCTTCCTAGGACCATGCTTCTATCAACAAGTTCCCAATAAATTAAAATATTCTTTGCAATCCTGGATCTGCCTACCTCTTTTCTTTGGTCTCACCAACCTCAGGGCTGGCTCTCATACCCTAGGACTGAAATGCTCCAGAACAGCAGACCAAGCTTCTAGTGTATGAACCTTTTGGGAAAACACTTAAACCATATTCAAACCATAATACATGTGAAATAAACCTAAGTAATTCTTGCATTTCTCCTGCTTGTAAGTGTCACATCATAGGGTCCAAGGCAATAGATTATATTTGGTTTATTTTTTATAATAAAGGATGGGATAAAATTGGCACATGTCAAAATTTATTTTATGATTTAGATCTAGAATGTCCCTTGAGGCTTCATGTGATCGGGACTGGGGCTTTTAAAGATGACTGGAACATGAGGGCACCACTCATCAGTGAATTAATCCAGAAATTAGTCCAGAGGTAAGTGTGCTGCAGGAAATGGGCCCTGGTCAGGGGAGACAGGGCACTGAGGACATGAGCTGGAAGGTTATTATATCACCCTGTAGAGCCATCCAGACACTCTGAGGATGCTGAAGCCATGATTCAAGGGAGGCTAGCTTCTACTCCAGCTGGCAGTAGCCCTTTGCATCATCCACGGTGCTGATTTTATGGGTATGCAGAATACAAGAGTCTTGGGATCAGGGAGGTTTCTACCCAGATTTTAAAAGAATGCCTAGGAAACCAGACTGTGTGTCCCTGAGAGTGCAATGCATAAAGCTGTGAGAGTAAAGCCAAAAGTGGGGACCGCAGGGAATTGGAGAGGCCAGGAACACGGAATGTCTCCTGAAGACAGCTGCAGGGAATTATCAAAGTCAACCCAAATGAGAGGCCATGAGCGCTACAACAAGCAATGCCATAGTGCCAGGGCTGCCTAAGCCCTTTGAAGCTCACACCTCACCACCACCTGCCCCAGATGCCAGGCATGAAGCTACAGGATTTAATGTTTGTCCTGCTGGGTTTCAGTCTCCTCTCAGTCCTATTTTTTTCTATTCTCCCTATTTCTCCCTTTTGAAATGAGAATGTTGACCCTGTTTCATTTTATGTCAGCAGTGTTTAACATTCCTTTTGATTTTCACAGGGCCTCACAGCTAAGAGTTTGCCTTGAGTCTCCAGAGGATACTTTGAACTTGGACTTTTTAGCAATGCTGAAACTATTAAGATTTTGTCAACTCTTAAAGATAGGCTAAATGCATTTAGCATAAAGAAATGAACGTGAGTCTTTGGGGACCAGAGGTGGAATGTTATTGTTGAGATCTAGAATGTCCCTCAAAGGCCTCATATGTTAAGAGGTGGAGCTTTTAAAAGATGATTGGATCATGGGGTGTGTACTCATCCATGAGTTACCATGGATGGGTCCAGAGCTAGTTGGTTCTTGGAGGTGGGCCTGGCTGAAGGAGGTGGGTCACTGGGGACATTACCTGGAAGAATATATCCCTCTCTTTGGTTCCTCCTTGCTCCCTCTCTGCTTCCTGGCTGCCATTACATGTGCACCTTTCCACTGTGCAAGCCTTCCTACCATACTGTTTGTCTATTTAAGCCTGCCAAGATGGAATAAAACTTCTGAAACTAAACCACAATAAACCTTTCCTCCTTTAAGTTGGGAGTATCAGTTACTGTATTGTGTCCCAGCACTGAGAAAGTGACTAACACAATGTAATTCTGGTGAGACACAAAATCTCTGCTGTTTGGGGAAATCGCACAGAAAGTAAAGAATGACCTTTCATTTCCTCTTGTAAGACCATCATTTAAGCAAAGATTTTACTGAATTCTAATCTTATATGAATATAATGTTTGGAATTAAAGGTTTCACAAATATTTCAACAAATAAACCTATCAAAATCGAATCAATCTGTCATTTTCCCCTCCATCCCTTCAAAACTTACCATGTTTCCTCCAGTTTTGTCTTTTCACATTTTCTTCATATTTTGTCACAACCATACATTTTACTTGAAGACAAAATTACTTTTATTCCACTTGATAAACCAAAACTACATCCTATTTCTTTACATATATGTTTGGGAGGCCCAAAGACCATTCCCATTCACTAAAATAATTCACTGAATACAGGCAGGCAAGCTCATTAGAATATCTGAAGTTTGTATTTGGTGCTGGACACATAGACACTCTTCTCTAACATGAACCTAAACCCCACACTTCAGAAGGAAAGCAGATGTTCAGAATAAACCACATTGTATGCAAAATTCAAGAAGAGTGATCCACTCTTAACAGTTCTGGAAATGGCAGGAGCCATCCCAAAGTCAAAGTTATCAGACATCAGCTGTAGGGAACAGGGGAAGGGGACATTACTAGAACCTCTGCAGTAAGTCCTAGTCTCCTGCAAGCCACGGCAGCACAAGGCAAATAACAGGAAAGGTAGAAAAATGAGACTTTGAGAAGAAGCTGAGGTTTGGGTCTGATCAGTGCTGCTCTGGGCAGCAAAGACGAAAGTCCCCAGCTTACACCACCTTCTATTCAGTACATCAGGAGAAACAAATGTAACAAATGACTTGGGACAGAGAGTTCAGTACATTGTCATAAACAAGATGTAACACACAACTTGCAGAGAGTTCAGTACATCGATGTAAACAAGATGTAATAATCCAAGAACAATGAGGAACTAAGTAGATGAAGATTTTGTTCCTCCCAGGATGTCTTCAGCTGGTGTAATCTTGTCCTGGAGTGTCACGGCATCACCAGATCATTGAGGTCTCAGTTGTGACCAGAGGCCAAAATGGAATTATGTCTCGGAATGCCATAGCTGGGCTGTAGGCAGGAGAACTAGGCTAACCAAATGATTTTTCCCTAAAATTATGTAGCATTGCTCCCAACAACCAGCTAGTGCCCAAACTAGTAAGGAGGCCTTAGTAAAGATAACACTCTTAGCTTGCTTTTTTAACTCTGCACAATTTTGTTGCCACTATTTTTCCCATATATTCCCACAACTACTCGTATTAATCACAAATTTTCTAACTAAAGTAACTGGGACATAGATGATCAAGAATGCACACAAGCAATTTAGCAGATGTGAGCAGAGTTCACAAAAAACACAATATGACCTACAACCACACACATCCTTTTACACCATTAAATGGCAAAAGTAAACACATATATATGAGGGGGATAGCCTAGGTCTGTCTATGAAAAGGGTCTACAAGCAATGACAAAGCAATGGCAATGATCCACAATCTATGTGATGAGCACCCAATAAAAACATTGGGTATTGACGCTCTAATGGGCTTTCTTCTTAGGTCACATTTCTGATATCCTTCTCCACTAAAAGTAACCAGAGCTTCTCAGAGGAAGGAAACTCAAAGAAACTGGAACACCTTATTCCAGAACATAAAGTAGTATTTTCAAAATTATGATTAGGTTACAAAGACATAGTAGCCTAACTGAAGTATGACCTTCATTGACCAAATCTGGGACAATTTGAGGAGCAAAACAGTTAATACCATAATGAATGATATGTCATTGAAAAAAATAGTAGTTCATGAATTCACATTGATAAGTAAATAAACAAGAGAGGACAGAGGGCCCTTACTTACGACAGAATATCCAATGCCAGCTGGTCAATGTGAAAGCAATGGCAGTGCTAGAAAACTAATGTTTTGCAGCAATCACAGTAAAGGCTGTTTCAAACTACATCTGAGAGTAAATTTTGCTCAAAAAGTTTCAGATTTTGGAGCATTTCAGATTTTGGATTTTGGGATTAGGGATGCTCAGCCAGTATAGTCTATTAAAATACTGTATTACAAAATTTTTTAAATTCTGAAGGCCATAACTCTCTGGTCTCAGGCATTTCAGATAAGAGTACTCAACTTGTATTTTTTAAAAAAGAATCACATTGTTCAAAATTGTTAATGGCATAAGAGACAAAAATGCCTAAGAACTGTTCCAGATTGATTAAAGACATGTAACAACTAAATATAATATACAATACTTACACAATCTTTTATGACAAGAAAAATTCTGAAAAGGACATCATTGATTTGATTTTTTGAAACTGAAATATAAGCAATAGAGTGCTTATACCTGAAGGGGGGGGGGTGATGGGGAATAAAAAGAAACCTAACCCTAACAGAGACAATATTCAAGGTTCAAGGGGACCAGGAGGACCCTGTCTTTAGTGGACAGACTCAATAATCTCCATAATTGAACCACTTATATTAGCCAAGAAGAAGCACAGGGAGAGGGGTAGTGTACTTTTCCCAGAACAGCCACTACAGTAAGAATGGGACAACAAAAAAACAAGGAACAAGTTAATCCTCACAAAGGGAACCAGTTAATAGGGATTAAGTCCTTTCCCCATACCTGGATTCCTGCATTTTCTTGATTCTCCTTAGCAGATGTTATCTTCCCTTAGGAGCACTGTGATTATGAGCTTTCCCCACACAGCCAGGAAGCATGCAGGCTTCTGCGTGTTTCCCTATTTCTGAAGCAAGTCACACTGACCTCAGGACCTTGGGACATGTAGCCTGGCCCCCACCAATCTATACATATCATGGCTGGTTCTCAACAATAGAGTATTGAATCTATGTTAATTTTACTCCAATTGACCATTATATCATAGTTATATAAAGTAATACCTTATTGCAAAAAACACATTGAGGTATTTAGAGGAAGGCATACATTTTGCAATTTATTCTCAAATGATTCAGGAAAAATATGTGCATATAGACAGAAAAATGGTAAACAAAACCTATGTTAACAATACATAAATCCATCTAAAAAGTACTTGTATATCTTTTGTAATTCTATGTTCTCTGTAAATTTCAGATTAAAAATTAAAGTGAGCATATATATATATTAGCATAACCCAAAGTTAGACCTATTCTGTAATGTATAAAAATAAGAGATAGCTATATGTCTGACATATATTTATTAATTTTTATTTTTAAAGAATTTTACTGGTACACTTTAGATATACATAAGGATCACATTCATCACAGTGATTTCTACCATACATAATATATCTTGATTCTTCTTTTTTCTCTAATCTCCTGCCCTCTCTTCAACCTTTCTTCCTCTCCTTATTTATTAATGTTTTGTTTCCATTTTTCCTTCTATTTTTTCTCTTCTTTCTTTTCCCCCTCTCCTCCTCCCTTGTTTTCCTTCTCTTTTGAACATTTTCTTCCTATTTCCCAATATCTATTCAACATATTGGCTCTTATTCACCTTTTTGGTTTCTCATACCAGAGGAACTGCAATATTTTAACATATGTGTCTGATTTATTTCACTTAAAAGTATGACCTGATGGTGCATCAATTTACCTAGAAATGCTCAAGTTTATCCTTCTTTATTGCAGAGCAGTACCCCATTGTATAAAAAGTCTTTTTTATCCATTCATCTGTTGATGAGCGTTTGGGCCATTTCCAAGATTTAACTATTACAAATTGTGCTGCTGTAAACATGGATATGCACCTATTTGTGTAGTATGATGCTTTTAATTCTTTGGGAAAGATACCAAGAAGAGGAATAGTGAGGAAAAATGGAACCTCTGCTTTCAGTTTTTCTGAGGAATCTCCATACTGATTGCCATAATGATTGCACTGTCTACACTTTCATCAACAGTGGAAAAGGCTTCCTTTTTCCCCACAGCCCTGCCAGCATTTGTTATTGGTTGTTTTCTTGATAATAGCCATTCTTTCTGGAGTGAGATGGAATCTCAGTGTTGTTTTAATTTACATTTCACAAGTGACCAGTGATGTTGAACGTTTTTTCATATATTTGTTTACTGTTTGTACTTCATCTGATACATGTTTATTTGTTTCAGATGCCCATTTTTGGATTGGGTCTTTCAATTTGGGAGGTGCAATTTTTTTGAGTTCTTCATATATTCTAGATGTTAGTCCTCTGAGGAGTAAATGGTAAAAAAAATTTTCCCATTCCATAATTTGTCTCTTTACTCTGTTGGTGATTTTTGCGGTGCAAAAGCTTTTTAATAAGATGTAATCCCAGTTGTTGATTCTTTGTAATATTTCCTGTGCTATGGGGGTTTTACTCATAAGGGATTTACCTACACCTGTGTCTTCCAGAATTTTGCCTATTACATCTTCCAGCAGATTTAGTGCTTCTGTTTTCATATTTATATTTTTGACCCATTTCAATTTTAATTTAGTGTATGATGAGAGATATGGGCCTAGGTCTAATCTTCACCATGTGGAAAGCCAGTTTTCTCAGCACCATTTACTAAAAAGGTTAACTATCTTCCAAATGTAGGTGTTGGGCCCCTTTGTCAAAGATAAGGTAACTGAGTGTGTTTTGGAGATTTTCCTGCATCTTCTAATCTGTTCTATTGATCCTTGGGTCTGTTTTTGTTTTGGGGGGTTTTTGTTGGTGGTGGTGGTGGTGGTGTTTTCCTGTGCTATGCTGTTTTTATGATGTTAGCTTTGTAGTATAATCTCAAGTCAAAGATTGTGCCTTTGTTGTCCAGAATTGTTTTTGCTCTTCTAGATTGGGGAGATCAGATGGGAAGAATGAGGCCTAATTGGCTTCCTCAGTGAACACTGAGAAGAAAGAGGGCATGCAAGCATGCTAACATGCTGCAGGGAAAAGTAAAAACACCTAAGGCTAAGTTGTTTACCCAGAGAAGTACCATGGAGGTTAGGAGACAGATGAATCCTGTGTTAGTCTAATTGCTTGTGCCTGTGTCTGAGGAAATAAAGCCAAGGTGTGCCTGTTATTTGGGGCTCTATGTCGAAGGGAGTTATGACCCTCCCTAGTTCCCCAGATTTCAACTTTTTTCTGTGTCGTTTTATTTTTCATCTTTGTCACCCCTTGGTTAGGTTTGAGCCCAGCTTATAGCCTGGTTCCTACACTAGATCTCTTCTAGTTCCAAATGAAGTTTAGACTTCTTTTTCTCTATTTCTATGAAGTATGTTGGTATTTTGATCAGGATTGCATTAAATCTGCATAACAATTTTAGAAGTATGGCCATTTTCACTATATTGGTTCTTCCTACCCAAAAACAATGGATATCTTTCCATTTTCTGATATCCTCTTTGTTGTTCTTCTCAAAGTACTGTAGTGCTCTGTAGTAAAGATCTTTTACTTTGTTCCTTAAATTGATTCCTACGTATTTCATTTCTGATGCTATTGTTAAAGGTGTTTCCTTAATTTCTCCCTCAGTGAATTTCTTATATGTGTACAGGAATGCCATGAATTTTGAGTGTTGACTTTGTATCTGACTACACTACTGAATTTGATTATTAAATCTAGAAGGCTTTTGGTGCAGTTCTTGGGGTGCGTTATGTAGAGTATCATGCTATCTTCAAATAATGACAATTTAACTTCTGCATTTCCTATCTTTATTCCTTTTATTTCTTTCTCTTGTCTAATTACTCTGGCTAATGTTTCCAGAATTACATTGAATAGGATCAGTGATAATGGACATCCTTGTCTTGTTCCTAATTTTAGAGTGATAGCTTTCAGTTTTTGACCACTATGATTTTCACTGTTGGTTTGTCATAGATGACTTTTACCAGGTTGAGACTGAGCCCATCTATTTCAGTTTTCTGTAGGGTTTTTAAAAATTAGGAACGGATGTTGGACTTTGTCAAATGCTTTTTCTATGTTTATTGAGATCATGAGGATTTTGTCCTTGGTTCTGTTAACGTGGTGTATTACACTTATTCATTTGTGTATATTGAACCATCACTGCATGCCTGAAATGAATCCTACTTGGTCATGGTGTATTATCTTTTTGATGATTTACTGCATTCTGTTTGCCAGTATCTTATTGAGGATTTCTGTATCTATGTTCATTTAAGAGATTAGCCTGTATGTAGTTCTCTTTTTTTTATTTGATCCTACCTTAGTTTTGGTATTAGGGGAATGCTTGCTTTCTAGAATGAGTTTTGGAGTATTCCCTTTGAATTTCATTAAATGTTCTCTACATTTCTTGTAGAATTCAGCAGTGAATCAATCAGGACCTGGGCTTTTCTTTATTGGTAGGTTTTTAATTACATCTTCAATTTCATTGACTGATTGGATTATTTAGAATTTTTAGATCTTCTTGATTCAGCTTTAGTAATTCATTTGTATTTAGGAATCTGTTCATTTTTTCTGTATTTCCATCTTATTGGAGTATAAGTTCTCAAAGTAAGTATTGATGATCTTCTGAATTTCTCCAGGATCTATTATGATTTCACCCTTTTCTCTCATAATTGCATAGATTTGAGTCTTCTCTTTCCTTTTTGATAAGTTTGGCTAAGGGTTTGTCTATATAATGTTTCAAAGAACAAACTCTTCAATTCATTGATACATTGTATTGTTTTCTTAGTCTCAAGTGCATTAATTTCTCCTCTGATCTTTATAATTTTCTTTGCCATGCCTGCATTGGGTTTAATTTGCTCTTCTTTTTCTTGTAGCTTGAGGCTCAACATTAGATTGTTTTTTTCAGTTCATTCTGTTTTTCTGATTTGGAATTCACCACTATAAATTTCCCTCATAGGACTGCTTTTATTGTGCCCCATAATATGCATAAGATAATTTCAATACCTTTGCATTTACTTAAGCATGTTCTATAAGCTAGTATGTGGTCTATTTTGGAGAAAGTCCTGTGTGCAGCTGAAAAGAATGTGTATTCTGATGTTGTGAGGTGAAACACTGTGTAGATATCTACAAGTCCATTTGTTCAAAGGTTTGGTTCAGCTCTGCTACTTGTTGCTTTTATTACTAGTAAATATATCTATTTTTGACAGGGGGGTGTTGAGGTCCCCCATTACAAGTGTAATAGAGCTTATTTGATCTTTTCATGTCTGTTAATCTTTGTTTTATATAGTTTAGTTGCTAGTTTTTGGTGCACATATATTTATGATTGTTCTTTCTTCTTGGATTTTTCCCTTCACAAGTATGTAGTGATCTTCTTTGTCTCTTTGATCAGTCTTGGCTTGAAATCTACTTTGCTGCAAGTAGAATACCTATCCCTAATTTTTTCTGAAATCCTGTCACAGGGAGTACTGGTTTTCATCCTTTGACTTTCAGTCTATGAATTTGTTTTTGAATTAAATGTGTTTCTTTTTTAAAAATTAATTTTATTGGTACATTTTAGGTATACAATATAATGACATTCATCACTGGAAATTTGCACCTGTACATAATCTCTCTTGGTTCTTATTTTTTTCCCCATTCCCCTGTCCTCCTTTCAACCCCTCCATCCTTCCCTATTTACAAAGACTCTTTCCTTTTTGATTTTCTCATACTAATTCCATTTCCTTCTTTCCTTTCCCCTATCCATCCCTCTTCCCTTTCCCCTTTGCCCCTTTTCTTCCTATTTCACATTATCTATTACCATTATCTATTATACCTACTTCACATTATCTATTATACCTAAATAGTCCTTATTTACACTTTCAGTTTCTCACACTAGAGAAACAATTCGGTTTTTACACATGTGTGTCGTATTTATTTCACTTAAGAGTATCACCTCATTAAATGTGTTTCTTTTTTGCACCATATTGTTGGATCTTCATTCTTGATCCATTCTGTGCATCTGTTTCTTTTGATTGGTGACTTGAAATCATTTACATTGATAGTTATAACTGATATGCATTAACTTATCCTTGTCATATTATCTTCCTGTCATTGGTTGTCTTTCTTTCCCCTGTGTTTAATTGCTTTTCTTTCCTGGTGGATTTATTCTATTGGGGTTCATGGAACTGTAGCCTTCATTATCTTTTTCTAGAATATCCTTCAGAACATTTTGGAGTGCTCATTTGGTAGTCATGAATTTCTTCAGCTGTTCTTTATCATGGAAGTATCTTATTTCTCCATCAATTTTGAGAGATAGTTTTGTGGGATACATCAATCTGGGTTGGTGGTTGTTTTCTTTTAGAGCTTGAAATACTTCACTTCCTTGATTCTCCTTGACTCTCCTTGACTTAAGGGTTTGTGTTGAGAGGTCTGTTGATTCTGATTGGTTTTCATTCATAGGTAATTTGTTTCTTTTCTCTAACAGCTTTTAATATTCTGTTCTTGAGTTGAATTTCTGGAATCTTGACTATTATTGACATAGGTTTTCTTTGATCATGGGGTTCTATGTGCCTCAGTTATCTGCATATCAAACTTCTTTTCCATTTCTTGGGAAATTTTCTGCCATACTTCTGTGAACAGGTTTTTTTAATGTCATTTGCACTATCTCCTAATTTTTCTTTAATCCCAATCACTCTTATGTTATTCTTATTTGCATCATCTAGCAGCTGTTGGATTGATTTTTCATGATCTCTTGCTATTTTAAAAAGTCTTTCTTTTCATGATTGCTAACCACCAGCCTACCTTCTAAATCTGAAATTCAGTCTTCACATTGGTTGATTCTGCTGTGTATACTTTCAATAGAATTTTTAATCTTCTGGATATCTGTTTGAATTTGTTTCATGAATTCCATTTCTTTTTCCTATGTTGGGCATTGATAGTTTCCATCACTTTCCTAAGCTCTATTTTTTAAAACTCTACATCTACTCTAGATTCACTGGTCATGTCCTTCAATATGGTCATCATCTCTTTAGTATTCTGAGAAATTATTTCTGATTTGTTTTTTCTAGAGCCTCCTTCATCTGCTTTGTTATTTTTGCTGTTACTATTTCAGATAGTTTAAGTGGATGGGTTTTGATTTGTTCCATCTCACCGTCCCCAGGTTTGCCTTGGGCAAGCTGGAGGTCTGGAGTTGCATCTTGCTTCTGTGTCTCATATTCTATTTTTTTTAATTTATTTTCTGTGTTGATGCTTATAAATTGCTTATGGTAGATCTTTATTATTAGTATCAAAAACTCCTTAAGAAATGACTGCTCTTCAGATATGTCTTTTAGGTGTAGCTGGCTTTGGGCTTGAGTCTGTCACAAGATCCCTCCTCTTCAATTTTTTAGTAAGGAGAAGTTACTGCCTATGTGGCCTAGCCCCTAATTCTTTGGTACTAGACTATAGTATTGTTTATGACCCTCAGACAATCTTGCCTTTGGCATACAAGGAAGAATGACTGGTTAAAACAACTATATCACCTTGGCTAAAGTATTACAATCAGTAATAACAATAGGATCAAGCCCAACCTAGAAAACAATAAGCTATGGTAACTATTTGCCACCTTTAACCATACGAACAAGATTTATAGTTATATAACAAAATCTAAAACTAACCAGAAATTTATATATTGTAAATATCCCTTCAATTGAGTGATTTTACCATCTAGAGAGAAAATATAAAAGGGATAAGAGAGGGCTGGGGATTTAGCTCAGTGGTTCTGCCACCTGTCTTGCAAGCACACAGTCCCGAGTTTGATACCCGGTACAAAAAAAGGGGGGATAGGAGAAAAAATAAGGAAATAGAATAAGATCAATAGATTAGAAGCAAGGTGAAGGACAAAGGAAAATTACCTAAGCTTTTGGAGACTAGTGAATACAGGAGGGAAAAAAGGAAGAAAAAGATAAGAAGTGAACAAAAAACCTAAAAATAATGTTCACACTCATGAATAAACAAGAATATATAATTTAAAGAGAGAGAGGGAGAGAGAGAGATTTCTAGCCTATGGTTATCTTCTGGGGTCTACAGTTTTGTGGTAGTGTCCACTTCAGGGCATGTCTCTGCTGTCACTGGTGGACAACGGAGACAGGCAGAGCCCAGATCCATATTGTATGATCCCAGCAAGCCTGCAGTAGGATTAGTGTGAGATGCAGTATAATCACAGCAAGCCTGCAGTAGGAAAAAATGTGTGTTGCCGATTCACCTCCACAGAAGTTCAAACTGACCCTGATCACTGATTGTGAGCTAACAGTCCTAACAGTTTTAGCATTGCTGAGAAGTACAAGTCCAAAGTCTCCTCTGATATTTAAGGCAAACTATTAGCTGCAAGTCCCTGTACAAATGAAATGAAAGTTAAACACTTCCAACATTCAATGGGATGAGATAGGCATTTCCATTTCAAAAAGTACAAAGAAGGGTATAGAAAGGAATGGGAACCAAGCAAGTCTAAAATCCAACTGGCCAAAGAGTAACTCCTGTGGTTCCATATCCATCATCCCTGGAAATCTGTGTCCAAGTTGTGAATTCCAAAGGGCTTGCGTAGCTCTACCCATATGGCACTGCTGGTGATCACAGCTCCCACAGTTTCTCTCTTGGGCTGGCTCTGCTCCTTCCTTGCAGTTTTCTTCAGATGATCCACATTCCTGGCTTCTCCAAATTTCTGGGGTATTCTAATATACCTTTATCTTCACACTCACAGCTTCAACACTGCCCTATCGGGGTTCTCTGCCTGGCCTCCCACACCTTCTTCTGAAATCTGGGTGGAAGCCTTCCTGACCCCACAACTCTTGCATCTTGCAAGTGTCTAAAACCAACACCACATGGATGATGCCAAGGTCTGCCATCAGCTGGAGCAGTAGCCAGGCTTCCTTCTCCCTTGGCTGTAGGAGTTGAGTGCCTATGAAGGCAAAAGGAACAGCTTCCCTAGGCCACTGGCATTCTGGAACATGGGCTGTGGGGCTCTCTTCTAAAAGCAAGTCTTTCACCTTTGCAACTCTGAGGCTGAAAAGGCTGGAGTCCTGCTGGTTCTTGTGATTTCCTCAGGCCATCTTTCCTGTTGTCCTCTGACATGCTTGGTTGTTTTTGCTAGTCTTTTCAGCAGCCAATTTCTCCTCTGTTCTATCTTTGCAGACTGCAACTTTAATGGAGCTTCCATTCTGGCCAAACTCACAAAGTTGTGAATCATTCTCCTGGGCTCATGGCTCTTGATTCTCAGCATAAATCTGGCTAAAAGCCCCTGACATTATCCATGTCATTGACTCAACATTAGAATACCCTGAAAGTTCTTCTGCAAAATTAAATTACTCCCCCACCCTTAATCTTACTCTCAGGCAAAGTCTCTGGACATGAGAAAAATGCAGACAAACTTTCTGCCAAGGCATAATACACATTGTCTGGAGTCCAACAGCCACAGCAGTTCTTCTTCCCAGCAGAAACCTCCTGAAACTGGTCTTTACTGGCATCATTTCTGTCAGCATTCTGTTCTGAGCTTTAACCAGAATCTCTCATTGCGTACAGCCAAAGGCATTCCCACTCTACTTTTTCAGCTGGCATTTCAAACCTTTCCTAACTCTTCCCCTTCTCACAGCAACAAAGCCAAGCTCCAAAAGCTCTTAAACCACATGGTCAGGTACATTCACAGCAATTTGTTACCAAATTCTGTTTTAGTTACATTTCTCATGTTGCTGAGACAAAAATAACTGACACCCAGAGTTAAAGGGGAAAAGGTTTATTTAGCTCAGTTTGTAAAGGTTTCAGTTTGCCTGGCTCCAAGGCAGGGTGACATAGCAGATAGGCAGTTCAGAGGAGAAAAACAGTTCATGGCAAGCAGAAGGGAGCAAAGCAAGCAAGAGATGACAGCTCTTTCTATCCCTTATATCTTATCCAGGCTACTTAGGGCATGTAGCACTTTATACCTTTAATCCTAGTGCCCTTGCTCCTAGCCTTGCACCAGGAATTAATCCTAGCATCACACACTCTAGATCTAGCCACCTCTGTAAAAACCCCATTTATGACTGCAAGAGGCTTTGGGTGGACATCTAGACACAAACTATAATGATAATGCACACTGGTTTTGTGATCATTAAATACATATAAAGGGCTTAGAACTGTGACTAGCCCAGAATGAATTCAATAGATATTAATCATTATTATGATTCTAGGTCTCACAAATTTAGTTTGCTCTACGTGTATTAGTGATTAGTAATTGTCACCATATTAATGGTGATGACATGGGAGTGAGTCATCATGCAAGGAACAGACTAAAGGCAAAAGAGCACCACAATGGATACTTTACACATAAGAAATAGATCCAGAAGAGGAGCCAGATGTGGCACATCATGAAAGTAGAACTTTTGGGCCTCGGGATGGCATAGGATTAGACTACTGAGAGGAAAGCTTCCTGTGCTGAGGGGAGCAGCTTCAAAGTACTCCAATGTTGTCAGTGTTCTCAGTAAACAATACTGAATACTTAGAACAGAACTGTGGGCAGTGCAAGGAAGAATATTAGCAACAGAAGCACATAGGGTGAGGGCAGGGTTGGTTTTTCCTTTTATAATCTAGCAAACACAGGCAATGGCATGGCCACCTGTGTACCAACATGGTCCCTGCATTTGAATGTTTTAAGTAAGTTATAAGGGCTGGCTGTCTTTACAGTGATCACTGTCTATCTGGTGCTTCTAAGTCATCTGTCCATTTTTTAGTACTTTTATACTCATTCTTAACATGTTTTTATTTTAGGACAAGATCTGTGTAAACTTCCCTTGTGTTAGTCACAGACAGTTGGTTTCCAACATAATAGAGGTCTACCAAGCTGATAAACCCTGTCAATTTTTTAACTTAAAGGAAAGCCCAGCTAGATGGGACCCTAGGACTTTGCAAGCCTAGAACTCCTTGTAGGCCAGGAAGGACACCCATGCCTGGTGGACACCCATGCCTGGTGCACACCCATGCCTGGTGCTGTAGGCCCTGCAGACACTTCCATTGTGTTCTATTGGGGCTCTTGTCAAAGACTAGTTGATGATATAGGTTAAGATCTATTTGTGGACTCTCTTCAGTTCTACTGGTCTGTGTTTCTGCTTTTATCCAAAACATAAGGTTTTGAGTGCTCTAGCCTTGTAATGTGATTTTTAAATCAGGAAATGTGATGCTTCCACATTTATTTTTCTTTCCTATTACTGCTTTGGGTATTCAGGCTCTTTATGATTACAAATGAAATTTAGAATTGTTTTTTCTATTTCCCTGAAACATGTCATTGGAATTTTGATAGGGAGTTGTAGTAAATCTTTACATTGCTTGCCATAGTATGGACATTTTAACAATATTAATACTTCCAATATATGGACAGGGATATCTTTCTGTTTATTTGTGTCTTCTTCATTTTCTTTCATCAATCTTTCACTTTTCAGTCTAATCTTTCTTCCCTCTGGTTAATTTTATTCCTGTGTTTTAACTATTGAAAATGAGATTGTTTGATTTCATTTTCAGCTAGATCATTGTGGGGAGAACCTGGCCAAAGGAGTTTTTGTAGTGAATGCAAAAAAGAGAAAAGGGACTGGAGCTGGGGATTTAGCTCAGTGGCACCATGCCTGCCTTGCAAGCACAAGGTAGTGAGTTCAATCCCTGATATAAACCAAAAAAGAAAGAAAGAAAAAAATAAAGAGGTGCACAGGTGCAAAAGCAACAGCCAGAAACTGGCCAGGATTCCATCAGTAAGTGCACGTGGATCCCAGCAAGAAGCACTCATGGACCAGAGCTTCATAGGTGCACACAGATCCCAGTTAGGGCCCTGCCCAGACCCCAGAAGCTTGGCCCCACAGGCCCCAGCCAAAGGCCCACCTGGAAAAGAGGCAGGCAGGCAAGCAACAGCCAGAGGCCTACCCAGATACCATTGGTAAGTGTGTGCAGATCCCAGCCAAAGGCCCATCCAGACAACAGCTACATAGGGGGTCAGGCCCCAGCCAGAGGCATACCCAGATACCATCCCAAGTGTGCACAGGCCCCAGATAGAACCACACCAGAACAACAGGGCAGTGCAGGGATCCAGAAGGCCACTGTTCTGAGCCCAGAAATTGGCACAGTGGTGAGCAGCAGAAAAAAAGCCTCTGTCTGAGAATAGAAGACCACAGGTGAGCAAAAAGTCACCTCAAAAAGGCACAGCAGGCTGCATCTGCTGAAATGAGAAGACACATAATTAAGTCTCAAAACCAGACCTCCAGATCACCTAAGGCAACCCCAAAGGGAAACAAGATGGAACAACTGGATACTCAACCACCCTTACTCCCTAAACTGGCAAAGAAAGATCTGCAAAAAATGAAGTCAGAAATAATTTCTCAGATAACAACAGAGATTGTGTCCATAGTGCAAGACATAATTAATAACTCTAGAGCAGACACAGATAAAGAAAAAAAATAGAGTACCTGAGGAACATGATGGAACCCCAGCATAGGAAACAAATGGAATCCATAAAAGAGATGCATACAGATATCCAGAAGATTAAAAACTCCGTTGAAAGTTTACACAACAGAATATGCCATGTGAGGACAGAATATCAGATATAGAAGACAGGATTGCAGTTAGTGACCAGGAAAAGAAAAATTTCTTTAAAATAGTAAGGGATCATGAGAAATCAATCCAGCAGCTTCTAGACAATGCAAAGAAAAAAATAACATAAGAATGATCAAAGTCAATGAAGAAACAGGAGAGAGTGCAAATGACATAAAAAGGTCTGTTCACAGAAGTAATGGCAGAAAACTTCCCAAGTAGGGAAAAAGAACTTGACATACAGATAAGTGAGGCATATAGGACTTCAACTAGCCTTGATCAAAACAAAATGTACACATAGACATATAATAGTTAAGATTCCAGAAACCCAACAGAACAACAAAATTCTACAAGCAGTTAGAGAAAAGAAACAAATCACGTACAAAGGAAAACCCATCAGAATCACAGCAGACTTCTCAATGCAAACCCTCAAGGCAAGAAGAGCCTGGAGTATTTCAAGCTCTAAAAGAACAAAAGCTCCAACCCAGATTGATGTACCCTGCAAAACTATCTTTCAAAAGTATTTCAAGCCCTAAATAAAAAAAGTTCCAACCCAGATTGATGAACTCTGCAAAATTATCTTTCAAAATTGATGGAGAAATAAGATACTTTCATAACAAAGAATACCTGAGGAACTTCATTCTTTAATTAGTTTTGGTTTGAAATCTACTTTGTCTGCAAATAAGATTGCTAAACCTGCTTTTTTCTGGGTTCCTGTCACATGGAGAACTGTTTTCCATCCTTTTATTTTCTTTTTTTTTCTTTCAAATCATTTTTATTTTCTTTTCTGAATGAGAATACATCTACATATAATTCTTTAGAAATGACATGCTTGACTGACAACCATGTTTTGTTGTTTTGTACTTTGTCCTATGCCCCAAAATATAGAAAGGAGTCAAAAGAGGGGAGGGCAGGGGAGAATACATCTGTATCTCTTCACAGTGCAGTACTTCCTGTAAATTATCCTATATCAATATCACAAAGTATAATCCTTTTTTATTCTTCTTTTCCAAAGTTTTTTAATATTCTTATTTATTTACATTTCCATCTAAATTTTGATGTCAGATTCCCTGTGCCCATATACTGCTAGAGTTTTTATTGGAACTGTATTAAATCTATAAATCAAATTGGGAAGGACTGACAGTTTTAAACCAGCTGGAAGAGAGGTTAGATAGAACTCTTGAAGACATTCGTGTAGGAAAAGATAGGAATCTCTTCTTATTAAAAAGCTTCTGCACAGCAAGAGAAGCCACCAACAGCACAAAGAAACAACCCACAATATGGGAAAATTTTTTCATCAGCTCTTTCTCAGACAAAGGTCTACTATCTAAAATATATAAAGAACCTAAAACAATCAGACCTCCAAAATTTAAAGACCCAATCCAAAAATGGGCATCTGAAATGAACAGACATTTCTCAGACAAAGAAGTAGAAATAGCAAATAAATATATAAAAAAATGTTCAACATCACTGGTCATTGGAGAGATGCAAATGAAAACAATGTTGAGATTCCACCTCACTCCAGAAAGAATGTCTGCTATCATGAATTGAACCAATAACAAATGCTGGTGGGGCTGTGGGGAAAAAGGAAACCTGCTCCATTATTGGTATGAGTGTAGACTGGTGCAAGCACTGTGGAAATCAGTATGGAGATACCTCAAAGAACCAGGATTATAGGGCCCGTTTGACCCAGCTATTCCCCTGCTGGGTATCTTCCCCCAAAAATTAAAAGAATCATAACACGGCGATATATGTGCACCCATGTTCATAGCAACACAATTTGTAATAGCTAAAACTTGGAAACAGTCCAATTGCCAATTAACTGGAGACTAGATAAAGAAAATGTGGGCATTTTTAATAAAATGGAGTACTACTCAGCCATAAAGAATGAGAAATTAGGACATTTATAGCTAAAGGGATGCACATTGAGGGGATACTCTTAAGTGAAACAAATAGGTCACACGTGTAAATACTGAATAGTTTCTCTGGTGTGAGAAACTGAAAGTATAAATAAGGATCAAAAGGCATAATAGATAATGTGAAATAGGAAGAAAAGGGGCAAAGGGGAAGGGAAAGTGGGAGGGGTAGGGGAAAGGAAAGAAGGGAATGGAATTAATATGAGAAAATGAAATAAATGGAAACAAAGTCTTTGTAAATAGGGAGAGGTGAAGGGGTTGAAGGGAGGGCAGGGGAATGGGTGAAAATAAGAAACAATATAGAGTATGTAAAGGTACACATTTCCAATGATGAATGTCATTATATTATATACCTAAAATGTACCAATAAAATTAATTTTAAAAAAGAAAAAAGAAAAATAGAAAAGGGCTGAGGCTGTAACTTAGTGTGAAGTCCTTGGGTTCCATTTCCAGTACTGCTAAAATGAATAAATGAGTCGATGGATAAATAAATGAATGCAGGGAGACATTCAGCAGGTGTACATATTTTCTAATACATGAGAGAATCCATATGATAGAGAGACCCTTTAGATGTAATTAACATGGGGAGACCTTCAGAAGTAACTCAAGCCTTACTCTACACATTCAAAGGCATACTAGAGAGAACCTAATGGTTGTATTGCATGGGGCAGATTTTTTTCACACAGCCAACCCATCAGTTAACTCATATGGAGAACACTAAGTGTAATTGATGTGGGAAAGCTCTAAGAAATAAGCTATTATACACCACAGATTTCATAGTAGGGACAAACCATTTAAGTTCAGTGAACACATAAAGGCTTCCACATTCTTAATCCCTTATTGCAAATTCATATTGAAATAAAACTTTACCAGCATAATGAATGTGAGAAATAATTCAGGCTAAGATCTCAATTAATTGTTCATTAGAGAATTTATACTGGGAAGAAACTGTACAAATGGACTGAATCCAAGAAAGCATTCACTCACCCAAATAAAAAATCTCACAGAAAAGAAGAAGAAAAATAAGAAATTTTCATAAGAAAATTCAGATTGGAGTAAATCAAAAAGTAAAATATACCAACTGTGGGAAATCTTTCAGAAGTA
Source organism: Heterocephalus glaber (assembly GCF_053883595.1). Classification (NCBI taxonomy): domain Eukaryota; kingdom Metazoa; phylum Chordata; class Mammalia; order Rodentia; family Bathyergidae; genus Heterocephalus; species Heterocephalus glaber. The sequence continues at coordinate 261,830 of NW_028258146.1, read as the reverse complement.
ACTCATATCCTCTATTGTACATCAGAGGACCCATTCTGGAGGAAAACTATATGAATATAGTGAATATTGGAAAGCTTTTAGTAGTATGTCACAGCTCATTCTGCATAAGCAAACCTGTAATGATGAGAAAACTTGAAAATATAATCAATGCAGTAAAGTCTTCACAAGTACTTTAGACCTTTAATGTCCATGAAAAAATACATAATGGACAAAACCCTTTTAAAGTTGATAATTGTGGAAAGTTATTCAGCCAAATTATGCCTGTTATAGAACCTCAAAAAATCATGCTGGTGAGAAACCTTATAAATATGGTGAATATGGAAAAGCCATCAAAAAGTTTTTACTGTGCATTTGAGAACAAGCACTGGAGAGAAGTCTTCATACATGTAAGGAATGTGGGAAGAGTTTTAACAGCTTACACGTCATTGAATAATTCACACTGGCATGAAGCTCTGTACATATGTGTAAGGAATGCAGAAAAAACTTAAGGACTAATTATGCTGACTTAACTGTGGATCAGAAAGTACACAGTGGAAAATTCTTTTTTTTTTTTTTTTTTTGGTACCAGGGATCAAACTTGGGACCTTGAGCTTGCGAAGCAGGCGCCAGAACCACTGAGCTAAATCCCCGGCCCTGGAAAATTCTTATAAATGTAATGCATTTGAAAAGGTTTTCAGGAGTGGCTAAAGCCTTACTATATATTAAAAAACACTTTAAAGATTATGAATGTAAAGAATATGTCATTTAATGTCAATTCTCAAAGCAGCATAAGACACATACTAAAATAAATTAAGAAAACCTTCAGGAATTATATAGTACTTTTATCAAAGACTACATTCTGGAGAGTGAAAACTTAGAATTTAGGAAGTAATTTTATATGTTATATATATACATATCAAATCTTAAACTTTATTAGAAAATTTAGGGCCGGGGATTTAGTTCAAGTGGTTCCACCGCCTGCCTCGCAAGCGGAAGGACCCGAGTTCGATCCTCAATACCCAAAAAAAAAAAAACTTTATCAGAAAATTTACATTTAAGAGGCTAATCATAATTGATATGTTTTTTAAATTTCAATATTTTATTTATAACGTGAAACTATTTTGGTATCAATAATTTTCTTAGATATATTTCCAAAACTCCCTTGGCTACTTATTCCATCAAAGGATTTGGAGGTTTTTCAAGGAATTTAAGTTTTAGGTTACGTTTCACACATCATAATTATTTGAATTTTTTTGACACATTTTTTAGATACCATAATCATACCCTCTGCTTTCACTGAATAGTTTAGAAAATATTTAATGCAATAAAGCAATCATTTAATTCAGTAAATGTAGGAAACTGTATTTTGAAAGTATGTGCAGATTGTCCCTGACTTATGAGGGTGTGACTTATAATGTTATGATTTTACAATGTTGAAAGAATAAATATTCAGTAGAAATAACACTCTTATTTTTAATTTTGATCACTTCCCAGGTTAGTGCTATTTGGTTTATTATTCTCTTATGATGCTAGGCAGTGACAGCCATAGCTCCCAGTCCACCATGCAATTGCAAGAGTAAAAAGCCAGTGCTCTATACCATATTGTATTCTTAAGCTATGATAATCAACATATTAGGTGTATTAAATACACCTTCAACTTACGTTATTTTCAATTTATGTTGGGTGTATTGGGATATAATCCCATTATAAATCACAGAGAATCTGTATTCAACTTCTTTTAAAAGTTGTATTCTTTTCTTTTCTTTTCTTTTTTTCTTTTTTGAGACAGGCTGGCCTTGAAATCACTATACAGCCAAGGCTAGCTTTGTGGCAATCCTCCTGCCTCAGCCTCCTGAGTGCTGGGATTACAAGTATGTACCACTATACTTGGCCCAATCTCAAACTTTAAAGAACTAGAAGGCACTGGCTCTATGATTTCTTTAAAATAAATATAATAGTGTTAATTAACACAGTGAGAACCTGGGTACAAAATTGTAACACTTATATTCTATCACAAAAAAGACATGTAAAACATTTTAAATTTGAAATCTTTTTATTACAAAAATAATAAGAATGTGGAGAAAAAGCAGTCCTTATAATCCCACCAACCCTAAAAATATTGTACATGATTTTTGCTATATTTACTGTTTTTCAAAATAAAAGTAGCCTGTGTTTTTATTATAGCAATAACATTTTTTGTAATAAGTATAAAAATAGGAAAAAAATGTTAAGAAAGTAAGTGACCTCAATCCTACCTCCCAGAAGTATTATAATGTGTTTATTCTGGGCTTTATTTATAATATATTTATATTCTTTATTTTATAATGCATATTTATATTTTGGACTTTATGATAACTCATGAGATAAAGGAATAAGTAACTTTATATTTCACTTTCATTTTAAAAGAAAAAAGTGAGAGTCACAGTCTCCTTCTTTTAGATAAAAATTCAGGCAAGTACCATAGCATTTTAGAAAAAATTCCTATGATCATATTTGTAAAAGTACCGTCATCTTAAATCCTATTACCCAGAAGTATTAGAATGTGTTTATTCTGAGCTTTATTTTGCAAAATATGTTTATATTCTGGATATATATGTTACAATTCATGAGATAAAGGAATAAGTAACTTTATAATTACTTTCAACTTAAAAATGAAAAGTGAGAGCTAGTTCTCCTTCCTTTGGATGAAAATTCAGACAAGTTCCATAATATTTTGGAAAAACTTCCTGTGATTATATATGTAAAAGTACAGGCACAACATAAAAAATCCAACACATTATCCTATATAATTAAAGGATTCAGTTGGAACTAGAGTTAAAGTTACATCTGTACTTCTCTAGTTCATTCTTGGTTCATACAGGTAATCCTACAGTTCAAGAGAACATGAGCAACTTCATCATCTTCCTTTTCCCTTATCATAAGCTGCCTAGAGTTCCTCCAGGATTGAGCTAGCTGAGGAAGGAGAGATAAGAAAAGACCATAATAGACTGGTACCATTGTAGGCTTGCTTTGTGCTTTCTGAACTTTGCAGAGGTTTAAAGATGGCTTAGTATTTCTATGGGTTCTTAAGGAATATTTTGTTGTTCTGTAATTCTCTTGATGTATGCTAATGTATATATACACTATTTGCCTATTCCTTCCTCAGTTCTTAGCTTCCTCTGCTAAAGTTTCCATCTACTCTCTCAGGCCAGCCCTCAGATACAGGATTCAAGATGCTCCTCTTTCCGTCTCTCATGTGGCCTTCATTTGGTCCATGCTCATGTGACTTACATTTTGCCTCAAAGAACTGAAAGATGAATAATTCATCTTTCACTTTTTCCCTCATAAACCACCTCATATTAGCAATTAGACATCTCATCTCTTATCCTTTGGATTTCATAAGAAGAGGTCATACATCAGTCTTTGTAGCCTTTGGCTGCAGAGAAAACATATCAAATACTCCAAGAGAACCTCAGAAGTCTTTTTGTATTCTCTAGCTCTTAACCAGCTATAACTTTAGTGAGGAGGGAAATTTTAGGAGCCATCTAGTCAATTCTTAGCCATCTATTTTAAAATCTGAATCTATCAGGTTCTTTGTTATCTATTGGCACTTATCTTGGAGTCTTTACTAGCATTTTCATTTATGTTCTAGATGCTTTTCCTCAGATATTTTGCCCCCAAATCCATTATGCATTTGTTTTAAATAAGTAATATGTACATATATATGTAACTCAGGAAATCTAAGAAGTATGGCTCATTGAACAAGATGTTATTCTTGAGTTGATATTTAAGTTTATTCTGTTCATTGTTTACCTTATTCTAATTTTTCAGTAATAGATATAATGGATTACAATAATATCAGCATGTTTCCCTTTGTACATATCTCTTTTTGTGTTTTTAATTGTTAAAGAGACATAGAAATTAAAATTAACTGTGCCAAATATATAATGATTTTTATGATATATTTCAACTTGCTTTCAGAATAGTCACACCACTTTACAATGCCACTATGAATATATGAAGATACTATATTCACTAATCTCACAATACCAAAATGTCAACTCCTCTTTTTATTGTATGTAGAAGGTTGAAGTTCCTAAAAGTTTGAAAGACATTATCTGACTGCATTTATCTCATGGGTTTTTGTTTTATTGAGAATTCAACTCTCAGCAATGGCAACACATAAATAGATAATGTTGGGGAGGTCGGATAAGATGACAACCTAGGAAACTCACCTTGTTTTTCCTCAGGTTTCAAGATCCTGATCAGAGTACCTTCTAACTTACCTTTGTTTCATATATAATATCAAGAGTTTTTAGCTGTAATTATCATGGAAGGTGTAGGGAGAAATGTGTCTACACCATCTCATTCCACTACTAAGTTACCTTCATTTATGAAAAATATTTTGGTGGGTATGAATTTCTAGGCTGACCTTTCACTTCTTTCAGTACTTTAAAGATGTTGCTGCAGTATCTTCTGATATTTTTTTTTCTGATGAGAAGTCATTATCTTTTTTCTTTTGTTTTTCAGATGTCTCTGTTCCTCAACAAGGAAACTGAGGAGGAGCAAAGATGCAGATCTTTCTAAAGACCTTGTAGGTAAGACTATCACCTTGGAGGCCAAGCCCTGGGACATCAGCCAGAATGTCAAAGCCAAACCCCAGATAAAGAAGGGCATCCTACCTGACCAGCAGCATCTGACATTTGCAGGCAAATAGCTGGAGGATGGTACACTCTCTCTGACCACAACACCCAGAAAGAGTCTACCTGCCCTTGCTTGGAAGGTAGCATCATTGAGCCTTCCCCACATCAGCTCACCAGGAAGTATAACTGTGACAAGATGATCTATCAAGTGTTATGCCCACCTGCATCTCTGTGCTGTCAACTGCCACCAGAAGTTCAACCATACCAACAACTTCTTCCATAGAAGGTGATCAAGTAAAACCCTTCACCAGCTCCTCATTCCCTGGAATGGCATCTCCCTGCCCAGGCTCCATGGCATTAGGACCTCAATAAAATTTTGAGACAGTGTGGCTAAAACTAGCTGGGAAAGGAGGTGTGACAAGATCCGGGAACACATGCACAGTACAGTTCTCAAAACCCTGCATGTGGACTTCTTTAGGGAACTTGAGCAGGTTTTTGATAGGATGACCTAGATGTGAAACCAGTGTGGGAAATATATAAAAGAGACAGTTGCCATTAAACTCTTGCTACCCTGCCTGCTCAGAGTAGCCCACTGTACACCATAGGGTGTATTTTTTTAATTTTTTCCTCCCTTTTTACTGGATCAAAAGCTTTTCTGTAAAGCGCATTTTCCCTTATCCTTCTGGTTTTTTCTATCTTTAATAAATGTGAAACTCTGCCATTGCTTATGATTGTTTCGTTCAATTCTTTGTCCAGGACAGAAAGGACCTATAAATCACCTCTAAAAGGAGACTCCACACCCTAAAATCTGGTAACAGTTTCACTTATGTTGACTGGGGAACGGTCCCTTGACTATTGGTTTATAGCAATTTGATTATGATGTATGTTGGTATGAATTTGTTTCTGTGGATTTATAATTTCTATCAAATTTTTAAATAGCCATTATTTTTAAAAATATCCTCTCTCCTCTATAACATTCTTATTCCACATTGTTATACTGCTTGATATTGTCCCATAATTCACTTCTGCTGCTTATTTTTTCATCCTTTTTCTCTGATTCATTTTTAGGCAGTTTTTATTGTTACATCTCTAAATTCACCAGTTTTTTCTTTTTGAAGTATGTAATCTGCTCTTATGCCTGTGTGTTCTATTTTCTTTTCACATGCTGAACTTGTGATCTCTAGAAGATCAATTTCCCACTTACGTTTTCCTCTCTGATGGTTCAAGGGTCAATGGGCTATGTCAAACTTACCCCAAAGTATCCACTCATTGTTTGAGCTCCGGAGCCCAGTTCTGCACTGTTTAGTGTCACTGAGCTTTATAATTCCCTGCAGATCCTCACTTGGAGGGGGTGACCCTGTGTGGGCATTGTACACAATTAAAGCAGCAGAGAGAAGTCTTTTTCAATCCCACAAGTGTAGGAATGTATTAGAGAGGAAATGAACCCATTACTGAGGAAGCAAGCAGCTGTGACATCCTCGAGGATTCTATTTGACTAGCTGTGGAGAATATCATCTTTGGCTATTCATATTATAGAACCACGGCAAAAGACATAATATATTATTGTTTAGATGAGCCAAAAAAAGAAAACTCTGGTTCAAAGACCCAAAACTTATAAGGAAGGCATTGGCTTTTCAATCAAGAACGTGAGTGAAAGATAAACGAAACCTTGGGCACACATCAACTCAGCTAGCACCTGAGGTTTTAACTATGTTACATGAGGTCTCTGTTCTCAGTGGGTTTTCTTCTCTTGTACTTTTTTTCTTTTGGTACAGGTGATTGATCCCAGGACTTTGACACTGAGCTACATGCCCCTTATTTTATGTATGTATGTATGTATGTATGTATGTATGTATGTACCTTATGTACTTATTTAGAGACAGGGTCTAGCTAAATCGCTAACTTGCCTTGGGCTCCAGTACATGATCCTCCTGCCTTAGCCTTCCAGAGTACTGGGATTACAGGCTTGCATCCCGTACAGTGGCTTTCTTTATTTGCACAGAAATGTTCAAGGCAAAGATTGCATCAGTCTTCTTTGTGTGGGTAGTGTCTAGTGCTAGTGCTTGACAGATAGACATGGCCTCTCAAAACAAATGCCTTCAATCTGACTGAATTTTTGGGTCACCCAAAGATAAACACAGCCAAAACCTTCATAAAGGAGGACAAAAGCAGAGGGGGAGAGAGAAAGGGGGCCGGTCTCGGCGCTGAGGATTCTGGGAGCTGTAGTTCCGGTGCCCAGCTGCACAGGCGCACTGGACTGCATGGAGACCGCCCTGCCGAGCCCGCGCCATTGCCGGAAGGGTTCCCGCCCTGCTCTGCGAGCGCCCTCAGTCTTCCAACAGAGTGGCCGCCAGGTACTAGTTCCCGGGACTCTAGGCCTAGGTTCCTCGCCGCTCCTCCCTCGGGGCTGGGCTCCCGGCAGCGTCTGGGGCGTGGCCGTTCCCTGCTGGGCCGCTGTCCCTGAGCGGATCCGCCCACCCAGAGAAGCGATTGGGGCTGGCCTTCCGGCCCGGGTGTGGGCTCTGCCTACTCGGCCCTCTTCGCTGGGTTTCCTTTCCCCAGGCCGAGGCGGGGACCTCGGAGGAAGGCTTGGCGGGCCTTCCGGCAAGGGGCTGGGGCCGCGGGGCCTGGGCTGGGGTTCCACGATCTGACCTGACGGATCTTCCAGCGGGACCCCGAGGACAGACATGGGCAGTGAAGGAAAAAGGACAGGGTCACTGGAGAATGTCCACTCTGGCTTCCGAACTGACGAGTAGACCAGGGGTTCAGTCGGTGACCTGCGCTGTGCTCTCTCGTTAAACCAGGCAGTTTTCCCTTGCTGGCTTGTGTTAAAGCATCTCGAATGATTACCTTTAAATCACTTGTCACTCGCTGACATGACAAGGCATCATTGCATTGGTTGGGAAATGGTGACTGGCCCAGGCGCTGAAGTTCTCAGCAAGAACATGGACCTGTCATTATTTTTAAGTAGCTATGACGGCCTGGGAACCACAGCAAATTAAGTTTCTTCTTAAGTCTCGATAATTCTGCAGAGCTTGGAAAGACAGAGCTTGGTTGAAATCAACATTCAGAAAAAATATCGAGGGAAATTATGACTTTGAGGAAATACCTAGATATCTTCTGCACAATGTCAAAAGGCTAAAGTAGAAACATAATTGGTTACCCTTATTTATTAATAACCTATTCGTTGTACTTAAGAGACTGGCCCACTGTCACATTGCTATGTTAGCCAAATCAAAATTAGAAATTGTAGGGCTGGGGATTTAGTTCAGTGGTTTCGCTGCCTGCTGCGCAAGCTCAAGGACCGGAGTTCAATCCCCGGTTCCAAAAAAAAAAATTAGAAATTGTGGAGCCCGGGGATTTAGCTCAGTGGCACCACATGCCTCGCAAGCGCAAGGTCCTGAATTTGATCCCCGGTACTGGGGAAAAAAAAAAAAGAAAGAAATTGTGGTTTGCACATCCACCCTGAGATTTTATTCCTACACCAGACTCTCATTTATGTACAGATACTTCTTACTGTCTAGTTGGAAAGTATAGAAGAGTAGAAAGTAACATTATAGCTACAGGTACTGGAAGTCTAGTAGAGTTTTGGTTTACTGCAGACTTTTTTATCTGTGTATATTTACACAATTACTATTGAGCTGAATATATTTAATTTTAAGTAGCGTAGTTTATTCTGATTACAAAATAAATTTTAAAAGGTTTATTGCAGAGCTTGGCTGTTACACATTTTACTAGCATAATCTATGTGACATATTGCTAAGGAGTTTATTAATTTTTACAGATTTAAAAAGAAATAATAGCTCAGGTCATTCCTAATACATTTTAAAGATGCAGAAAACCATTACCATAGTTCCTTGGAATTGGAAATTCGTTGCTTTCTGTTAGGTCACTTTAGTGCTTATGGGAAAATGGTTATATTTAGTATCTCTTAGCTCATTTTCTCCTCACAGCCTTATAAAACTGAGCTTCTTAACTTGGAGATCAGTGTATGGGTTTGTGGGGAGGACAGTCTTCAAACCCCCTGAAATAATATTCAACATCATATATGAATATGCAGTATTCTGTGGACACTGTTAGGTTCTCAAATGAGCCTGTAACACCTCTCCCACCAAAGTTAACATTTACTGGTGTTAAAATTTGTTAGAACAGTTTCAATTAATGTTTGAAATTATGATGTTCAGTCTTATCAAGCTTTGCTTCTGTGAGGTGAAGAATGTTTCAAACACCTAGGTTGAGGCAGAAGCTCAGCCCAGATAACTTGTGCAAGGCCAAAGATTTGCCTAGGCTCTGAAGTCCTCTTGATAAGATATTTCAATTGGGTTGGACATGGTGGTATACACTTGTAATTCCAGCACTCAGGAGGCTGAGGCAGGAGGATCACCAAAAATTTAAGGCTAGCCTATGCTACATATGGTGAGATCAAAGCAAGTCTGAACTACTTAGGGAAACCCTGTCTCAAAAAAAAAATTACTTGCATTTTCAAGTACGTGAAAAGGAGTCCAGTACTGGCTTTAGGACAGTATCTTTTAAGGTAAGAACCTGAGTTGCCTGCTGAAACTGGAGATTTCTGTGCCTCACATCTGGAGTATGAATTCTGATTTACATTTTGGATGGAGCCAAAGAATTTATCCCCTTTTAAGTAAGCATGCCTGGTGAGTTTTGGACCCTCAGATTTGAGACCCCTCTAATTATATGTGGAGGTTTCCTGAGCAAAGATTAATAATTTCCATTATATTTTCTTCTTCTTTTTGTCCCCACCCTCCAAAGGGATCCATGATCTAAAAAAAAAAAAAAAAAATATCCAGAGAAACGTCGGCACAAGGGAAAACCATTTTGTTGTAACCTCAGGGCTTCAATATGAAAATCCCCCCAGATGTGTTTCTTTACTCAGGTCTTTAGGTCTCAGCACCATAGTCCCAATTTTTTTGGAAGATAATTTATTTTTTAAATTTTATTATTTATTTATTTTTCTACGTGTTTGTAGTACATAATGTTTACATTCTTTGTGTGGAGTTGGTACATGCACATAACACATCTTGATTTCTTTTTTCATCCCCTTTTCCTCTCCCATCTCTTGATCCCCTTCCCATTTGAGAAAGATCTATCTTCCTACTTATTTTATTTTGCTCTTTCTCAGAAACTTTGTAGTATTTAAGCTAGTATATCTGATTTATTTCACTTAACATTATTGTCTCAAGTTGCATCCATTTTCCTACAAATGACTCGTTTATCTTTCTTTATGGCATGGTAGTACTCCATTGGGTGTAAATACCACATTTTCTTTATCCATTTATCTGTTCGTGGACATATAGGACTTCCAAGATTTAGCTGTCATGAGTTGTGCTGCTATAAACATGGGTATGCATGTATCACTGTAATATGTCTTTAACTCTTTTAGGAAGATACCTAGAAGGAGAATAGCTGGGTCAAATGGAAATTTAGTGTTTTAAAGAATCTCCATACTGATTTCCATAGTGGTTGTACTAGTTTACATTCTCATATTATTTCTCCTCACCAAAATCTCTCTTTTTGTGCTTAGTAAAACCTAGTGACATAAACAGCCTATATTTTTAAGATGTTCACATATTTTCTTGGTTTAAACCCTGCTCTTCCTTACCCTTCTAATTAATTTTCTTTCATGACCATTCACTGTTATTTAGGAAGTTAATTTGGCAGCTTCAATAGAATCTAAATAACAGTGGTTTAAACAAGACAGTTGTATCTTTCTCATACAATGATCTGAGTTGATAGCCATGATGGGATGGGTGGAGGTAGGAGGCTCCTGACCCAGGTTCATACCATCTTTTTGTTTCACACCTCCCAAGGGGCATTGTTTTCCTCTCTATGGTGGAAGGTGGTTCACTCCACTAGTATCTGCATTCTAGGCCATTGAAAGAGGAAAGGAAGAAGTGGAGGGTAAGCACCTCCCCTTTATTTTTTATTTTTATGTTTTTATTTTGCAGTATTGAGGATTGAAGCCAGTGCCTTTGCACTAAGCTACATCCCCAGTGGGGTTTTTTTTTTAAGCAGGGTCTTGCTCAATTGTTCAGACTGAGCTCAAATTTGGAATCTTTGCCTCAGCCACTCAGAGTTGGGATTATAGACACATACCACCACATCCAGCTTCAAATACCTCCCTTTGAAAGATGTGGCCAGGAAGTAGGATACATCTCTTTTATTCAGATCCTATTTGCTATAATTTAGTGACGTAGCCACACCTGGCTGCAAGGGAGTCTAGGAAATACCTCTAGCCAGTAGTTTGTGTTTAAGTAAGATTTCAAGTCTCTGTTGTTGCAGGGCGAGGCCCCTGGATATTTCAAGGCAATCTCTGCTGCATCACCACTTAAATTTTCTGCTCTTTGAGTCAGTTTTAGGAAATTTTTTAACAGAAATTGTTCTTTGGGAAATTTTATTGACAGTTTAAAAGTGCTTGTTATGGCTCCTTACATATATTTTTGGTTTATGTCTTTTGTTTTGACTGGCCACTGGCTTGTATATTTCATTATTTAGAGAAGGAGCTCTTGACTGTCAGCTCTTTATGTTTGTATTTTTATCCATGACCTTTTAATTCTCTTGCTTTTCCTGTGGTTGGTTTGTTAATTCTTCTTTAGTTGAATTTTTTCATTCTTTTTAACATTTTTATTTGAAAGTATTTAGGGATAGAAATTGAATTGCTTTAAAGCTTCAGAAGCAATTCAGAAAATTTTAATTTATAGTAGCCTCATTTTCTAACTCTTCAGCAATTACATTTTTAATTTTTCTCTTTGACTCCATAGCTACTAAGGAAGCCTTGTTTTAATTTTCAGATGATAAGTTTTTCCCCCTTTCAGACTTCTTTTTACATTTGTAGTTGTAATGATCACAGGAAAGAATGTAGTCTATTCTTCTAAACCAGAAGTAGAAAAGTAGAGTCAATGCCAGGCACATCTGAACAAAATCACTGCCATCCTATTTCTCTACAATATCAAATGTTTATTAGGCATATTTTTTCAATATAAAAGGAAGACTGCTTAATGCTTTGTGGCTTGAATTCCACTTTATCTTCCATTATCATTAATCCTGCTTCCTTTCTATTTGGGTTTGCCTCATGTACAAACAGTAGATAGAAAACTGTTTGAAAATGAGATTGGGAGGGTCATGCCAAGGTTTCTAATATCATTTAAACTTTGATGTTGTAGTGTTCTCTTTATATGAAGCTATTTAAGTCTGGCTTAATAATTTGACTCTTTCAAGAAAGCTAGGAAAAAGGAGATTCTTAAAATATTTCATTATTAGATGAGTAGGAGATTGTGTCAAGGAAAGATTTAATTATTTTCTTTAGCTTCACACTCCATGTTGTTTGAGTGGAGAAGGTATAGGCCAGTGGTGGCAAAACCTATGCACCACACATGTTATTGTGTTTTTCTTTTAAGACAAAAGAAGTTAATGTAGAGTTGTTTTTTAAAAACTAAAACAGCATTCAGGTTTAATTGCAGTGTTGGCACTTTGCAACAAATAAGTGGGTTTGGGGTTGCAGTTTGGCACTCAGTCTCTAAGAGGTTCACCATCAGTGGTATAGGCTTTGGAATTAAACTGATTTGGTATCATATATCTGCATGGCCTTGGGTAAGTAGTTTGAATTTTCTAAGCCTCCGTTTCCTCATTTACAGAATGGAAATATAATTCCCACTAGGTTGATGTGAAAACTAAATGAGAAAATATTTTAAGAGCTCCTAACACAATGTTTGACCTTCTAGGAGTGACTGTGTTTAATAGCATTATTATCTCAAGTCTCTAGAAGTATGGATCTTTGTCCCTCACTGATTTTGTGGGTTACTCGTATGTTCCCTTAGGGAGGTCAGGCTCACTTGTATGTTAGGATTCCAACTCACTGAGTCTGAAATTCCCAAGGCAAGGTTGGTTTTCATGGTTTATTTCTCCTCCTCAGATATGGCCTTGCAAAACTCTACACTTTCCAAAGAGGAGAACACAGAGGCAGAGATTATGGCTGCTGTGGTTTTTTCTGTTGGACCTCTGGTAAGTTAGGGTCTTCCCTTTTTTTGACTGTCTGTATTGAATTGAGAGCATGTATACATTTCCTAAAATCATGTGACTTCTCTACCTCACTCAGATTCTTTCTGGGAACAGAACTAAATTGTTTGATCCATGAAAATTAGGTTCATCAATAATAAAAGTTAAAATCAATAGATCAAAAAGAAATAGCTACATAATTTATTGAGGTGGATGGCAGTTGCTTAGCTTATGACTGTTATATAAGGAAAGAAATGGAACATATATTCTTCATGAAAAGTTTACAAGGAGAGCTTGATTTAACCTGATACCTAATTGCAAGTGGGATTTAAATTGTCATAAAGTATTTGTGAGGTTGTTCCAGGTGAGAATCGAGTCTAAGGGCAAAGCTCTGAGGCAGAGAATAGTGGGTAACATAGTGATTCAAGTTGAAAAGTTGTAAAAAGATAGAGTGAGGGCTAGGGATTTAGCTCAGTGGTTCTGCCACCTGCCTTGCAAGCTCAAGGACCCGAGTTCAATCTCTGGTACCAAAAAAAAAAGACGGTGAAAATTAGATATTTGATCTGAATTTTTTTACATTTTTCTAAAGATATTTTAATGTATATATGTGTATTCTTATGTGTGTTTGGATGGATATCAAAGTGATTAAAAACTGTTTTAGGAGTTTTGAAGAAGATTCACAAGAAAGGTAATACCAACAAATATAATTTATTATAGTAGTTATCTATAATCTGTATTAAGGATCTTTTATTTTTTGTTAAAAACACCCTGTTAAAAGACATACCTTTCTCAAACATGTGTGTGTTTGTCATCTCAAACAAGGTGAAAGAAGATTATGATTGTTACAACGGGACCTTAATTTTACCCCTTACTAAAACAATAAAAGAGGTTCTCCATGTACATTGCATGGCTCTGCTACAGGTCAGAGGCAGCCTGTCACTGAATAATCTAATCCTGTGTCCCTTCAGAATCCTGAAATTACCCATCCACATGAAAATCTGCACCTTCAAGCAGAAGAAGCAGAATTGGTGAAGGTAATAACCTGCTATCATATGTAAGAGGAATAAAGAGAAAGTTCCTCTTACTGTCCCAAATTCTCAATATTCATAGTTTATTAGTTCACAGTGAATATTTGATAGGTATAGTAGCCTCTGGGCTGGTAGCATCAATTTGATTTTCCTTCTCCTAGTTGGGGCGACCTTAAATCTGGCAGATGGTCACATAAATTACTAAGGATAAAGTATCCTATCATCACATACCCTGACTTTTGCTTTGTTTAAGAAGATCCAATAGATGTACACATATCAAGAATATATCAACATCAGCAGAAAGAACTTTAAGATGAATTTAAATTGGTTTAGATTTTATTTCATTTTATTTGTTAAGCATATTTTCTTCTTTATGAACATAATATCTTCTGATTTTCTTAGAAAAAAATCAAAATCAGAAATTCATTAAGAAAAATTACCCAAAACTTAGAAAGAAGACAGGAAGATAAATAAAAACCCTTTCAATGTTATAATAGACCATTGTCTAATAGGCCTAAGGGTCATCTAACACAGCAGGGGAATATTATATTCTATTCCTTGACTTATTATTTACTATTGACTAACATTCAAACCCTCAAAGAGACACTAATTTGTAGAAGACTGAAAAGTTGTAAATTATTTTTATCTCGGTGATAAGGTAATCCCCAAAATTACTATTTATTGCTCTATAGGACATTAATGAGGTTTATATCTAATTTTACAATCTTATTCTAGCATTCTTTTTTCCTAATCTATACATCTGTTTCTTTTGAACTAGTTTTGTCAAGCTGCTAATTCCTCATTGGTGCTTTAAGTAAGTCTTTGACATCTGTTCACTATGCTTTTAAGGAGAATTATGTTCTTGGTTTTGAAAATTTTACTTTGAAAGTTGATTTTATTCCAGAAATGTTTTGTGTAAAATTCAGTTTTTCTTTTTGCTTCTATGAAAAAATACATTTTGAGAGTCATTCTTACACATAATATTTTTGAAATGTAGTACTGAGCTAATGACTCTTAAACTTGTCTTTTAACATATAATTATATATGTTATAATATATGACTTAAAATTAAAGATAAAAATATTCATAGTTTTAGACTTTGAATCTCGAACCTTAGGAAAACACTGTACTTTTGTCATGGTGAACAGTTCATATGGTTTAGTTCTTTTTTCTGACAGAATGAGTCTCTGGACTCTGTCTGGCTCCTCCTTAAATATTTTTTGGGGGGGAGTACCAGGGATCGAACTCAGGACCTTACACTTGCGAGGTAGGTGCAGTGCCACTGAGCTAAATCTCCAGCCCTTCCTCCTTAAATTTTGAATCCTTTTTATGAGTACTAAACTTAGTGTTGTTTAATTTTGGAGTAGAACCAATATTTTGATGACTGTCAACAAGTCATTATTTTATTGGTTTTTATTAGTATTTGTTTTGTTTTATCAAATAACTACTAGTGATATTTTTTGAATAGTTTTCTTTTCCCTAGCACAGTTCTTCAAAAGAAGAAGTTTCATTGCTAACCATTGTCCTTTATTTTACATGTACACATTTTTTTTAAGTTCCCTTTATTGAAGAAACCAGGTCATTTCTACTTCAGAGCAACATTGTCCAATATACAAGCCACTAACCTCATGAGACTATTGACCACTGGAAATAAGAGTAGTCCAAATTGAGACACGGTAAAAATTTAAAACGCATACCAGATTTCAAAGACTTAATATGAAGAAATAATATAAAGTATGTCAATAATTTTTGTATTGATTCCTAAAGTTATAATTATATATATGTAAATAAAATACATTATCAAAACTAATTTTCACTCATTTCTTTTTACTTTTAATGTGTCTACTAAGAAAATTTAAAATCACATATATGGGTTTCCTTGTATTTCTATTGTACAAGATTGATTCAGAATTTCACACAATGTGAATTTTATTGATTGCATCCCCATGGGATTATTTAACATGCCTTTCTGCCCCTGTATTTCCTTTAAACTATTAGTTAAATCCTTGATCAGATTCAGATTTTGATTTTTTATAATATTTTGGCAGTATCATTTCATATTGCTGGCGTTTAGCATCAGAACATACATGATGTTTGACACTTTTTCTTCTGTTAGCATCCCCTTGTGATCCTTTAATTCATGAGACTTTGTAACATGGTGATGTTCTAATTCTCCCTTCCTCCTTTTTTTGTAAGCTGAAGTAGTTCCACAAAGAGAAACCTCCCCTCATCATTTATTTAATTATACTTGATCACTATACAAA
This sequence comes from Heterocephalus glaber, assembly GCF_053883595.1. Lineage (NCBI taxonomy): Eukaryota > Metazoa > Chordata > Mammalia > Rodentia > Bathyergidae > Heterocephalus > Heterocephalus glaber. The sequence continues at coordinate 245,925 of NW_028258146.1, read as the reverse complement.
CTATGTATAGTTTGCATATATAGTGGTGCCAAACCAATAGCACATGTGTTGTTTTTCTTTTAAGACAAAAGATGTTAATATAGAGTTTGTTTTTTTCTAAATCAAAACCTTAGTATTCAGGTTTAATTGCAGTGTTGACACTGTGATAAGTAAGTGGTTCTGAGTTGCACTTTGGCACTCAGTCTCTAAAACGTTCACCATCATTGGCATAGGAAAAAAAGAACAAAACATTGGGTTTTTTTCTCTCTTTATTTACCATTTTTCAGACATTTTCCAGTGGATATTAGTAGGGCTTTTAGTGGCTTATTATGAACTTGCAAATGTAAGTAATATTAGATATTTTAAAACTCCATTGGCGTTATTATCCTTATTGACCCATCATTGGTCAAGTTGTCACATGTATCTTAGACATGACCTGAGGAATCTTTGATAGCTTTCTTGCTTTTTAATGTACAAAACTTTCGCAGGCCTGGTTCATTTTAGTGGGAAGTTATTTGTAGAGGCCACAATCTGGCTTGCATAATACTTACCTTATTAGTTATTGTTCTAGACATTTGTAGGTGGATGAAGCTAGGAAAGACACTTTAGTTTTTTCCTTTACCATAAAATAATTAATAGGGCCAGGGATTTAGCTCAGTGGTTCTGCCGCCTGCCTTGCAAGCGCAAGGTCCCGAGTTCGATCCCCGGTACCAAAAAAAACAAAAAAAATTTTTTTTAAATAAAATAATAAACCTGTGCTGATACCTCCAATTGAAACTCAGAATTGTAAATTTTTTAAGTACTCTCATCAATATTACACATATCTTCTTTCTTCCATGCCAAATTTTTAGTTTTCAATAGCATCAATGTAGTAACTTGCTTTATCCAACATTATACATGCAACACTTATAGAATAGCATTTCTGACACTAACATCAATATGATTATTTATTGAAAACATTTTATTTTGCTTTTGTTTTGTAATTTTTTTTCTTCTCAGGACATATCACAGATAAAAAAATTACTGGTTTTTTTTGGTATCAGGGATTGAACTCAGGTCCTTGAGCTTGCGCAGCAGCTGGCAAAACCACTAAGCTAAATCCCCAACCCAAAAATTACTGTTTTAAAGTCACTCAAAATAGTTTCTGATGAATGGCTGTACAACGAACCGCGTATGTTTTACTTTTAACTTTTAGGGCTTGTTTTAAAAACTTTTCTGTTTTAAAATTATCTATTTACATGGTTCCAAAGTCAAATATACAAAACAAATATTCAGAACTGTCTACCTCCTACTTCAACTTCTTGTTTCTTCCTATAACCAATAGGATATATATATATCTATATCTATGATATAGATATATATATATCAGTTTATTATATCAGACTAAAGAACCTCCCCGAAGTCCTGTGCTTTCTTTTCTTTCTCTTATAATGTCTAAATGATAAAATGTATCTTTCTTTTTTTTGGTACCGGGGATCAAACTCGGGACCTTGCATTTTTGAGGCAGACAGCGGCACCACTGAGCTAAATACCTGTCCCCAGCCCTAAGCCATACTGTATTGACTATTGACTGGAACTGAAGGAAGACTGATACCAGATAAGCCAGCTTTTAAGGGAGAAAAGATGATTTAGATGGAAACTACTAACAGTTATAAAATATTTTAATGATTCTTAGGGAAAGAGACAGCCATGCTGTTTAACTCCAAGTAATATAGTAGGACCAATACTTAGAATTTATAGTAAAGTAGATTTGAATTAGTCTGAAAAAAAAACCCTTCTATTAGGTGAAACTCTGATAATGGTTTTAAGTTCTTATCATATATCCTGTAAGGATTGAAGAGGTTGACCTTTTTTTGTTTGTTTTTTGTTTTTTGAGACAGGATCTCACTATGTATTCTAGACTGACCTTGAACTCACTAGATAGTCTAGGCTGGCCTTGAACTTACTGCGATCACCCTGCCTCAGCCTCCCAAGTGCTGGTGTTGAGATTACAGGTGTGCCCCACAACGCCCAGCCAAGTTGACCTTTATAATCATTTAGTGATTCTGTTTTCTGCAGTTCTTCCCTAGTTTTGTGTTTCCTGTCTACCTAACAAGTCTAATTGTACACAGTCTCAGTGATTGCACTATATTTATTTTAGGAATCAGTGACATTTAAGGATGTGGCTATAGACTTCACGTTGGAGGAATGGAGGTTAATGGACCCTACACAGAGGAAACTGCACAAGGATGTGATGCTGGAGAATTACAGGAATCTGGCCTCCCTAGGTGAGGATAATTTATTTTTTCTGTTGATGGATTTGCCCATTTGCCCATTTGACTACATTTGCAAGGATATAGACTAGAGCCTCAGAAGTACTTTAATGAACTTGGTTTAGATTTGAGGCATTCACAGTTTCTCAAAATTAGAGCACATTGTTGAAAGTTGTACACTTCCTCTTAACTAAATGCTGTGCTCATTATGTAGTAGGAACCATGTTTTTTTGGAATCAGAGATTGTTGAAAGTGCCACAGATTTAGGACCAAAGTTTCTTCTGATTCCTTCCATAAATGGAAATTGTTATCACTGCATCTAGAAAAAAGAAAGAAAGAAACGTGTTCATTTTTTTTCTGAACTTAGATTATTTTCATGAGCTCCCCAAATTAGGATCATTCTGCTGAGCTCCCTTGAGATGCTTTGTAATGCTCTAGGACATCACTGGATAACAGAACATTCTGTTATAATAGGGATGTCCAGTATATACCTGTGTTTTCCAGTATAACAAGTGCTAGCCACTTACAGCTTTTGAGCACTTGAAATTTACTAGTCCATCTGAAGAAGTGAATTTTAAATTTTACTTAATTTTAATTATTTTCACTTCAGCTTTAAATAGTCACATGTGCCTGTTGGCAATCATATTGGACAGTGTAGCTCTAAAACTTCCTGTAATGACTGCCCTATGCAGATTAAGAGCTGGAATTGAATTTGGTAATAGTTTTTGCTTGTAACTTCAATTAAGTTCTATTTATTTTTCTCTGAACAGGGCTTGCAGTTTCCAAACCAGATATGATATCTCATTTGGAGAATGGAAAAGGACCATGGACAGTGGTGAGAAAAATTTCAAGAACCCCCTACCCAGGTAAGTTAACCAAAACCATAAAAATGGTGCTTCTTTCAAATAATAAGTCATGGTGAGACACTCAACAGAATATATGAAGTATTTTTGATAGTATTTGTCCAAAGCTGCCCCAAAGAACACATCCCCCTCCCCATTCCTCTCTCTCTGCCCATCCCTGTCACTGTGTCTCCTTTCCCCAATCTTTTTCCTCCACCTTTGGCTCTGTGTCCTATCTGACTTGACTTTCTTGGGCATACAATTTTTTTCTTCCCCCATTAAGTTTATTGGTACATTTTAGGTATAAAATACATTTACATACATCATTGGGATCTTGTACCTTTACATGATGTATCTTGGTTCTTATTTTTTTCCCCTTCCCCTGCCCTCCTTTCACCTCCTCCACCGTTCCCTATATGCAAAGATTCTGTTTCCATTTTTTTCTTTTCTCATATTTTTTCTTTTCCCTTCTTTCCTTTCCCCTACCCCTCCCATTCCCCTGATTCTTTAGACCTTTACATCCTATTACACAAGATCAATTATACATTTTTTAAATTATAATATCAAGATCTAGGAGACATTACCACAGATTTTACAGAATTTAAAAGGATATAGAAAGCATATTTCAAAAATCTGTTTTGAAATAAATTTGACAACTTTTAAGAAGTACCTTGGAAGACAGATTAATGAAACTAACTCTGGAGGAAACATAAAATTTGAATACACCTATTAAAGAAAGTATATTCCTATCTTGAAAACCTACCTATGTGACAACAACAGGCTCATATACATTTTAACTGATAAATTATATCAAACATTTAAATCAGAAAAAAGAAAGGAACACTTCTCCCCTCATTATAGAAAATCAACATTGTGCTAATCCTAAAACTGGATAAAGATAATAGAAGAAAAAAGTATGAACATAGATAGAAATTTATTTAACAAAACAAACTATTAGAAGTCAGATCTGGCAGGATATAGAAAGTGGTTTTATTGTAGGGATGGCAGTGTTGGTTCAGCATTGGAAGATCCACCCCCAAAAGTCATCATTTTAACAGAGGAAAGGAAAAAGCCATATGATCCTGTCACTAGTTGGAGAAAAAGTATTGGACTAAATTCTACAGCTGTTCATGGTAAAAGCTATCAGGAGACTAGAAGTAGAACAGAACCTTCTCAACAGATCAAAGACATATACTCCATACTTCCAGCAAAAACGCCTTATATGAATGGAGAAGATAAAATACTTTCTCCCTAAGGTGGGGAACAAGGGCAGATATGCTTACTCTTCATCTGTCCATTAAACTTTGAAACATAGGCCCAAACCAAAATAGTCTGGCAATAAAATGACACAACTAGGATAGGATTGGCAAGGTAGAAGCAAAATTGGGGCACATAATTTTTACAGAAGTTCTTCATTTCTTCCTTAGTCAAGCACTCATAACATACCCTTGTAGTTCTTTCCATTTAACTTTATATTTTTCTCATTTGTTTCACCATTATTTGACATTTATTTCTCTGAAAATAATTTCTTAAGCTTCACCACTAATTAATTTTGAGTGAAATCTGTTTACTTTTGATTTGACATTCTTCACCTACAAGACTGCTGCAGGACTATGGAGGACCCTCTTCCTCACATTCAGGTACTTAACTAATTGAGGATACAGAAAGGAAACCAATTGAAAATCAAAATGCAATGTTCATTTACCTAATCAGTATTTATTATGTAACTATATGCTGTGAACTGGGTTAGGTACTAGGGCAACAGCAGTGAGTAAGATGTAACAGGTGCCTGTACTCATGAAGGTTTAATTTCAACAAACAGATCATTAATAAGTAAATAAAAACTAAACAATGATTGTAATGCCTTTTAGCTATGAGATAAATGGGAAGATATGAAAGAGTAATGGTGAAGCTGATGAAGATACCTTCTCCATATGAGGTGGTTGGGGGAAGCCTTGGAGGAGATGACATTAAAGTTGACCTGAGATGTCAGAGAAGCCAGCCAGGGGAAGAGAAGAGAATTCCAGGCAAGGGGAACAGCAAAGCCTCAAGGACTTGATAGGGCAAAGATTGTAATATGTTCTAGAAATCAAAAAGAAGCATGTGAGACTGAAGCATAAGTGTAGAGAGACCTGTATTGAATGAGATTAGAGGGGTGGACAGAAACATGCAGGGTTTAGTAGATGATGGTAAGGAGTTTGGAGTCCACATGAGCTGAGTACAAAAACATGGAAAGGTTTTAGTTAAGAATTTTTAGAAAGTTGTGGGTAATTTAGCTCAGTGGTTCCACCACTTGCCTCACAAGCGCAAGGACCCAAGTTTGATCCCTGGTACAAAAAAAAAAAAAAAAAAGAATTTTTAGAAAGTAACCCTGTTTATGAAGATGGAATTTAAGGGCTTAAAACAGGCAATAAGTTAAGAGGAGGTTGTAACAGCCTAGGCAGGAGATGATACTAATTTTGATTAGGGATGATTGTGGTGGAGATGGAAAGAAATAAATGGATCTTAGTTCATTGGAGAGTTCATTTTATTATAATGCCATCCATACTTCACATATTCATTGGATATAGTCTTTTTAAATATCAAATAGTATTTATACTTAAAGCAATGGCCATTTCTGGCGCCTACATGTACAATTCCAACTTCTCAGAAAGTTGAAGCAGGAAGATCACAAGTTTGAGACCAGGGTGGACAACAACTTAGTAAGACCCTGTATCAAAATAAAAAATTTTGAAAAGAGCTGAGGGTGTAGCTCAGTGGTAGAGTATTTGCCTAGTATACATGAGGCCCTGGGCTTAATCCCCAGTACCAAAAAGAAACAAACAAAAAAATGAGCACGTGAAAGGTAAACATGGAGATAATTTTAGATGGGTCCTGTAGAGATTTTTTTTCTCCCTTTTGAAGAGGGAGAGAAAAATGGGGCAGTGCCTACTGGAAAATATGGAGTAAAGAAAAGCACTCTTGTTTTTTTTGGTGTGTGTGGTTTTTTTCTTGTTTTGTTTTTGAGACAAAGTTCTAAGACATGTTTCAGTGCTAAAAGGAACACTTCAATGGAGAGGGAGAAGTTGGTGTGGCAAGACAAATATGATGCCACTGAAGGAGTAAGGTGTTTGAGAAGGTTTAAGGTGACAAAATCTAGACTGAAAAGGAAGGCATTTAGCTTTGATAAACAGAGAAGTCAGCTCCTGTGTTCTAACGCTTGCCAAGATGGAAAAAGCGGATACAGATGTAGGGCAGGCAGTTTGTGGGAAGGTCAGGGAATTCTGTCATGATAACTTCCATTTCTCTAAAATGTGAGACAAGGTTATCAAGTTATAGTGAGAAAGAGAAGAGTTGTGAAAGGGAGATTCTGTGTTTTATGGCATATAGGATTCACAAGGTACATTGAATTAATCTTGGCCTGAAGCTTTTATTGTAGAAAGTATTTAATTATGGCTCATAGTACTTGTAGAACTATTTTTAGTACTTGTTTTTATTTCAGCATACCAAATTTTGTTTAGGAATTAGTCCAGTTAATCTAAAATTTAGATTTATTAGCATGCTGTCTATCCTCTGTTTATCTTTTAAATATCTGTATAGAATAGTGAGACCCTATCTCAAAAAGAACAAAAAAAATTTATATTGATCTTTTATATAGAAGTGAAATCTGTCTTTGCATTCTCAGTAGTGAACTTCTTGTGTCCTCTTTCTTTAATCTTAATTGGTCTTTCAAGGGTTTATCAATCTTATCTGGCATTTAAAGAACCATTCTGTTTATCCTTCTTGGGCCTTCAGTTTGTTTCATTACTTTCTATTTTATTTCATTATTTTTCCATTCTTAGGATTTAATTTGCAGATTTTTGCTAAATAATTTAAATTGTATAGTAATAATTTATTGATTTTAAGTCACTCTTTTTCTAATAATGTAGGGCTATTAGAACTATATGACACTTTTTTTTATACAGCATCTTCATAATTTCTGAGTTCAAAGTATTTTTTGTTTTTCTTTTTTTTTTTTGGTATCGGGGATCAAACTCAGGTCCTTGTGTTTGTGCAGCAGGCGGCAAAACCACTAAGCTAAATCCCCGGCCCTTCAGAGTATTTTGATGTCATTGACAATTTGATGTCTGGTTATTTTCAAGTTATTTTTAAAATTTTGTGCTATGTGGCAATTTTCTAGTATCTTGACTTTAGTTCTCATATGGTCAAAGGATATGCTCTATATGATTTTAGTATGAAAATTTCTTAAACTTGATTTATTTGCCACATGGTCAATTTTTACAAACATTCTGTGCACTTAGAAAAAACACTTATAGATCTTGGATACAGTGGTCTAGATATTTCAAGACATCAAGTTTGTTAAGAATGTTGCCAAGATCTATGTACTTACAGCTTATTCTATCAGCTATTGAGACTTTTTAAGTCTCAATGAGACTTAAAATGTTTTAGTTTATCTGATTTTTGCTTTATATATTTTGAATCTGTATGATTAGTTAAATACAAAGTTAGAACTATATATCTTTTTGGTAAATTGGATCTTTTGTCATTATTAATTGTTTTTGCCTTTATGTCTTTTATGCCTGATATTAATATTAAACGTCTTCTGATTATTATTGATATGGTATACCTTTAATCTGCTTATTTTTTACTTTTTATATATCCTTATATTTTATGTATCTTTTTTAAGAGACATATTGTTCATTGTTTTTAACCAGCCTGACAATTCATGTCTTTTGGAGTATTTTGTCCATTTGTACATAATACTTTTCATAATGTTTAACTCTGCCATCCAACTGTGAAAATGCTTTGCTTGTTCTGTGTGTGTTTTCTTCCCATTTATGCCTTTTTTTAGATTTATCATATTTTATCCTTGGCTTTTTTTTTTTTTGGTACCAGGAACTAAACTCAGGACCTTATACTTGCCAAGCAGGCGCAGCACCATTGAGCTAAATCCCTGGCCCTCATATTTTATTCTTTTTACCCCTTCTAATCAGTTTTAATTATATAATTTTTAATTATCTATGTAGTGATTAACCCTGAAACTAAAGCATCCTTCTTTTATTTGACACTCTAGTATAGGTTTTTCCCTTTTTACAAAATATACAGGGAACATAGAGCCAGATTATCCCATTTAATGTCAATATATTTTTTGAAGTTTATGTATTTTAATACTTTATATGCCAAATTTTGTAAGACATCACATGCATTCAGTGATCTAACTTCCTTCCTGTAGGCCCCAGCTCCTAAATTTCCACCACCTCCCAGCTTGAAATGTTAGGCTAGAAACTAAGGCTTCAACAGATGGGTCTTTGGAGGACATTCAAGATCTAAATTATAGAGTGGGGTTATAAAGTATTTGTTGCAACTATTCTGCTCTGCTATTGTAGCACAAAAGCATCCATAGATAATGCATTAACCACTGCATGTAGTTGTATACCACTAAAATTTTATCTACGGACAATTAAATTGAACTCTGTAATTTTGACAGGTAGCAATATATTTTTTGATATATTTTAATCATGTAAAAATGTAAAAAATTATTCTTACCTTACTGGCTATTCAAAAATAGATGATGGATTAGATTGGGCTGTAGTTTACAACCTCTAATCTAATCGTTACTCCTTCAAGAAAATCTTCTTTTCTCTGTGACTACTTTTAATTTGGTTCTGCAATTTTACTATGTGCTTTAATGTGTTCTTTTAATTTCTCATACTTGCAGTTTTGCTTCTAAAATTTGCAACTTGATTTTTTAATCCATTTTGGAAGTTTTTCAGGCATTATTTCTTTAACTTGTCATTTTCACTTACTTCTCTTCCTAGCTTCCCAGAACTCTGATTACATCTGTTGTACACATTTTCATTTTATTTTGTGTGCCCATTAGGCTTTTTCAATGTGTTTTCAACTTTCTTTGCTTTGATATGAATATTTTCCACTGACCTGCATTCTGTTAACTTTCTTATATGCTATTATCTACTGTGCTCTTGATAGGGAAAAGTTTTAGATAACTTAATAGATTGAATATTAAGGTAGTTGTAGAAGCAAAATAAGTAATGTGTTCTTTTAAGATTTGCTTTTCTCATAACTCTCCATGTTTAAGGTGAAGATAATCTGACTCTTTAACCAGTAACTTCATTAATCTAACAGTTGCAACGCCAGGGTGAATTTACAATGTATATGTGCCTATCTTGTGTCTGTGACTTGTAAATAGGAACTGGAATTGTATTTACACATCAAAGACCACTAGGGATGAGATAATGGCTAAAAAGGATATAAAAAGGGAAACGCTGAACAAAGGGTTGCATGGATACTAACCAGACTGGTTTCTGGCAGTCCCGCCCGCTTGCAAGTAGAAATTTTATTATTTTACCCGAATTCTGAGTGTCCGTGTATTTCTTTCTGAGATTTCCAGAACACTCTTAGCCCATATATGAATTCTTAATTTAGTTTTCAATTCTAGAGTTTCCATTTGGTTCTTATTTTATACTCCTAATTTTTTGATGAAATTGTTAATTCTTATCTTATTGTCTTAAATATACTTATCATGGTTATTTTAAAGTTATGTCTGAGATATCAGTTATCTGAATTCATTTTAGATCTTTTTGTTCTATATTCCTGATTTTTTTTCTTTTCTCATTTTTCTCCTTGTTATGTCTGTTATTTTTTCTTGTCAACTCTTGACTATGAAACCTATCGAAACAATTTAAGGTTTGGGATTATGTAGTTTTCTCCATAGAGGATTAATGTTTTCTTTTGGTGGGCTGCTAGACTAGGGTCTCTAATATTTCTCAGTCATCTTAATTAAATTGGAAATTTAAATGTGCAAGATCTTATTCCTTAAAGAAGTTGGTGTGTTTCTTAATCATTCTATATTTAGAAGTTCCAGCCAAACTCTAGAAGTTCCAGTGTTTTCCACTTTGGTGGACAGAAATTCACTGTCTGGCCCTTGAGTCCATTGAAAGTTTGGCTTACCTATTTAGTCTCTTAGCCACTTCTTAGACAATTAAGATATATCTGTATGGGAAAGAGCATCAAATACCAGGATCTCTTTTTGGATTTCATTCTTCTTGTAATTTTTTAGGCCTTCTTAGCTTGCAGATGCTTTCAAACAGGCTTTGTTTCTATATTTTGTCCAACCCTTCTCTAATTATTCTCAGTAATAATGTTAGTCCAAATTACCCATTCTAATATCACAAAAGTGCAATTCTCTCACATATGAAAGATTATTTTTCTGTGTTTTGTTCTTTGTCTTTGGGAGTGATATTTCACTTTCAAGGAAGATGAGAAATTAGCTTACATGTATTAATGAAGCCTCTGCAAATACATTTATTAAAGAAAATTTCTAATTGCTAATTAACATAATAGTGATATTTCTGCACCCTAAGCTTTTAGAATTTTATAACATTTTATTCCAAATGTATCTGCTTTCCAAATGCATTTCCTTTTGACATTTTAAATTAATTAGTTCTTGCATCCCAAATTGGTGTTACAGATGTGTTTTCTTTAGTTTTTATTCTGGCAGCAAAATTTTCTGACAGATATTGGCAATATAATGTCTGAGGACAACAAAAAGTATCCTCAAAGTAGTTAAAATAATTGAAATATACAAGAAACTAAAGATTAAAAATAACATCATAACAATGTTCATTTAGACTTTATAAAAGTAATAACAGACAAATTTTATTGCTTAAATGGAAGTTTTCATATATATATATTTGTTTGTTGAGACTGGTTTTCTTTATGTAGCCCAGGCTGGCCTTGAACTCTTGGTGATCCTCCTGCCTCAGCCTCCTGCATGCTGGAATTACCATGCCTAGCTCTTAAATGCAGGTTATAGAGTCATAAAAATCATTCTACTAAAAAAGGTTTTGATCCAACTTGTTTTTAAATATTCAGGCATAATTGCCTGAAAATTAATTAAAAGTTTCAAAAGTGATGTAATTTTAAAAAATAGTAAATTGCCTGTACAAACAAGTCATAAGACCATACCTTACACTAGAATTTTTTAATGAATTATTGGAAAATCTTCAGAAATGCTCTTAGGACCCATAAAAACATTGCCATACCTTAGGAGAATTACCACTATTTGAAAGGTCAGTAACTTCCTATAAGTTTTTGACTAATTTGTTCAATTCACTTTTTGAAAATCATTGTCTTTCTCCATAAAGTTTTATTAAAAGGTATATAAAAGTTGGGAGTGGTGGTTCATGGCTATAGTCACAGCACTCTAAGAAGCTGAGGCAGAAGAATTGCAAATTCCAGCCCAATCTGAGCAACTTAGTGAGACACTGTCTCAAAATAAAAGAATAAAGTGCTAGGGATATAGCTCAGTGCAAAAGTCCTGGGTTTAATCCTCAGTACTGCCAAAAAAACAAAGAATGTATAAACAGACCTTAATAAACTACTTTGCCAGGGAACTACTATGCCAGGGAATTTTGAGAGAGCCTTGACACCAAAAGCAAGAGTAAGAACAAATAGAAAGAAAGTGTGAGACAGATATATATATGATTTGTGAAATAAATGAGAAGAAAGGACTAGTGCCAACTTATAAAGAAAGCATTCTGTAGAGGTTGGTGCTAAAGCTAAGGAGAAGAAAAAAATATTGGAGAGGCTTAGAATGCAAAGTGGGTTTTCAATGATTTTTTAATAGAAAAAAATCTCATTAAATTTGCCACTTTTGTTCTTTGCTCAACCACTGTCCCTTAATCCTACCTAGAAAACAAGGTCGGCTGGCAAGCAGTTAAAACTAAATATTCATTTTTCATTTGTATTATCATGTTTTCTGAGCTTTCTCCATTTTAAGAGTTACTTGATTTTTCTCTTTTTTCCTTCTAGACTTGGAGACCAAACCTGCAACCAAGAATGCTGTGCTAACAGAGGATATTTTTGAAGGTTTATCACAGGAGATTACAGTAGAGAAACTCAGAGAAAATGGTCTATGGGACTCCACAATGGGAGGATTATGGAAGTGGAGTGACAGGATTTTTAGATGGCAAAACAGTCAGGAGAGTCATTTGAATCAAAGACTGGTAACACACAGGAAAACTCCCACTGGTCAAAAAGGCTTCAGATTTGGATCTCCTCCTACAGAACCAGGAATTATTACAGAAGAGTCCCATGGAAAATGCCAAATACATGAGGAAAGTTTCACAGAGAACTTAGATTTGATTGCAGATGACCATTTGGGGAAGATAATTTATAAAAATACAGAAGGTAGCAAAACCCTAAGACAGATCTCAGAACTTACTTTGGGAAAAAAATCTAATAATGAAGAAAAACCATATAAATGTAGTACATGTCAAAAGGCCTTTCGTTATAGGTCATTATTCATTCAACATCAGAGAACTCACACTAAAGAAAAACCATATGAATGTAATGAATGTGGGAAAACATTCAGCCAGCCTTCATATCTTAGTCAGCATAAGAAAATTCACACAGGAGAAAAACCCTATAAATGTAATGAATGTGGAAAAGCCTTCATTGCTTCTTCATCACTTATGGTACATCAGAGAATTCATACTAAGGAAAAACCTTATCAGTGCAATGTCTGTGGAAAATCTTTTAGTCAATGTGCCCGTCTTAATCAACACCAGAGAATTCAAACTGGAGAGAAACCCTATAAATGTAGTAAATGTGGAAAAGCTTTTAGTGATAAATCAAAACTTTCAAGACATCAGGAGACTCACAATGGTGAGAAACCTTACAAATGTAATGATTGTGGAAAATCCTTTAGAAATAAGTCATATCTTAGTGTACATCAGAAGACCCATACTGAAGAGAAACCATACAAATGCCACGAGTGTGGGAAATCTTTCAAGAATACCACAATTTTTAATGTTCATCAGAGAATTCATACTGGAGAGAAACCCTTTAGATGTAATGAATGTGGGAAAGCCTATAGAAGTAATTCAAGCCTTATTGTACATGTCAGAACTCATACAGGAGAAAAACCCTATGTATGTAATGAATGTGGGAAAGCATTCAACCGCATAGCAAATTTCACAGAACATCAGAGAATTCATACAGGAGAGAAACCTTATAAATGTAATGAATGTGGAAAAGCATTTATTAATTATTCATGCCTTACTGTACACCACAGAATGCATACAGGAGAGAAACCCTATAAATGTAATGAATGCGGAAAAGCCTTCATGCGTTCTTCATCTTTAATCATACATCAGCGTATTCATACTGAAGAGAAACCTTATCTATGTAATGAATGTGGGGAATCCTTCAGAATAAAATCCCACTTAACTGTGCATCAGAGGATCCATACTGGGGAGAAACCATATAAGTGCACTGATTGTGAGAGAGCATTCACTAAAATGGTAAATCTCAAGGAGCATCAGAAAATTCATACTGGAGTGAAACCCTATACATGTTATGATTGTGGGAAGTCCTTCAGGACTAAGTCATACCTTATTGTTCATCAACGGACCCATACTGGAGAAAAACCATATAAATGTAATGAATGTGAGAAAGCTTTCACTAATACATCACAGCTCACTGTTCATCAAAGAAGGCACACGGGAGAGAAACCTTACAAGTGTAACGAGTGTGGGAAGGTTTTTACAAGTAACTCAGGCTTCAATACCCACCAGCGAACACATACTGGAGAGAAACCATTCAAATGTAATGACTGTGGGAAAGCATTTAGCCAGATGGTGCATGTCACAGAACATCAGAAAATCCATAGTGGAGAAAAGCCCTATAAGTGTGATGTCTGTGGAAAAGCCTTCAGGAGGGGTTCATACCTCACCGTGCATTGGAGAACACATACTGGAGAAAAGCCCTATACCTGTAAGGAATGTGGGAAAGGTTGTATTACTCTATCACAGCTAACTCTACATCAGAGAATCCATACTGGGGAGAGGCCATATAAATGTGAAGAATGTGGAAAAGCCTTCAGGACTAACTCAGACTTCACTGTACATCTGAGGATGCATACTGGAGAAAAACCCTATAAATGTAATGAATGTGGGAAAGCCTTCAGGAGTAGCTCAAGCCTTACTGTACATCAAAGAATACATCAGAGAGATGCTCAGTTAGTATAGAGAACAATAAGTCATTCGTCCAGGTGTCAACTCCATAAGAAGACTGCTAGAAACTAGGTTTTATTAATATAGGAAGATCTTCAGTAGAAATTCACTGAAAAATACACATTTAAAAGACACTATAAATATAATGAATGTGGAAAAGCAGTTATGTTTAGAAAATACAGGATAATTCACACTAGAGAAATACAATGCACAAATGAAAACTTTCATCTGGATTTCATGCTTTGCTCATTCAACATTATCTAAAGTTAATTGCCTATGCATATATTTGGCAATGTTTTATTTGTCCACCTTTTCTTACAAATCTAAAGGTACTTTTATGTTTTACATCAAGCCTTTATCATATATATATATAACAAATTTTTTCCTTACTCTACCATGTCTATACTTTTTTATGTATTAGTCACAACATTCAAATTTTTACACTAAAGTACATCTTTTTAGGTCGTTGATTTACTTTTTTAATTAAAAGATATATCCTTGATCTCTAGGATTAATATATATGTAGTTTTGATTATTTTTTAATTTTAGGTCTTTAATTCATCTGGGCTGACTGGCTCTTCACAAAAGAGATACTCTAAATGGCCATTAACCTATCAAAAATTTTGGACCTAAATATTACTCAGGAAGATGTAAATTTAGACTACTAATGAGATCAGACTTTCATGTGAGTTGAAAGAAATTAAACCATGTACTCTAAACTTAAGGATTATGTAACTCATTTTTCCACAAGCAATCCAGCAATATACATTATCTTAAATGTTGTTTGACCCAGCATTCTCATAAAATAAAAATGTCATAAAATAAAAATATTGTCAATGCAAAAAAAACAGATAAATAAACATTTTTGTTGAATTATTGTTTTTATATGTGGGGAATACAAGCAAAGTTAGTGTCAATTAATAGGGAAATGCTTAGATAAATTGTTATAACAGTATTTTAGAACAGCCTGAGAATTTTAAAAATGAGTTATATCATACTAATTGACTTGAAGATTTTGTTAAAGTATTTTGATAAATTATTACTTTATAACATATATATATATACAAGATTTCATTTTTGTTAAAGTGTTATGTTTATTATGTATGTGTGTGTTTCTGTGATTAAATGTGCATGAAAACAAATATGGAAGAATCTACACCAGGCTGTTGATATTGGTTACCTTGAGAGGAACAAGAAAAGAAAACATGGGGTTAGATGAAAAAGATTTTCAAAATGGAAAACTGTAAATGTAGCATGTATATAAAACTAATATTATGTATTTATGTGACTATTTGAGAGAGATAAATGAAAAAATGATCTCCAAAAGTTAGTAATAGTTATTTCAGAGTTGGTAGATGATCAGATACTGTTGGGCTTTTCTGTGCTTTTCTTTGCAGTGTGCATGTCATATTTATGTAAAAAGGAAAAATTTTTTCTTGTGAAGCTAATTTATTGAACACCTACTATTTTCCAGGATTGACTTTAGGTACCGGGTTTACATTGATCCAGAAAAGGTGTGCATGGATCTCAGAGCAAGAGAATTGGTTTTGATATTGAAAAGATTCCAAAATAATAACTCAGCGCCTCATTCCTCCCAACCCACACTTCATCTGCAGGTGGGAATGGAAATTCCAGTTGAAATGTATGTCTCTAATATCTGGAATTTGTGTCCAAGTTTTGAGACTAGAAGACCACAAACGTCAAAAGTATTTGTCAATTTCAACGTGGCAGGAAAGGAAAGGTCAGGATGACAAAAGGAGGCATGCTATCAGATGTGTCTTTGTACAGCCGCAGAACATTACATGATGAAGTAGAGAAGAAATGACAAGAGTCCCTAAGTCTATAAGGTCTGGAAGGTGGGGGAATGCTTGGAGAGGTCTGGAGTCAAAATGAGAACCCAGAGGCTGTGGCCCTGATGTTGGAAGGCTCTCACAAATTGAACCTGAAAGCCAAATAGATCAAGACATGGTGGCTATCCTTCATTGGAGGGTAAAGAAAGACCAAATACCCCTCTGATAGTGCCAGAAGTATTTAGTACAATGGGGTTATTGGATGATATGATATGAACTGTTGCCCATTATGAAAGATTAATTTCACTTTGTGGTTAAAAGTGACCATTTCTGGTTGAATTTATAGTGAGAATTATCTTCTTTGGATACAGTTAATATACAGCTTTTAAACTGAAAAGTTTGAATGTCAGACCCTGAAATACCAACCTTGCTTCCCAACCCTGCCTTAGCAGCAAAGCATTTCAAAGCAGGGAACATAGTACACAAGTTCTAATAACGTAATATCGAAGTATTCATTGAGTTAGGGATAGGGTTGACATAGGCCACCTTGACTTGAGCAGTTTTAGCAAAGTTGTTAAGGTGACAAAGTCAGTGTGCTACTCAGGTTCCTGTTGCTGTTCAAAAAAATACCTGAAATAATGAACTTACATAGAGAAAAGATTTATATTGGCTCAAAGATTGGAGGTTCCAGTCGGTGATCAATTGACCTTGTTACTTTGGGCACATGGAAAGGCACACATTATGGTGAGAGTCCTTGGTGGAACAAACTTACATCATGAAGCAGGGCAGGGAAGAAGAGAAAAAGAGTCCATGGTCCCTTCTATGGACATGCTCCTAATGACCTAAGGTCCTCCCAAAGGTTCCACCACTGCCCAATAGCACCATTTTGGGGACCAAGCCTTTAACATAGTACCACTTGGGTGATACAACAGCCTAATTCTAGTGTCTCTTGGTGTCTCATTATGGGTCTGATTTGCATTTCTTAAGTAACTAATGATGTTCAGCCCCTTTTAAGTGCTTGTGGGCTTTTTGAATATTCTTTCTTGACAAATACCTGTCCAAGAATTTGGGCCATGTTTTTTATGGGAGCTCTGGCTTTCTGTTTGTTGGATACCTCATTCTGGATTCAAAGTATCTTTACATGCTTGTATACAAATAGCATCTCCACAGCTACAGCATGGTTTTTCACTCTCTAAATGATGCCCTTTCTCCAGAAGTTCTTTATTTTGAAGAATAATTTTTCTTTTCAAAAACTTATTGGCACTCCAGTTTAAGAAATCTATTCCTGACTCAAGGTCATAAAGATATTTTCCCATGTTTTCTTCCATGTACATATCTACTGTTTTTATTTTTATGTTCTATGATCTCTCTGGAAATAATTTTTATATGTTGTTTGGGGTAGAGATCAAAATTGGTATTTTTCATATAAATATATAGTTCATTCAACATCTTCCATTGAAAATATTGCCTTCTCTTACCTTTAGGTTATAGTGAAACATTTATAATAAAGTATTATACATATGGAAGTTCTTCTGAAGTAACATCTTCCATTGTTCTGTTTATTATTGCAGCGATACCAAATGTTCTTAATAAAAACTGGTAGTATATGCTTTCTAGTTTTTTCCTTGTTCAAAATTGTCACTGCCCTTCTAGGTCATTGACATCTGTGTATCCATTTTTTAATGATTTTTTTCAAGTATCCCACTTCCAAAAAATGATTTTAACTAGTATTACACCAAGTACATACATTAAATTTGAAATAATGGACATCTTAACAATATTGAAACACCCAACCCATGCTACACCTTTTCACTTGTATAGATTTTAAATTTCAATAGTGTTTGTATTTGTGCAATATGAGTCTTTTGGGTTTTTTTCTGTGTTGCTAATTTTCAGTTGTAGAAATGTTAGCCTTTGTATTTGATACTTTTTATATTTTATGTTATGATTTCATTTTCACACTGTTGCCACAATATAAATACAGCTCATATTTTTGTATTTATGTTTATATGTGTATATATAGTAGATTTTTTAAAGCTGATATGTGATGATCGTGATAAATTCATTTAATTATAAATTTATTCATTCTTCCTATATACACAGTATGTTATCTTTGATGAAGTAAAATCCACTTCTTCCTTTGTAATCTTTATAGTATCTTTTCTTCCTTGCATTGCTAGGACCTCCAGAAGCAGAGATAGATATCTTTGCCTTTTTCTCAGAATCAAAAGGAAAGCTAAACATTTTACCATAGGTGTAATGTCAGACAAATATTAGATGAGGTTGACCATGTTTTGGAAGTTCCCTAAGATCTTAGCGTTCTGAACTTTGTTATGGGCAGGTGGTGAATTTCATTAGATACATTTTTTTGCAACTATTGTGATCATGATTTTGTTTTAATGTGCTTGAATTACATGAATTAATGTGCTTGAGATGAATCCCTAACCTTAGCTCTGTAAGGTAAAGGGACACATGTTTAGAAGTCAGATCAGCCCATCCCAGAGGTCTCTGAGAGAAGAGTATCCATGACCATATCTTCCAGAGGACCTGCCGGGGCTTCCACCTTCCATGTTCTCACCTCAGACTTAAACTAATCTCAAAAGGACAGGTGGGGGCCGGGGACTTAGCTCAGTGGTTTCACCACCTGCTGCGGAAGCACAAGGACCTGAGTTCGATCCCCGGTACCAAAAAAAAAAAAAAAGGACAGGTGGCATTCCAGTAATATGTGCCTTTGAGTGTCACTGCAGATTGATCATCTTGGACCTTTGCTGGCCGTAGGTGGTGATTCCCTTTTGCATTACAGAAGTGTGTCTTGTCCCACCAAACAAATGGATTTCTGCATATTCATTGTACCCTTGGAATATGGACCCTCCAAGATAGTATAGATTCTAAGGAACACTTTTCTGGTTGTGGTTTGTCTGTGTAACTTTTACTTGTTTTTCTTTTGCTTGCAGGAAGGTTCTGCTAATTCCTTGTGACTTTAGTCATAGGAGTCATGGAATAGCAGTTCCAACACCAACAGGATGAAAATATGGAACAAAACAGGGCATATATTTTTACCTATAAACTGTGGACTGTCTTTTTCTCCTAACCAAAACTAAAATGAACCATTCCCCTCCAGTATTATATGGCCAATAAGAAATCTGATTGCACTGAAGTGAAAACATCCAGAATAGGTAAATCACAGGGATAGAAATATGAGTGAAGACCAGTAACTAGCATCAGGGTAAAAGCTGCTTATGGGGTACAGAACTGAGGAAAATGTTCTGGTACTGGACAGTTGTAGAATTTGCACAGCACTGGGAATGCCACTGACCTGATTGTTACAAAAAACTTTCTGAAATTACATTTAAAGTTAATATATTTACATAAAACTGGGACATGTGGGTATTAATAAATACAACCATCAGTGCAACAGCAAGGGAGGGAAAAATGCGAGGGAATGGAAGCCGGCCACAGGTGGAGGACAGGAGATGACACTTGCCATGGAGCGACCAGGAACCCCAGGTCTGGGCTTGTGAAGAAGTTGTTCTTAGTGCTGGCTCTCAGTGCTACTGTGGGGTCAGAGGACAGTACACTGGGAGGTCCACCTGGGTGTGCACATCCAGCCAGGAGCAAAGGAGGCATGAGACAACCCTGGGGGAAGACAAATGGGTAACAGAGTTTGAGATCCAGTCTTTTGTCCCTCACTGCCTAACCCTAATATGGCAGTCCTGTCCAGACAACCCTGAGGGGATGACAGAAGATTCCTTGGAGGGAGAACTTGAACGTCACCACCTCTGCCTTCTTCAGTGAAGTTTGACCCACATCTCTCTGCCTCTGCTCACTGAAATGTGACCTCTGTGCAGAAAGGGATATGTCCTGTGGGATTCTCTTCATGGTCACAGGGCACATGTTCCATAAATGTCTGAGAAATGAGAGGTAAATTTGCATAAAATCTGGCTCAGCGCTTCACCACTCATAAATGTCAATTCTTCCCCACTAGTTGAGTCAAACAGCAAAGAAGACATGTTAATATAGGCAGATAAGAACAACCAGCTTGGCTGCAGACAGGCAGGTCTGCCCATGCCCTACCAAGGTCCCCAGTCGCACCGAACACACGCCGAATCATCCCGCTGCACACAGGAAGGTCTGTGCACGCCCTACCAAGGTCCTGAGTCACGCGGAAGACACCGAAGCCCCTGGCTGCAGACAGGCAGCCACCTGGTTCCACACTACAAAGACGCAGAGGACACCAGACCACCAGACCAAGGTACTGAGTCCCACTGTTCCAGGCCCAGAGGTAGGGGCTTCTGAGCCGTCGTCCCACTGCTCCTGGTCCAGAGGAAGGGACTTCCCGGTCACCATCCCTCCCGCTGCTCCCAGGCCAAAGGAAAGGGCTTTTGGGCCACCTTCTGTCCCGCTGCTCCTGGCCCAGAGGAAGGGGCTCCCAGGCCACCATCCCTCCCACCACTCCCAGCATAGAGGGAGGGGCTTCTGAGCCACCATCCCACTGCTCCTGGTCCAGAGGAAGGGGCTTCCCGGCCACCATCCCTCCCGCTGCTCCCTGCCCACAGGAAAGGGCTTTTGGGTCACCATCCCTACCACTGCTCCCGGCCCCTGTCCCACCTCTCCCAGCTCAGAGGAGGTAATCCATGCAGGTGCTAACAGCTCCCCGCCCCAGTTGAAATGAGAAAACACGTAAATAAGTCTCAAAACCAGACTTCCAGATCACCTACAGCAACCACAAAGAGAAATGAGATGGACCATTCTGATACTCAACCACCTGGACCCACTGAACTGGCAACAAAAGGGGATCTGGAAAAAATGAAATCAGAAGTAATTTCTCAGATAACAGGAGAAATTGTGCCCCTAGTGCAAGACATGATTAATAAGTCTAGAGAGGAGCTCAGGAACATGATGGAATCCCAACATAAGAAACAAATGGAATCCATAAAACAGATGCAAATAGATTTCCAGGACATGAAAAACTCCACTGAAAGTCTACACAGCAGAATGAGCCAATGTGAGGACAGAATTTCAGATATAGAAGATAAGATTGCAATTAGTGACCAGGAAAAGAAAAATTGCTTCAAAATTATAAGGGAACATGAGAAATCAATCCAGCAGCTGCTAGATGATGCAAAGAAGAATAACATAAGACTGATTGGAGTCAATGAAGAAACAGGAGAGAGTGCAGATGACAAAAAAAATCTCTTCACAGAAATAATGGCAGAAAACTTCCCAAGCAGGGGAAAAGAGCTTGATATACAGATAAGTGAGGCATATAGGACTCCAAATAGCCTTGATCAAAAAAAATCTACACATAGGCATATAATTGTTAAGATTCCAGTAACACAACAGAAGAACAGAGTTCTCCAAGCAGTCAGAGAAAAGAAACAAATCACATACAAAGAAAAGCCCATCAGAATCACAGCAGACTTCTCAACACAAACCATCAAGGCAAGAAGAGCTTGCAGTGACATATTCCAAGCCCTAAAAGAAAACATCCTCCAACCCAGATTGATGTACCCTACAAAACTATCTTTCAAAATGGATGGAGAAATAAGATACTTTCATGACAAAGAGCACCTTAGGAACTTCGTGAATACCAAACCAGCACTCCAAAGAATTTTACACAATATCCTAGGAACAGACATTGAGGATCACAACCCCAGGAAGCAAAGCAGAATGAACCCATCTGGCATGACAAGAAATTAAATGGAAAGGGGGAGAACCCAACAAAAACAAAAAGTCATGGCAATGGCAAGTCAATATGTTTCAGTTATAACCATCAACGTTAATGGTCTCAATTCACCAATCAAAAGAAATAGACTGGCAGAATGGGTCAAGAAGCAAAATCCAACAATATGCCGCATACAAGAAACACACTTAATTCAAAAGGAAATTCATAGACTGAAAGTTAAAGGGTGGAAAACAATACTCCATGAGACAGGAACCCGAAAAAAAGCAGGAGTAGCTATCCTCTTGGCAGATCAAGTAGATTTCAAACCAACACTGATTAAGAGAGACAAAGAAGGACACTACATCCTTGTAAAGGAAAGAATCCAAGAGGAAGAGATGGCAATCATAAATATCTATGCACCAAACACTAGTGCACCCAACCATATAAAACAAATACTAACGGACATGAAAAGTCATATATGCACTAATACAATTGTAGTAGGGTACCTCAACACCCCACTGTCACAAATAGATAGATCAACTAGACTAAAAATAAGTAATGAAATACAAGAACTCAATCGAACTCTTGAACAAGTGAACTTAAAATGTTTACAGAGTCTTCCACCCCACAAAATCAGAATACACATTCTTCTCAGCTGCACATGGGTCATTCTCCAAAATAGACCACATACTCACACATACAACATGTTTAAGTAAGTGCAAAGGAATTGAAGTTATCCCCTGTATATTATCAGACCATAGTGCGATGAAATTGGAGATCCATAGCAAAAGAAACTAAAAAAATTTCATAAACATGTGGAAATTGAACAACACACTTCTGAATAACCAATGGGTCACAGAGGAAATTAAAGAAGAAATCAGACAGTTCCTTCAATTAAATGACAATGACAATACAACATATCGGAATCTAAGGGACACAATGAAAGCAGTCTTATGAGGGAAATTCATAGCAGTCAATACGCATATTAGGAAAACAGAACGAGCCCAATTAAACAACCTGATGCTGCATCTCAAGCTTCTAGAAAAAGAAGAGCAGGACAACCTCAAAGCTCATACAAGGGAGGAAATTATAAAGATGAGAGGAGAAATCAATGCAATGGAGACTAAGAGAACAATACAAAAAATCAATGAAGCCAAGAGTTGGTTCTTCAAAAGAATCAACCAAATTGACAAACCTTTAGCCAACCTTGTCAGAAAAAGGAAAGAAAAGGCCCAAATCCATGCAATTAGGAATGAAAAGGGTGAAATTACAACAGACCCAGCAGAAATCCAGAGGATCATCAATACCTATTTCCAGAACCTACATGCCAATAAGATGGACAACACAGAAGAAATGGACAGATTCCTAGATACATATGAATTAGCAAAGTTGAACGAAGAAGACCTAAAAATTCTAAACAACCAAATATCAACCAATGAAATTGAAAATGTAATTAAAAACTTACCAACCAGGAAAAGCCCTGGTCCTGCTGGCTTCACCGCTGAATTCTATAAGACATTTAGAGAGGAACTGCTGCCACTATTGTTTAAACTCTTCAATGAAATTGAAAGGGAAGCAGTACTCCCAAAATCATTCCTGGAAGCAAGCATCACTTTGATCCCCAAAGCAGAGAAAGACCCAACTGCAAAAGAGAACTATAGGCCAATCTCACTAATGAACATAGATGCAAAAATCTTTAATATGATACTGGCAAACAGAATGCAGAAGATCATCAAGAAGATCACACACCCTGATCAAGTGGGATTCATCCCAGGGATGCAGGGATGGTTCAACATATGCAAATCAATCAATGTAATACACTATATCAATAGAGCCAGGGACAAAAAACATGATCATCTCAATAGATGCAGAAAAAGCATTTGACAAAATCCAGCATGCATTTATGATAAAAACCCTACAAAAAATTGGAATAGATGGTCTCTACCTCAATCTGATAAAAGACATCTATGAAAAACCAACACCCAATATCATACTAAATGGTCAAAAACTGAAATCCTTCACACTCAAATCAGGAACAAGACAAGGATGTCCACTATCACCACTCTTGTTCAATATAGTTCTGGAAACAGTAGCCACGGCAATTAGACAAGAGAAAGAAATAAAAGGAATAAAGATAGGAAATGAAGAAGTCAAACTGTTATTATTTGCAGATGACATGATACTCTATATAGAAGACCCCAAGAACTCCACCAAAAGTCTTCTAGACTTAAAAACCAAATTCAGTCAAGTAGCTGGTTACAAGGTCAACACACAAAAGTCAATAGCTTTCCTCTACACAAATGACAGACTCACTGAGAGAGAAACAGGGCAAATAATTCCTTTCACAATAGCATCTAAAAAACTGAAATACCTAAGAATCAACCTAACAAAAGAAATCAAAGACCTCTTCTCTGAAAACTATGGCACTCTGAAAAGAGAGAATGAAGATGATATCAGAAAATGGACAGACATCCCTTGCTCCTGGGTAGGAAGGATTAATATAGTGAAAATGGCCATACTTCCAAAACTGCTATATAGATTTAATGCAATTCCAATTGAGTTCCCAGCAGCATACTTCTTGGACCATGAGGAAACAATCCAAAAATTCATTTGGAACAAGAAGAGACCCAGAATAGCAAGAGCAATTCTAGGTAACAGAGACAGGCAGGGGGTATCACAATCCCCAACCTGCAACTATACTACAAAGCTACTGTGATAAAAACAGCATGGTACTGGCAAAGAAACAGACCTGAAGACCAGTGGAACAGATTAGAAGATGCAGAAACAATGCCAGACACACTCAGCCATCTCATCTTTGACAAAGGAGCCAAACACTCTCACTGGAGGAAAGATAGCCTCTTTAATAAATGGTGCTGGAAAAATTGGGCTTCAACTTGCCAAAGATTAAAACTAGACCTATATCTCTCACCATGCACTAAACTAAAATCAAAATGGATTAAAGATCTAAATATTAAAATAGAAACTCTGAACCAGTTGGAACAGAGGTTAGGTAGAACCCTTGAAGACATCGGTGTAGGAAAAGATTTTATGAACAAAACCTCAGCTGCCCGTGAACTAGCACAAACAATCAACAAGTGGGATCTCTTCTTATTAAAAGGCTTCTGCACAGCAAGAGAAACCACCAGCAGTGTGAAGAGACAACCCACAATGTGGGAAAAAGTCTTCACCTGTTCTTCTTCAGACAAAGGTCTACTATCTCGAATCTATAAAGAACTTAGAAAGATCAGACCTCCCAAATTTAAAGACCCAATCCAAAAATGGGCATCTGAAATGAACAGACATTTCTCAGACAAAGAAGTAGAAATAGCAAATAAATACATGAAAAAATGTTCAACATCACTGGTCATTCGAGAGATGCAAATGAAAACAGTGCTGAGATTCCACTTCACTCCAGAAAGAATGGCTGCTATCATGAACTCAACCAATAACAAATGCTGGCAGGGCTATAGGGAAAGAGGAACCCTGTTCCACTGCTGGTGGGAGTGTAGACTGGTGCAACCACTGTGGAAATCAGTATGGAGATACCTCAAAGAACTAGGACTGGAAGTCCCATTTGACCCTGCTATTCCACTGCTGGGGATCTTCCCCAAAGAATTAAAAGAATCATACCACAGTGATATATGTGTGCCCATGTTCATAGCAGCACAGTTTGAAATACCTAAAACTTGGAAACAGCCCAAATGCCCATCAACTGGAGACTGTATAAAAAAAAAATGTGATTTCTTTATAAAATGGAGTACTACTCAGCCATAAAAAATGAGAAATTAGAGACACTTATAGCTAAGTGGATGCACATTGAGGCGATACTCTTAAGTGAAGTAAATAGGACACCCGTGTCAAAACTAAATAGTTTCTCAAGTGTGAGAAACTGAAAGTGTAAATAAGGATTAAAATGAATAATTGATAATTTGAAATAGGAAGAAAAAGTCCGAAGTGGGAGGGGAAGGGGAAAGGAAAGAAGAGAAAGGAAAAATTATGAGAAAAGAAAAAAAATGGAAACAAAATCTATGTAAATAGGGAGGGGTGGAGGGGGTGAAGGGCTCACAGGTAATGGGAAAAAAATAAGAACCAAGATACATCATGTACGGGTACAAGCACCCAATCATAAATGTAAACGTATTTTATACCTAAAATGTACCAATAAAAGAATTTTTTTAAAAAAATTTCTCTGGCTAGAATTTCCAGTACTGTTTTGAATAGAACTTGCAAGAATGACCTTCCTTGGTTTATTCCTGAGCATAGAAGTCTTTCAGCCACTGAGCCTGGTATGACTTTCCAGCAACATCCATGAGCCCCAGATGTTGCATACACCTCCATGTCATGGGTCCTGCTGTTCACCTGAGAATTGCACCTGACTGCAACATGTTCAATGTGGGCTCTGTACCACACTGGCCTGCTTGTCAGTAGCTTCCCTGAGTGGGAGCAGGGGCCACAGACCTGTAGAGAGAGCATTGAGGCAGGATGGCCAGACCTGCATCCATCTGTCCAGTTTACAGTGGACAGCATGGGATGCTTTGCTGAGAAACTGAGTTATGGAGCAGGAGGGCTGGGCCTGGGCCTTTCCTGCCCCCACCCCACCCCACCCCGGTTCTCTCTCAGGTACTATGATGGCCTCCCTGGTGGCTGATCCACATGGTTAGCTAAGTGACCTAGGTTCCGGTCACCGGGAAGGAGACCTACACTCTGCACTTCACCGGGGCACTGAGCGGGGGACATGTTCTCTCGGGTTGTGGGAAGGGATGGTGTGAGGGAAAAGGAGATGGGTGGTAGCATCTAGTACATTAAGGTAATACACACATCAGACAGAACCAGGGTGTTTGTGGCTGTCCTTTCGGACGACAACACTATAAAGAAAAGAAAAGAAAAGAGGTGATTATAAGGGTGAGAGTGGTTGTCTTTGAAACAGGAAAGCAGCTGCAACTGACACCTGGAGGCTTTGGGCTGCTGGCAAGGTCTGTTTCTTCCCCTAGCTAGAGGGACCAAGCCTGCTCACTTTATAATGAATGATTCACTACATTTTTGTTTTTGCTGTTTTTCTGTAACTGCACTACACAATTAAAAAAAAAAAGATTTCACAAACATAGGTGGACACGTATACCTGGAGGGAAATAAAGCTGGAAAGAAACACATTAAAATGTTCACAGAGGATGTAGGATTGTTGGTTGCATTTATACATTTTATTAAACTTTTCTATAATGTCCAAATTTTCAAAAATGAATTTAAATTTTATAGTGTGGGGGAGAGGCTCAGGGCATTCTGGTTTTATGCTAAGTTACAAAGTCACTGACAAGTATAACCTCAGCATAAGTTTCCCCTCTTTCATCACTTTTGCAGAGAACAGAGCTCCCGGGAGCGCGGGCGTCCCCCAGTCCTGCTTCCCCGCGCGGAGCGGGCTGCGAAGTCTCAAGCCGCCTGGCCTCACCAGGATAGCGGATCCTCAACTCTGCGCCTGATTTGCGGCCCTTGAGACACATCCTGGACGCCTTTGAGACTGCGGAGGCCCTGCCCGTTCAGTCCCCTCGGCCTCGTGACCCTCCCTGAAGCATGCTGTCAGAGCGGAGGCTGCAGCGCTAGATCCCACGGGTTGGGGAGGGACCGGGCGTCCGGCTTCGCTCCGGGCGTCTCGATGGTTCCGCACAATAGAGCTCCACCCCGACCCTTCGCTCCCTTTCTGTTTCATTTGATACTTACGCCAAAAGCAGAGGAACTGCGCAAAACAGCAGCTAGGAGCTGAAGGATGAAAGAATCTTAAGGGATCAAAAGTAGATCAACTCCTGTGACCCCGTGGCGCAAGGGTAGCGCATCTGACTCCAGATCAGGTTGCGTGTTCAAATCACGTAGGGGTCACGGTGTTGCATGTATTCACCCTACTCATGAAAGTTTCAAAAACACACAAAAGGGATATCATTTTCAAATCCTATACATTTGACTACCCATTTTGCATATCTTTTCCAAGTCAACAAAAGGGCAGACTGAGAACATGACAAAATCATCAGCAATGTCAAGAAACGGGTAAAAGGCAAAACCAGCTCAGGGAAAATGAGATAGAAATTATTTTTAAACACATGAGACAAATAGTTTCTTTCATAATAAGAGAAATGCAAATTAAAATCATATTCTTGGCAGTGCTGGGGACCAAAACTAGGGCTTCACACATGCTGGGCAAGCACTCTACCCCTGAGCCACATTTCCAGCCCTTTGCAAGTTGTTTTTAGTCTATGAGGTTGACATGACTGACCAGAAAGTTTACACCAAATTGTATTGTGTATACCTTTAAATTTGTGAAAAAAAGAAGAGACCATGAAACCCAGAAACAGAGAAAATTAAAATAATTATAAAAGAATATTTTTCTTTCAGCCAGTTTAGTTTTCTAATGTATTTGTCAATATTGCTTCATTGCTTCTGTTTGTTTGGTGTGTGTGTTTTGTTTTGTTGGTGCTGGGGATGGAATCTAGGGTCTCACAGGGGCTAGGCAAATGCCCTACTATTGAGCAACATCTTCAGCCCTTTTTGTTTTTTAAGACAGGGTCTCAATAAGTTGCCCAGGTAGCCACCAACACCTAAGATCCCTGGAGAGGTCTTTCCAGAGGAGATCTTCCCAGACCTGGCCATGATGAACCCACCATCACCTAGTAAGTTTTGGGAGGGCATCCTACAGCAGGTCTTTCCGGGGCTGGCCATGAGGCTACTACAGAGACCTAGGAGCACAGAGGAGGTCTTCGAAGTGCTGGCTACCAGGCCAACAAAGACAGAAAGAAAATCAGAGGAGGTCATATCTGAACTGGCAATAAGTTGCTCAGAAATAGTAATGTACCCAGGGGAGGTCTTCCCAGGCCTGTCCTCCAAGCACTGAGCGACACCAGGAAGCCCAGTGCACATTCACCCTGGCCTGGCCACCACTGTGAGCTAGTTCCCTGCACAACTCTAGCACTTCTTCCTGAGTGTGGGAGAATTGGGACCATGAGGGACAGTCCTCCTGGGCAGGAGCAGGTGCTGGGATGTTGTGAGCCTGGTATCCAGTCACATTCACTCCAGGAGAGGGCTGGCAGGTCGAGTGGTCCAGTGCCTAGTGTTAATCCACAGCCCCCAGAGACATTTCCTCTCCTACCAGAGTAGAATCCTGTGATATAGGTATACAGGTGATCTAGGATACAAAGGGTTACCTGGAGCATAAACACCCTAAATGATGGGTTGTCAGGGCTGATGCTTCCTACTGGCTGATGAACACTGTCCATACATAGCTTCACAAAGGACACTGCACTGGAGCAGGTTACTGGGGTCTTTTATGCCATTTTCTTGCATCAGAGACTGGGGCTCTAAAATACCAACAAGGCCCAGCTCAGCCACTGATAATGGTGGGAATAGAAGAGACGCCTGCCTGGGCTTAGAGGAGGACTATAAGGGCCTTGGTGACCAGACACCAGTCTCAACGTCTTATTCCACATTGTGTAGAGGGCAAGGTGGACTTCATATCCTGCCATACCCAAATACGCTCTATTCTGCCCTCTATTTGGCTAAGCGCAAGGTCATTGTCCACATATCGCTGGGAACACAGGAAAAGTATGATACCCTACCTCTTCGCTTCTTGTGATCATTTGTGTTCTGCCATTTCACATCATTTTAACTCCTGCACCTAGGTGTCCATGTGGCACTAGCCTGACTGTCCTTTTACCCTTTTTCTAGCTCTTACACATCATCAGACTACCAGAGCTGTGTTCATCAAAACCATCAAGACCTCTTGCCTCTCTGTCCATCTGTCTGTCACTTCCTACCTTTTTTTTTTTTTTTTTTTTTTTTTTTTTTTGGTACTGGGGATCAAACTTGGGACCTTGAACTTTCAAGGCAGGCAATGGCACCACTGAGCTAAATACCTGGCCCTGTCACTTGCTATTTTAAAAACCAACACTACAGGTCAGGAGCTGGGTCATTCGGACCTGAACCACATTCCAGAAGAGAGTTGGTGACCATAGCCATTCATCATTTTATGCTAAGGTTCCTGAACTTGATTCCTTTCTGGAGCCGTTTCAATGGCACCCCATGGAACAGCCTGTGTGTCCTCATGTAGAGAAAGAGCTACCCACAGGGGACAATTCTTTTTTCTCATCTCTGGAAAAGGACATCATCTCAGGAAATGTAGGTTAATGCTTTCTATGCAGGCAGCTGCCACCTTTCCTTGGCTAAAATATTGGCCTGGAAATGCTTATATTTCTAATTATTCCCTTCTGCAACTTAACTTTTAACTCTGACAAGCACATTTGTGTTGGAGCTCTCCTGTCTCCACTGTGACACAAACCACTAAGGACTTTTTGGTTTGATCTAAGCTTTAATCTGCCCCCCTCCTGGTGGATCTTGGTTTGGCTACTGAGTGCATGTCTCCCTACTATTGTGCAACAGATTGGAAAGAATTCAGCCAGGGCCTTGCAGAAGTCTGGCCAGTATGGTTGGTGCAGGCAACCTGGGCACTGCCTGTCATAGAACCCCTGGTGCCAGCTTTCTTAGGCAGCCAACCTTTACCCAATGCCTCCTTCCCAAGCACTTCCGAGCCCTTCACATTCACCCAAAAGGCCAGGATGATTGGGAAGGAGAGTTTTACTCTCTGCAGCACAGTGTGACTGGGCCACATACAGCTCCAAGTCCTGAGAATGTCCCTGTGCCTCTCTCAGCCTCTTTGCACTCTAAATAGTGTTGTGCTTGTAGGCAATGCCACAGGCTCAGTGTAGGAGGAAATAGGGTCTCCATGGCAAGTGCTGGCCCTGTGGAAGACTGCTGCAATGGCTATGCTTATTCTCACTGAAGATTTTCTTTCTCCACAGAGAAGCTTTCCCCACAGGGAAGCATCCCTCTCTGATGATTTACTTTCCCCCTCATTGACTCCTGTACTTGGGTGAAGCTTTCTCTTCATTGTAAAAGAGAATGGAGAGTCACTGTATGACCTTTGGGGTATATACAGGAGTCCCTGGGGGCTGGCAGAGGGCCCAGCCATACTCAGATATCATGCAAGGAGCTGGGGTGTGCTTTATTCTAATAATGTACAGGAAGCCACACTATGTGCAGACACCTATCTAGGTATTGACCATGATCCAATGACCAAGAGGTGGCAACCACTTCCCTTTGGACTTCTATGCTAGTCAGAAGCTAAATAGTCAACCTGGACAGCAGAACAGACAATGCCCACAGTGCGGTAGATATGATATTCTCCTGATCTCCCTGGATATGGATACACAACTTAGTGAAGAGGAACCTAGAGTGCAAAGAACAGTGCAGAGAAATGAGCAAAAGACTCAGGGAGCCCAGCACCTAGGAGCAGTACCACTCCCCAAGCTGAGGAGCAGAGCCACCCCCAGCACCAAAGAGGAACCTTCCAAGCCACAGTACCACCACTCTCAGCGCCAAGGAGGTGAACCATGTGGGTATCAGCAGCGCACACACATACACACCACATTAAAATGAGAAGACATGTAAACAAGCCTCACCAGACTTCCAGATCACCTTGAGCAACCCCAAAGGGAAACGGGATGGAACAATCTGATACTCGACCACCTGGACTCCCTGAACTGACAACAAAAGAGGATCTGGAAAAAATGAAATCAGAAATAATTTCTAAGATAACAGCAGAGATTGTGCCCATAGTACAAGACATGATTAATAAATCTAGACAGGACACAGATTTTTAAAAAATAGAGGAGCTGAGGAACATGATGGAATTCCAACATAGGAAACAAATGGAATCCATAAAACAGATGCAAACAGATTTTCAGGAGATTAAAAACTCCATTGAAAGTTTACACAGCAGAATGAGCCAATGTGAGGACAGAATTTCAGATATAGAAGATAAGATTACAATTAGTGACCAGGAAAAGAAAAATTTCTTTAAAATAGTAAGAGACCACAAGAAATCAATCCAGCACCTGCTAGATGATGGAAAGAAGAATAACGTAAGACTGACCAGAGTCAATAAAGAAACAGGAGAGAGTGAGGATGACACAAAAAAAACTGTTCAGAGCCGGGCATTTAGCTCAGTGGTTCTGGCACCTGCCTCACAAGCGCAAGGTCCTGAGTTCTATCCCCGGTACCAAAAAAAAAAAAAAAAAGACTGTTCAGAGAAGTGATGGCAGAAAACTTCCCAAGCAGGGGAAAAGAACAACATACAGATAAGTGAGGTATATAGGACTCCAACTACCTTGATCAAAAAAAAAAAAAATCTATCCATAGGCATATAATAGTTAAGATCCCAGAAACCCAACAGCAGAACAAAATTCTAGAAGTAGTAAGTGAAAAGAAACAAATCACATACAAAGGAAAGCCCATCAAAATTACAGCAGACTTCTCAATGCAAACCCTGAAGTAAAGAAGAGCTTGGAGTGACATATTTCAAGCCCTAAAGGAAAACAGCCTCCAACCCACATAGATGTACCCTGCAAAACTATCTTTCAAAATTGATGGAAAAATAAGATACTTTCATGACAAAGAGCACCTGAGGAGCTTCATGAATACCAAACCAGCACTCCAAAAAATTTTAGACAATATCCTAGGAAAAAACAATAAGGATCACAACCCCAAGAAGCCCAGCAGAATGAATCCATCAGGCACAACAAGAAAAATGCAAAGGGGGGGAATCCAACAAAAACAAAAAGTCATAACAATGATAAGTCAATACATATCAATTATAACCATCAATGTTAATGGTCTGAATTCACCAGTCAAAGGAAACAGACTGGCAGAATGGGTCAAGAAGCAAGATCCAACAATATGCTGCATAAACACACTTAATTCAAAAAAGAAACTCATAGACTGAAAGTTAAAGGGTGGAAAACAATACTCCATGTGACAGAAACCAAAAAAAAAGCAGGAGTAGTGATACTCTTTGCAGATCAAATGGATTTCAAACCCTCACTAATTAAGAGAGACAAAGAAGGACACTACATCCTTGTAATGGGAACAATCCAAGAGGAAGAGATGACAATCATAAATATATATGAACCACCACTCCTAGGGCAGAGAAGGTAAGCCAATCCCAGCATCCAGGAGGAGGCTCCCTGCCACCATTCCAGTGCTCCTAGGGCAGAGGAGGTGAGCCACTGGGGTGCCAGCAGCACCACCAGCTCCCCCACCCCATCGCACCAGTGGAAATGAGAAGACATGTAAACAAGCCTCAAAAACAGACTTCCAGATCACCTACAGAAATGCCAAAGGGAAACGAGTTTGAACAATCTGGTACTCAACAACCTGGACTCCCTGAACTGGTAACAAAAGAGGATCTGGAAAAAGTGAAATCAGAAATAATTTCACAGATAACAGCAAAGATTCTGCCCATAGTGCAAGACATGATTAATAAATCTAGAAAGGACACAGATTTAAAAAATAGAGGAGCTGAGGAACATGATGGAATCCCAATATAGGAAACAAATGAAATCCATAAAACAGACGCAAACAGATTTCCAGGAAATTAAAAACTCCATTGAAAGTCTACACAGCAGAATGAACCAATGTGAGGGCAGAATTTCAGATATAGAAGATAAGATTGCAATTAGTGACCAGGAAAAGAAAAATTGCTTCAAAATTGTAAGGGACCATGAGAAATCAATCTAGCAGCTGCTAGGCGATAGAAAGAAGAATAACATAAGACTGATTGGAGTCAATGAAGAAACAGGAGAGAGTGTAGATGACATACAAAAACTGTTCACAGAAGTGATGGCAGAAAACCTCCCAAGCAGGGGAAAAGAACCTGACATTAAGATAAGTGAGGCGTATAGGACTCCAACTAGCCTTGATCAAAAAAAATCTACACATAGGCATATAATAAGATTACAGAAACCCAACAGAAGAACAAAATTCTACAAGCAGTGAGAGAAAACAAACAAATCACACACAAAGGAAAGTCCATCAGAATCACAGCAGACTTCTCAATAAAAACCCTCAAGGCAAGAAGAGCTTGGAGTGACATATTTCAAGCTCTAAAGGAAAACAGCCTCCAACCCAGATTGACTGCAAAACTATCTTTCAAAATTGATGGAGAAATAAGATACTTTCATGTTAAAGAGAACCTTAGGAACTTCACGAATAAAAAACCAACAGTCTAGAAAATTTTAGACAATGTCCTAGGAAAAGACAATGAGGATCACAACTCCAGGACGCCCAGCAGAATGAATCCATTGGCCGTAACAAATTAAATGCAAAGGGGGAGAATCCAACAAAAATAAAAAATCATGACGAGACTTTTAAACCTTTTAACTTCATCTCCCTAATGAGTGTATAATTCAATCTTGTTATTTTACTGATTAGTATTTTTCTGATTCTAGTGTGGAACACCTTTCCTTGTGCTGTACTGGCTATTTATCATCTTCTTGTGTCTGCTTTTTAATTGGGTTGTCCATTAATGAGCGGTAAGAGTTCTTTATATATTCTGGTCATAGGTTATATGCATTGTAAATATGGTCTGTTTAAGGACTACTTTTCATTTTCTTAACGATGTCATTTAAAGTTCTAAATTTTGATGGAATATCATTTATCAATTTTTTACACTGTTTTTTGTATCCTAGGAAGTTCTTGCCTACCCTAAATTCATGAACATTTTCCTTTATAATTTCTTCTTAAAGTTTTATACTTTTAGGCTTTCAAATTTAGGTTCATAGATCCTTTCAAGTTATTTTTATGTATGGAAACAAAGGGTTGAGGTTAATTTTTTTATATATGAATACCAGGTGTTCTAGTGCCGTTTGCTGAAAACACTATCTTTTCCTCTGCTCCTGAATTGAGTTTATGTTCTATAACATGTTAATGTTAAACAATCCTTCAAAACTCAGTGGACCATATATGTGTGGTTCTATTTCTAGATTCTCTGTTTTATTCCAATGATCTATATGTCTTTCTTTACATCAACACTGCCTTGATTACTGTAGCTTTAAAAGAAGTCTTAAAATTAGGTACTAAATGTCTTCCAACACTGATTTTTTTTTCTTTTTACTTTTCTAGGTCCTTTGTACTCCAACATAACTTTTAAATTTCTTTCTCTTTTTTTCCCCATTAAGTTTACTGGTACATTTTCGGTATAAAATACAGTTACATTCATCATTGGGATCTTGTACCATTACATGAGTCTCTTGGTTCTTATTTTTTTCCCCTTCCCTTGCCCTCTCTTCACCCCCTCCACCCCTCCCTATTTGCAAAGACCTTGTTTCCATTTTTTTTCCTCTTCTCATATTTTTTCCTTTCCCTTTTTTCCCTTCCCCTACCCCTCACAATTCCCCTGCTCGTTTAGACCTTTTCTTCCTGTTACACAATATCAGTTATACATTTTTAAAATTACAATATTAAGATCTAGGAGACATTACCACAGATTTTACAGAATTTAAAAGGATATAGAAAGCATATTTCAAAAATCTTTTTTGAAAAAAATTTGACAACTTCTAAGAAGTACCTTGGAAGACAAATTAATGAAACTAACTCTGGAGGAAATATAAAATTTGAATAGCACCTATTAAAGAAAGTATATTCCTAGCTTGAAAACCTACTTATATGATAACAGCAGACTCATAAACATTTTAACTGATAAATTATATCAAACAATTAAAGCAGAAAAAAGAAGGAACACTTCTCCCCTCATTTTAGGAACTGAACATTGTACTAATCCCAAAATTGGATAAAGATAATAGAAGAAAAAAGTATGAACATAGATAGAAATTTGTTTAATAAAACAAACTATTGGAAGTCAGATCTGGCAGGATGTAGAAAGTGGTTTTGTTATAGGGATGGCAGTGTTGGTTCAGCATTGGAAGATCCACACCCAAAAGTCATCATTTTAACAGAGGAAAGGAAAAACCCATATGATCCTGTCACTAGTTGCAGAAAAAGTGTTGTACTAAATTCTACAGCTGTTCATGGTAAAAGCTATCAGGAGCCTAGAAGTAGAACAGAAACTTCTCAACAGATTAAAGATATGTACTCCATACTTCCAGAGAGAATGCCTTATATAAATGGAGAAGATACAATGCTTTCTCCTTAAGGTGGGGACATAACTTTTAAATTTCAAGGTTCAATTCTTCATTTATAGCAAGTATGCATACACCTGAATTTTTATATATACCTTGTGTTTTCTAATCCTGCTAAATTCAAATACAAGTTCTAGGGGCTCCTAGGGGCTCTACTATTTTCTCTGTAGATGATCATTTCATCTACATATAAAGATTTTGCTTCTACCTTGCCAATCCTATCCTAATTGTGTCATTTTATTGCCAGACTATTTTGGTTTAGGCCTATGTTTCAAAGTTTAATGGACAGATGAAGAGTAGGCATATCTGCCCTTGTTTCCCACCTTAGAGGAAACAGCAGCACAGTTTGCAGCACAGTTTGTGATAGCTAAAACTTGGAAACAGCCCAAATTGCCCATCAGCTGGAGACTAGATAAAGAAAATGTAGTTTTTCTATAAAATGGAGTACTACTCAGCCATAAAGAATGAGAAATTAGAGACATTTATAGATAAATGGATGCAGATTGAGACGATACTCTTATGTGAAATAAATAGGACACACGTGTAAATACTGAATAGTTTCTCTGGTGTGAGAAACTGAAAGCGTATGTAAGGATCAAAAGATATAATAGATAATGTGAAATAGGAAGAAAGGGTCCAAAGGGGAAGTGGGAGGGGTTGGGGAAAGGAAAGAAGGGAATGGAATTAATATGAGATAAGGAAAAAGTGGAAACATAGTCTTTGTAAATAGAGAGGGGTGGAGGGGTTGAAGGGAGGGCAGGGGAATGGGGAAAAAATAAGAACCAAGATATATTATGTAAAGGTACAAATTTCCAATGATGAATGTCATTATACTGTATACCTAAAATGTACCAATAAAATTTTTTAAAAAGAAAAAGTTTTTAAGGCAACCATGTCTGCATAGTATGGGTGACTGCCATGTTTTGAATATTTGTCCCCTCTGAAACTCAAGTTGAGATTTAATTGGTCTTGTAACAGCATTCAGCTGTAAAGTCTTAAGAAATGACTAGGTTCTGTGGGCACTACCCTCATGAGTGGATTAAGGCCACTATGGCAGAAGGAGGTTGCTAGAAAATGAGTTCGGCTTTTCATGCTTTCTTTCTCCAATGGGGCTGCTTACTCTTCTGCACATTATGACACAGCATGAAAGCTCTCAACAGATACCAACCTCATGATGGTGGGCTTCTCTGCCTTAAGAACTATAAGAAATTAATCTCTGTTCTTTATAAATTACCCAGTCTTGAATATATTTATATAGTGCCATAAAACAGACTGAGTTAGTAACCAAAAGAAACAAAAGCTTTGCTTGCAGGCAGACCTTCAGAGTTCATCCCTACTCACTGGAGACCTCAGTTAAGTCATGTCATCTCCCTGAGCCTCCATTTCCTCATCTACAAATAGCACTTTTATACTTTTATGCTTTTATATAAAAAGCGTACACTCATAATTTTTTAAATACTTTTAGCCTATGACATAGGAGAAAATCTATTGATTGAATCAGTCTCATTACTTTGAGGACCTCACACCTCAGTGTGGTCTGGATAACATGTTATGTCTTTGTAATCTTACCTCTTCATTATCTAACATCTCCCTGAGAGGTGAACTGAGCAATGATGCTCTTTGGAAGCTGGGATAAGGATATATTTTTTCCTTAGGCCTCCATCCAATTTCAACTCATGAAGCCCACACTGGAGTACATGCACAATAGATTAGCCAGCTCAAATGCTAAAATAATTATCATATACTGAGTGCCTTAGATGACAAACATTTATTTCTCACAGTTTGAGAGGCTAGGAAGCTCAACAAGATGCCAGCAGATCCAATATCTGATGAGAACACTCTTGCTGGTTTTACAATCATTTTTTAATTGTATCCTCACCTAGAAGAAGGAAAAGGGAGGTAAGGAAAGAGAAACAGAAAGATATCCTGTGTCTTCTTATATAGCCACTAATCCCATTAATGATGGCATTACTCTCAAAACCTAATTATTTCTTGTTATGGTTAGGATGACTGTCCATCAAAGTTCGTATGTCAAAGGCTTAGTCTCCAGGATGATACTATGGAAAGATGGTAGAACCATTGCAAAGTTCCATTGCCTTGTAGGAGATCCTTAAGTCAGTAAGAGCATGCCTTCAAAGAAGATTGTAGAACAACAGTTTCATCTTCCTATTTCCTTTTTTTTTCCTCCTGGATGATAAGGTAAGCATTTTGCTCCACCACATGCTTCCACCATGATGTGCTGCCTCACCAGAGGCCAAAAGCAGTAGGGCCACTCAATCATTGACTAGAATTTGCAAAATCGTGAACCAAAATACTTTCTTTTATAAAATAATTATCTCAGCTATTTCATTATAGTAACCCAAAGCTGACTACTATACTTCCCAAAGACCCAAACTTCTAATACCATCACATTGGAGGTTAAGATTTCAACAAATGAATTTGGTTGGGGGAAGACAAAAACACTCAATCCATAACACACGTAATCCCTGAAAACATGAACTAGAGAGTGAAGATATTGAATGACATTCTAAGATAAGAGGATAGGGTGTGGCAAAGCTGGTTGGGGGAGATTCCAGGGTGCACGCACCAAATAATTCCCAAGGCCCTATATATGGTGTTCTTGTGGGTTCCCATGATGTATGGATGAAACAAAAGAACACAGACTCCATGAAGAGCTCACTAACATAGCTTTCTTCATGGTGGCCCACCCTGTGTCCCCAAGGTGTACTTTTATTTTGCTTTATATTTTTATTTTTTCTCTTTTCCAAGTCTGTTCTGCAGAGTCAGTTTTGCACTTACCCTTCATTTTTAATCTTTCAAATAAGCTTTGTCATTGTTTTTGCTTGCTTTGCTCAATTCTTTGTTCAAGACAGCCTGGAAACCAAGATGCCAGCACCCCAAAACCCAATAATATTTATTTGGCTTAGCCAGCCAGGAGACTCAAGCAAGGCTCTACACTGGGCACATTTTTTGTCTCTCTCTAAAATGCCTGTTTCCCTCACTCTCTCCCCTAAGCTGGAAATATGTGAGGCTTTTTCTCATGGCACTGGGAAGGGCTTCCCAGGCTTCCCATGGGGGATGAGGGAAGGGAACATATGGCCTTTGTTTTTCCATATTTTGCTACCCTTTTTGGAAATTAGCCTGGTCTCCACTTACCACAGTTTGTAAATTTCTTTTCTGTCTCAATTTTTCTGTTTTGATCCAGAGCATCTCCATGTTACCTTGTCACATGGCCAGCCACCATGTTGTCTTGTCACACAGCTGACATGGACTTGTGTCAACCACTGCCATCTTTTTTCTTTTTCTCTTTTTACTTTTGACCTTATGAGCTAAGCCTCTGATTTTGGAGAACATGTGGGCTTTTGTAGAACAAGAAAGAGGACCCTCTTTTCTTTTGATTTTTTGTTTTTTGTTTTCCTCCTTTAGTTTTTTGAGACAGGGTCTCACTACATAGTTCAAGCTAGCCTTAAACTCACTATGTAACCCAGGCTGAACTCACAGCAATGCTCCTGCCTCAGCCTCTGAGTGAGGGGATTACAGATGTATGCCACCATGCCCTGCTCTCTTTTGAATTATTTAAACCCCCACAGTGTCTTCTTGAAGAGGAGAGAAAAAATTGTCTCTTTTTAAAACTCCTGCCGCTTTTTCCAGCAGTGATGATGGAAAAAGTGGGGGTCATGGCACCATAAACCTATTCTCAGTGGGCAGGAACAGAGGCTTGTTCCTCAACAGAGGAGAGTAGCACAACCATCTTAAAGTGTAGACAGTGAGAGTGTGGCCTCCTCTTATCCACCCGCCTCCCCATGTCACTTTGACCTGGGCTGCCATGCATGAGTCCCAGGAGCACAGAGCAGCAGAAGTGGGAGCACAGTTGCTATCGTTGCTGATGCACTCAACCACAGAGGCCTGAGAAGACTGGCAGGCCAAAGCTGCCCACACATGCACCTTTGTGTCGGTGTTGAGCCTGTGCCCTGTGGGCAACCCAAGGCAGCAGGCAACTGCAGCCATTGACAAGAGCAACCTGAGCCACCTTTGGCTGACTCAGCTTCCTCTGGATCTTAAAGCCCACCTGGAGCTATTGTTTCCTGGCTGGGTTTCTTCCTTGCTTAAATGCAGCCGGAGCAGAACAAATGAACAGTGTTTAAACTCTAACTAAAGTGACTATGAGTGTACAAAAGCAGAGCCATCCTCATTCTTAGGGGGAAAAAAGGTTTCCATCTCTAGTCCCTTAAACAAAATACCAAAGTCTTTTCTTTTAACTATTGGAGTAAATGCAAGAGATATTTTCCCCATATGGTTTCACTCTGTTTAAGTAAAGACATATCAAGTGGTTCAACTGGGTGGCTAATAAAACTCGGTTTGGGGAGGGGTTCTGCCTTTATCTAGAAGGAATCAAAGGTAAGGTCATTAAGAGCCTCAGCCCCCTCCCCCCTAAGGAGTTTATGGGCCCCAATATGGGGCAAAAAAAGCCCTCACTGGGGCTTTCTTCCATGCTTCTGTGAACAATGGTGGCATCACTCCAAGGTTCAGATGGAGACGTCTGTCTAGTCAGTGTTAGGGTCTCACAAGGGACACTTTGCTGGGACCCTTGGATCTCCTCCTTCTGCATGGGATATCATTTTAAGGAGCCAAAACCTAGTTGTCTCCCTCTCTCTAGGCTCCAAGATGAGCCAATGGGATTGGGCCTCACCATGCAGATTTCACTGACTTCATTACTGGAGGGTATCTTTCATGAGTGGGAAAAGTTTGATCCTGACAATTTAAAACAGGAATAGCTTATCTACTATTGCAATATGATTTGGCTTCCATAGGAACTGGGAAATGGTGAAAGATGGGGACGGCCTGGTTCTTTAAATTATGAGACTCTTCTTCAGTTACAGAATTTCTGCTTAAAACATAAAAGGTGGAATGAAATGTCTTATGTTCAGGCTTTTGTGACTCTTTATCACAAGGAATGCTCAAAAACTAAGAGGATGATCCTGTCCTGGAACCCCCACTTATCTTTCAGGGGGATATGAATCTTTCTGACTTGTTTGATGAGACTGGGAGGTCTCTTCCACCTCCTCTTTATAGTTCCCAGGCCTATAAATCAGGGACTTCTTTCTGTTGCAGATGACCAGCAGTGCAAAGAATGACTAGGCCACCTGTCAGAAAAAACAAAGAACCATAAAAGAAATTATGTGGATGAGCAAGGTGCTTTTAAAAGGGAAGGAAACCACCCTGGAGAGGCTATTTTCCCTTCAACAGACCCAAAGTGGAACTATAATACTAGTGGGGGACTAAAAATGATGTCTGATATGCTGGCTGTTCTTATCACAGAGATAAAGAGGTGCATTAAGTCTTTCATAAATATACTAAGAAGGAGAGTGTGGGTATTCCAGGGCCTCTACCTCATTAACAAGGATGTCATTCCAATTCATCCTCTAGTGGCAGATCCATATACAATTCTCTCCTAAATTCCAGGGAGCACTAATTAGATTTAAATTATGTATTTTTTCCATCTTCCTACATCCAGATTCCCACTTTCCATTTGCCTTTGCATGGGAAAGTCCCATTTTAAGAGAAAAGCAACAATGTAGTTGGACAGTTCTCCCACGTGGGTTTAGAGATGATCTCTACTTTTTTGACCCAGCACTAGAGAAAGACTTGAGGAATTTAAGGCTTAAATAGGGAACCATCCTACAATATGTAGATGATATTCTAGTTTGCAGTCCAACTCAGGAATTATCCAACTATAACACTGCAAACTCTCAAACTTCTAGCTAAGAAGGGATATAAAGTTTCCAAAGAAAAGGCTCAGATAGCCCTCAAAACATTCAATATCTAGGATATCTTCTTACACCTGGAGAATGATGACTGTCTAGGGACCAGACCCAGGCTATCTGTGATCTCGGGCCTCCTGCCACCAAAAAGCAACTTTGTTCCTTCCTGGAAATGGCTTACTTTTGTAGGATCTGGCTACCTAATTTTGGACTAATGGCAAAGCTTTTATATGAGGCTGTCAATGGCCCTGAGTCTATGCCTCTAGAATGGACAAAGTTGACTGACAATGCCTTTAGGAAAATAAAACATGCCCTTACTCCGGCTCCAGCACTGGGAATACCTGATTTAAGAAAACTGTTCTTTCTCTATTTATCAGAAAAGAGAGGAATTGCTTTAGAGGTCTTGACCCAAAGGCTAGGACAAGAACCACCACCCAGTGGAATACTTTTCAAAAACTTAGATGAAGTGGCTACTGGATGGCCACCTTGTCTGAAAGCAGTAGAAGGTGCTGCTACACTAACAGAAGCTGCAAAATTAACTTTTGGACAGAGTCTAGAAGTCTTGACTCCCCAGCCTGTAAGAGCTATTCTGGAGATACATGGTTACTTGTGGTTAACAGGCTTACCAAGTATCAGACCATGCTCTTAGACACCCCTAAGGTTATTATAAAAACTTTCACTACTATTAATCCTGCCTCCTTGATGCCTACAGGCCCAGAAGTTAGCCACTCTTGTGAACAGGTAATCTCCCAGACCTATGCAAGCAGGCAGGACATTAGTAGCCTGCTTCTCCAAGACTCTGAGGAGGTGTGGTTCACTGATTGAAGTATATTTCTCCAAGAAGAACATTGAAAAGCAGATTATACAGCTTTCAGTTAACAACAGGTCATTGAATCTAAACCTCTTCCCCCAGGAACCTCTGCTCAAAAGGCAGAGCTAATAGCTCTTACATGGGCATTGATGTTAGGTAAAAGCAAAAAGCTAAACATCTATACAGACTCCAAATATGCCTTTCAGGTGCTACATTTTCATGCAGCAACCTAGAAAGAAAAGTCTTACTGATTAATAAACAATCATCTATAAAGCACAAGCAGGAAATTCTACAACTCCTACAGGCAATCCATCTTCCCAAGCAGGTCACAGTCATGTACTATAAAGAGGACCAAAGAGATATATCTTAAGTCTCCTTGGGAAATGAAAAGGCTGATAAAGAAGCAAAAAGGTCAGCCCTACAGTCCCTCCAGTCCTTAACATTATTCTCAGTTCCTGAGGAAACATTCTGGTCCTTCCTCAAGGGATGCAGTGACAAGCTATAAAAATCCTACATAAGGAATGGTCCTCAATCCTCTGGAAAGGTATAGAGCCAACCAGACCTTAAAGCAAGCTCTGGCAAAACTTTGCCAAGAGATGTCTGAAATGTGGCTCTGATTACTGCCAATAGCACTCATGAGGGTTCATAATATGCCCACAACTGGGCTAAATTTGAGTCCATTAGAGATGTTAAATGGTGGGTCATTTCTATCCTCTGATATAATAGACTCAGAGAACACAAGACTCACAATATCTCAACAATCTGGGCCAAGTACAACTGGCTATCCAAATGTACATGAACAGAGTCCAGTCAGCTCCTGGCCCAGGGGAACCATCTAGTTTCCATCCTGGATACCAAGACTCATACAAACTTGGAGAGAGGGGACCCCCACAGGCCAATTAAAGCCAAAATGGAGGGTCCCTTTTCAGTGATTTTTGCCACACCCACTGCAATAAAAGTGGCAGAGATAGATAATTGGATTCATCTTTCTAGAATAAAGCCAGTTATATTTGAACTGTCTAAAGAAGGAGATCATCCAAAAGGAAAAAACTACTCCTTTCAGCCTCTGGAAGACTTGAGATTTCTCTTCCAAAAGCAAGACTCCAGTGCTACTACAGACAAGTAAATAGGATCTTGCTAAGGCCATGGCTCTCAAACTCATCATGATTTATCTGACATTCCCTCCTAACATTTCTTCTCTATAGAAAGCATAGAAATCTGACCTGCTCCTTATATGTGACCTAATAGTAAAGTTTCTTTCTCCCATCAAATATGCAGCTCAATGGTCACTAACTCTTTTCTCATTGTCTTCTGACAGGTTTTTCTTTCTTCAATCCAGTTAGTGAGCCACGATACCCCAAAGGTAGTTAGAGAGCACATAATCCCTAGTAGGTAAGGTCTACATCCCTTTACAGCTGGAAGAAGATATAGAAGACAGAGACTTATACTCCTTCACAAAGCAACCCATAAAGAATTATGGGGATTTGTGTCTCCCAGGGGGAAATGAAATAGGAAGATAGAGCCTGGCAAGCTGGTTGAGGAATAAGCATGATCAGATCCAAGACACATGGGCCCAACAATTGCCAAAGTCCCATATTTGGAGTTCTCATGAATTCCCATGTGGAAGAAATAAAAGACATCAATACCATGAAGAGCTCACTATGGTGGCTTTCCTCATGGTAGCCCTGTGTTCCTCAGGATGTGCTTCTATTTTGCTTTTATTTTTATTTTTTCTCTTTTTTCCACATCTGCTCTGTACAGCCAATTTCTCCCTTACTTTTCACTTTTAATTTTTCAAATAAACTTTGTCACTGTTTTTGCTTGTTCACTCAATTGTTTGTTTGAGATGGAAAAAACCTAGAAACCAAGACACTAGTATCCCAAAAGCTGATAACAATTCTAGTAGGGAAACCTGTCCTGTCCTCAAACCTTCTATTCACTGCCTTTGCATGAGAGTAGGTGATTTTGTGTTGTTTTAATGAACTAAAGGTCTCATTAAAATTTTTACCATAGGTCTTATTCCACATTATTTCGGTAATCTTTATGTTTTTCAGAATTGCCTAATCATCTTCATAAAGTAATTGTACACACAGTATCTAATTTGGGGGGGGGGCGGTTACTGGGAATCAAACTCAGGACCTTGCATTTGTGAGGCAGGAAGCAGAACCACTGAGCTAAATCCCCACCCCAGAAGGAATAACTTTTTGAGATCTATTGCACAACATGATGACAATAATCAATAATATTGTATATTTCAAAATTGCTTAAAGAATGGATTTTTAAATGTTTTCACTACAAAAAAAAAAGTATATGAGGTGACTGATATGTTAATTACCTCAATTGGATCTTTTTACAATGTATACATGCATCAAAACATCACATTATACTGCATAAATATGTACAATTATTATTTGTCAATTAGAAATAGATTTTTGTGCTACTGGGAATAAAACCCAAGGGCACTCTACCACTCAACTACATCACAATCCTTTTTTAAAATAATTTTTATTTGAGACAGATTACAGAAAGTTCAGGTGAGACTTGAACTTTCAATCTTCCTGCCTCAACTTCCCTAAATAGTGGAACTACAGGCATGCACTGATATTCCAGCTTAAAATAAAGAATTAAATTTTAGGGTTGGGGATGTAGCTTAGTGGTAGGGCACCTACCTAGCTTGTGTAAGGACCTGGGTTTAATCCCACTACCACCAAAAAAAGAAAGGAAGAAGAAAAGAAAGTGGAAG
Source organism: Heterocephalus glaber (assembly GCF_053883595.1). Classification (NCBI taxonomy): domain Eukaryota; kingdom Metazoa; phylum Chordata; class Mammalia; order Rodentia; family Bathyergidae; genus Heterocephalus; species Heterocephalus glaber. The sequence goes on along the minus strand of NW_028258146.1, from coordinate 201,057 downwards.
AGGAGGAGGGGGAGGAAGAAAACGCAGAGAAAAGAACATCCAGCCCAAGTACATATTCAAGCTCCTTAAAAAGTTACAAATGGGTGGGACAATGCATCAGTGGACTTGCCATGAGACAGGCTTATATTTATCACCCGGCTCCTATGTTCCTTCATTCTAACATAGAAGTCACTGGGTCACTTTGGGTTCCTAAATATCAAGATCAACTCAGATCATGTACTTACCAGCTTTGAAACTTCTGGGTACTCCCCTTTTCCCAGTGCACTTGAGTAAAGGGGCATAAATCTATTGTGGCTGAAGAATGGGGAAATCATTACCACATTACATTTAATGTGGTAGACTTTTCAGCCAAAGGGTTTTGGGTCTAAAAACTAAGCAGGGTCTAGAAATTGGATGAGAGATTGTTAAATTTTATTAGCCTCTCAGTTATCCATCCTTTATTTGATTTGATTGAGTGGATTGATTACTAACCATGTTGCTGCCCATGTACTTTGCCTATAGAGATACCACATTCTACTAATTTTCTCCACAGCTAACTGAATATAAGACATCTCTTTCCACTCTCCTTGCATTCCACTTGGATCTTATTGGTCATTATGTTAACTGAGTTTGCCTTGTTTCTGAAGGTTAAGTACCACCTTCAGTAAGCCCAGTTCTGTCGAAAATTCCCTACTGCCAGCCTCAGCCTACAAAGGACAGCTACCACTGAGTTTCTCAGTGATGCTGCTGCCCTTCTCACCAGCACATTCTTTATCTCAACAAATGATCTTCTAGACAGTTCAATGAAACACGGTCAGTTGGTAAGTTTTCTAGCCTTTCATATGCTACCTTTTCAATATGCCCAATGGGCTGAACCTTTTAATACCTTCTTTTTTTGCAGGTCCAGAAAATGAGGAAAGTGAGATGTTTCAAAATGTATATATAAATCACAATGCCCCCATTTAAAATCTCAGTTTTACTCCCTTCCAAACAAGATGCTGACCTTGCCACAAGATGCTAAAGTTGAGAATTCAACCTTAGCTAAAGTTAGTGCAACCCTAATATAGTCCTAAAACCTGATTCTCAGCATTTTTGCCATCATGCTTCAAGATCTCTGATCTTATACTTTCCCTTTAATTGATCATTAATCATCACCATCCTTTCCTTGTTAGTAGCTCCTAGTAATAAACCTCTGTTATGATTTGTGCTCTCCCCAAACTCATGCAGAAGTTTAATCCCAAAGTCATGTATTAACAGTATAAAGAAGGTAGAAACTTTACCTTTGGTGTTATTAATGCTTGTATCTAGATGTCCCCCAAAGCCTCAGGCAGTCATAGGTGCGGAGTTTCAAAGGTGGTTGGATTAAACTGTGTGGATATCAATTAAAATGGTGATACTGGGATTAAGGGTATGGATAATGGAAGCCCCACCCTGGGTGTGAGTGGCACTATCAATAGACTTACAGTCTGGATAGAACATAAAAGGAGAGAGGGAAGGCAAACTGCTGCTGCTGCTGCTGCTGCTTACTAGTTGCTGCCTCCTGCTTGCCACACATGGACTGTTTCTCCTTTACCATGCCCCTCTGCTGTGCCACCCTGCCTTGGAGCCAGCCAACCATAGACTGAAACCTCTACAAACTGTGACGTGAAATAAGGTTTTCCTCATTTAATTTTGTCAGGTATTTTATCTCAGCAATGAGAAAAGTAACAAAGACAGGTGTTTAGAGGTGGGAGCCTCGAAATGTGATTAGATTAGTTAATGAGAGGAACCCCAAAACTGATTCCTGGTGGCTTTATAAAGAGAGGGAGAGAAACCACACAGTACAATGATGTGATACAGACAATGGGTACCATCACTAGAACTTGTGCTATGTTGTCTGAACTTCTAACCTCTGAAACTGTGAACAAAATAAGCCTCTTTTTTTATAAAGCAACCTGTCTTAGTGTTTTATTATAGTAACCAAAATTCAACTAATATACCATCTAATTCCATAGTAATTGGGATTACTGCTTCCCTCCACTTCCTAAAGACCTGTGCCTCAGATGGTGGCACACATCTGTAATGCCAGCATTCTGGGAAGCTGAGGCAGGAGGATAGAAAGTTCATGCCGAGACTGGGCAATTTAGTGATTTAGCAAGATCCTATCTCAAAATAAAAATAATTTTTAGTGGAGTTAAGAATATAGCTTAGTGTGAAGGCCCTGGGTTTGATTCCCAGTACCAAAAAAACCCCAAAAAGACCCAAGATATAGCACTGCTTCATGAATTCCTTTCCATCAATAAAAAAATTCCCACTGTTTGACTCTAGTGACATTTTTAACAATTACATTATTACAACCTTATGTGTGCTATCAGTATTCCACCAATCACAGGTGATGGACTCCTCACTGCCCGCAATCTGGCAGGTAATCCAGCTCAAAATTCCATTTTAGAGTTTGCTTTCCTAGGATCACTGGTAATACCAACTGTTGTAGGGCAGATTCTCTAGAAACAGGGTGAGATGGAAAATTACACATAAGGGAATTATTGGGAAATGTTCTCTAGGGAAAAAATGCCTGTTCAGGACTGACATAATGAGGATTAGGCAGAATAATAAATTGAAATGTTGTGTGATTGTAACAGAGACCTCATTTGGTCCCTTGGGAAGCTGTTAAACCAAAATGGCCCATTCAAGAGGTTGCAAATAGGGGGCCAGTGATTTAGCTCAGTGGTTTCGCCACCTGCTGTGCAAGCACAAGGACCAGAATTGATCCCCAGTACCAAAAACAAAAAACAAAAAAAAAACAAAAGGTTGCAAATTGAGGCAAGAGGATCAGATATTTGAACGTCTGTCTTTGGAAGAAAATGTGCAACTTGTGAGAGGCATCTCCATTTATCTAGAAGGTATTTAGCTGTGAGCAACCTGCAGCCATATACATTGGCAGTTAGAAAAATGGATATCTCAGCTCTCATGAGTGAACCTGACAGTACATAGTGTGCACAGTAGGGTGTATTAAAATTTGCAGCTTTGGTTGTTTATTTATGTTCTTCTCCTTGCAATTACAGCAGTTATTGTTTGGTATTTTCTGAGACCTTATTGTTAGGAACATATTATTTATGATGGCTACATCTTTTCTGTGAATTTTCCCCTTTAAAAACATGCACATTTGTATTTATTCCCTTTTTATACTAAACTTGTCAGATACTAGGATTATTTGTATCAATCAGGACTCAATCAGAGAACAGAACAAATAGGTTATATAAGAAATTTATTGCATGGAATTGGCTTACTCAGTTGAGGGGGCTGACAAGGCAAGTTCAAAGTCATTTGGGCAGCCCCTCAGAAAGGGCAAGCTGGAAGACACTGACCATAGATGGAATTTCTTCATCAAGGAAGCCTCATTCCACTTTTATGAACTTTAACTGATTGAACCAGGCCCGTTAAAATTATCTAGGATTATTTCCGATGCTTAGTTCAACTGAGCTTATGAACTTTAATTACATCTACAAAATACATGTATATGACAACACCTAGATCGTTTACTTGAATAGCAGAGGGCTGTAACCTAGCAAAGTAGACACATCAGAAGACCACCACACTCCTCAACTTTATTTTTGTTAAAGTTATCCTAGTGTGGTGATATTAAGACATCTTGACGCTCTTCCCCTGTGAAGTCTACATCCATTTGGTTCTGTGCAGGCTTGTGAATCCTTTGATCAAGAATATGACAATACTAGTGCTAGATGACTTCCAAGCTGTATCATAATTGGCCATAGCAGTATAGTTAGAAACCATGGTGCTAAGGGATTCACCCCCTTTCCTCTTTTAATTTAAAACAGTATCCTACAGTTATTTTTGTTTTCATTGTGCTAAGAAAGGTAAAAAATAAAATAACAAAAGTTCAAGAGATCTCTGATGATCTAGGTAAGAGCACACGTGTGTGTGTGTGTGTGTGTTGAATCTCCTAGCCTGACCTTCAGCTCACCTTTATCCTACTCCCAACTCACTACAGGTTCATAAACATGTACTACAGGTTCATAAAAATGTACTACATGTCATAAATATAATTAGGATCACAGTGAATTCTGGGACATGTGTGTTGAGAGCCCCTAAGATGACCCAGCACCCTGTCAACCACACATAGAGATTCAGTGGCCTGGTCTTTAAATTGCAAAAGCCTGATATAACCATCCCTTCCATCCCTTTTTGTTGCTGTTGCTTTTGTGTGCTTTGACCTGTGTGCGATGTTTTTCTGTCACCTAGGCACCCTTTTCTGTCTGTGCCTTATCTTATGGTGGCACAGACTTGCCCTGAACACAACTTCCCATGATCTTCAATAAATCTGGCTGCTCACTACTTATTACTGGATGTATACTTGAAAATTCATTCCTCATTGTACACAAGAGCCTGGACTATTATTGGCCCATTTCACTGCAGCAATAAAGTTTCTTCTTTGTTCACTGGAACGCTCACTCTTGAAGTCCAGAATCCCCACATAATAATTCCAACTATTCTGAATCTTTTATGTGAGAGAGATCACATTTATGCACTCTGGTCAAATCCAAGCTGAACTCATCTTTAAGCCATCTCAACCCAAGCACTGGACAAATGGGTGAAAAACCATCTTGGAAGTAGACCCGCCCAGCATCAAATCATTTCAACTCAAGCTACAGAACAACTGCACAAAAAAGAGCCACCCCTACGGCTCTTCTTCCAAATTGTCCTCCACAGTACTAGAGAGCATAATAAAGTGATTATTCACTTGACCTTAGCCAAAAGGCTGAGAAGCGACAATAAAGTGATTATTCTTTAAATTCATAACATGTTGGAGCAGGGTTGTTGTTGTTGTCGTCGTTGTCATTGTTTTGTATTGTTTTCTGAGACAAAGTCTTCCTAAGCAGTCCAGGCTGACCTCGAAGTCACTATGTAGCCTGGGCTGGCCTTGAACGCACAGTGATTCTCCTGGGATTACAGGGTTGCACCACCGTGCCAGGCTGGAGTCTTTTGTGTTTTTTTTAACAAACCAGTAGATAACAGAAATATTTGGAATGTGTTTCCCTATCCTTTTATTTTTTGATTCATTTGTTGTTTTGTAATTCATAAATAACATGTTGTTGAGGTGGGTGTGTTTGTGTGTGTGTGTGCGTGCGTGTGTGTGGGCGTGTGTGTGTTCCCAGAGAGTCTCAGAGTCAACTTCTTGAGGAGGAATTCAGAACCTTTAAGTGTTTATGGACAGTAAATCCCAAAATAGCACTTTAGGTTTTTCTCCCTTTAAACCCACATCTTCCCTGCCCATCCCTTCCTAGAAACCCTGGCGTGGTTTCCTCCGGGTAATTGACATGGCCTCTCAACCTCAAAGCGCTCCTCTAGCAGCTGGGTCCTCCCTGACCTCCAAGTCATCTATCAGACCTGTCTTTGCCCTAGGAAACTTTAATTTTCCTTTCAAAACCTTCCGGTTACCAAGCACCGCACAGTGATGGGTGGAGGCGGTTGCCATGGAGACAGGTCCAAGGCCTTGGTCTGTGGAGGGGTAGACCCGAGCTCGGATCCTGATTGGCTCTGCAAGCACGCAGCGTTCTTCTAGAGCACATGCGCAGTGGGGGAGAGGCGAGGTCGCAGCAAAGCCGAGGTGCTTGGTTCCGAGCCGGGCTTCTCAGGACCGGACTGGGACTTTCGGCTCCAGTCCAAGTCGCGTTGTGCTTCCAGGGGAAGGGAAGTGGTGGCGCCAGAGGACCCTCTACAGCGCAGGACTGAGTCCGCCACGCAGGCGCCAGTGACGCCGCCGCCATTGTTGCCCGTGGCCTCTTGGGCCGTTCAGACTGCGCGGCGACCGGGTCCCAGCGACAGGTAATGACGTCCCTGGCGCGAGTGTCCGCGCGGTCAGGCCCGGAGACCAAACCGTTGCACACACTGGGGCCAGCACTTGCTTTCTGCAGGGGGTGCAAAGACGGTGCAGGCAGTTGTGGGAGACACAGACCCAGCGTTGCGCGTTGCGGGGTCCCCGACTATTCCGCTGCCCTCGGCCCCTCCAGCTAAAGAGAAGAAAGAGGGAACAACCGAGGACAGCCGAGGCCATGCCGGCCCGGTGCCTCTCCTCAGGGCCTTGTAAACACTTTGGCTTTGGTGGCACGACTGTTGGTTGAGCGGGGCTGAGAGCTGGCGCTGGGGACAGGTGGGTGTGGGTCGTACTCCTCCAGGTCCGGCTACTTCTGAGGTTTACTTCCAGAATCCTGGTTTCAGATGTATCTATAAAGGAACTGTCTCCTGTAGAAGCACTGAAATAGATTCCAGGCACACCTCTTCGACTACTTTCCAGTCCAACCGGCTTGTCTTCCTAGCCTGATGATAGTGAAAAACTAGAATAGGCCTGCAATAACATACAAAGCGGGTGAATGACTCGCCTTTTCCCCTCACAGCTCTCTTGGGAATGTTGAGCACTTTATTAAGAAGAAATTCTCCTCCCAGTTTGTTCCCACTAACAGTAAATTTACTCTTGCTGAGAGGCAGTTCAGTCATTACAGCGTCTGTGACATCAGTGACTAAAATACTGAAACATTTTTTGCTGTAAAAATGTTTAATTTTTGTTTCAGCAAGTTACAGGTTAATTGTTTTGCTGATGGTTCTTTAGTCTACCACCTTTTAATGATAGCTCCACCTGCACACACACACGCACACGCACACGCACACACACACACACAAAATCCCCAGGAAGACTGCAGTTCTCTCACAGGTCCAAGGATAAAGGGCTGGAAGACTAAGATAAAACCTATGAGTGTTTGTGCACACTGGGGAGTCTGTTTTTGTGTGCGTGTATGTATAGTAGAGTACATCAAGGTTTTTTGGCCTTGTGGTCCATTCTTGTGTTTCAGGGTCTCTTAACCTGCAAGTTCTGGGCTCAGAATTTGTAACTAAGGCGACTAACTCTACCTTGATTCTGTTCTGCCTCCAGTGGCAGCAGCTCTTGATATAATGTTTTTGTGGCTATAGAATGACACTTCAAGCAGTTGGCTCATTACTGGAGAAATAAAGGATATTGCCAGATTGAATATCTTGTCTGTAACAATGTTAGCCTCAAGAAAGAGGATGAACAATTCTTCACGCTCCCAAATCCTTCTAATGTGGAAGTCAGACAAGGCCCAAAGTGGACCCCACAATTTTGAAAAGCAGACTCTTACTTCAAAACTCTTGCGTGATACTGAGACCTGTCGACAGAATTTTAGGAATTTTCCATACCCAGACATGGCTGGTCCTCGAAAGGCATTGAGTAAACTCCGAGAGCTCTGCCTTAAGTGGCTGAGACCTGAAATTCACTCAAAAGAACAAATCCTGGAACTGCTGGTGCTAGAGCAATTCCTAACCATCCTTCCTGGGGAGGTTAGAACATGGGTAAAGTCCCAGTATCCAGAGAGCACAGAGGAAGTGGTGACTCTGGTGGAAGATTTGACTCAGATTCTTCAAGAGGAAGGTAAGACTTGTAAACCAGAGTGGGGAAGAATCCTTGGGTGGTTAAAAGAGATAACTAGCTCTTCTGAGAGCAACCCCTTCAAAGAAATTAGAGAACAAAGGTCAGTGAGTGAGTGACAACAAGACCTTAATGTGAGCTCCATTCTTCATAGTGTCCCCCTTCTCTATTGCTTGGGACCAAACATAAAGGAAAAATCTCATGAAATAATGATTAGACACAACCAAATTAACTTATATGGACCCTCAGGAAATTTACTTGCAGAGGTTTGCACCATTCTACTAATGAATCATGTGCTTTGGATTGGGGTTTATAATAATGTGACAGGTAAGCTAGATTGTCACCTTCATTTCTTAGCTACCCAAGGGGGAAATACACTTCTGGGTATCTCTGGGTGGGTTAGAGAGGCGTGACCTTGGGTACTATATCTGGTCCCTAGCCCCTTCCTCTCTGGCACTCTTCCCCTGCTTTGCTTTCTGGCTACTGTGAGGTGAATGGCTTTGGTCCACCATGCCCTTCTATCATGTTGATACTTTGGAACCAACCAAAGATTCAGAGACTGAATCCTCTGAAACCATGAGCCAATTTAAGCCTCTCCTCCAAGTTACAGGTATCGGGTGTTTTGGTCCCAACAATGGGAAAGTTGACCAATACAAATAACATACTTCCAAAAATAGTCTCCAAAGAATATTCCCTTAGTAACAAAAGAGATAACTGACAAAACTGATCTCAAATAAGGATTTAGTAGAAAATTGCATATTTTCTGCATATACTTAAAAGTTCCAGAGTACATTTATTTTTGCAATCTGCATTGATATTTTAGGACAAGTCATTGGCCTTTCCCTCTGACTCTTTGAAGTATGAGTGCTCATTTTCTTTTGGCTTTTCACTTTAGGAATGTATTAAACAGCCTGGGAATGTATTTGGTGACGCGTTTCTAAGCTATATAAATAGGACTAACCATCACAGTCTTTTTCTTTTCCCTAGCTCCCCAGAACTCTGCCCTTTCCCAAAAGACTCCAGAGGAAGACACCAGAGGAAAACATGTTTTCCAGGCAGGGTGGCTCAATGACTTGGTGACTGAAGTGAGTTTGAGTTTCTTTTGTGATTTTAAAGTGCTTTTTGAGTGTATAAGGATATTATCTGTCTTGCTCCAGTAACTACTATGCCCTCAAAAGTTCTTCCTAGGACCTAAGCCTCAATTTCCCTCCTTAGTTACCTTGGCCTATTAGGGAAATGTGCTTCCATTGTCTTCCTTTGATATGCCTTTAATTAGCAATACAGATAAGACATTTACCTTCATAGCCAGATGGTTTTGGTTCCTGACTCATCACTGAATCTGGCTTGGGACAAGATACTTAACTACTCTTAACCTGAGTTATTAAAATCAGTAAGTAGATTTACCTCTTAGATTGTGAGGATTAACTATTACAAGACTTGTCATTATCTTAAATTACTGTAAGTGAGCAATAAATAATAGTTACTAATACTATTTTTCCTTATGAACAAGTAATTAATGGTCATACATTACATGGTATTACCATTTGATCATGAGTCTTATTTTTGTTTTTGTTTTCACTAAAGATTGACCCCAGGCCCCACATATGCTAGGCAAGTTCTCTACTACTGAGCTGTATCCCTACCCTTTTATTATTTTGAGAGTCTCACTAAGTTGCTTGGGCATGCACCACCATGCCCAGCTACTTCTGTCTAAATTTTAAAGTGTAATTTTAATATTCCAAAAGGATTTTTTTTTTTCAAAAATCAGGGGAAAAAGTAAAAGTGAAAAGTAAGAGAGCAATTGGCTCTGCAGAGCAAGCTTGGGCCAAGTAAAGGAGGAAAAAGCAAGATAAAAGAATACCTTAGAGAAAGCAGGACAGGCTATGGTGAGGAAAGCCATGATAGCAAGCTCTTCTTGGAGTCTGTGTCCTATTATACTGCCCAAATCTCAAGGAAACCCAAGAGAACTTCTACACACAGGTCCTGAGAGGTGGTCCTGGGATCCCAAGCCTCAGGCTGATTACCCCAAATATTAGGAGCAAGTGAGCCTAGCATCACACCAAAACACAAGCCAAGAAAAAAGCCATTTACAAAACTGGGATAAGCAGAAAAACTAAACGTGAAGAGTAAGAGAGAAACTGGCTCTGCAGAGCAAATGTGGGCCAAGTAAAAGAGAGAAAAGCAAGATAAAAGAACACCCTGGAGAAAGCAAGGTGGGCTATTATAAAGAAAGCCACAATAGCCCCAAAAGGATTTTTCTTAAGATACTGAAAATTATATGAAAAAATGAACACATAAGAGTAATCAAGAGTTGGGTGCAGTGGCACCTGTAATCCCAGCTACTCAGGAAGCTGAGGCAGAAGGATCACAAGATCAAGACTAGTCTGGGCAACTTAGAACTTTCCTCAAAATAAAAAATTAGGGCCAGGGATGCATCTCAATGTGAAGGCCCAGGGTTCAGTACCCAGTATTGCCCCTCTAAAAAAAAGTAATCAAGAGTGTTTTTAACAAAAAAGAGACAAAGGAAGGGCCACTAAGCTTACCAAATTGTAAAGTACATCTAAAAGTACAGCAGTTAACAGTGTATTTGTTGGTTCCAGTGTTATTTTAAGGAGAGTAAAAGAGGGCTGGGGGATTTAGCTCAGTGGTAAGGCCCATGAGGTTCTGGTTCCAGTCTCCAGCACTGCAGAAAAAAAAAGACTGAAGGAAATACTCTGCATTTCATTATAAAGTATGTAAAAATTTTTAAATTAAAACATTGAATTCTTAAGGCAAATCTTGAAAGACAAAACCTTAGAACTCTATCATCTACTTTTAAATTTTCAAATCCTTTCTTCTTCCTCCTCTTTTTTTCTTTCTTTCTTTTTGTGGTGCTGGAGATCAAACCTAGGGCTTTGAACATGCAAGGCAAGCACTGTACTACTGAGCTACATCCCCAGCCAGTTTCTTCTTTAAGACAGAACTATTAGTGTATGTTCTAGTATCAACTGAGAACAAAATTTTGTTTTATTTTTGAACTTTCCTTTAGGGCCATTGAGAGGTACTGTGGAGTCATGCATACTTCTAGATTCCTAAAGCTTAAGATTCTGTGACCTCCTCCATCACTTTATGCATGCCCCTTGTTACCACTGTTGTCCTCCCCATAGTTCTTAAACCAAGTTAGGTTATACTTGATATTTTAGGAATCAATGACATTCAAAGATGTGGCTGTGGACATTACTCAAGAGGACTGGGAGCTAATGCGTCCTGTACAGAAGGAACTGTACAAGACTGTGACATTACAAAACTATTGGAACATGGTTTCTCTAGGTAGGTGTCATCTATATTCTTCTTCCCAAACTTCTAGAGTATCTTTCTACCCCCAGTTGTTAACAGTGGTTTAAGCTCTGAACTATTTGCCTAAAAATAAGGTGTAGCGATGAGTGTTTTCCTCTCTTTTGGGCACAAAAATTTTCTAAGTGAAAGATCACTGAAAATCATGATGTATAGCTTTACAGTGCTGCAGTTTGCCTTGCCCATTCTCTGTTGCTGTGTGGGAAGAATCCTGACCCCTGGGATCTCCAGCACATATCTTGGTAGCAAGAAATTATTATCCTAGCTCTAAAGAAGATGAGAGCCAATTCTCTTACTAGATTGTGTCCATGAACTATTGCTTTTCTACAAAGGTCTAAGAAGTCAGTTAATTTGGAAGTCAGCTAAACTTTGCATAGCTGTTTGTCTCCAAGATAAAATGCATTATATTCCTCTTGAACAGGACTGACTGTGTATAGACCAACTGTGATCCCCATATTGGAAGAACCATGGATGGTGATAAAAGAAATTTTAGAAGGCCCTAGTCCAGGTGAGAGAATGTCTTTACCTTTAGGAGTTATATCCTAAGTGTATTCCTTTATTTTTTACATATGACCAAGTCACTGTCTGCAAAGGCCTCACAGCCCTCAAGAACTCTGAGCTGTTTGCTGTTGCTTCCCTACAGAAGCCGTCTTCAGGAAGACAGTTCCCAAACATCATATATATACCTTTGCCCTGTGTCTCTTCTCACTTCATCCTTTGCATGGTGCCTAGGTTCCGTCCCTTAGACCTTACCTAGGACTTTTATTGTACCATTTTCCCTTCCTCAGTGTGTAATGCATGAATGTACCTTAAAAACTTATATTTCAAACTACCTTCTTTTTTTTTTGTACCAGGGATCAAACTCAGGACCTTGTCAAACTGCCTTCTTTTTTAGTTCCTTTTATTCTGTTTACTGACAAACCCCTGCCTCCACTTTCCTCATTCCCTTCTCTTTATTTTATAATTATTTCAGAAGATAATATATTGATAAGACTCAATTTTAAAATATATAAAGCCAGACATATACAAACAAAAGTCTGCTTCCTCCATACCAGTCATCCAGTTCCCATATCTCCCCAGCAGCAACCACTGTCATTAAATCATGTCCATGAACCACTGTTTTCCTGTGGAGGTCTACTGCCAGATAAATAGAAAGTAGGCAATAAACCTGGAACAACTGTTTATCTCCAGGATAAAATCTTGATTTTAAAGTAATTTCTAATAATTTCCTATTTTTTCCTGATATTTATCATTTACTTTTTTTTTAACATTAAACAAGTAGATATTAATAAAGAAAATATAAGAAACACTCTCCTATGAAAAAATAAAACAAAATTTGATAACAAAGTAGAGAATAACAATGGTTAATATACTGGATATCATAATCTTTAAAAAATGGCCAGAGTGTGCTACTCAGAGTACAAGTCATAGGCAGAAAAGATTCTCACAAAGAAGAAACAAATGAAAGGACAAAACTTTCTTTTCAGTAAACAAACTAGTAGTATCCAGAAGATAAACATTTTTTTCAGTGTTCTATTTGGTTTTTCTTTTTTGGATTTTTGGTTTGATGTTTTGTTTTGGGTTTTTTTTGATGTTTTGAGACAGGGTCTCACTATCTAGTTCAGGCTGGGCATGAACTCACAGTGTATCCCTGGCAGGTCTCAAACTTGTGATCCTCTTGCCTCCACTTCCCAAGTGGTGGGATTACAGGTGTGTACCACAGGCCCAGCTCTTTTTGTTTCTTGTACATAAAAATACTTAAATTTTTTCTCTATTTTTCAACATAAATATGCATACTGTGCATAATGTTTTGCTTATCTTACTGAAAATACAACCTGAAAATGTTCCAAATGAGTATGTACAGAGCTTGCTCATTTCTTTTTTTATATCTACAACATATTTATTTTGTCTGAATTTATTGAACTGTCTTTATTGATAGATATTCTGAGTGGTCTTCTTCTCTCCTCCACAACTTTATTTTGAAATACTTCAAATCCACAGAAAAGTTGGCAGCACAGTATATTGAACAACTATATGCAGTACTTTTCATCCAGAATCCTAATTATCATCATTTAGCCATTTTGCTTTATCTCTATACAAGGACACTTTGTTTTTACTGAGCCATTTGAAAGTTAGTAATAACATATCTCCCCTAAATATCTCCTAAGAATGTGAACATTCTCCTACATAAGCACACCATTTTTACTCCACATATTTTAACATTCATACAGTAGTGTCATTGAACATGTACCTGAGTTATCTTGTAATCTTATAAATCTTATCTTATAAATACCCTTTATAATTATTTTCTCCTCAGTCAAGGACCTTGTCAGGATCCCAGGATACACATGTTGCACTTATTTCTTTAATGTTGTTAGTCCTTTTTAATATAGAACTGTCCTCCGGCCTTTTTCCTCTTTTTAAATATTTCATGTTATTGACTTTTTTAAGCATCCACACTAGTTTTTTGGGAGGTTTTTTGGTTTGGTTGGTTGATTTTGTTTCTTTGTTTGTTTGTTTTAGAATGACCCACAATCTAAATTTGCCTGTTTGTTTCCTGTGATCAGATTCAGATTAAACATTTGAAATATCCAAGGATATTTCAAAGATGATATTATTTTTCCATACATTTACTCAGGAGGCAAATAACCTCAATTTGTCTCATCATTAGTTAGGCTCAGTTTTGCTAAGGTGGAATCTACAAGATTGCTCCATTTTAAATGTACATTTTTAGTAAGTAATCTGTGAGGCCATGTGACTTCTATTCTTTAGTAACTTTTTACTTAAGATTTTGGAATCCATTGATGATCATTGCCTTGTTATATTGCTGGTTGGGAAATGGTGACTTTCTAATTCAGTCATCTCTTCCATGTGATTAACAGCTTCTGTAAAGAATAGCTGTCCTTCCTCCTATCCCTTTTTTATCTGTGTGAACTACTATCCTAGTTGAAAGGGCTGTTTATTTTTTGTTTTAATACTTATGTGTCCCAAATTTGAGCAATGGAAGCCCTTCAAACCAAGCTGAACATCCTTTTGACATGACTCATTTGTCTTTGAGCATCTTCTTGATTTTTGGCACAACAAATTGTTCTTTAGGCTCACCTGTGCTTACCTTAGACCTAGAATTTCTGCAAGGAACCCTGCTTAACTTTAATGGAGAATATCAGAAACCAAGATCTAAGCAGTGACTGCTCACTCTTATGACTGTCATTGCTTCTAGATTTTTTCAATAAATGTATCTGGGAAATTAAAAAGATATATATTGATAGATATGTATCTATATGGGATTTTTTAAATTATGAGTTGGCATACATCTGTAATCCCAACTACTCAGGGAGCTAAGGCAGGAGAATCAAATTCAAGGCTATTTGGGCATTATAGCAAGACTTCATCCTTCCCCCAATAAAATAAAATGAAATAAAAAATTGCTAGGTTAATGTCATGAATTCATACTAATAACTAATTTAAATTCAAAAACCACAGGGGTATTCCATTTTATATATTCCCATATTCCATTATGTATCACTTTTCTCATATAATGAATAACCTAGTTCCTACCAATAGTAAATATCAGTATATTTACTTATTTGCTCTATCATATTACAGAAATAGTTTCAGAATTACTTCAGTACCACTACCAATAACAAACTGTCCAAAAGTTTTCAAGATTTCTGTGAAGACCTTTTTGTCCCTAGATACTACTAAGGATAGTGTTTTCTTGGGATTATTTTGTATTTTACAGTTTTGAATATGTTAAAATATTAACGTGGTTCAGAAGTCAGAACTAGGGGGACAGGCATTTGGCTCAGTGGTTTTGCCACCTGCTGCGCAAGCACAAGGACCTGAGTTCGATCCCCAGTACCAAAAAAAAAAAAAAGTCAGAACTAAATAAAAGGTATACACCCCCATTCCATCTACCTGATTCCTATCAACTCTATATGATAACCATATTCATTTGTTTTTGCATTATCCTTTCTGTTTCTCTTTGCAGCAATGAATCATTAATATATTTTTATATCTCCTTTTGTACACAAAAGTACTCTATAGTCTTGCATCTTGCTTCCTGTTCCTTTTTTAAGTCACTGATTCCTTTGCATATCTACCAATATTGATACTAGAACACAGAATTAGCAGTAAATTAAGCGATAATGACAGAATATATGTTACCTTGCCACAGACTAGCTGCAGTTGATGTAGGGTAGGAAGGGGAGATGTCCTGGGACGGCGATGAGAAAGAACCTCCACAAGCAATGTCCAGGTTCCCTCTGAGAAGTCTCAGGGTCTGATTTATTTTTATATCTTTAAGCAATAGCTGGGAGGCATTGGGTGGAACATGTTTACATTTTAAGTTGCCTTAGCAATTTCTATTGAAGTAAAGGTTATTTTCTTGCTAAACAAAGTACAGTTCCTCTAAGCTGTTTCATTTCATTGAACATCATGAATATATGCTTAAAAATTACAATTGTCCCCTTATTTACCCACACCTAAATAGAACAGAAAGTAACTTAATCAAAATCTTTGTATCAGTGGGGGTTCAAGTGAGATTTAATCAATTAAGTGTCAAACTTGTGGTCGCCAGCTGGCCCTTGAGAAACTGCACAACAGTTAATATAGTTTGCTATTAGCTATTTTACTTTACCTCTATTCGTCTTAACTAAATGTCATTTAGGTTCATAGTCCATGAGCAGGAGATATTTACAGCACTTTGAGAAATATTGAGTAACTTGTCTCCTTAATGCATTTACCTGTCTTAACTTCCTTTCTTTTTCCCATTTTCCACTATTTCTTTCATCCAAAGTCTGTCTTTCCAATCTTTTCATAAGACCCCTTTAGTAAATAGAATGTCAACAATAAGAGGGGGAGTTATAGTAGTGGGGAAACAGAGGGGGTTTTAGAAGAGGTTTCTTTAGAAGTGGATGTGGCAATAGAACTAAGAGAAACTGGAATTTGGGACTTGTGAGCCAGATCAGATTTCAATATATCATTACCAATTTGCCTCATGGAGAGTTTGTTGTTAGTCACAAACACAATGACTCCTGTGATCAGAGTAACAATTATAAACATTATGGCAAGAAAAAATAAAACATGAGGGTATGATGTGTTCCACCCTTTCTTTCCCCCAGCTGGAACTTTGTCAAGCAGCAATGGAGGTCAGTTGGGCTTCGCCATCTCCCCCTTTTTTATTTTTTTTTTTTTTAATTTGGCGACGTGGAGTTCAAGTTGGATATTCTTGAGGGCTCAAATTAATTGTCTGAAGATGACTGGAAGACAAAATAGGAGGATTAATATGACTAAAATGATGATTCCCAAATTAATAATGAAAGAAAAAAAGGTTTTTGTTGAAATAGGGGAGGAGAGAGAAGACAGGAAGGAACTAGCTATTACTTCTGCTGAAGAAGTTTGCAGTTGTGCCTGACTAATAGCACTAACTTGTGAATGTAAATGTTGTAAATCTCTGGACAGGGGAGTACTTTTCCATACTCCTTTTAAATGGGCCTGTACCTGTTCCCATGTCATATGACTGTCATTATAGGGTAATGGCGTAACACAGATCCAACGGAAACCAGAATGGCAGGCTGTCACTATGACCATGATAGGAAATATTATAAGAAAGCTTATGTAACAAAAAGTTACTTTCCTCACCCCCCAGTAACTTAGAATGGTTGGTGACCACCTTGAGGACATCGTAGTCCCAGGTGGCAGGATGTAACACTGGGGGATCAGGCATATAAGTCCAATACATAGAGTCCTCAGCTTTACACAAAAGAGGCATAAATAATACTTGGGCAGCAATTATAGCAAGCATAGTTACAAAGAGATTTTCAGCCGTAGGTGAAGCCTCTTGTTCAATGATCACTGCTCTCGCCTTCTCGGTCAAGCTCTTAAGCTGGCCCCAGGTCGGAGGAGGAACGGTCCAAGTAGATCTGGCCTGATGGCGATTTCTTGGCACTCGTCCCTGAAGCTGCAGCCGTTGGAAAGAAGGAATGATGTGGGCCACTAATAAATCTTGAAAAGGAGGCGAGGAGGAATTACAGGGAGGAGGAGGCATTTGTTCTTCAAAGGTGAAGTCTTCATACGGCCGGGGAGGCGACATTCTAGGAGGCTGGTAAGGGGGAAGGCCCGCCAAATGGGTGAGTCAGCGTTCAAAGATGCAGGATCTTGGAGATGATTCCCTCATGACCTGGATCTTTTTGTTGTAGTTGACCTTGGAGGGCCAGGGCCAAAATATTGGCTGCCTTTTTAGCCCAGATACCTCTTTAGTTTTGGTCTCTAAACTTTGGTTGTTGAATACCCAGAAGAGAAGATCAATAACATTAGCATTGTAAGAGGAGTAGTGAACTCAAATATTATAATTTTACCTGGATATTGAGCATTTTGGAATAAAAATATTGTTAAACTGTTATTATTGCCAATGATGGTTGCTCTTGTGGTTGGATCCCTGAGTAGCTATCTTTTTATAGGACGCCATCTAAGGAAAATAAATCAGCCTACAACTGTGCTTATTATCATAGGTGGCTGGAGCATAAGAGAAAGGCAAATATCTGAATCAAAAGGTTATTACCATAAACAATGTTAGAAGACCCATACAATTAGCGGGCATAAATACATTTTGTACACCAGAAAAGGAGCAATAATATTACAGTTATATAAAACATTATGTTCTTCAGTGTAGTTTGGTACCAAAAGCATCTTTGTAATAACACTCTTGTTTATGGCACAGAAATTAATCTTTTGAAGATGACCAATGTAGACATATCACAATAACATATTTAGAACTTAACCAATGTGAACATTTTATAATAACATATTTAGAATTTAAACTTCAAGGATAACCAATATAATCAATTTATAATAACATATTGAGACAATGTTTATTGTGGTCTGTCTCCCATAAGATTATGAAATTTACTAGGGGGTCCTTTTAGTGAATTAAGACCAGAATAATTATTTTCTGGGTGGCCACTTCTTTATTCATCAAAGGGAGTCCCCACAGTCTCTCTTTACTTTGACAAACAAATAATATGAATATATATATCTTTTTATTTTACAACTGTTTATTGTAATTTAATTATTGCATGTAGGTGACAATACACATTACTTTTATAAAATAAATGTCGGTGGCACTTTGACCAATTAGCAACCTGGGAAGGAGGGCATGCCTTTAATGTAATAACATTTATCTGTAAGCCAATTTAACAATAGGTGAATATCTTTTTTAAAAAAAATTTTTTTTAAAAGGTGAAAAGGAAAAGAGAAAAAGAAAAAAGAATTGAGCTCAACTGTACAAACAGACAACAGACAAACATATAAGACAATTTATAAAATTAGAGTGCACTCAAATATATTTGGCCAAATTGAATTATAATATCCACTTTATGATTATTAGATTTATAATTGTATGACTGGTCAAAAACTTTGGAATACTCAATTAACAGAGATCTCTTGATATTAGAATCAGAAGGAAAAAAGCACTTTTATACCTGTAAATATAAAAAGAGCATTTTGAAGTTGTCCCCCCCCTTTTAAAATTTTTTACCATAAATCTATAATTATTATTCCTCTGGGGGCATCATTAGGTAAGTGCATCTGTTCCTGGGCAGTTACCCATTCCCCATTTTTCCAAGAGTATATCCATAGTGATTTCCTTTTTTTGTCTACGTGAATGACCTAATTCTGTTTTGACCTTATCTTCATATTCCATTTTCCATAGTAAATAATCCCCTCCTGGTAGGCAGGCTTTTGTTACCTGTTGCCAATCGTATGGAGTCATCCATTTTCCCCCTAAGGTTTCTAGCAGAGTCATAGTATAGGGAGAGGAGGCCCCATACGAATGTACAGCAGCTTTGATTTCTTTTAGTAGTTTAAAAGGTAAAGGTTCCCATACCGGGTCATAGTCCCAGTCCGCATCAAAGATGACAGGAAAGCAGGAGAAAGTGGTATCGCCCGCCGCAGTAGCTTCACGAACAGCCCCTGCGAAGCCGACCTGATTTGGCGGTGGAGGAAACTGATGTGGGTGAGCCTTACCTTTAGCCTTTTTTGGGCTACACAAAGCAGTAGCTTGTAAAGGTGACCAATCAGGATTATGCTATCGAGCTGCCTGTTCCTCTAAGTCCTCCTCCCCCGAGGGAGATAATGGCTCGTCTGAGTCATTTTCATTTTCTAATACACCATAAATGGAAGGAGGTTTTTTAGTCTTTAACAATGGAGTTTTCTCTCTGGGTGCTGAAGTGAAAGTATCTGAGGGACAAGAATTCGCCATAGAAGAACACAAAGATTGATTGATCACAGACCAATAAGAGAAGGCATTAACAGGAGTTTTTTCTGGCCCATATTCAGTATAATATTTGTGTATGTCTTTTCCCACACATCCCCAAGTATCCACATCCAAAGTTCCTGCATCTGGGAACCAAGGACAACATTCCTGTACGAAGTCCAGGAAGGCTGATAAATCTTTGGTAGCAACCTTAACCTTACGAGATTGCAGTGTTGTAAAATATCAACAAAGAGTCCTCTTTCTTTAGACCCCTTGTGGCCCATTATCTTCTCTATGTAAGTTCTGACTATTCACCCCTATCTTAATTGCCTACTCCTTTCTCTGAGTGCGGAGCCTGCAGTGCCCTATTGGGTGAAGTCCTCCCAAGACCGAACTATAATTGATTACCCCCCTTACCTGTCCCACGTTGGGCGCCACCTGCCGCAGACCAGCTGCAGTCGATGTAGGGTAGGGAGGGGAGATGTCCTGGGACAGCAATGAGAAAGAACCTCCACAAGCAATGTCCAGGTTCCCTCTGAGAAGTCTCAGGGTCTGACTTATTTTTATATCTTTAAGCAATAGCTGGGAGGCATTGGGTGGAACATGTTTACATTTTAAGTTGCCTTAGCAATTTCTATTGAAGTAAAGGTTATTTTCTTGCTAAACAAAGTACAGTTCCTCTAAGCTGTTTCATTTCATTGAACATCATGAATATATGCTTAAAAATTACAATTGTCCCCTTATTTACCCACACCTAAATAGAACAGAAAGTAACTTAATCAAAATCTTTGTATCAGTGGGGGTTCAAGTGAGATTTAATCAATTAAGTGTCAAACTTGTGGTCGCCAGCTGGCCCTTGAGAAACTGCACAACAGTTAATATAGTTTGCTATTAGCTCTCTATTTTACTTTACCTCTATTCGTCTTAACTAAATGTCATTTAGGTTCATAGTCCATGAGCAGGAGATATTTACAGCACTTTGAGAAATATTGAGTAACTTGTCTCCTTAATGCATTTACCTGTCTTAACTTCCTTTCTTTTTCCCATTTTCCACTATTTCTTTCATCCAAAGTCTGTCTTTCCAATCTTTTCATAAGACCCCTTTAGTAAATAGAATGTCAACAATAAGAGGGGGAGTTATAGTAGTGGGGAAACAGAGGGGGTTTTAGAAGAGGTTTCTTTAGAAGTGGATGTGGCAATAGAACTAAGAGAAACTGGAATTTGGGACTTGTGAGCCAGATCAGATTTCAATATATCATTACCAATTTGCCTCATGGAGAGTTTGTTGTTAGTCACAAACACAATGACTCCTGTGATCAGAGTAACAATTATAAACATTATGGCAAGAAAAAATAAAACATGAGGGTACGATGTGTTCCACCCTTTCTTTCCCCCAGCTGGAACTTTGTCAAGCAGCAATGGAGGTCGGTTGGGCTTCGCCATTACCTTAGAGTAAATTGCTTCAGTTTTTTTAAAAAGTTAACTTGGGGCTGGGTGCTGTGGCACACACTTGTAATCTCTACTCTGAGGCAGGAGGATTCCAAGTTTGAAGCCAGCCTGGGCAACTTAGCTCAACCCTGTCTCAAAATAAAATTTAAAAGGCTGTGGCTGTCTCTCAGTGGGAGAGTAGTTGCCTACCATTTGTAAGGCTCTAGGTTTAATCCCCAGTACTAAGGTGCAAGAAAGAAAAGTTTACTTTGGTCATTAGGTATTTTAAGGGTCTTACTACTTGAGGAGCTAGTTCTTTTCCATAATTTATGGCCTTTTTTGGCAGAATGGCACAGTTACATCTATAACTTGCTAACTTCTTTGAAGAATATATTTAGCACATTGTAAACACTGAAAAAATATATATAGTGTAATGACAATAATCCTGGACTAGAGTTGGGATAGCCTTCTGGGAGATGCAGCCAGTCTGGGACCACTTGAACTTCACCTCACAGCATGAGTTTTTTAGACCATTCAGAGAGCAAAAGTTAGGGCTACAAGTCCACAAGGAGGGCCAGTTTGTGGTTATGCATTATGGGAGATTTTGCTCTCTCTGGAGTGCACAAAGACAGAAAAGCAAGTTATGTTGTATACCCTATAGAGATGAGGTTTGAGAATGTTGCTTTTCTGGCCTGCCCTAACATGGTGTGTAATCCTCCAGGCAAGAGATTCCTGTCAACTTGCTCTCCGGTTGGACCCTAGGCTTTATCTTCTGGCTCCTGAGCCGCATGCACCCAGATTGAGGAACCATCTCAAGGGAGTCAGCTTCAGCTCTAGCTGTCTTCCTACCTGTCTACTTCTACTTGGTTTTTGGCCTGTAAGGACTTTACTGTCTTGCCAGCTCAGAAATATATAAGTTGAGCTTTTAGTTAGACTATCTAATCAGTTATACTTCAAAAAATGATAACTTTAGTAATTCATAAATAGAACAGTAGTTTTGGTTTT
The DNA here is from genome assembly GCF_053883595.1 of Heterocephalus glaber. Classification (NCBI taxonomy): domain Eukaryota; kingdom Metazoa; phylum Chordata; class Mammalia; order Rodentia; family Bathyergidae; genus Heterocephalus; species Heterocephalus glaber. The sequence goes on along the minus strand of NW_028258146.1, from coordinate 179,617 downwards.
CAGTGGCCATTGCTTAGAACTTTTATGGTTCTTTATGTTTATACAGGATTCAAATACTTCTCCACTAAGCCTCGAACCAACAGATACTTAACACTTTTAGGCAAGCATTCTGGTTAGTTATATACACATGTTTATGCCCTCCTTAATTATCACAATTTCTGAATTTCTAATAACTGACTTTTTTAAATGTGTGTTTGCTATAGTAGCATTTTATTCATAGTCACCCTTCAGACTTGTGGCTTTAAGCTTATTAATTAAAACTATAGGGTTAGGTATGAATCTCAGTGATAGCATAATTTTCAGGCAGACACAGGATTGGTTTTTTTGGTTTTTTGTTTTCCAGTACCAGGGATCAAACTCAGGACCTTGCACTTGCCAGGCAGATGTGGCAGTCCCCAGCCTGATAGCATAATTTTCTAGCATGCTCACGGCCCTGGGTTTCATCCCCAGCACTGTAAAACAAAATAAACAAACAAAAACGTAATTGTGTTGGGTATATGTAGACTGCCACAGACTCATTTTGATTACACAAAAATTAAACAGCTTTTGTTACGACTTATCCTTTTTCTGCATATATATCCACCTATGTGTTCAATCCAGTCATGTTCTCATTTGTTCTTTTGGGGTGTGGTAACAAATCCTGGTTTGAAAAAGTAGGCTTTTTAATTTTATTCTATAAAAGTAAAATAATTATAGTTCTAGTACTGAATAACAGAAAAAGTAATATAATTTATTGAAAATTTAAAAAGAAAAAGCTACTTATTATTTTTCCACTTCATCTAATGTGTCTTCATCCCAGATATGATACTGCTTTTTTCATTTAGCGTTGTTCCTAAACATTTTCTGGGTGTCAGCTATGAGTTATGTATTTGAATAAAAGTAGTGTGTAAATTCAAGCAGTATGAGAAAACAAATATGTCTCCCTCCCCTGAGTCATTGCCAAGACATTCTCCCTGTCTGTGTGTGTGTGTGTGTGTGTGTGTGTCTGTCTGTCTGTCTGTCTGTCTGTCTGTCTAACATATAGCATCCTGTTACACAGGTGGGATTTTTTTACCAGTATAGACCTGCTTTCTTTCACTTACTAACACGTCCTACACATCTTCTCCAATCAACTTGCCTAGACCTACCTATTTTCACCAGTTACCAATATCCCGTTATCCTCTACTCTAACCAGTCCCTTGCTAATACAGCTATCACTTTCAATGACTATATAATATCCTATTAAATGGATATATTGATAAAGTTACTATTCTTTGAGTTGTATTTTAGAAAGTTTCCGAACTATCCTGTCTTAGTCAGTTTCCTCACAGCTAGGACAAAATACCAGGCAGCCACAACAAAAAGAAGTTTATTTTAGCTCATAGTTTTATAAGTTTCAGTCCATGGCTCATTGCATCCAGTGCAGAAAAGGTATGATAGAAGGGTCTGACAAAGGAAATCATGTCATGATTTACCAGGAAGCAGAGAGAGAAGAGAGGAGCTGGGGTGGAAAATATGCCCTTCCAGGTCATGCCCCCAGTAACCTGCCTTTTCCAACCAGGTTCCACCTCCCAAAAGCACCCTCAGGACCCTGAATTCACCAGTGGATAAATTGACTATTGAATACAGCACCCCCATGAGCTTTCCAAAAGCCCTACCTCTGAACATATCAGGCTTTGGTGGACATATCCATTACCTTTTTGGCTATATTATAAATTCTACATTTGATTTTATTTTATAATTCTTTTTTTTTTTTGAACTCAGGACCTTGTGCTTGCAAGGCAGGCGCCGGAACCACTGAGCTAAATCCCCAGCCCCTATATAATTCTTTTTAATTAACTGTATTGTTACACTTTTGATATATATAATGATCACATTCATCATTGGGAATTTGTACCTGTACATAATATCTCTTAATTCCTCTTTTTTCTCCATTCTCTTCTCCCTTCCATCCTTCTTCCCCTCCTTATTTATAAAAACTTTGCTTCCATTTTTTTCTTGTTTTTTTTTCTTTTCCCTTCCTTCCCTTTCCCCTCCACCCTCCCTTATTCTCCCTCCCATTTGAACATTTTCTCCCTGCTTCCCAACATGTATCATCCGTTTTGGTCCTTATTTATGCTTTTGGTTTCTCACATAAGAGAAACAATGCAATATTTAAACATATGTGTCCAGTTTATTTCATTTAAAAGTACAGTCTCAAGGTGCATCTATTTACCTAAAAATATCTCAGATTTGTCCTTCTTTGTAGCAGAGTAGTACTCATATATAAAAAACACATTTTCTTTATCCATTCATCCATTGATGAGCACCTAGGCTGTTTCCAAGATTTGGCTATTATAAATTGTGCTGCTAATAAATATGGGTGTGCATATATTGCTGTGATATGATGCTTTTAACTCTTTCAGGAAGATAATAAGAGAAATAGCTCTAGTTTTAGTTTTTTAAGGAATCTCCATACTGATTTCCATATTGATTGTACCAGTTTACACTCCCCAGCAACAGTGGCCAAAGGTTCCTTTTTTCCCCACAGCCTTGCCAGCATTTTTTATTGATTGATTTCTTGATGATAGCCACTTTTTCTTGAGTGAAATAAAATCTCAGCATTGTTTTAATTTGCATTTCTCAAATGACCACTGATGTTGAACATTTTTTCATGTATTTGTTTGCTGTTTGTACTTCTTTGTCTGAGAGTTGTCTATTCATTTCAGATGCCCGTTTTTGGATTGGGTCTTCAAATTTGAGGAGTCTGATTTTTTTTGAGTTCTCTGTATATTCTAAGTGTTAGTCCTTTGAGGAGTAATTGATGCAGGTATTTTCCCATTCTGTGGGTTGTCTCTTCACTCTGTTGGTGGTTTCTTTTGCTGTGCATACATTATATAATTCTAAATATTTACAGGTTACATGCTTTCCACCTCATTACAAAGGTATCATAACATAACATAATAGGCATCAATCTGACTGCCTTACAGCAGGGATTTTTCTTGGTTTTTGTATTTGATTTTGTGTGTGTGTGTGTATGTACACACATGCATGTGCATTCATACTTTCATTTGAGTTCACTTTTTAACAAGTTATTGTCAATTATTTTACCAGTTCAGTTTAGTGGCTACCATATACAGTCTTCAGCCATTTTATGAAGGAAATGTAAGAGAAACATAAGCTATTTCTAGAGTTTATATCTACATTGCAATATAAAAACACATCACATTATGAAATAATCATGTAATGCCAAATTCTATGCTAGGCACAACATTGTGTTAGGTTGGACCATGCTGATTGCAGATATTCAGCTATTTTGCCCATAAGAAATACAATTTCATATATGATTCAACCTACCCTGTATTTTAGATTCTAAGAGAGAGCACATTATACAGGTAAACGTGAATAGGCTATAAATATCTTTTAATAAATGGAAAAGGTATCAGAAGAGGCCTAGAGTCTAGAATTAGCATGGCAGCTATTAACTCTCTGAAAGTAATGGATAACTTCACACTTTAAGCTGAATATGTAATGTAGAAGATACAGTTTTAAAAGGCTAGATTCTTTTGAGACTAATGCCAAGTGAAGATATCTGAAATTTTTTTCTCACTCTTACTTTTGTAGTGCTCGGCATCAACCAGAGGACTTGGCACGTGCTAGGCAAATGCTGCCCCACTGAACTACATCTCTAGCCCTCTTTTTCTGTTTAACTTTTATCCTTTAAGTCACCAGGTCTCAAACTTTAGTGTGCAGCAAAGCCACTTGATAAATTGCTCAATCCTGCTGCCAAAATTTCTAACTCAGTATGGCTAGATTGGACCCAAAAATATTAAATATTTTCAGGTGATAGTGATGTTTATGCTGCTAGTCTGGGAACTGTACTTTGAGAACCATTATTTTAGGCTATTGGAGATTTATTATAGATCCTTTAGCACTGAAAGCCTTCCATGAGAATGCTTTAGGAATGTTATATAGAATTGTGAAGGATAGATTAGAAGGAGTGATAAGAGTCAGTGTCTCTACTTTGAGACCATTGTATAAATTACTCTGAAATAATCCTAAATTATTCCATATAGTCTTATCTGCTGTTTTTACTTCTCTTAGTACTGTCACCTGACCTTAACTATTTTCTTTACTCTATACCCATACTAAAAAGAGACTGTTCTCAACTGTGTAGTCTCCTGTTTTTCTGCCCTCTTATTCTCCTTCCCTAAGCTTCAAGTATCAAGTTAATTAATGAGGTTGTCAGAGCTATAGTTAAGCATTTCATCATATTTACTATTTTATTTTTTTCTCTAGATGAAGACTTTTATATTCTTTTTTTATTTCAGAATGCAAAACTGAAGCCCAAACTTGTATTCCAGTAGACAATATTCCTAAACTCAAACAGGATGGAACACAAACCATCAAGTTAGAAGAACTATATGACTATGATGATGGATTAGAGTGGCAAGCAACAGATACCTTCACGAAAATTCCCACAAATGAAAGAGATTTCAGTTTGAAGTCAGTCCTTTCACAAGAAGATGACCCTACAGAAGAATATCTTAGTAAATATGACATATATAAAAATGATTTTGAAAAGCATTTAAACCTAACTGGACAGTTTGATACCCAATCAGATAATAAAACTTTTACGTATAATGAAGACAAGCCAGTCTTCAATAATTTCACATACGGTACTGTATATAGGAAAATACTTCCTGGAGATAAGCCTTATAAATGTAATGTGTGTGGGAAAAAATTTAGGAAATACCCATCCCTCCTGAAACACCAAAGTAGCCATGCCAAAGAGAAATCTTATGAATGTGAAGAATGTGGGAAAGAGTTTAGGCATATTTCATCCCTCATTGCACATCAGAGAATGCATACTGGAGAAAAACCATATGAATGCCACCAATGTGGTAAAGCCTTCAGCCAGCGTGCACACCTAACTATACATCAGAGAATTCATACTGGAGAGAAACCCTATAAGTGTAATGATTGTGGAAAAGACTTTAGTCAGCGTGCACACCTTACTATACATCAAAGGACCCATACTGGAGAGAAACCATATAAATGCTTGGAATGTGGTAAAACCTTCAGCCATAGTTCATCACTGATCAATCATCAGAGAGTTCATACTGGAGAAAAACCTTATATATGCAATGAATGCGGGAAAACTTTTAGTCAGAGTACACATCTTCTTCAGCATCAAAAAATACATACTGGAAAGAAACCATATAAATGCAATGAGTGTTGGAAAGTGTTTAGTCAGAGCACTTACCTTATTCGACATCAGAGAATTCATTCTGGAGAGAAGTGTTATAAATGTAATGAGTGTGGAAAGGCCTTTGCTCATTCTTCAACTCTTATTCAACATCAGACTACTCACACTGGAGAGAAATCCTATATATGTAATATATGTGGGAAAGCTTTCAGCCAGAGTGCAAACCTTACTCAGCATCATAGAACACATACTGGAGAGAAACCATATAAATGCAATGTGTGTGGGAAAGCATTCAGCCAGAGTGTGCACCTGACACAACACCAGAGGATTCATAATGGAGAAAAACCCTTTAAATGCAATATATGTGGGAAGGCATATAGACAGGGTGCAAATCTTACTCAGCATCAAAGGATTCATACTGGAGAGAAACCCTATAAATGTAATGAATGTGGGAAAGCTTTTATTTATTCCTCATCACTTAATCAACATCAGAGAACTCATACTGGTGAGAGGCCCTATAAATGTAATGAATGTGACAAAGATTTTAGCCAGAGAACATGCCTTATTCAACACCAGAGAATTCACACAGGAGAGAAACCCTATGCATGTCGAATATGTGGTAAAACCTTCACCCAGAGTACAAACCTTATTCAGCATCAGCGAGTTCATACAGGTGTCAAGCATCGTAATTAATGGATATTGGAGACTTCATTTAGGTTTTTCAATTTGATCACTTAAATTTTATTTTGTATGCTCTGTGTGTTAAAACATTCAAAAGAAATCCGAAGATGTGCAATATATATTAGATATCACTCAGCAGAAGTATCAGACTTCATAATATGGATGTACTCGTTAAAACTTAATGTGAAATGTAAAAAAGGAAACTTCATTGACTTCTTAACCTTTATTTGATATCAGTTTAACTCATTCTAGAAAGAAACCCTATGAAAAGATACAGTGGACCCTTGACTTATGAACTCAATTCATTCATGAAAACTGCTTGTAACATATTTGTCAATTGAAGGCTCAGGCTCCTCTACACAACCTTCAGAGTGTCTCTCCTGTATAATTTTAGGCCACACTTTCTTCCAGGCAGATCTCAATGTCCTTAGGCATTGGCCCAGGGTTTCTCAACCCCACACAGGAAAGGATGTAATGTTTCTTCCAGAACTCCTTAAAAGTTAAATCTGTATCTGAGACCATCTAGAAGCACAAGTGGCTGGCGTTTGGGTTGTAACTCAAGACTTTGGTTGTAAGTTAAAACTAAATTCCAGTCATAACCCAAGTTGTTTGTATGTCAGGTCAGTCGTAACTCGAGGGTCCACTTATTCAGAAAACTAACTCTTCAATTTTCAAGGTATTTCAAGTATAGAGGCCTTATGAATGTAACTTGGGAAAGTGCCCATCAAGTAGAGATTTCACACTAGAGAGTAATCCTGGGATTAAAGAAAAAGCTATTTTCAGGCCTTTATTTCATTCCAGCTTTGAAGCCTTAAAATATGTAAAGGTTTCCCTTTCACCCTTTTCTATTATGCCATTACTGCCACATGAAACCAGTAGGTACAAGAAAAAAATTGAAAGTGTCTTAAAGATTTCTGTGACCAGTTTAACTGTACTTTCCCTCAGATGCTGAAATAGTAAAGGAAGAGAAGCTTAAAAAGATGATGTTAAGACAGAAACTAGTGTATATAACCCTTAGGTATGTGTACAGACTTCAGGCAAAATTTAAACATCTCAAGTTTAATCTTTAAGACAGGTAAGCCTTAGTTTCACTAGGTTTTGACATCCAAAGTCATTCTGAAGGAAAAAATAAGCATATAGTTCCCATTTTTTTCTACCTGACTCCTAAATTCATAACTTAAAGTTCCCTTGTGGCTATTTTATTGTAGGAAATCCATTTATTCCACTGAAACATATTTCTTGAGTGCCTACCGTGCTCTCAGATCCCAGATTTCCTGATTGAAACCTTTTGGGGCTTGTTACAGTGCTGAAAACCACAGCTGATTTAAGCAACAAAGTTTTTTATAGTAATGTGAAAGGACATGATCTTAAGTATTTTGCTATGGAATGAGCATAAGAAACTTGCTAAAATGGGTGCAAGATATGACCCCATAACCCAAGTAAAAGAAACAATGAAGGTAGCTATCTAAATAATGTGAGAATAAGAAATGGAAAATAGATAAGTTTTCTACAGAGTGGGTCAAGGAAAAATCAAGGTGAAAAACTGAGGAAAGATAAAACAAATGTAACTGGACTTGGTATACTGAAGAAAGTAAGAGTGGTGAAATAAAAATGAAATTTAGCCTATTTATAAGAAAAGGTGAAATGGCTGATTTTAAAGGAATAATTAGAAACCATACATGGAAGTAAAATAGAGGTTACTCTTACTGTGTCAGAAAAAAAATTTTTCCATTAGAAAAAGCATTGTACAGAAATTATTGATACCGTAATCATTAAAGAACCAAGTTTTTAGGTCTTAACATAAATGGAAAACTGGCAACAATAGGGTTTTTTTTAAATACTATTGTATTTAATATCCATAGTTTTCCACTCTCAATATAAGACTGAGATTCCATTTTGCTAATATTTGTTTCTCCAGTTCCTTCCATATAGAACATGATCAATACATGTTGGTTGAATTAATGAATTATACAAATTAGAGTTGAGTAAATGTAGAACCGACTGGCATGGAGTAAAAATTGGTAAAAACAAAAATAACTTTTGTGCATATTTCAAACAAATGTTTAACAACTGTTGATTATTTACCAGGTAATAAGAACTACTTAAAAATGGAACATCGGAAATCATGGGACATCTTTGCACAAGGAAATTTTTCTGAGATAAATAGGACTGACAAATTTTGCATAAATATCTATTGGAGCATGTATTGACCATACAGCTTAACTTAGACATTACTGTTTATATAAACATCCTGCAAACAGGTGCTGATAGGCTAGGGTGCCAGCATCTTCAAAGCTATATTGTTGAGTGTTTTCTTGAAGAAAGTGTTGCTTTCCCTTTTCCTGACATTAGTTAATGTTGATTTCATTGTATCATCCTTCACAAAGTACAGGTTGCAAAATATTTAAATTATATTTCCTATAGTTGTCATGTTAAAAAATAACAGTTGTATTTAAGATGATTTTTCTGGTGTTGCTTCATCACACAATACTCTCCTTTGGAATGAATGTTTGGAGTGTTACAGTTTGTAGCATCTTTCTTTGCATTACTCAATGTTTCCTGCCTTTGTGTGTTTTATGTAAATAGTGCATTTATAAAGTCTTCCACTGATACACAGAGGTAACTTATGCCCTTATACAATAATAGAATAATAGTGCAAAATACTAGGCCTTTGTGTGTGTTTTTCTCCCCACTTGTAGAATTGTCTGAACCATGAGTAATTCAACAGTCTTTTAGCAAATAGTCGTATTTTCCACAGCTTTTTATTAGGAAAGTTGTCAAATATGCATAGAAGTTTTAAAATAAAATGAACTATACCCACCACTGGATTTTAAAATTAACATTTTGCCATTTTTTTAGCAATTGGAAAGTAGCTTATAGACATGACATTTCACCTCTAAATACACCTCATAAAAATAAGGACAGTCTTTCACATAACCGCAAAGAGTTGAAAGAAAATGAACAGTCCTTTCCTAATACACTATCTAAATCCCTAGTCCATATTTGATTTTCTCCTGCTGATACAGTCAGTTTTCACCCATCTGTTTCATCTTCCAGGTGGGCTACACTGGGTAACACAGAATTGCCTTGGACTGCATAGAAAATGTATAATACAGTTAATGTGTATAAGTAACAAAGCTTCCTTTTTTATATTTGTGATTATAACACTTTTTAAAAGAGGGCAAGCAGCCTATGGGCTGCAGGTTGGACATGCCTGACAGTCCCCACCTTTTGTTTTCTTTTTAAGAAAGCAAGTCACTTGTCTTGTAGAGTTTCACATTTGGGATTTAACTGACTATTAACATATACATGTGCTGTATTTATATTTCCTGAAATTTCTGGAAATTAAAAGTTAAGATCAAAGGTTTGATTAGATTCAGGCTAAACACTTTTTAATACTAAGACTTAACAGATCTATTTTATTTTGTATCATTGTCTCAGTATCAGGTTGACTCACTTGTCAGTGATGTGATATTTGATTATTGAGTTTAAGTGGTAACCACCAATTCTTCCCAACATTAGAGTAGTTGGTCCTGTTGCAATTAGCAATGTCGACTGACAATGGGGAAGCATATCGATAGCCTTTTTAACAACTTTTTTACCTGGTTGGTTATGTTAGTACCCAACAGTAATCCTTGCTTTAGATAATTTTTTCCATCAAAGTTAGCAAAGTGGTGATTTTCTAATTCTATTATTCTTTTCGTATCTTTTGAGTAGTAATCTTTAAGGAAGAACATTCTCTTGTTAACTGGGAATACATAGAAGCAGGGTTTTGCTCAATTCTTGCTGTAGTTACCACTTTAGGGGTTTAATTACCAATTGTTTGGTATCATCTGCACTGATGACAAATGACTCAATGTTTTAGTAAATTACATTTGTTTCTGATGTTTGTCCCAAATTTGGCTAGTCAGAACCCTCCAAGTAGCTCTTATGTCCTTTTGACATTCCCCCTTTAGTTTCTGGGCATTTAATTGCCTTCTGACACAGATATCTCAAGTTCACCCTGCACTTCAGTGCTCCAGACATAGAATGAAATATTTCTGCAGAAACTCGTGGCTCCTTTTAATAGGCAGCAACTTAGAATCCATGATCTTGGCACAGTGCACATTCATTGCAACTGGAATGTCATTATCAAGTCTTTCCAAATGTTCAACTTGGTTTCCATAATGAAGAAATTCTCTCTGCGCTTAGCTTGTTGGTTACTTAATGTCTTAATTATGTAATGAGAGATATTGGATAATGAATAAACTTTGGGGAGCAAATAACTCAGTCCTGAGCATACAAACTAAATTGAAGAGAACAGAATTGTTTAGAAAGGAGCAAATTTAACCACAAATGGCCTTATGCCAAGATCGTCAGGAACATTTATAGAGGGAATGCAGTTTGTCAGTTGATCTGCCAAGTGAGTTAAGTAAATTGCAATAAAGACAGGAAATAGATGTATGATACCTACTATATTGGGTTCTAACTATTATATATCTTGATTATTTATAAGCTAATCACCTGTCTCATCTCTTTTTTCTTCAGTTCAGGGAGTTGAACCCAGGGCCTTGGGCACAAGTACTCTATGAGCTCCATACCCAAACCCCTCCCATCACATTTCTTAAAGCAGGTTTCTAGTACATGCTAATTCTGATGATTGGTTTCATACAAATCTAAAGTACTAGTTTTGGGGTTTTTTTGTTTTTACTATTATTCAGTCTTTAAAACTTTAAGGCACTTATATTTCATTCTTTATCTTCTTGTGTCAGTTCACGTGCATGTGCCTGTAAATATATTCTTTGTCCTGTTGTGTTCCCAATGGCTCTATACTTTATTAGTCCCTTTGACACTGTAACCATTAAAAATGGTAAGCATGTAAACCATGGTGATCCCTACAAATTTATGTATAAGACTCTATATTTGGTCTTCCCTGTATTGATGGGGAAAGTGAAAGCTATGATGTGGTACTGTTTTGCATGAGATCTTATGCCAGAGTAACAGAATAAGAATTAGAACCCATAGTCCCAACTTATAATTGTGTTCTTACTGTAAAATAGTGGTAAATGGAAATATTGAGTACAGACAATATGTACCTGAAGTTTTATAAAATTAGGTATTTTTTAGATTAGAGCATTGAAAAAGTCTTTTACCTGTTTTTATCTTCGCTCCCATATAGTTTCTTCAAATCTTTAAGGGTACCCATGCTCAGGATGCACCTCCCCCATCAGTTTTTGGTCTCCCATCCAGATGTCTCCCAAATTTCATAACTGTATAGTCAATGATCACCTGGAACTATCGCTCAAGTACTTTAACTGATATGGTTAAAAGTTGAATTTTTTTCAACCCCTCAACCTCTTTTTTACTTCATCATAACTTTGATAAGGAAGCTAGAAGTTATCATCTTTGATAATTGTTAATCCTATTGATTTTACAAGGAAGTTGCCTGTTTGGGGCCTAAAGAATAGAGGCAGATTCTGTGTCCAGAAGTTGAAAAGTAATGATAACACCTCCACTGGACATTGATTGAAAGCTATACCTGGAGCATTATACATTACAATAGGGTCCTAGGAAGCCCCAGCTACTAAAGGTACTCTAGTACCACTAATATGAACATGATCAAGGATGCTAGGAGGAAACATTCTTGCCCTTTCTGGAACCTAAAAGTTGTGGAGAAGATTCACTTGAGAACCAGAAGTGCACAAAGAAATACACGGTAAAAAAAAAAATAAGTATTAATTGAAAGAATAAATTCATTCACTTTAATAAACATGCTCTGTGCAAGGTACTGGGTAGGTAGGTACTTTGGGGATCCTTCAAATTATCCCATAAAGTGTCCCATTAAAAAAATAGCTTCCCACTTTCTAGAATATAGAAAGACATCAGCCATACTTTTTTTTTAACATTTGTAGGGTGCTTTATAGTTATAAAGCACTTATGCACACATACAAAATATTTTTTTCATGTTCACGTCCTCTCAATGTGTTGGATCCCAGAATGGAAAAGGACTGATCCAAGTACCTTCACTTCTGGTACACAGAACATTGGTCGTGGATGAAACTTGACTTTTAAATGATTCTATAGTGAAGAAAGGAACATCCAAAAACTACAAACAAGAAAAGAAATAGCTCAAACCTGCCTGAGCAAGGACTATAATGGCCATTTTCCTCCTGCCTCAGAAACAAGACTATGAAAAGCTAGAGAGGGAAAGAAGCCAAAGACTCTCAGACCTACCTTAACACAATTTTGACAAGCCAATGGAGATTATACACCAGAGTGAGAGGTCAAATGAAAGCCTGGAAATTGTTCTACTCTCTCCCAGGTCTAAAAAAGCAGGCTACAAATTTTGTTATTTTGGCCAGCACTTCTCCCCCTGAATTCCCAGATCTGGGTGAACACTGTTCCAATTTTTTACCACAATTTGGCAAACTACTGCTGGCTGTAAGTCCAAGCTAAAAATGATTTTTACATTTTCAAATGATTGGAAAAACACAAAAGAGGGTCAAGGATTTAGCTCAGTTGTTTCACCACCTGCTGTGCAAGTGCAAGGACCGAGTTCGATCCCCAGTACCAAAAAAAAAACTACAAAATATCTCATGACACGTGAAAGTTGTGTGAAATTCAAATTTCAGTGTCAATAAAGTTTTGTTGGAACATAGTCACATCCATTCATTTCTTGCTGTCTCTGTGCTACAACAGAACCAACAACAATAAGAGACCACAAAGTCCAAAGTATTTACTGTGTGGGGAACATGTCAGGAAATAGAAGTTAACCAAACAGTTTTGATGAATGGAAGTGAAGGATACAGGAGCATATTGCCAGAAGTCCAGGTTAGAATGGTTAATCTCAGTTCAGAAAGCAGGTGGACAATGCTACCCTTTCCTTGACCGTATACCTATATACATCTGTCTTCAATTAGATTGAAGAAAAGCTACATGTAGGGATTGGGTTCAAGGGGAGTGGTCTTTATACACTTTCCCACTATTGTTTTGCCAAAATCTTGGAAATATGGTTGCAAGTTAGTATATTGTTCCTGATATGGCACGTAACTTAGCATCCCTTTCCTCTATCTTCAGTCCTCCACTCAAGTCCACAAGAAGTGTAGCTCCTTGCATGTGAGACACTGTTCATTCTTAACTATGAATCTCCTATATGTATACCCCACTGCCCACTCCCTATGGATGCCTAAATTCCTCTCACCCCCAAGGCTCCAAATCCACCCACATGGTGAGGTAACATTTGCTCACCTGGAGATAGCTCACCATCAAACTAAGAAGTGACAGTCCACCACTCACAGGGCAGAGAAGGCAAGCCAATCCCAGCACCCAGGAGGAGGATCCCCAGCCACAATTCCATTGCTCCCAGGACAGAGGAGGTGAGCCAATCCCAGTGCTCAGGAGGAGGCTCCCCAGCTGCCATTCCACTGCTCCCAGGGCAGAGGAGGTGAGCCCCACCACCACCACCACCATCCCCTCCCCCCCCCCAGTGGAAATGAGAAGACACATAAACAAGCCTCAAAAACAGACTTGCAGATCACCTACAGTACCCCAAAGGGAAACAAGATGGAACAATCTGATACTCAACCACCTGGACACCCTGAACTGGTAACAAAGGAGGATCTGGAAAAAATAAAAGCAGAAATAATTTCTCAGATAACAGCAGAGATTGTGCCCATAGTGCAAGACATGATTAATAAATGCAGAGAGGACACAGATAAAAAAATAGAGGAGCTGAGGAACATGATGGAATCCCAACATAGGAAACAAATGGAATCCATAAAACAGATACAAACAGATTTCCAGGAGATTAAAAACTCCATTGAAAGTCTACGCAGCAGAATGAGCCAATGTGAGGACAGAATTTCAGATATAGAAGATAAGATTGCAATTAGTGAACAGGAAAAGAAAAATTGCTTCAAAATTGTAAGGGACCACGAGAAATCAATCCAGCAGCTGCTAGATGATGCAAAGAAGAATAACATAAGACTGATTGGAGTCAATGAAGAAACAGGAGAGAGTGCAGATGACATTAAAAAAACTGTTCACAGAAGTGATGGCAGAAAACTTCCCAAGCAGGGAAAAGAACTTGACATACAGATAAGTGAGGCATATAGGACTCCAACTAGCCTTGATCAAAAAAAAAATCTACACATAGGCATATAATTGTTAGGATTCCAGAAATCCAACAGAAGAACAAAATTTAACAAGCAGTGAGAGAAAAGAAACAAATGACATACAAAGGGAAGTCCATCAGAATCACAGCAGATTTCTCAATATAAACCCTCAAGCCAAGAAGAGCTTGGAGTGACATATTTCAAGTCCTAAAGGAAAACAGCCTCCAACCCAGATTGATATACCCTGCAAAACTATCTTTCAAAATTGATGGAGAAATAAGATACTTTAATGATAAAGAGAACCTTAGGAACTTCATGAATACCAAACCAACACTCCAAAAAATTTTAGACAATATCCTAGGAAAAGACAATAAGGATCACAACTCCAGGAGGCCCAGCAAAATTAATTCATTGGGCATGACAAATTAAACACAAAGGAGAAGAATCCAACAAAAAGAAAAAGTCATGATGAGGCTTTTAAAACTTTTAATTTCATCTCCCTAATGAGTGTATAACTCAATCTTGTTATTGTACTGATCAGTATTTTTCTGATTCTAGTGTCGTACACCTTTTCTTGTGCTGTACTGGCTCTTTATCATCTTCTTGTGTCTACTTTTTAATTGGGTTGTCTATTAATGAGCTGTAAAGGTTCTTTATATATTCTGGTCATAGGTTATAAGCATTATAAATATGGTCTATTTAAGGACTACTTTTCATTTTCTTAATGATGTCATTTAAAGTTCTAAATTTTGATGGAATCTCATTTATCAATTTTTTTCTTTTATACATCATGTTTTTTATATCCTAGGAAATTCTTGCCTACTCTAAATTCATAAACATTTTCCCTTATAATTTCTTCTTAAAGTTTTATATTTTTAGGCTTTCATACTTAGGTTCATAGATCCTTTCAAGTTATTTTTATGTATGGAAATAAAGGGTTGAGGTTATTTTTTTATATACGGATAGCAGGTGTTCCAGTGCCATTTGTTGAAAACACTATCTTTTCCTCTGCTCTTGAATTGAGTTTATGTTCTATAACATGTTAATGTTAAACAATCTTTCAAAACTCAGTGGACCATATATGTGTGGTTCTATTTCTAGATTCTGTTTTATTCCAGTAATCTATATGTCTTTCCTTACACCAACACTTGATTACTGTAGCTTTAGAGGAAGCCTTAAAATTAGGTACTAAATGTCTTCCAACATTTTTTTTCTTTTTCTTTTTCCTTTTCTAGGTCCTTTGTACTCCTACATAACTTTAAAATTTCAATATCCAATTTTTCATTTATAGCAAGTATACATAGACCTGAATTTGTATATATTCCTTGTGTTTTCTAATTCAAATACAAGTTCTAGGGGCTCCTAGAGATTTCTTAGTATTTTCTCTGTAGATGATCATTTCATCTACATATAATGATTTTGCTTCTACCTTGCCAATCCTATGCTATTTGTTTATTTTTATTGCCAGACTATTTTGGTTTGGGCCTATGTTTCAAAGTTTAATGGACAGATGAAGAGTAAGCATATCTGCCCTTGTTCCCCACCTTAGGGAGAAAGCATTGTATCTTCTCCATTAATATAAGGCATTTTTGCTGAAAGTGTGGAGTACATGTCTTTGTCTTTTGTTGAGAAGGTTCTGTTTTACTTCTAGTCTCCTGAAAGCTTTTACCATGAACAGCTGTAGAATTTAGTCCAATACTTTTTCTCCAAACACTGACAGGATCATATGGCTTTTTCCTTTCCTCTGTTAAAATGATGACTTTTGGGGGTGGATCTTCCACTGCTGAACCAACACTGCCATCCCTGTAAGAAAACCACTTTCTACATCCTGCCAGATCTGACTTCTAATAGTTTGTTTTGTTAAACAAATTTCTATCTATGTTCATACTTTTTTCTTCTATTTTCTTTATCCAGTTTTAGGATTAGCACAATGTTGATTTCCTAAAATGAGGGGAGAAGTATTCCTTTTTTTTTCTGCTTTAAATGTTTGACATAATTTATCAGTTAAAATGTATACGAGCCTGTTGTTGTCATATAGGTAGGTTTTCAAGCTAGGAATATACTTTCTTTAATAGGTGCTATTCAAATTTTATATTTCCTCCAGAGTTAGTTTCATTAATTTGTCTTCCAAAGTACTTCTTAGAAGTTGTCAAATTTATTTCAAAACAGATTTTTGTAATATGCTTGCTAATCCCTTTAAATTCTGTAAAATCTGTGGTAATGTCTCCTAGATCTTGATATTGTAATTTTAAAAATGTATAATTGATATTGTGTAATAGGAAGAAAAGGTCTGAAGGAGCAGGGGAAGTGGGAGGGGTAGGGGAAAGGAAAGAAGGGAAAAGAAAAAATATGAGAAAAGGGAAAAAATGGAAACAAAATCTTTGCAAATAGGGAAGGGTGGAGGGGGTGAAGGGAGGGCAGGGGAAGGGGAAAAAATAAGATCCAAGACACTCATGTAATGGTACAGGATCCTAATGATGAATGTAACTGTATTTTATACCTAAAATGTACCAATAAACTTAATGGGGGAAAAAAAAATAAGTGACAGCTAATGGACCAATCTCACTGCCTGAAGGTAAGAGCTCAGCCCTAAACCTCATTCAAAAGGCCCCTGATACAAAACAATTAAAAATAAATAAATAAAAATAAAAGCATCCCTGATACAAAACCTGCACCCTCCCTGAACTAGGTTCTGCAGCCACCTCTGTGTGCTACAGCTCCTAGGCCCAAAGACTGACCCAGGCAAGCCAGGGTGAGCTGTGTAAGCATTCCCAGGAAAAGTGGTCTGCACTCTCCATGGAGCAGATGCACTGTCCTTCCATCGTGGCCGCATGTTGCACTGCACCCTCTGTGCCTGCATCCGCAGGTTCTCTCGGGCAAGGTTCTCTAGGGGAAGGAGGGCTAGGAAGGAGGATCCTGACCCTGGTGAGCAGCGTATGGTAGAGGTGGTTGGGTTTACTTTATGCTGACTACAAATGTAAATGAGACACGTTTTTGTATGACCATGTAGGGGAAAAGGGTCTGTAGTCAGGGGAAGTATAGAATAAGGGCCTCATTAGGCTTTCTGGCAAATCTTGACTAGGAAGAGTTAAAACTTTACTGGAGTGGGAAAAAATCTTCACCTGCTTTTCCTCAGACAAAGGTCTACTATCTCAAATCTATAAAGAACTTAAAAGATCAGACCTCCCAAATTTAAAGACCCAATCCAAAAATGGGCATCTGAAATGAACAGACATTTCTCAGACAAAGAAGTAGAAATAGCAAATAAGCATATGAAAAAATGTTCAACATCAATGGTCATTTGAGAGATGCAAATGAAAACAACGCTGAGATTCCACCTCACTCCACAAAGAATGGCTGCTGTCATGAAATCAACCAATAACAAATGCTGGCACAGCTGTGGGGAAAGAGGAACACTGCTCCACTGCTGGTGGAAGTGTAGACTGGTGCAACCACTGTGGAAATCAGTATGGAGATACCTCAAAGAACTAGGACTGGAAGTCCCATTTGACCCAGCTATTCCCCTGCTGGGTATCTTCCCCAAAGAATTAAAAGAATCATACCACAGTAATATATGTAGACCCATGTTCATAGCAGCACAATTTGTAATATCTAAAACTTGGAAACAGCCCAGGGAGACTGGATAAAGAAAATGTGGTTTTTTAATAAAATGGAGTACTACTCAGTCATAAAAAATGAGAAATTAAAGACATTTTATAGCTAAATGGATGCACATTGAGGCGATACTCTTAAGTGAAATAAGTAGGACACACATGTATAAATACCGAATAGTTTCTCTGATGTGAGGAACTGAAAGTGTAACTAAGGACTAAAAGGTATAATAGATAATGTGAAATAGGAAGAAAAGAGGCAAAGGGGAAGGGGAAGTGAAAGGAAAGAAGGGAATGGAATTACTATGAGAAAATGGAAAAATGGAAACAAAGCCTTTGTAAATAGGGAGGTAATGGAGGGGTTGAAGGGAGGGCTGGGCAAGGGTGAAAAATAAGAACCAAGAGAGATTATGTAAAGGTGCAAATTTCCAATGATGAATGTCATTATATTGTATACCTAAAATGTACCAATGATTAGAATGAATAATTGATAATGGGAAATAGGAAGAAAAGGTCCAAAGGGGTAGGGGTAGTGGGAGGGGCAGGGGAAAGGAAAGAAGGGAAAGGAAAAATGCTGAGAAATGGAAAAAATGGGAACTGAGTCTTTGTAAATAGGGAAGGGTGGAGGGGGTGAAAGGAGGGCTAGAAATGGGGAAAAAATAACCAAGATGCATCATGTACAGGTACAAACTCCCAGTGAGAAATGTAAATGTGTTGTATACCTAAAATGTACTGATAAAAGAATTTTTTTTTTTGGTACTGCAAGGCAAGCACCGGAACCACTGAGCTAAATCCCCAGCCCCTCAATAAAAGAATTTTTTAAAAAACTTTACTGGAGGGAGCAATTAACAAGACAAGAGGGAGAGTTGATAAGCAGAGCACAGAGGTAGCCAGGTGCACTAACCAACCTAGCAACCCCTCCCCGCTCCAATGAAATGCAATGGAGACAAAAGGAGGAGTGGGCTATCTATCTTAAATATTGTACTGCACTAGATACACAACCCTTAATCACCAGCTCCAAGCAACTGTGTATGTAAGGCCCCTCCTAACCAAATCCCAAAGATGAGGCCCTGACAAGGACAAGTGGGCAAGGAAAAAACAAAAACCCACTTAGGGATGTGCATGTAGGTGATGGCACCAGGGTTAGTGTCCTGTGCAGTGGAATCTACCTATGACAGTCCAGAGAGCAAATCAAGTCATGACAAGTTCCAGGTATCAACCTGGGAAGGAGGGTCTTTTTCACCTAATAAAAGAAAGCTGAAGACAAATGCCCAGGAGTATCCATGTATTTTGAGTGGGTTTTTTTCCCTTTTTAGAAATATAGTGTCTTGCCTTTTAAACCTCATTCCATTACTTCATTACTGATGCTGAGTTTATGATCCTGGTTGGCTGCCCATAGCAACAGAGCAGCAGCGCAGCGCACATTCTCAGATGCAACAATCATCTCACTGTAAGGGGGAAATTAGGAGCTAATGGGAGTGGAAGGAAGGTCCGAAGCCCACCCTAAGTGCACACTGAGGCATCAGATGAGCTACTTTTGCTCTCAAAAGACTGAGGAACTTGTTGTTGGAGTTTCTCTACATAACCACACTGGCCTGCCTGGTAGCTGCCATCATCTTTGCCCATGCTCCCCAGCCCAGAAGATGGCAGGAGATTTCTGGTTGGTATCTAAGTAAACCCTCATGTGCTTCAAAGTTTTATCTCCTTTCCAACCTCTACCTGCCACAACTCCATGACTGCCACACCCTTGCCCTGATTATTATTTATTATTTAATTTTTGAGACGGAAGTCTTGCTATGTTGTCCAGGCTGGTCTTGAACTCCTGAGCCCAAGCAATCCTGGAGCTTAACCTACCCCTTTATTTTGAAGCACATATCACCATCATATGATTTCATCTATAAACATTTCAGTATAAATTTCTAAAGATGGAGACTAAATATGACTTTTGTACTGCATTTTTAAAGTTAATTACTTAATATTATTAAATACCAAGTGTAGATGTTCCTGTTTTATGTAAGATTTTTGCTTTTTTTCCCCCCAAAGTCTATTTGAACTAGGATCCAAAGTTTCACATTTATAACTGATAGATCATTTGTCTTTTTTCAATCCACAAATTCTCCTGACTTTTCTCTATTTCTTTAAATATTTTTTGGAGGACAAAGGTTGGTTTTTGTCTGTCTGTTGTCATGTAGTATTTCCCAGACATTACTGATAAGCCAGACACTACTGATTAGCTGGGGTGTCACTTTACATATTCTTTTGCCCCCATGTGTTTGCTATTAACTGATTGTTACCAAGAGAGGCTTGATTCAGTTCAGATTCAATTATTTTGGCAAAAATAGTTCACAGGAGGTTTGTTCCTTCTCAGAAGGCACAAAATACTGTATCTAGATTTCTCTCTTGTGACTCAATCAACTATTGATTATCATTACTTAGATCCATTAAATCATTAATTAGGTGTTGCAAAAATACTACCTAACCCTATAGTACTTAATCATTCCTTGATTTATAAATAGGATTATTTCTACAAAGAGAAACTTTCCCTCATCAATTAACTGTCTACCTAGGGTACAGTTGATAGAGGAAAATGACAAATGCTTGATTTGTCAATTTGTTCCTTTATTTAACAGCTCTCCAAAAAATGTGTTTCCTAGGATATTTCAAAACTGACCAGTGAGGCTTTTGTTTATTTAGCTGTTTGGGGGGGGGGGGTTGTTTTGTTTTGGTTTTGGTACCGGGGATTAAACTCGGGTCCTTATGCTTGCCAGATAAGCGGTGGAACCACTGAGCTAAATACCCAGCCCCAAGCTGTTTGTTTTTTAAGTATCATTATTAGCTCATGGACATGTCTTTCCAGTTCACTGTAGTCATTGTTCTTGCCTACGCTCAAATTGTTTTCTGGTATTTTTAAAGTTGGTTCTGTTCCAGAAATCCCGGAAAGAAAAACATGGAGACACAGAATTCGGGTAAAATAATAAAATTTCTACTTCCTGCAAGCAGATGGGACCACTAGTAACCGGTCTGGTTAATATCCCTGTGCCCCTTTGTTCAGCATTTCCCTTTTTATACCCTTTTTAGCCATTATCTCATCCCTAGTGGTCTTTGATGTGTAAATACAATTCCAGTTCCTATTTACAAGGCACAGACACAAGATAGGCGCATATACATTGTAAATTCACCCAGCCATTGCAACTTTGTTAGGTTAATGAAGTTACTGGTTAAAGGGTCAGATTACTGTCACCTTAACCAACGAGTTACAGGAAAAGCAAATCTTAAAGGAACATATTACTTATTTTGTTTCTACAACTACCTTAATAGTCAATCTACTAAGTTATTTAAAACTTTTCCCTGTCAGTTCCTGAGTCCTTTAGCGTAATCCTGGTTGTCTTTGATACTTTCTGTGGAGTTTTTGTTTTTTTGTTTGATTGGTTGGGGCTTTTTGCTTTTGTGTTTGTTTTGCAGTTCCTGGGGATTGAACCCAGGGGCATTCAACCACTGAACTACATTCCTTTTTTTTCTAAAGTGATCAGATGTACTGGGTTCATCTTGCACATTTCCTACCTAGACCTAGATTTAACCATATCTTCAGAGGCCCTGTTTCCTTTTAGTGGGAGCTGGTACTATATTTAGAGAACATAATTGAAACACTTATACTAAGTAGTTGTGCTTTGAGGCCTTTTCCAAATAGAGCTAGAGTTCAAGCTGATACTTCCAATTCAAATTCAGGACAACATTGATTAATACTAATTAACCTCATCAATTTTACATCTATATCTCTATTCTGCCAGGTTGGAAACCCAAGTTCTCAACTGTACCAATATAATTAATGATGTACACTATCAAGCAATAGTTTCTTAAAGTCTCAGAACAATAGTAGCACCACCAACATTTTTTCAAGGTGGTTA
Organism: Heterocephalus glaber; assembly: GCF_053883595.1. Lineage (NCBI taxonomy): Eukaryota > Metazoa > Chordata > Mammalia > Rodentia > Bathyergidae > Heterocephalus > Heterocephalus glaber. The sequence continues at coordinate 158,160 of NW_028258146.1, read as the reverse complement.
AAATTTTTTAAAAATTATTTATGTCCTTAGCATATACCCTTCTAGTGATGTCCAGACAAATTAATATGTTTCAAAGTTCTTTGGAATAATCCCTTTCTGGATGGTATACACCAACTCAATACACAATGTGGTAGACTATGGCCTCCAAAGATATTCAAGTTCTAATTCCTGGAACTTGTGGATGTTATTTTATGTGGCAAAATGGATTTGGGAGGGCATGAATAATTTGGGGTTTGAGATGGGGAGATTGTCCCAGATTATGTTGGGGGGCACTAAATAAATTCACAAATGCCTTAAAAGGGAGAGAAAGGAAATTAACAGAAGAGAACATATATGACCACTGGGGCCAAGGTTGAAGTGATACAGTTACAAACCAGGGAATGCCAGCCACCAGAAACTGGAAGAGGCAAGGAACAGGTTTTACTCTGGAGTCAGTAGTGGGAACCATGGCCTGACAACTGAGGCCATGACCCACTGAAAGTGATTTTTTACTTCTGGCCCGCAGAACTGTGAGGGAATAAATTCCTAAATAAGTTCCATCAAATTTGTGACTTGTTTTATAATAGCCATGAATACATACAAGTTCGTTTCATTTTAATTTCAAATTTGAAGGATTATTTTTCTTTATTTTTGTTTCATAATTAGGTGACATTTTTATGCTATCAAAATAAAATCTATAAAATGCATTCGCAGAAATCCAACTTCTGACAAGAGGAGGCTTCCAGGCCTCCGTACCACCCCACCAGCACACAGGAGGTGAGCCACACAGGCGCCAGCACCACCACCACCAACAACAACAACAACCTGGTTGAAATGAGAAGACACATAAACAAGTCTCTAAATCAGACTTCCAGATCACCTACAGCAACCCCAAAGGGAAATGAGATGAAACAATCTGATACTCAACAACCTGGACTCCCTGAACCGGCAACAAAAGAGGATCTGGAAAAAATGAAATCAGAAATAATTTCTCACATAAGAGCAGAGATTGTGCCCATAGTACAAGACATGATTAATAAATCTAGAGAAGCACTCAGGAACACGATGGAATCCCAACATAGGAAACAAATGGAATCCATAAAACAAATGCAAACAGATTTCCAGGAGATTAAAAACTCCATTGAAAGTCTACACAGCAGAATGAGCCAATGTGAGGACAGGATTTCAGATATAGAAGATAAGATTGCAATTAGTGAACAAGAAAAGAAAAATTGCTTCAAAATTGTCAGGGACCATGAGAAGTCAATCCAGCAACTGCTAGATGATGCAAAGAAGAATAACATGAGACTGATTGGGGTCAATGAAGAAAGAGGAGAGAGTGCAGATGACATAAAAAAACTGTTCACAGAAGCAATGGCAGTAAACTTCCCAAGCAGGGAAAAAGAACTTGACATACAGATAAGTGAGGCATATAGGACTCCAAATAGCCTTGATCAAAAAAAATCTACTCATAGGCATATAATTGTTAAGATTCCAGAAACCCAACAGAAAACAAAGTTCTACACGGAGTGAGAGAAAAGAAACAAATTACAAGCAAAGGAAAGCCCATCAGAATCACCAGAGACTTCCCAACACAAACCCTCAAGGCAAGAAGATGTTGGAGTGATGTATTTCAAGCCCTGAAAGAAAACAGCCTCCAATGCAGACTGATGTACCCTACAAAATTATCTTTCAAAATTGATGGAAAAATTACTTTCATGACAAAGAGCACCTTAGGAACTTCATGAATGCCAAACCAGCACTCCAAAAAATTTTAGACAATATCCTAGGAAAAGACAATGAGGATCACAACCCCAGGAGGGCCAGCAGAATGAATCCGTCAGGTGTGACAAGAAATTAAACACAAAGGGGGAGAATCCAACAAACAGAAAAAGTCATAACAATGATAAGTCAATATGTATAAGTTATAATCATCAATGTTAACGGTCTCAATTCACCAATCAAAAGAAATAGAAAGAATGGGTCAAGACGCAAGATCCAACAATATGTTGCATACAAGAAACACATTTCATTCAAAAAGAAACTCAGTCTGAAAGTTAAAGGGTGGAAAACAATTCTTCATGTGACAGGAACCAAAAAAAAAAGCAGGAGTACCTATCCTCTTTGCAGATCAAGTGGATTTCAAATGAAAATCTGACACACTCTGGTCCCAAGAATTTCAGATAAGGGATACTCAACTTGTATGCACAAATCTATTGTGAACATGTGTTTTCATTCCTCTCAAGTAAAAACTTAAGAACAGGACTGTTGGTTCTTAACAATAATACAAGAGGGCTGGGGATTTAGCTCAGTGGTTCTGCTGCCTGCCTCGCAAGCGCAAGGTCCCGAGTTCGATCCCCGGTACCAAAAAACAAAACAAAAACAGTAATACAAGAAATTTCTATATTGTTTTCCAAAATGGTTTTGTCATTTTACATTCACATTAGCAGTATTAGAAAGTTCTAACTGGTTCATACCTAAGCTGACATTTGTTCTTTTAAAACTTTTAACTTCATCTCCCTAATGAGTGTATAATTCAATCTTGTTATCGTACTGATCAGTATTTTTCTGATTCGAGTGTTGCACACCTTTCCTTGTGCTGTACTGGCTGGCTCTTTATCATCTTCTTGCGTCTACTTTTTAATTGGGTGGTCTATTAATGAGCTGTAAAGGTTCTTTATATATTCTGGTCATAGGTTATAGGCATTATAAATATGATCTGTTTAAGGACTACTTTTCATTTTCTTAACGATGTCATTTAAAGTTCTAAATTTTGATGGAATCTCATTTATCAATTTTTTTCTTTTATACATCATGTTTTTTATATCCTAGGAAATTCTTGCCTACTCTAAATTCATAAACATTTTCCCTTATAATTTCTTCTTAAAGTTTTATACTTTTAGGCTTTCATATTTAGGTTCATATATCCTTTCAAGTTATTTTTATGTATGGAAATAAAAGGTTGAGGTTAATTTTTTATATATGGATACCAGGTGTTCTAGTGCCATTTGTTGAAAACACTATCTTTTCCTCTGCTCTTGAAGAGAGTTTATGTTCTGTAAAATGTTAATGTTAAATAATCTTTCAAAACTCAGTGGACCATATATGTGGTTCTATTTCTAGGTTCTCTGTTTTATTCCAGTGATCTATATGTCTTTCCTTACACCAACACTGCCTTGATTACTGTAGCTTTAGAGGAAGCCTTAAAATTAGGTACTAAATGTCTTCCAACACTGTTTTTTTGTTTTCTTTTTCCTTTTCTAGGTCCTTTGTACTCCTACATAACTTTAAAATTTCAATATCCTGGACAGGGGATTTACCTCAGTAGTTCTGCCGCCTGCCTCGCAAGCACAAGGACCCGAGTTTGATCCCCGGTACAAAAAAAAAAAAATTTTCAATATCCAATTCTTCATTTATAGCAAGTATACATAGACCTGAATTTTTATATATTCCTTGTGTTTTCTAATTCAAATACAAGTTCTAGGGGCTCCTAGAGATTTCTTAGTATTTTCTCTGTAGATGATCATTTCATCTACATATAAAGATTTTGCTTCTACCTTGCCAACCCTATGCTATTTGTTTATTTTTATTGCCAGACTATTTTGGTTTGGGCCTATATTTCAAAGTTTAATGAACAGATGAAGAGTAAGCATATCTGCCCTTGTTCCCCACTTTAGGGAGAAAGCATTGTATCTTCTCCATTCATATAAGGCATTTTTGCTGGAAGTATGGAGTACATGTCTTTGATCTGTTGAGAAGGTTCTGTTCTACTTCTAGTCTCCTGAAAGCTTTTACCATGAACAGCTGTAGAATTTAGTCCAATACTTTTTCTCCAAATACTGACAGGATCATATGGCTCTTTCCTTTCCTCTGTTAAAATGATGACTTTTGGGGGTGGTTCTTCCAATGCTGAACTAACACTGCCATCCCTGTAAGAAAACCACTTTCTAAAAAAAAGAAAAAGAAAAAACCACTTTCTGCATACTGCCATATCTGACTTCTAATAGTTTGTTTTGTTAAACAAATTTCTATCTATGTTCATACTTTTTCTTCTATTATCTTTATCCAGTTTTAGGATTAGCACAATGTTGATTTCCTAAAATGAGGGGGAAAGTATTCCTTTTTTTTCTGCTTTAAATGTTTGATATAATTTATCAGTTAAAATATATACAAGCCTATTGTTGTCATATAGGTAGGTTTTCAAGCTAGGAATATACTTTCTTTAATAGGTGCTATTCAAATTTTATATTTCCTCCAGAGTTAGTTTCATTAATTTGTCTTCCAAAGTACTTCTTAGAAGTTGTCAAATTTATTTCAAAACAGATTTTTGTAATATGCTTGCTAATCCCTTTAAATTCTGTAAAATCTGTGGTAATGTCTCCTAGATCTTGATATCGTAATTTTAAAAATGTATAATTGATATTGTGTAATAGGAAGAAAAGGTCTGAAGGAGCAGGGGAAGTGGGAGGGGTAGGGGAAAGGAAAGAAGGGAAAAGAAAAAATATGAGAAAAGGAAAAAAATGGAAACAAAATCTTTGCAAATAGGGAAGGGTGGAGGGGGTGAAGGGAGAGCAGGGGAAGAGGAAAAAAATAAGAACCAAGATACATCATGTAAAGGTACAAGATCCCAATGATGAATGCAACTGTATTTTATACCTAAAATGTACCAATAAACTTAATGGGAAAAAAGAAATCCAACTTCTACTTCTACATCCTATACCCAATTCCTTCCTATATTATTTATCTATTTTTCAGTTTTGTAGTTTATTACCCCATTTTCTAAACAAAAAAATAAACATATATTCACATCCTCTCTGCTCTTTCTTAAAGTGTAGCGTATCTCTCTACCTTGGTTTTGTCACATCAAAATGTATCCTAAAGATCACAGAAACGTGTCTCATTCCTTTTTTTTTTTTTTTTTTTTGGTACCAGGGATCAAACTCAGGACTTTGTGCTTGCGAGGAAGGTGGTGGCACCACTGAGCTAAATCTCTGGCCCAGTTAATCTTTTAATTATAGATATTTGCAGGGTTTCTAAAAGGAAGCAAGAAAGGAGAAAAAAAAGAAAGATTAGATGGCATAAGCAGAAAACAAATAGCAAGAAGGTAGATTTAAATCTGAAGAAATTTATAACTAGCTACAAATAAAATAATCTTCAAATTAAAATCAAAGACTATCAGACTATTTTTACAAGAGATACACTTTATTTCTTAATTCTTGGTGGGGGGGAGGGGGGGTGCTGGGATCGAAGTCAGGACCTTGCACTTGCCAGGCAAGCACGGCGCCATTGAACTACATCTCCACCTCTATTCATTTTTATATTTAAGTGAACACTTACAGTGTGACAGTTCAATAATATACAGTAAGTAATGATCTGATCTGGGTAATTTGCCAACTCAAACATATGATTTCTTTGTATTGGGAACATTCAAAATCTTCTTTACTGGCCATTTCAAAATGTTCAATTAATTGTTATGAACAATAGTTATCCTTCTGTGGTATAAAACATCAGAAGTAATTCTTCCTCTCCACCATCACCCCTGTACTCATCGTCCATCCTCTCTCCATCATTTCCTACCCCACCTCCTTCCAAGGCTCTGGTAATTAATATTCTCTCTGCTTCTTTAGGATCAACTTTTTAGCTTTCATGTATAAGTGACGGCACATGGTACAGTATTTGTCTTTCTGTACCTGACTTATTTTGCTTAACATAATGTCCTCCAGTTCCATCCGTATTAATCCAACAGAGATTTTCATTTTTCATGGCTGAACAATATTTATTATGTATATGTACCCATTTTCATTAAACATTCCTTCTTCTGTGAACACCTAGGTTGGCTCCCTATCTTTGCTATTATGAACAGTGTTTCAAGAAACATGAGAGCAGAAAAAGGATGGACTTTACATAGAAGGGCACAAACAAATAGAAAGTAAAAGTATGGAAGTTAATGCAAGCACTAATCAAGGAAAGTTGATGTCAGTACATTAATATCACACAAAAGAGATTTTATGGCAGGAAGCATTACTAGAAAGGAAGAGTAATATTTTATAATGATATAAAGGTTTGTCCACCAGAAATATATAGCAATTCTAAATTTGAAATCCACCCAGTAACATAATCTCAAAATATATAAAGCAAAAACTGTCAGGATTGAAAAGAGAAGTCAGTAAGTCCTCAATCATAATATGATAATTTAGCATAACTCCCTCAGTAAACGGTGAAATATGCAGGTGAAAATATAGATGACTTTTTTAAAAAATGAAATTTTACAATTGCAATTTCATTGTAATTTGGGAACACACAGTCTCACACAACTGATAATGACTGAGGCAGCAAGAACTTTTTATGTCAATGAATTTGAAAAGGAAACGAGGGAAGTGATGTATGCTTCTTTGTTTAATTTTATTAGTACATGTTTGTAGTACGTGAAGTTTACATTCATCTTAGGAGTAGGTATAGATGGATAATACATCTTAATTCTTTTTTATTCCCCCTCCCCTTCCCTTCCATCTTCTTACCTCCATCTCTACATTCCCTTTTCCGCATCTTCATTATTATTATTTTTAGTTCATGTTTATGACATATAATGTTTACATTCATTGTGAGTGTTTGTTACATGTATGTGACACATTCTAAATCTTTTTACTTAGCCTTCCTCTCCCCTCCTCCCCTTGCCCTCGATCTCTTGGACCTCTTCCTGTTTGCAAAAGATATATCACCTTGTTTCCTTATTATATCAGTCCTTTCTTTTGTTCTTTATTTACACTTTGCCTTACTCAAATGACAGGTACCATATGGTATTTAAGCTTACGTATCTGATTTATTTCACTTTATATTTTCCAGGAGTATCCATTTTCCTACAAATGTCTCAAATTTATCCTTCTTTATAGTTGAGTAGTATTCTATTATTATAGATACCACATTTCTATCCATTCATCATTGATGGACATACAGGCTGCTTCCAGGATTTCGCTATTGTAATTATGCAGCTATAAACATTGGCATGCATATATTGCTGTAACATCATGTCTTTAGCTCTTTTAGGGAGATATCTAGAGGGGGAATAGCTGGCTCAATGGAATTTCTAATTTTAGTTCTTTGAGAAATCTCCATACTGATTTCCATAATGGTTGTACTAGTTTACATTCCCATCAGCATTTTAGAAGAGTTCCTTTTTCACCATGCCACATCATAATTTGTTATTATTTGCCATTCTTTCTAGTGTAAGATGAAATCTTAGTGTTCTTTTAGTTCATGAATGCTTCTTTAAAAGATATACTAGAGTCACCTATATGACTATGGCATTATAAACATGGGTGTGTCCCACTCCCCACCCCCAAAATACTGATAGGCCTGCTTGGTAAGAATCTTTATCATAGTGAGCCACTGTTCATGTTCTGTGCACCAAGTATGTTAGGTAGCAATTTGAGGTAAAAATCAATGATCTGAACAATATGCTTACATCTCCAGAAGACATGTATACTGGCATCATCTCAGAATTCTAAAATATCATTTAGTTCCTCAGTTTGAAAAAGAATATGTTAAGTCCATATAATGCTGCTTTGTTTACAGTTTTGAACATTTCCTTGGAGTGAATGACTGGTATTAAGAGGATTTTATCCTTGTCTGTCTACTGTAACTTGATAATCAACTTTTATGTTATATGCTATATCCAAGTCTCAGGTTGTGTCAATGTTAGAAAGAAAGCTATTACATATCAATCATAGTTTATTATATACATTATATGGTACAAAGTCAAATAAGTACAAATAAGTATTGATAATAATATTAAAACATTTCAAGTTAGCAAAATTATAAATCATTTCTAGTTCCAAGAGGAGAAATAATTAAAAGTGTTAAACCATACTAACAATTAAGTGCCTGCCATATACCAGCACTATTCTGAATACTTTATGTTCATTTAGTTGTCACAATGGCTCTGTGAGATAAGAATCATTATACAAGTAGGGCTGGGGATTTAGCTCAGTGGTTCTGGCACCTGCCTTGCAAGTGCAAGGTCCCAAGTTCAATAATCCCCGGTACCAAAAAAAAAAAAAAAAGAATCATTATACAAGTGTTGCCCAAAGTACTGCTAAAAAGTGGCAAAGATGGGCCCAGGGATTTAGCTCAGTGGTTCTGTCGCCTGCCTCACAAGCACAAGGACCCAAGTTTGATCCCCGGAACCAAAAAAAAAAAAAAAGTGGCAAAGACAAGAGTTGACTTACATAGGTTTGATTCTAGGTTCTGGCTTCTGAACCTATCTATATTGTGTTGCAAATAGACATGATTTTCCATTCAAATTTTATTTTGTACCTCATTCACATGAATAAAAGGATGCAATGTGGAAACTAAAGTTAATACATGAGCATCTCAATATGGAATTTTGCATGTTTTTGTTGCCTTTATATTTGCTGATAACTTTTATCAGGAAGGGAAGTAGGGGCAGTGATGACTGCTATATTTTAAGTGTCCACTTAAAATTAACCCTTTATAACCCTAAGAAGTGACAATATACATATGATTGTATTACACCAACAACTGCATAAGTTGCTTTCATTTAAAACCCTTTGAACTGTTTGAGTTTTTCCTTCCATGGAAATGAATTTATTTTATAAAAACAAAAAGGTCTGGGTCAGGCATTTAGCTCAGTGGCACCACACCTGCCTCAAAAGCGCAAGGTCCTGAGTTCGATCCCTGATACCAAAAAAAACACACAAAAAGCTGTGAGCAAATGTATGTAAATTTCCTACCATAATCTCCTTCTATCCACAGAGGATATATTTCAAGATGCCCACTAGATGCCTGAAAACACAGGAGTAGTACTAAACCCTACATATACTCTACTTTTTCCTATATATACATGCTTATGATAAAGTTTCATTCATAAGGCACAAAGAGAGATTAACAACAACTAGTAATAAAGTAGAAGAATTATCACAATATGATATAATAAAAATGATGTTAATTTTCTCTTTTGCTCTCTCTCTCCCTTTTTCTTCCCTCTCTCAAATATCTTATTGTACTTTCCCCTTTTCACTTAAAGGAAGCACTTTGAAACTTCTCTTTTTGTTGTTGTTGTTAAATTCTTTTATTGGTACATTTTAGGTATACACCACAATTACATTTCTCATTGGGAATTATACCTTTACATAATGCATCTTGGTTCTTATTTTTTCCCCATTCCTAGCCCTTCCATCACCCCCTCCACCTTTCCTTATTTACAAAGACTTTACTTCCATTTTTTCCATTTCTCATTATTTTTCCTTTCCCTTCTTTCCTTTCCCCTGCCCCTCCCACTACCCCTACCCCTTTGGACCTTTTCTTCCTATTTCCCATTATCAATTATTCATTCTAATCATTGGTACATTTTAGGTATACAATATAATGACATTCATCATTGGAAATTTGCACCTTTACATAGTCTCTCTTGGTTCTTATTTTTCACCCTTGCCCAGCCCTCCCGTCAACCCCTCCATTCCTCCCTATTTACAAAGATTTTGTTTCTACTTTTCCATTTTCTCATATTAATCCCATTCCCTTCTATCCTTTCCCCTAGCCCTCCCACTTCCTTCCCCTTTGCCCCTTTTCTTCCTATTTCACATTACCTATTATACATTTCATCCTTATCTACACTTTCAGTTTCTCACATCAGAGAAACTATTCGATATTTATACATGTGTGTCCTATTTATTTCACTTAAGAGTATCGCCTCAATGTGCATCCACTTAGCTATAAATGTCTCTAATTTCTCATTTTTGATGGCTGAGTAGTACTCCATTTTATTTTAAAAACCACATTTTCTTTATCCAGTCTCCAGTTGATGGGCATTTGGGCTGTTTCCAAGTTTAAGCTATCACAAACTGTGCTGCTATGAACATGGGCACACATATATCACTGTGGTATGAGTCTTTTAATTCTTTGGGGAAGATCCCCAGCAGTGGAATAGCGGGGTCAAATGGGACTTCCAGTCCTAGTTCTTTGAGGTATCTCCATACTGATTTCCACAGTGGTTGCACCAGTCTACACTCCCACCAGCAATGGAGCAGGGTTCCTCTTTCCCCACAGCCCCGCCAGCATTTCTTATTGGTTGATTTCATGATAGCAGCCATTCTTTCTGGAGCAAGGTGGAATCTCAGTGTTGTTTTCATTTGCATCTCTCGAATGACCAGTGATATTGAACATTTTTTCATGTATTTATTTGCTATTTCTACTTCTTTGTCTGAGAAATGTCTGTTCATTTCAGATGCCCGTTTTTGAATTGGGTCTTTAAATTTGGGAGGTCTGATCTTTTTAAGTTCTTTATAGATTCCAGATAGTAGACCTTTGTCTGAGGAAAAGCAGGTGAAGATTTTTTTTCCCACATTGTGGGTTCTCTTCACACAGCTGGTGGTTTCTCTTGCTGTGCAGAAGCTTTTTTGATAAGAAGAGATCCCACTTGTTGATTGTTTGTGCTAGTTCATGGGCAACTGAGGTTTTGTTCATAAAATCTTTTCCTAACCTCTGTTCCAACTGGTTCAGTGGGTTTTTTGGGTTTTGTTTTTTTTTTTGAGACAGGGTCTCACTATGCAGTTCAGGCTGCCCTTAAACTTACTGTGGAGCCCAGGCTGACCTCAAACTCACAGCAATCCTCCCACCTTAGCCTCCCAAGTGCTGGGATTACAGGCATGCACCACGCCCAGTTTACAACTCCTCTTTGCCATATCTAAATTGTCAGTGTCTCTACTTCTGGGCTGTGGGGCCATTATTAAGTAAAATAAGAGTTACAACCACTGAAAAATCATGACAGTGGATCTGATAGCCAAGGTGGCAGGTAGCATATGCAATGTGGATACCCTAGACAAAAGGATGATTCATGTCCTAAGCAGGACACAACAAGACAGTGCAAGATTTCATCACACTACTCAGTTTACAATTTAAAATATGAATGTTTTGTTTCTAGAACTTTCCATTTAAATGACCTTAAGTAATTGAAACCATGGAAAATGAAACTTCTGGTAAGAGGAATATTGTATTATTGAAAGTATAGTTATTAACTTTTCACTCTCCTTTTGGTAAAGCAAGGAGTTCAGTTTTCACCCAGCCTCACAACCTCTTGCTACCATTCAGCTATCTACTCTTCACTATTCAGTAAAAAACATCTCCCTCAGGAAATAATAGAGGAGGCAGATAGGACCAAAATGAGTATATGCATTAGAACTCTCTCAAAAATGTAAAACTAAGAGGAGAGCAGAGCAAAGAGTGCTGGGGTGGGGGGTGAAAATGATCAAGGTGTGTTATGTGCATTATAACTCTGCCAAAATGAACCCCATTAATCTGTATAACCAATATGCATTAATAAAAAATGTGAAACAAAAAAAAGTTTAAAAAAATCCAAGTCTCCCTCAGATTGCAAATTCAAGGCCAGTCTGTGCAATGTAGCAAGACCTTATATCAAAATAAAAAATACAAAGGACTGAGGATATAGCTCAGTAGTAGAGCATTCCTGGGTTCAGTACCCAGTAACACCAAAAAAATTTTTTCCTCAATCTGAGGGAGAAAACCTAAGCTTGTCTTCATCATCTTGTAAAGCTGTATTCATTTTTCCATTTTTTTAAGTTACATATCTCAAGTCTACAGAAAAGTAAAGTGAAGAGCATGACAAACATCAATGTACTCACCATTTTTTCTTGTCCATTCTTCATCCTGCCCAATTTGCTTCATATGCTGGTGTAAAAAAAAAAAAAATCACTAGAAGTAGATTCCCTTTTCCCACTGATTTTCATCTGGTAGCATTTTTACTCTTCTTGATGCTTTTGTGCACCAGCAAAGCCCAAGACAGAGAAGACAAAGGCCACAGGATTGTTGTGATCTTGAAGATGACTGCCCTCTTTTCCCTGTGAAGAATGCATCCCTTTGAACCAAGAACAGAGAGATCAGAAAGAGTTTTCCCTTTAATGATAGTAACAAACTTCTAAGCAATATGCTGGCTATGAGCAAATCTAAGGGGTGGTCCAAGGCCTTGGGCCACTACTATTTCTCACTCACTTAAGAGTTCCAAAAATCATCCAGAACCAATCAGCTAGAACCAACTACCTTTTGGGAGACACAGGAAACATCTTATGTCAAAGAAGAGTCAGAAGAGCCCGGCATAGTGGTGCATGTCTGTAGTCCCAGTACTCAGGAGACTGAGGCAGGAGGATCACTAGGAGTTCAAGGCCAGCCTGAACTACATAGCAAGACCCTGTCTCAAAAAAAAGAACAACAAAAAATTAGAAGAGAAATAAGCACTCATTCTTTAATGATGGTTTTTAAAAGTTCCCAGCTGGGTGTGGTAGTGCACACCTGTAATCCCAGAACTTGGGAAATTAAGGCAGAAGGATGGCTACAAGTTTGAGGCCAGCCTTGGCTACAAATGAGTTCATACTATGCAGTCCCAACCTAAACTGCATAGCAAGACCCTGTCTCAAAAAAAAAATTCCCAAGCAATATTCATTTGATAATAAGATTGAAGAAGTCAGGTGGCCAAAGGTGCTATGCTAGTCAACCTTTTGTTACCATAATGAAATACCTGAGACAAGCCACTTCATAAAAAGAAGAGGTTTGTCTGGCTCACAGTTTTGGAGGTTCAAGGGCTTGGCATCTGCACAGGCTCAGTTGTGATCAGGATCCCATGATGGATGGCAGATGTTGGATGGCAATGGTGAAAGGACCTGTTGTTAGGGCAAATGGTCACATCTGAAGCTGGGGGGGAAAAGAGCATGGGAGGGGCTGGGTTTGCTCCTTTTATAGGAACTTTCTCAAGAACTCGGGGTTCCATAAGAACTGCCTTCTGAGAGAACATCCCCCACAGACCTCCCAAGAGGCCCTCCCTTCCAATAGTTCCACCACCTCTCAGTAGTGCCACCCTGTGGGCCAAGACTTCAATCACAATGGTCCCTTAGGAAACACCCAAACCATATCAAGCACCTTTCTCCGTGTTGCATCTCATGAGGATAAATTGTATTTATCCAGAATCGTAAACTTATATAAATAAAAAATTAGAGATATAAGTTGAGAAGGAGAAACAAAATCACTTTATTGGAAAGAAGAAAGAAATAAGGAGATAAATAGCGACCTTGTTAGAGTAAAGTAGGGAGCCTCAAGCCGGTCCTCAAAGGTCTTTGTTCTTACCCCCTTTTATTATATGGCAAACAAAAAGACTCTCCCACCTGAAATTTGTTACAACTTGCTTGGCTATTTCAGACTTTGAGACCTCTGATTTGGCCACTGACCATCTCCATTGTTTACCTGCAAACTCTTGGGTAAGCTCATTTAGCCCTTCCTTGTCCTACCAAGATGCCATCTCTAAAATTTATGATTAGCCTTACATACAAGGCCAAGTTAGCAACTAATAAAGGGATACGCATACATTTTAGTGTGGTAACATGGAGAGAGAATATATTTTTATATATGTATGTAATGTATATATTATGTATGTGTGCATGTGCAGCTGTGAGTATATATTTTATATACCAAGTGAGTTTTCAATAACATACCCCTCCCCACTTTCTCAATTTTGTCATTTTCTTTTTGTACCAGGGATCAAACTCAAACTCAGGACCTTGCGCTTGCAAGGCAGGCACCAGAACCACTGAGCTAAATCCCCGACCCAAATTTTAAGTCCTTTCAGAATTTTTTTTTTTTTTTTTTTTTTTTTTTTTGTGCTTGTGTAGCAGGCAGAGAAACCACTGAGCTAAATCCCCAGTCTCGCTTTTGTATTTAACTGGAGGTGGAGAGGAGCAAATGGGGCCATGGGGCCCTGGCGCCCTGGGGCCAGGCTGCTTATCAGTTCTCCCTGCTTCAGTTAATTGCTCTCTCTAGCAAGGTTTTAACTCTTTCTAGGCAGGATGTGCCAGACACTTCATTAAGGCCCTTACCTTTCCCCGCCTGTCCCCCAACTTTCCCTACATCTGGAATGTGGCCAGGATGATCACAGGTCCCTCTTGTTATTCTTAGCCACCATAGCATTGCCAGCATCCAGCTACTGTGCTACTGACACACTTTTAGCAAAGGTAGGGCTGATTTGCAAGTAGTGGTTTCTACAGATTTCAGTCCAACATGCCAGCCATCCTTACTTTAAAAATGCAAGAAAAAAAACTTCCACTTATGCTTCCTCACATGAGTAGAAACATTCTATCCATATGACAAGCCTGATCCTTCATCTACCTGAAGCCAGACTCAGGGATGTCCCTACAGGGACAGTAGCTGTCAGCCTCTGCTTACTTAGAAAGGGCTCATCATTCTGGAATTCAATTCTGTGGATTTCTCTGCAACCATATCTCACCTGAATGTGTTTTATTTGTTTTGTTTTGTTTTTTGAGTTTGTTTGTTGGGGGGTTTTTTTGGCACCAGGGTTCGAACTCAGGACCTTGCACTTGCAAGGCAGGTGCCAGAACAACTGAGCTAAATCCCTGGCCCCAGTATTTTAAAATGTCATTTTTCCAGTTTATTGCACTTTTCTACTTGCTCCAATGGAAACAATGGTTGGTTGCAACCTTGACATTCTAACTAGAACCCTTACCAGCTATTATTATTTGAAAATATAAATCTTAGAAAGCCAAGTCTGAGAGTGGAAAGGGATGATGTTTGGAGGAGTAATGGGAGCATTCCCAGACAAGGTGTTTTGAGTCATTTAATAATGAATTTGAGGGCCGGGGATTTAGTTCAGTGGTTCCAGCGCCTGCTTTGCAAGCGCAAGGTCCTGAGTTCAATCCCTGTATCAAAAAAAATGAATTTGAATTTGAATCACTGAGAGAAGACATCAAAGATAAGGTTACATCTGCCTAGGCTGACCTAACAGGGTGGCCAGTTATTGCCTGGGGGATGGTGGAAAGTGATGAATCTGGTCAGGTATCAAGAATGATACTGGGCCGGGGATTTAGCTCAGTGGTTCTGGCACCTGCCTTGCAAGCGCAAGATCTGGAGTTCGATCCCCAGTACCAAAAGAAAAAAAAAAAAGATACAACATCAAGAGGATCTTGCTAAACAGCACATTAACAAAACAATTTTACAAGAAAGTACACAGATGAGCCTAGAAGTTTTCAGGAGTCTGACTAAAGTTTGGCCCTATTATAATTTTTTTTTTTGTACCAGGGATCCAACTCGGGTCCTTGCACTTGCGCAGCAGGCAGCGAAACCACTGAGCTAAATCCCCAGCCCCAAATTATAAATTTTTAACACTAATTGCTTTATTCCACCAAAGAGCTCTCCTCTAATCACCACTGACTTCACACGTGAATCCGTTGCATGTTAAGGTCTCTGTCTCCTCGCCTCTTGTTTGAATGTAGTGTGGCCTGTAGTGTGGACTTCTCTTTTGACATCCTGCTTCCAGTCACTTTGGAGACTCTACCCAGGTCTGGTCCTCATCTTCCTTATCATGTCTGCACATGTGTTCTTCCCCATCCCCTTTCTCAGAAGGCCTCCTGAGAATTTTCTTGTCCACCCTCAGCTCTTTTCCATCTTCAGTCCTTTCCTTCCAGAGCATAGCATTTATGGCCACTTCAGTTCTCAATTCTCGGCTGACAACTCCCAGTTTTGGGTTCTAAGATCTGTGGCCTCTTCCAAACTCTACTTTTCTCTTTCTCACCTGCCTATGGGATAATGATACTTGAATAATCAATCTATTGTAGAAAGAACTGATTCGCCATTAATATATTTCCTCCTCTTTCTCATTCCTTCTTCTCCAAATTTTTCTAAATGCAAAGAACTTCAATTTCCAGCAAGTAAATACTATTTTGAGAATAGACATATATCTAAACTCTTGTGGTTTTGATTTTGTTTTTGTTCTGTCACTGGTTGGTTTTCTGACTGTGGGCAAATTAATTCCCTTGGACTTAATTTCCTCATCCATTGAGAAAGGAGTAATAATTGTTGTCTGTAATGATTAATCTTGATTCTCAGCTTGATTGGCTTGAGAGATTCCTAGATTAGTAAAACTCATTTCTGGATGTATCTGGATGGATCGTGGGGCAAGACCTTGGATACTATACCTGGTCCCTGGACCCTTCCTCTCTGGGTTGTTCCCTGCTCTCTGGTGCTCGGATGCCATAAGTTGAGCCACTTTCTTCAGACATGCTCTCCCACCATGATATTTCTACCTTGGAGCCAACTAACCACAAACTGAATTCTCTGAAATGATGAGCCCAAATAAACCCTTTACTCCTTTAAATTATTTTGTTCCAGCAGTGGAAAACTGACTATCCTAGAACTATCATGAGCATTAAATGAAATAGAATGTGTAGAATACTAGTCTGGAATAGTATGGCAGATCCTCAAAAAATTAAAAATAGAATTACCATATGGTCCAGCAATTTAGATTCTGGGTATATTCCCAAAACAACTGAAACTAGTCAAATAGATATTAGCACACTCATTTCACAGAAACATTTACAATACCTCAAAAGAGGAAACAACACAAGGATCCATCAAAGGTTGAATAGGTAAACAAGATGTGTAGCATATACACAATGGAACATTATTCAACAGTATAAAGAAAGTGCATTCTGGGGCTTGGGATTTAGCTCAGTGGTTCTGGCACCTGCCTTGCAAGCACAAGAACCTGAGTTTGATCCCCAGTACTCCCAAAAAAGAAAGAAAGAAAGTGCATTCTGACACATACTCCAACTTGGATGAACCTTGATGACATTATGCTGATTGATATAAGCTAGCCACAAAAGGACAAATATTGTGCAATTCCATTCATACAAGATACATAGAGGAGTCAAATTCATAGAAACAGAAAGTAGAATGTTTGTTACAAGGAGCTGAAGAAAGAGGAATGCAGAATTGTGGTTTGATCAGTAGAGTATCAGTTCATGCTATATTTGGGATCTGAAGTGTCCCCCCAAGGGCTCATATGTTCAAGGCTTCATAGCTAACTTGTGGCACTATTGAGAGGTGGTGAAGTCTTTAAGAAGTGAAGCTCAGGGCTGGGGATTTAGCTCAGTGGCACCACGCCTGCCTCACAAGCTCAAGTTCCTGAGTTCGATCCCCAGTACAAAAAAAAAAAAGTGAAGCGAAGCTCAGTGGGAGGAATTTAGGTCACTGGAGGAGTGCCCTTGAAAGAGAAATTGGAACCACTGCCCCTTCCTTTTTCTCTTTATTTCTCAGCTGCCATGAGGTGACCAGATTTGCTTTACCACAACCACCCCACCATGATACCCTCAGCACAGAAACAAAACCAACAGAGCCAACCAACCATAGGCTGACACTTCTGAAACAATGAGCCAAAATAAATCTTTGCTCCTTATAAGTTTATTTCCTCTGGGGCTTTGTCACAACAATAGAAAGCTGACAAACTTAGAAAATATAAAAACATTCTGGAGGTGGATGATGGTGATAGTCGCACAACAGTGTGGGTGTGCTTAATAAATGTTAGTGGGATTGACTCTCACAACTCACAAATATTAGTTGCCTCTCTTTGCAGGTTTATGTGCCCCCACCCTCCTCAACTCAGGCATGCCCCTGTGATCTAGGAAGAAGCTGTAAAAGCCTGCAGGGCTCCCCTGCCCTTTTTTAGTTTCAGTACCAATAGAGCCTGCACAGGCCCCCATCTCTGGAATAGTACAGCAGTTCCTCAAAAAATTAAAATTAGAATTTCCATATGATCCAGGAATTCTACTTCTGGATATAAACCCAAAAGATGAGCCCAAGCTGACCTCACTGCTGAGATTTCCTAGTGTCCAGTTTTGAGAAGTACAGAATTCTTGACACAGCATAATTCTATGTAGTGCATAACTCTGCACTCAGTGAGACCAAAATCTAGTGTGGCTTCTGGCAGGATTCAGCCCTGACTTTAGGATGAACCAGCCCCCCATTAAAAAGTCTCCCTAGACTATGTAAAGGTGCAAATTTCCAATGATGAATGTCATTATATTGTATACCTAAAAATGTACCAATGATTAGAATGAATAATCGATAATGCAAAATAGGAAGAAAAGGTCCCAAGGGGTAGGGGTAGTGGGAGGGGCAGAGGAAAGGAAAGAAGGGAAAGGAAAAATAATGAGAAATGGAAAAAATGGAAATAAAGTCTTTGTAAATAGGGAAGGGTGGAGGGGGTGAAGGGAGGGCTAGGAATGGGGAAAAAATAAGAACTAAGATGCATTATGTAAAGGTACAATTCCCAATGAGAAATGTAATTATGTTGTATACTTACAACGTACCAATAAAAGAATTTAATAAAGTGCAAAAAAAAAAAGTCTCCCTAGCCAGGTATAGTAGTACACACCCATAATTGCAGCACTCTGGGAGACTTGCAAATTTGAGCCCACCCTAATAATTTAGTAACTTAGTAACCATCTTGAAGTAAAAATATTTTTAAGTGTTGGAGATAACCAGTACAAAGGCCCTGGGTTCAAGCCTCAATACCACGGGACCGGGGCGGGGTGGGGAGGGCAGAGACAGAGGAAGGAAAAGAGAGACAGGGTCTTCCTGATAAAGTTCTAGGCTTCCAGGAGGATGTACCATTTATTCCAGCCACAATCTAGTGAGAGGCAGATAGACCCCTGGACACCCACTACTCTAGCAACTGTACAGCAGTTGCTTTAGAAAGCTTGCATTTATAAAACCCTTTCTTTGCCCTCAAGACACAAAATTACCACCCAAAACTGTTTCCTGAAGACCAGAGAATCATCTCTTTACAGTCCAAGCTTATTCAGAGACAACTCTCCTCTCTCTTCCAGTCTCCACAGGAAGCTGAGGGTCTAAGTGTGGGCATCTTACTCCAAGCTGTACCACTCCCCTATCATAAAGACAGAAGTCTGTTTCTCCTGCAGATAAGCACCAGTCAACTAATCCCAGAGGCCAGGTCACAGGGATCAACCCTCTTACACCTTCAATGCCCTTCCTGTAGCACACCCTACCTTTAAATCATTTTCAACCTTTTGTTTCAGAGAGTTGAGCTCAGTTGCTGCTGGATTCTCGGCCTTAGTACAATAGCATTGTTGAATAAAACCTGTGCTTATCAGTTTGATGAGTGTCCAGTTTTGCAAACCCTGAACCTCTCCTGACTGATGGTTAGCTGTCCTTATTACTATACTATCATGATTAATTACCGTGGGAGCTGCTTTCTGAGGAAGCCTGAGCTCTTTTGCCTTCCCCCATTTCTTGCTACCGTGTCTCTATAATAGCCCTCTGATTGCTTCAATTCCAGGAATATAGTTCCCAATAAGTGGAACCAGTGGGGCAATTCAGTAACCATCCTTAGAATATCCACAGGTCTCACCATGACCTTTAGTGGTTTCATAGCTACACATTTCCCAAGCTAAGTAGAATCAGGAAAAAGTACATCTCCTGAGTGAATCTTTACAGCCTACCTCATCTGTGGTACATCACCATAAATGAGCAGAACTGATGATATTTCTGAGTACAATTATTTCTCCTTAGCTGAGGGTGATGAGTTCCAAGACCCCCAGTGGATGTTTGAAATGGAAGACAGTACCAAACCCTGTATGTATTGTTTTCATACATATATACCTATGACAAAGGTTAATTTATAAATCAGGCATAGTAAAAGATTAATAACATAACTATCAATAAAACAGAACAATTGTATCAATATACTGTAAAAAAAAATTGCCAACATCACTATTCTTGTCCCTTGGGGCTATTAAGTGAAATGTCATGACAGTCTGATAACTGAGCTACTAGTGTACACAGTATGGACAAGCAGGACAAAGGGACAAGACAGTTCATGTCCTGGGTAGGAGAAAGAAGGGTGTCATTGGGTTCCATCAAGATATTCAGAACCATCCATAGTTGATTTATTTCTGGAATTTTTCCTTTAATACTTTTGGACCACAGTTGAGCATAGATAAGGGGTGGGAGGGTATTGCTGTCTATGAGTTCTAAATTTTGACATTTCCAAAGTCCATCTTCAAATGGTATCTGGAGCTGATCACTTAAGAAAGTTGGTATCATTTTTTTCAAGTGCCAAGACTTCTACAGATTTCTATCCAACAACTGATTTGGCCATTTAGTGTGGTGCCCTGGGTGATGCCTTACCATGGAATAATGAAGGTGCATGTTATTCTCTCCTGTTTCATTCTCTCCCAGCTGCTTCATAATCCTCTTATCCATCCACTAGATGGCAGGACAGTGACATCTCCAAATCCTTAACCCTCCCTGAGCCTCATGTCCACATTTTCAGTGTGTATTCTAACCAAAACATTTGAACTGTAGTTTGGACTCCTGGAGAAAAGATAGACTCAGGTTCAGGCAGAGTGAGCCTTCTTCAAAGGGATCAACTTGTTTCTTGAGGTACAGTTAGGGCAGCACTGTGTGGTGACAAAAGAGTTAAAATTCTCAGCACCCAAACTTCCTTGATAGCACATTATGCCCAGCACCTATTGGACAATCAAGAAGCACTGCACTAATCAGGACTAAAAGCAGCACAAGATAAAAGTAAATACAAAAACCGTCCTCTTTTCCCTTGAAGTTAAAAGATAAGATACCTTTATCTAAATCTAAACAGCCTTTTTTTGAGGCCTAAGGGAGAGAGGCCTTGACAATTTGCAACTCTAATGTACCACTTTAGTTACAATACGGGTGCTCCTGAAAAAGTAACAAAGAGCAGCATGCTCTGGAAATGCATTCATCAACTCAGACCCTTTCCATGTCTTCATTCTTTTATGTAAACTCCAGTCTCTCACCCTGACTACACAATTCCTCTCTTGGAAACTCTCTGGCTGTCCTTCTTGACAATGCTCTCATTGATCTAAACTCTCCTCTTTCCTATATCCTTGTCTATTGGTAAATTCTTTTACTCCCTGCATCACCAACCCTCCATATGCTGTCTGGCACCACACATTGGTGTGGAGGGTGATGGGACAGAGTGGAGAGGGATATGGGGCAGGGAAAGGACTCATGCGGAGCAGGCTCCTGGGGCTGAATTTCCTGAGGTCTCCGAGGTCATCCTGGCAGAGAGGTGGTGACACCCCTCTATTCCCTCCCCCAGCACACCCCTCTCACTCTATCTCCTGAAGACAGTAGAGAGGCCCTGCCCCAGGCTGGGCCACTGGGGACATTAGTGGCCAGACACTGCAGAAAACAAGACCCTCTATGAGCCACAGGCCCAGAGACAAGGCCCTCTTCTGAGGTGGGGTGATTTATGCATCAGCCTAGTGAATTCTAACAATTCCACACTTCTTTATGACATAGGAGCTTTCAAAGCTCTTTGCCTTGCATTTGATCACTCAATCGTCAGCATGTGATGAGGCCAAGCACAATAAGCTGGGCATGCCAGAAGCTGCCTGCCCTGCCTTCATCTTCTAGAAGAATCTTCACCACATATGGGATGTGCGCTCCTCTGAGACCCAAGCACAGCACAGCCCCTCAGAAGTTTCAGCTCAGCCCTACAGGACCTCCCCTTGAAACTCCTCACCTCCAGCAACTTGAATTCTCCCTTATGTTCTCACAGCCCTAAAAGTGACAGCTTCTCCCTGTAGCTAATCTCTGGCTACTCACCTTCTGTGTAAAAACAATCCCTCACATTAAATATCCTCTGCTTAGAAAAAACATAAAACTTAAAGAAGCAGCTCCCCAGCTACTTGAAGCAGGGATGAGAACAAGTAGACCCAAGCTCTTACTCTCTGACTGGTCTCTTCCCAGCACCCTGGGCTTTAGAGGAGAGGCCTGTGTGATTTGTTTTGCCCCTCCCCCATTGCCTGTCTGGTGATGAGAGCCACTGTGAGCCCCAAAGTTATGAGCTAAGGCTAGAAATCAGATAGGCCTGTCTAACCCTATCACTTACCAGCCTTGTGACCTTGGGAACAGATTTAGCCTGTCTGGGCCTTGATGCTTCATCTGTGCAATGCAAACTCTGGTTGTACCTGTATTTCAAGTCTAGTTCAACTTTTATTGTTGTAAAGATAAAATGAAATCACATGTGTGAGGGCTTTCTATAATACATGATATATAGTACTTTGTAAGTGATGGAATCTAAAACCAGATAGAAATTTAATAGGTTAGCCACAAAAACAAACAACTTATTTTAAAGATTATCAAAGATTATCAAATGACTTGAATAAACCTTTGTCCAGAGAGGGTATACAAGTGGCAAATGAACGCATGAAAAGAAGTTCAGGGGTTGGCGTGGTGGTGCACACCTGTAATCCCATCTACTGGGGAGGCTGAGGCATGAGGATCACCAGTTTGAGGCCAGTTTGACAACTTAGCAAGACCTAGTCTCAAATTTTAAAACAAAAATTTTAAGAGCTGATGATGCAGCTCAGTGGTAGAGCACTTGCTTAGCATGTATAAACACCACCTAAAAAAAAAAGAAAAAAGCCTCACAATCATTAATCATAAGAGAAATGCAAACCAAAACCATGATGAGATATCACTTTATACTCATTAGAATGTCTACCATCAAAAGAAGGAAAATAACAAATATTTGCAAGGGTGTTGAAAAATCAAAATCCTTATGCATCATTGTGGGATTATAAGATTGTAAAATTGCAGAGCTACTATGGGAAACAGTACAGAATTCCTCAAAAAATTAAAAACAGATATGATCTAGCAAACTGAGTTCTGGGTATTTGTCCAAAAGAATTGAAATAGGATACAGAAAAGGTATTTGCAAGACCATGTTCATTGCAGTATTATTCACAATAGCCAAAAGGAGAATGCAACGCAAGTGTCCATTGGCAGATGAGTGCATGCATAAAAATGTAGTATATAGACACAATAAAATATTTGCAGCCTTAAAAAAGGAAATCCTTTCATATGCAACAACATGGATGAACTTTGAGGACATTAAGCCCAGGGAAGTAAGCCAATCAAATATTGCATGATTGCACTGATATGAAATACCTAAGATAGTCTGGTGCACAGAAATAGAATTATCTGCCCCATCCCCTTCCCCAAAGAAGAACCTAGATGGGCCATTCTTATAGGAATTGGGAATTGTAACAAATGGCGTGGAGGGATGAGACCACCCAAGCAGGCTAATACAAGCAAAGAGGTACAGACTTTATTCACTTGGCAGAGGTGGACTGACGGCAGGCAAGAGACAGCCAGCCCCGAACAAAGAAAAGGCAGAAAGCTTTACAGGGCAGTGGAAGAGGTCTGGCATGTCTATCACGTGTAGGGGTCAGAACAAATATTTGTGGTTGGGGTCCATGCAGCGATCAAGGCAGGTGTGTGGATATTTTCAGGTGACTTATCATTGACCTTTGTAGTTGTTGTCCTTTGTAGTTGTTGTCTCTCTGTTGGGAGCATTGCATCCGGTGTTCTGTGTTCCAGATAGCACAGCTTTTGTGGGGCAGAGACAGCACCTACATCAGCTGCCTGTTTTGTTGTGGTTTTTTTGTATCTTGTCAAACTGTAAGTTGGAATTAAAGAGCACATTAGTTAACCATTTCATGACCAGGTCAAGCCTGACAGGAATGAAGTAAATTATCTTTTCCTTCTATCAAATTGCCTCTAGTTCACAGTTATTCAATAAATGTTTTTTGAGCATCTACTATGAGCCAACCTCTGTGGTAGGCTCTGGAAACACTATAGTGGGTAAGAAAGACAGAACCTTGCCCTCAAGTTAGCTTCTAGCAAACAAAGTAGCTTCAGAAGATGTTGATGTTATGATGGGAATAAATAGAGGGATCCATAAGAATTAAGAGAGGGTCAGAAACTGTTCTCTCTAAAGAGAAGGAGGGCCAGGGATTTAGCTTGGTGGTTTCGCCACCTGCTGTGCAAGCACAAGGACCTGAGTTTGATCCCAGGTACCAAAAAAAAAAAAAAAAAAGAAACCAACAATAAAGAGAAGGATGCTTGCTTTAAGACTTAAAGTGGGGAACTGGATGTAGCAGTACACGCCTGTAATCCCAGCACTTTCAAGAGGCTGGAGGATAGCTGTGAGTTTGAGGCCAGCCTGGGCCACACAGCAAGGCCCTGTCTCATAAAAAAAAAGACGAAGTGAAAAGAATCTAAGCAGGGGATATGGCATTCCAGATAAAGGAAACAGCATGTGTAAATGTCCTGGGACAGAAAAGAGCATGCATTGTTTAAGGAACAAAGAGAAAGCCAGTGTGGGAAGGAGTGCAAGAGTTAAGAAAAGTTGGAGATAATAGCCAGAAGTAGACTGTGCAGGGCCTCATGAGCTGCAATGAGAGCAAAAGTAAAATGTAAATTAAAATCACAATAGGCTGTTCTGCAAGAAATTGTCAGTTATTAACATGCAAATAACCCAGTAAAGGATAATACCTAAAGACATCCTTGGGTTCTCAGCCAGGGTCTGTAATTTACCACCTATGTGACTCTCTGATCCCAGGGTTCTCAAAGTTGAGCATGCATTTGTATCACCGGGAGTCTTGTAAGATAGACTCACCCAAGTCTGATTCAGTAGATCTGTAGAGCCTAGAATTTGCACATCTAACTCACTCCAAACAATGCCAATATTGCTGGTCCTTGAACTACACTTTGAGAATCATGCTCTAAACAAGTCAGTGATTCTTTCAGAGCCTTTTTCTTTTGTAAAATTGACCTTCTGTCCTGGTTGATGTGGTTACCAAATGAGATAAAGTGTGGGAAAGCAAAGCATTTTGTAATGAGCAAAAGCACAAATGCACAGAATTGCCCCCTTAATGAGGTTTACTAAGCATCCCTCTGTGTTTCCTTTGCAGTTCACATCTAACACTCACAGCTAACTGTTTAAGAGCAATAACTATTTTATTTCATTTATCCTAAATTCATCCAACTCTCTGAACACATCAGCAGTTGACAGCAACAATGGTGGAAGGATGGGTAGTTACTTTGCCCTGCCTAGGAGAAATCTTCACTTTCACCCCCATTGTTCTCCCACCAAGAGAGGCTTGATGCTGCTTCAAGTGCCCATGGTTATTTTTGTCAACCATCTTTTCCTCCCACTCCTCCCAAAGAAAGCTCTCCTATGAGTCATCCGGGAGACCCAGAGGCATCTGATGGTTGCTCAGCTGGTATCTGGCCATTGAGGGGAAGGATGAGTATTGCAGTCCCCTTGGGCTACTTTGAAATAAAATTCTGTGTTCAGAGACTCCTAGAAACTCAGAATCTAGAATGTGTGTGTCATATACATTTGGTGTGTATATGTTTATTTGTATTTACTCAGATTTAATAAATAATTCTGGAATAGCTATTACATACCATTGTTTTGGGCTCTAAGGATACAGAAGTATACAAAACCACAGAGCAATCTCAATCAATAGATACTTATAAGCCACGCATCGTCCATGCCTATAATCCCAGCACTATGGGAGACTGAGGTGGAGGATCACAAGTTTGAGCCCACCTGGGCAGCTTGGTAATACCCTGTCTTAAAAAAAGACCCTGTCTTTAAAAGGAGGGGCTATAACTCAATGTGAAAGTCCTAGGCTCAATACCAGAAAAAAAAAAAAAAAAGAACCTCCCCCTTTCATGGAGATTGTGTGTGTGTAATAGTCATTCACAGAACATACAATAGTCATTCCTTATCTGTGGTTTTGCTTTCTGCAGTTTTCTACAGTTTCAATTACCTACAGTCAACCACAGCCCAAAAATATTCAATGGAAAATTCCAGAGTAAACAGTCTATAAGTTTTAAATTGCATGCTATTCTGAGTAGCATGAGTCCAGAGTATCCACAGAGTATATGTTACTTGCCCATTAGTCATTTAGTAGCTATTCTGGTCATTAGATTGAAGAGGAAAATAATATATAATATCTATAGAATTCAGTATTTTCTACATTTTCAGACATCCATAACAGATAAAGGGGGACCACTGTATTCTATAAGTCTACTTGTGTAATGATGTATAATTTGACAGGTGAGATAGTCATGGATTTAATAAATTAAATTAACTCTAATAGGAACTGTGGTGGAGGTATATATGAGGTAGGGTACAGTGAGACACAAAGGAGGAAGATGGTCCCAAATAGCCATGCTAATAATTAGATATCTTATAGTGGTGCTATTTTCCAGATTCATTAAAGGGAGGCTGTTATAGGTTGAATTAATCCCAAAAAGTTGCAGGTTGAGGTGTCCTAACATGTGACCCCATTCTCTTTTCCCCTTTCTCTCGGTTGGAATGTGAATGTCTATCCTATGTGCATCCCATTGTATGACTTGCAGTCTGGTTTCACAGGTTCACAGTTAAAGAGAAATTTTGCTTCAGGAAGAATCATACTTGAAACCTCAACCAATACTTGATTTAGATTATGTTTAGATGAGATGTTTGTATTTAGGGTTGATGCTAAAAAGAGTTCATATTTTTGGTACTGTAGGGATGGGTTGAATATATTTTGCATATAAGAATGGTGTACAATTGAGTCATGGGGAGAAATGATAAGGGATAAATTGTGGTTTCCCAAAAGTTATATGTTGAAGTTCAACCCCCAGGGCCTTCAAATATGATTGTATTTGGAGATAGGGTCTGTGAAGGAGTGATTAAGTTAGAATGAGGTCATCAGGGTGGGCCTTGATCCAGTGTGACTGGTGTGCTTATAAATGAGGATGGAAGACCATGTGAAGACACAAGAGAAGACAGCCATCTACATGGAGAGAGGCCTTAGAAGAAACCCTGCCAACCCTTTGATCTTGGACTCCTAGCCTTCATAATAGTGGAAAATTAATTGCTGTTGCTAAGCTACTCAGTCTGGGGTACTTTTTGAGGATTGCCCTAGTAAACTTACACAAAGGTATTCTGGAGGAGAAACAGCATGGGATAGCTTGGCACATTAGATACATGAAAGTGGCTCAGCAGACCTGGAGTACAGTGTGCAAAGGATGGAGAGGAAGCTAGAGAGGTGGACAGGGGCTGGGCCACAAACGGCTTTGATAACAAGGATCTGTCTTTGAACTTTATCCTGCACTACTGAGGTATTGAAAGGTTGAAGCCAAAGAGTTATATGACAGCACTGTGCTATGTGGAGATCATTCTAGAACAGGCAATGTAGTAGCTACAAGGAGTATGGAACTACAGGTAGGGAAATGAGGATCATTTTAGTGATAAAAGATATGTCATGTTTCCTAGACCTAAAAATGATGCGGGCTGAAACTAAAGCAAGAGTACCCAGGGTGGAAAAGCAGGGCCATATAGAAATGCTGAAAATGGACAAAGAGGGGCCAGAAAATGCCAAGAAAAAGGAAAGAAGCTAGAGGAACAAGCATGTAAGGAAAAATTACTTCTGTTCTGCACATGTGTAGTTTCAGGTAGATGCATGTCACTAAAAAACTCAAATGTGCCCCAACTACACACAAGTAGTTGATAACCACCCCACATAATTAAACCCAAAGGAGTGGGTGAGGTCGCCTGGAACGAGAAGATAGGCAAAGACAGATCAGCAAGGCAGTATGTCATTTAACATACTGGAGCAGGCATATGGAACTTCAGCATACTAGAATGCTGAAGAAGATCTTGAGGTGATGTCAAAGAAGAACATGGCACACAGTGCTGGTTTTCTGCTACTGCACTGTAGAAGGTAAGGGTGAAGAAAATTCCAGACAAGAAAGAGCAGACACCAGTGGCAGGTAGTATAGACTGATCAACATGAGGTCTTAGAAGTCGGGGTTCAAAAGTGAATTTTGCCCCTGTCAATAAATAAATGTTTATGAAATAAATGGAAAGCCCGTGAGAGTAAGGTTATGAGCACCATCTCCAAAGAACTAAGTGTCACATTAGGGTATGGCTCCCTCTTTTCTTGACTTCTCTGTACCAGGAATCCTCATCTTCCAAGTTATCCTTGCAACAGGCTGGGGATTTAGCTCAGTAGTTCTACCACCTGCCTTGCAAGTGCAAGGTCCTGAATTCGATCCCCAGTACCAAAAAAAAAAAAAAAGGCCAAGTTATCCTTGCAATGACTAAAAGGGTATGAAACTAGTGGGAAAATACACTAGACATTGTGGGAAACTGTCTCTCAGGTCTCAGACTTCAAGGAACTTTTGTAAGTTGTGGTACATGTAAGAGTAGATTCAAAGTGCCTGCAGACCATTAATTCACCATAAGCAGAGAAAATCCAAAAACCTCGGCAAAACCCCTGCAACATTAGGAGCTTCAGCAAAAGGCACACTCTCTCTCACAGGTCACATGAGGGGCATGCCAGGTGCTATGCACGCATAAGGGACATTGCAAGGAATCGTGACAGTCAGGAGCTGACCCTCAGGAAGACACATTCTACAAGGAGACTTAGATGATAAGAACAAGTAAACAGTTGGCCACAGTCCCAGGTACTTGAGAGGCTGAGATAAGAGGATTGCTTGAGCCCAGGAGTTTGAGGCCAGTCTGGGCAACATAATGAGCCCCACAGAAAGAAGTGAGGGAGGGGGAGGAAAGAGGGGAAGAGTAAGGGAGGGAGAGAAGGGAGGGGAAAGGGAGGGGAGGGGAGGAGGAAGGAGAAAGAGAAGGGAGGAGGAAGGAGAAAGAGAAGGGAAAAGGAAGGAAAAATGGAGGGTAAGGAAAGGAAGGGGAAGGGAGGAGAGGAGAGGGAAAATAAAACTGAAAAAAAAGAAAAAAAAGCTAAGTATGATCAGCCCTCCATATTCATGGCTCCACATCTGCACATTCAACCAACCACTAAACAAAAATATTTAAAGAAAAAAGTGCATTGTATTGAACAACTTTTTCACTAGAGAAACAGATTTAATCTAAGATATATAAATACATAAGGACTTACAAGGTAAGGTTACAATGGCTGCCTACAGAGACAGGTGGAGAATAATGCAGAAAGGCTGTCTTCGTGCTGGAGATCTGAAGAATTCAGCCAAAAGTTGGAGCTCACTGTAGTGTCCATGAAAGTTTGTACCAGGAGGCTGAAAGGTTTGCACTAAAATGCTGACGAGTCTGTGCTAGAAGGCTAAAGAGTCTGAACTGGAAGCCAGGAGACGATGTCCAGGTGAAGGTGAAATCTGGAGCTCCTCCAAAAAAACATAAGTGAGCCTTCCTTCTGGTTTCCCTTTTATTCCATTCAGGCTACAAGCCTATTTGTTGGTGCCAGTCACACCCAGGGTGGGTCTTCTGTTCACTAAATTCATTCAGCTACACCCAGAACTATGTTGATCCAATCAGTTGGGTGTTTCTTACTCAAGTTGACATGATCAGCTATCACAACACGTAAAGAAAATGTTATCTTCTATGCTTTTAGTTATGAGTCAGCTGTTGTAGTGCACTGCATCCACTGCTCCATTCCATTGGTGTTTCTCCCTGGAGGCCTCTGGGTCACCTACTTTCACTGTGTCTCTTAGATTTCCTCTTGCTTTCTCATTCCATGAGCCCGGAGCCGCAGAGTGCAATTGCCCCTTCCTTTTTTCTGCATTGTGGTCTGTCTCTTCAATTTCTCTGTAACCTCCAATTTTCCCTTTAGATCCTTCCTGGGTCCCAGGGAATCACCTCCTTCCTTTTCTTCCCCAAGTTGTTATTTTCCATTGTCTGGATTCCAAATCTTAGAGAGTCTGATTTATTGCTCCCTACCACTCTGCCATCTTCTAGGAAGATCTCAGACATTTTTTCTTGTAATTATTCTCTAAACAATGCAACATAACAACTCTTTACATAGCATTTGCATCACATTAGTTATTATAAATAATCTAGAGGTGATTTAAAGTATACGGGAGAAGGCTGGGAAGGTAGCTTAGTAGTAGAGCACTTGCCTAGTGTACACAAGGCCCTGGGTTTGACTCCCAGCACTACATAAACAAAGTATATAGGATATATAATATGCCACTACTATGCCATTTTATAAAAAGAACTTAGGCACCCAAGATTTTTGGTAACTGTGGGTAACCTATAACCTAGCCTCCATGGATCCCAAGGGACAAAGGTACACACACACACACACACACACACACACACACACACCCCTACCTTGTTGGTTCTTTCTTTCTGAAGGATTCTAATACAGTAGCAAATGCCAGAACCAGCTCAGAGCCAAAAGACAAGAGGCTCCAATAACCAAACCATAAAAAGTGGTAAGGTGGAACGGCCTACAGGGGAAGCTGGAACAGCAGGATTCTCTTTGTCTACCTCTTATCTCCACTGTGTTGGCTACTTTCTGTCCTTCACACAGGTGGGAAAAATCATCATCTCTGAACTCATAGCCTTACAGTTGCTGGGCCCTACAGGAAGTTGTCTGTGTGTCCAATTGGAAAACAATGAGGCACTTAGGGTGAGAGGTTTATTATAAAGAACTGGTTCATGCAATTTCGGAGACTGAGAAATCCCAAGATCTGCAGTCAGTAAGCCAGGGACCTAGGAAAGCTGATGATGTAAGTTTCAGTCTGAGCACAGGCAGATTCCAGTTACAAGAAGAAGAGTTGATGCTTCTATTTGAGTCCAAAGGCAAGAAAAGATCAATGTCCCAGATCAACTAGTCATGCAGGAGGCGCTCCCCCTCACTCAGCATTTTTGTTCATCCAGATCTTCAGTTGATGGGATGAGACCACCCTCATATTAGGGAGGGCAATCTACTTTACTTAGGCTATAGATTCAAATGTATGCCTCAACCAAAACACCTTCACAGAAGACTGGGCTAGTCAGATTTCTGTCACTGTGATAAAATATCTGAGATAAATCAATTGATAAGAAAAGGTTTGAGCCAGGTGTGATGGCACATGCCTGTAATCTCAGCACTCAGGAAGCTGAGGTACGAGGATTCCCATGAGGCCAGCCTGGGCTACATAGCATGACTCTGGAGAGAGGGTGGGGGAATGATTTAATTTGGCTCAGTTTCAGAAGGATCAGTCCATGGTCACTTGGCCTGGTTCCTTTGGGCCTGTGGCAGCACAGTAATTGTCGCAGGAGTGTGTGGCAAAGTAAGACTGTTTACCTCACAGTAGCCAGGTAGCAGAGAAATAGGAGGGGTGAGGGTCCCACAATCCCCTTCAAGGACACACACCCAAAGTGACCTAATTTCTTTCCACTAGGCCACACCTCCTGAAGGTTCCACCACCTCCCAGTAGTGCCAGAGGCTGGCAACTAAGCCTTCAAAATGATCCTTTGGAGGATACTTCAGATCCAAACTATAGCCCATGCATACCCAGAATGGCATTTGACCAAATATCGGAGCACTGCATGGCTGAGACAAGTTGACCAAAATACCCGAATCACGATAATGTAACTGGAATCACACAGAGCAGGGATCATAGCACATCTTACTCCTAGAGTTGAGACCATAGTATGCAAAGCAAGGGACCTCCGATGGCAAGCTTGGAAAGAATTATTTTGCCCTTCTCTTAGGATGCCAATAGTTTGTTTTATCTCCTAGAAACCTAACAATATTGTTTTGACTCCATGAGAAATAGGGGTTTTTTGGCTATAGCTGAAGGGAATTCATTCACACTCCATAGAGATCTTTGGGATGAACTTCAGGGTTTGGTTGTAATCTCAGATAATGAGCTCTAGCTTTGCATGTGGCTGCCAGGATAAAGTATTAGTTTCCTGATTCACTGAGAATATGCAAGGCTCTTGAACATTAAGTAAAGGTGGCTACATAAGTCACTTTTATTTGAAGCTAATGAATTAGAATGAAAAACAAGGCTGGGGATTTAGCTCAGTGGTTTCGCCGCCTGCTGCACAAGCGCAAGGACCCAAGTTCAATCCCCAGTATCAAAAAAAAAGTAAAATAATATGAAAAACAAAATCATAATAAAGCTCAGGGCCAGGGATGTAGCTCAGTGGTACCATGCCTGCTTGGCAAGTGCAAGATCCTGAGTTTGATCCCTGATACTGCAAAAAAAAAAAAATTAAAGCTCAATTTGAAACACTGCTGAGAAAAAAAAATAGTGAAAATTTGTCTGCTGCTGGGGTTGCCCAAATTAACACATGTATATTAGATTGGAATTTGTGTGCAAATACCTAAGTGTTTCTTCTGATTTGGAGCATTTTGGGTCTGAAAAAATATTTAATGTTCACAAACTCCTGTGCATCATTCTCTCCAAACAGACCTGACAGCACTAACCTTTGTGCCTTTTTATCACTTGCTATTTAGTCTGTAAACAAGGAACAAATAGGATAAATGATCTTGTGTTTCTTTAGTTTGTCCAGTGATGGTTCTAACCTCAAGGTAATCCAGTCACCTTCCTGCTCAGAACCTTCCAGTAGCTTCCCATTGCCCACAGGAAATGTCCAGACACTCTCCAGGGCCTTGTAGCCCTCAGGAGTCTCACCTTTGCTGCCTTCTCTAGCTTGTCTGCTGCTGGTCATGCCTCTTCCATCACCTAAAGTCCTGAAGAACCAAGTGAAGAGCCAAGAATGAACCAGGAAGTATCAGGATCAGGCATTGCTCACATTTCTCCTTCTTTAACCTATAAAATTATTGACAGCGTTTCCAAGTTTCTGGTTCTAGGTCACATGTATCACTTTCTAGAAAAGCTTCCTGACTTTCACTGAGGCCTCCTAGAAAGAACTGGTCACTCCCCTCCTGTCACCAGTTGGCATTCATGACTCTGAAGACTCTGTGGTACTTTCTTACCCTAGAGTGCCTCCCAGACTGTGAGTGCTAAGAATAATAGGCCTGTCTTACTCTTCTTGGCTGTCTCAATTCCTAACTCAGGGTCTGCAGAATGCTCATTCAACAAAAGTATAGTAAACCAAAAAACTAAACAGTAATTTTATTGCACATGCAGAGGACTATTCTTTTTATCTTTTGTGGTAAAATGCAACATAACAAAATTTACAAGCTCAATCATTTTTAACTGTTTGATTCAGTGGCATGAAGTACATTTACATTGTTGTGCAACCACCACCATCCATTTTTCAAAACTCATATTCTGTTCCCATTATACAATAATTCCCCATTCTCTCTCTCACTCCAACCACTGGAAATCAACATTTTACTTTCCCTTTGAATTTGACCAACTCTAGCTATCACATATAAGTGGAAACATGTAAATTTTACCTTCTTGTGAGTGGTTTATTTCACACAGCATAATGTTCACTCATGTTGTAGCACGTGGCCAAATATCCTTCCTTTTTAGAATGAATTTTATTTTATTGTATGGTTATGCTGAATTTTATGCATCTATCCATCTACCAATAGACACTTGGGTTGCTTCCACCCTCTTGCTATTGAAGTAAAATTGTGTTAAAGTATGAAGTTTGTGGTAATTTATTACAATAGCAATAAGAAATTAATACAATAATCCATTAGAAAAATAGATGAAATACATGAACAGGTATTTAACAGAAAAGAAAATAAATAGGCCAATATGAAGATATAGTCAACATCACCAGTTATCTTAGTCAGCTTGGACTGCATTCACAAAACACCCAAAGGGTGAGTGGTTCAAATAACAAAAATGTATGTTTTTATTTCTCACAGTTCTACAGGTTGCAAGTTGGAGTATGCCAGGTTGAGTTCTGGTGACTGTCTTCCTGGCTTATAAATAACTGCCTATAAATGGCCTTTCCTTGGTAGTGGTTGGAGGGACAGTAAGCTCTCTATGGTCTCCATATAAGGGCTCTAATCCTGTCCAGGGTTCTACCCGCAAGACTTTATCTAAACCTAATCACTTTCCAAAGGACTATCTCTAAATACCATCACACTGGAGAGTAAGGCTTTGAAATATGAATACAGAACGCACACAATTTAGTCTATAGCATTCTACCTCAGCTCTACAAAATTCATGTTCTTACTACATGTGAAATACATTTGTTCTATCCAACACACCAAAAGTTTTGACTCATTCTTCCATCAATTCTAAACTCTAAAATCTAAAGTATCATCCAAACCAAATATAGGTGACAGTGGAGGTCTGATTCAACCTCCAGCAGAATTCCTCTCCAGTTGTGAACCTTTTAAAACCAGAAAAGCTATGTGCTTACAAAATGCAATGGTGGAGCAGGCATAGGACAGACATTCACATTCCTAAAGGGAGAGAAATAGGAAAGAATGAAGGAGTGTCAGGTCCCAAGTGAGCAAAAGCCTCGTCTATGATAATTTGTTATGGTAGCCTGAGCTAATGAAGCCATCAGTTATTGAGGAAATACAAGTGAAGACCTAATGAAATTCCATTTTAATTGACCAAGTAATTGGAAAAAATAATAAGCCTCTCATTAACAAGTCTGGAGAGGAGAAGAGGTTTTAGGTGGAGGAGAGCTTGCTAATAGAGTTCTGAGAAGAGAGGACAAGAATTTGGTATAGACACAATGGGGGAAAAAAAGTCAGCATTAATCCTAAAGTTAAAAAAGTCCACCCCTAGGTGTATTCTAGGTGTACAACAAAAATGTATAAAAATATTCATAAGCCAAGTATGGTGGTGCACACTTGTAATCACAGTGCTCAGGAGGCTGAGGTAGACGATCGTTGCAAGTTCGAGGCCAGCCTGGAATATATGGTGAGTTCAAGACCAGCCTGAACTACATAGGGAGACCCTGTTTCAAAATACCCCCACAAAAAAAAAGAATGTTCATAGCAGCACTCTTCATAATTTCAAAAACCTACAAGCATACTGAAAGGCCATCCGTTGGAGAATGGAAAAATAAGCCAAGATACATACAAAGTATGGGCCATTATACACAGTCAAAGTCAATGAACTATCGTGCCACCCAGCAATAAGCATGGTTCTTACCAATTCAATACTAAGTTTAAAAGTCACTCCACAAAACATTCATATAGCAAGGTGTATTTCTGTAAAGTTTAAAACAACCAAAAGTAAAAATAGATATGCTTTATAAACACACACAAATGCACTATGACTGCCTACAGGACGTGGAGATAGAAGAAGAGTAAGGATAGGATAAAGCAAAGTTGGACATAATTTGAAAAAGTTAAAATCTAAACCATAGGTACATGTATGCTCATTGGCTATTCTCTCTAACTTTGTGTGTGGGAAATTTTCCATTGTAAAAAGAAAAATTTTAAATAACATAAAGAGGAAAGCAAGGAATGACAAACACAAAATTCAGGATGGCAGGCTACTCAAGAAATGTGAGGCAGGCCATAGGATAGAGGGGAACTCTATAATTCCATGTCAATTCATGTCAAGTATGTTAGTCAGCTTTTTGTTACTGTAACAAAATGCCTGAGATAATAAAACTTATAAAGAGGAAAGTTCTGTTCTGATCACAGTTTCAGAGATTTGGGTCCATAACCAGTTGGCCCTGTTGCTTTTGAGGTGATGAGGTAGCACATCACAGCAAGAACAGAAGAAGCTGCCTGCCTCATGACAGCTGGGAAATGAAAGAAAGTGATAGAAAGGGGCTGGATTCCCACATCCCCCTCTAAGGGTATACCTCCAGTGAACTAAGGCCTCCCAGTAGGCCCACCACTTCCCAAGAACACCAATCTGGGGCCCGAGCCTTTAACACATGAGTCTTTGGGGGAAACGCCAGATAAAAACCAGCATCACAGATCTAGCTTGGCTTCATTTTGTTTTGGATGGTGAGTTTATGGGCACCTATTACATAACAAACTAAATACATTAAAGCAACTCATTCATGGTGCAATGAAGAAATAATTAGAGAAGTAGATAGAAACGCACAAAGTCAGCCTCTCCATAGTTCCTGATGCTATTTTCTAGGACAGAGCTCAGATTTCATGGACACCTTGATGCTAGCTATCCTGCCCTCCACTAGCTCTCTCTCCCTGAGGTCGTTTCTCTCATTAGTATCTCTGACCATCTGACAATATGCTGTGCTCTCTGGCAAAGGCCCAAGGAGGTATCCTTAGGCTTCTAGTTTCCTGATTAAAGCTAGATCAAGTAAATAAGGACCAAAATGTATATTAGATATTGTGAAATAGGAAGAAAATGTTCAAATGAAAAGGGGAACAGGGAGGGGGGAGGGGGAAAGGAAGGAAGGGACAAGAAAAAAGAATAGAAGGAAAAAACAGAAACAAAGCTTTTGTAAATAAGGAGGGGAAAAAGAGTTGAAGGGAGAGGAGGGGAATTTGAAAAAAAAGAAGAATCAAGATGTATCATATACAAGTACAAATTCCCAGGCCAGGGATTTAGCTCAGTGGTTCTGCCGCCTGCCTCACAAGCGCAAGGTCCTGAGTTCAATCCCTGGTACCAATAAAGAACAAGTGCAAATTCCCTATGATGAATGTTATTGTTATGTATATCTAAAATGTATCAATAAAATGTTTTTAAAAGAGCTAGACCAGAAGTTTGGAATGTCACACCAGTGGTTTGCTTGAACTGTCCAATTTTCAGACCAACCCACAAGGACTTACATTCATCTATAACATGTGTCATCATTTAAGGACTCTGAAGCATTTTACCTGGTTACTGAAAGAAGGCACCAGGGGTCAGAAAAGCTGCTCAGAGTGAAGTGACTAGCCTGAGCACCCTAAAAGGGGGTGGGTCTCCCTGTGAGGAGAAAATGAACTTGTCAGATATTGAGAATAATCAGATATTGGGGGAAGTTCTTGCTATACTGACTTAGTAGGGGTCTTTGCTAAAGCTGATTTCATGAGGAAATGTACAGATGGACCTGGGAAAGTTTCATCAAGCAGAAAATCTTTGTCAACTGAGAAATAAGAACTCCTTCATAGCATGTGAAGGGACTGGGTTCAGCGGTTCCTTGGGGTCAGTGTTTTCAATGGCACACTGAATTCCTCTGAGTCCAGAAATGGTAAAAATCATAAGACCTAAGGCCAGGATGTAGCTCAGTGGCACCATGCCTGCCTAGCAAGTACAAGATCCTGAGTTCAATTCCTGGTACCAAAAAAAAAAATTATAATAAGACCTCAAGAGGGAAAACTCTCACTGGCTTCTTCCTCATAACCCACCTCTTCTGGCTCTTTTCAAAGCATGGTCCCTGACCAGCAGCCTTTAGCATCTCTGGAAATTCCTTAGCAATGCAAACACCTTTGACCTAGTGAATGAGAAACTCCAAGGGATTCAGATGCACCCTCAAGTTTGAGAATCGCTGGTTTAAGTATATCTTACCCCATCCCTGTACTCCTCTTGGCTTGACCTCCGTCCCAGACAATATTCCTCAATATATTCACCATTTCCAGGACCTACACCACCCAGATGGCCTCACCCCTCTGTCACAAATGCCCTGAGAAACCTCAGCACTGGATCAACCTAATACTTCACTTGCTAATGCTGATTCTTCAGCTGCTGGGATCTGGTGAAGCCAATCTCATAGCCATAGGATGCCTGACTCCACAGAAGGGCTGGACACTGCCCACACTGTCAGCCTCCCCTCTTTCTATCCCAGACAGCTACCTCCCTCAGCTCCTCTGCTGCTGCTGCTGCTGCTGCTGCTGCTGCTGCTGCTGCTGCTGCTGCTGTTGCTGCAGTTCCATTGCCACCTCTCTCCACAAGCCTGGGCCCTGCCTTCTCCCCTGACATTATAGCAGGTAGCTTTCTAAGTCATTGGTAAAAGAATAAGACCAAGACTTCTCCAATTTCTCTTCTATCTGCAAACTTACTGGCATCTCTCCTCCTTTTCTGAATCAGTGCCAGAGTCTCCCTGAGGCTTACTCGGGGCTCATCCCTCCAGCTGTCCTAGTTATCTCCCTGCCACCTGCCCTGGGGCATCTGGCCATCAGCCAGGCCTGTGGCTTCTGTTCTTCCATCCTATCCAAGGTCTTTCCCCTGGTTCCAAAACAATTGTGTAACATTTTCAAGGAAAAAAATTTAAAATATATATGGAGCATCTATGTTCTTTAATATGGTGCAAAGATGGTTTTGAATTCCTGCTTTCTTTTTTTTTGGTACCTAGGATCGAACTCAGACCTTGTGCTTGTGAGGCAGGCGGCAGAACCACTGAGCTAAATCCCCAGCCCTAGCTTTCTAATTACTATCAAGGAGGTGTTAGGAAAATGCTTTACTTTTCCTAAACTTCAGCCTCTTCTGCATAAAAGGGATATTCAAACAACTTCTGCATGATTATAAAGAGCTTAATACTATAAATGAAAAATATTGTAATAAGAGCTTGATATACTAGATGAAATGTTTTGTTTGACCAATATATTAGATATGCATATATCCAAGGTTTTCATTTAAAAATTTATATAATCTTAGTGCTCTTTAAATTTCATTAGACATTTTGTACTTCAAATCCTTACAACATGATTAGAAACTATAGTGAATATCCCAACAAAAAACACAACAAGAACTCCTTAATTCCAGGTTTGATGGTGAGAAAAATCCAATGCTTCCATGGTACAAAAGTTACTTGTTTAAAAGCAAATGATCAAGAGAATAAATTCTGAAATAAAAGTAAAAAGGGCTGGGGATTTAGCTCAGTGGTTCCTCCCCCTGCCCCACAAGTGCAGGGACCCGAGTTTGATCCCCTGTACCAAAAAAAGTAAAAAGAAAAAAGGAGTGCCCCCAATGATCTAAAGATCTCTCACTAGTCCCTACCTCTTAAAGCTTCTACCATCTTCTAGTATATAGTGCCATTCTGAGGAACACATGGAAATATGGAGGACATTTACCATTCAACCTACTCTCTCCTTTTATCCATGACTTCTATCACTTTCACTCCAAACTACTAAACATGGCATGTCTTCAGGTCAGACAGACCTAAGTGTGAATACCAGCTCTTTCCTTTACTATCTATGTGAACTTGGCTAGGTCATTTAACCCCACTAAGATTCAATTTCCTCACCTGAGAGATCAGGACACTAGCAAAGACTATCTTACAGTTGTTAAAAGGATGAAATAGGGCCAGGCATGGTGGTGCACACCTGTAATCCCAGCATTCAGGAGGCAGAGGTAGGAGGACTGACGAGATTTCAAGGCCGGCCTAGGCTACTAAGTGAGTTCAGGGCCAGCCTGAACTACAAAGCCAGACCTTGTTTAAAAAAAAAAAAAGATGAAACAGCATAACATATGCAAATGAAACAGCCCAAGATCAAGCACACAGGGAACAGGTGGCCATTGAGAGCTATCGTCTGTGGCATCATCAACTAGACTTGGTTAACCAGGTGCAGGTACTAAAAAAGACCAATGAGCACCCAATGACTCCAGGGTTTCTGGCCTGCTGTTCCTAACAGGAAGCAGGTGGGTTTGGAGGGAGGCCTAGAAGAGGATGTGCTCATTTCATGAGTGTGAAGTGCCCGCTGTTGGAAGAGATGATCTTTCATGGGTCTCTGGTACTCTTGTACATTTTGTTGTGTGTGCCAAGAATGTAAGACCCCTGGCTTCTTTTTACCTGCACTTGTCTGCAGCAAGCAACCCTTGTCCCTCTAGAACAAAGAGCAGGCTTGTTTAGTGCATTCCATATAAGCAGTAGATTCCCCAAGCTCAGTGTTTCCCAGCTATGACGAAAACCAGCTGCATGTGGAGCATCCATCTGAGCCCATCACATTGCCCCTGTGGGACCTGGAGACAAGGAGAACTGATACAAATACGCTGATGCTCATGCTACATGCTGTGCCCTCAGTGATGAAGTCCTAGTTCTCTAGGCCCAAAGTCTTGTGTCTTCCACCAATAACCATGAATCAATAACAGGTTAGCTTATTAGCTTATAGGCTAGAAAGACAGGCTTGGAGCCAGTCAGTGTGTGGTGGCAAATAAAGCCATGAATAAAAATAACATTGCTTAGAAAGAGATCTGAGGCAGTACCCTGGATAATATCAACCAGTAAAGAATGGGGATAAGAAAAGATGCTCTAGAGGAACTCAAGAAGAGAACTGGGCGAGAGCTTTAGCTCAGTAGTAGAGCACTTGCCTCGCATGTGCAAGACCCTGGGTTCAATACCCTCACCGCAAAAATAAGTAAATAAAGAAGGAAATCTAGAGGAGAATAGCTCCCCACAAGCCAAGGGAGTGGGGTTTCAATCAAAATAGTATAGGCACTGCCTGCCTCGAAAGCACAAGGACCTGAGTTCGATCCCCGGTACCAAAAAAAAAAAAAACAGTATAGGCAATAGGATCAGATGCTGCTTAAAAGTCAACCAAGATGAGACTGAAAGTGACCACTGAATTTAGCAACTAGGTCACTGGCAAGAGGCATTTCGATGATGTAATGTGGCCAGAAGCCAAAACAAAGTGGAAGAGGAATGAATGGAAGTAAAGAAGTGTGACAACAAATATATTTCTAGAAATCTTAGCTGAAAGGAAAGGAGAGTTGTGGGACACAGGCAACCACAACAGGTAGGCACAAATGAAATTAAATTTCTTTTCTCTCTCTCTCTCTCTCTCTCTCTCTCTCTCTCTCTCTCTCTCTCTCTCTCTCCCCCTCCCCCTCCCCCTCCCCCCGTGCCAGGGACAGAACCCAGTGCCTAACCACATACTAGGCAAGTGCTCTACCACTGAGCTACATCCCCAGCCCTGAAATTTGTCTCTTGGATAGAAGACTATTGAGTATGTCATACACGGAGCACAAGCCAGAAAAGGGAAAGGTTGGAGGGGAAATTTAGAGCCCAGGGATGAGGATGATTTCAGGTCTCCAAAGAAGAGGAGAGGAATGACATTCAGATCCCCAGGTGAGGAACTGGTATTTGTCATAGTCACATACTTTAAGCAAGCCCACTTGCAAACTCAGATTATGTGGTCCGTCTCCAGGTAGATGGTGCCCACTATCCATAGGAAGGGGCATGGTGAGAAGAGTTCCTTGATGGCCACCTTGCTGGGGGGTCCTATAAGCTACAGATGAGAGACACAGAAGTATGTCCTAAACTGGGTACCTCAAATGCCAAAAGGTGGGTCCTGTACACAAAGCATACAGGTAACTTTGGAAAGAGCTGCTCTAAGCTCCAGTAAGCCAGATTATAAGAAGATTCAGTATTCTCTTCCAGCAGAAATGGGCATTTGGAAGCAGGTTGTCCAAAGGGAAGAGAAGCCTGCTGGAAGAGACACATGCTCAAGGTACTCGGGGTTAATGGAAAAGACACCTACAGAAAGATCCTATTGTCCACAAGTAGGAAAAGTAACTCATTGGCAGAATACCTCTACTTGGAGTTTATATATTTACAAGATGCTCTGTTTGGCCAAAGTTAGTTTAGCCAGGCTCCTAAATCTTCTAGGCTACCTGTGCACTTCCTTGTAAAATACAGTTTTGGAAAGAAAAAAAACAAAACAAAACCTAAGTCAGTTTAGCCAGAACTCTGGATATCTGATCACCTTCAATATCTGACCAGTTTCCTCATCCTCCACCATCCCCCAGGTGCTGTCTAGTCACCCTGGCCTATCTTCAGGCAGAATCCTGCAAGGTTTGTTTACCGAGAATCTCCCTTTACCCCTTACCTCTTAGGCATTTTCCACCCTACAAATTCCCACTTGTCCATACTGTGTTCAGACCTGAACCCAGTCTCTCTCCCCTACTGCAAAATCCCACTGATTATAATCCTGAATAAAATGTCTTACCATGCTTCAACAAGCATCACTAAACAATTTTCTTTAAAAGTATCCACCTATTTTATTCTCCTAATGCTTGACAAAGTGTCATTATTCCAATATGACAGAATAAGGAAGTGGACTCAAGAAGTTGAGAGCTTGCCTGATACTCAGGACTAAGTGGTGGAGTCCAACTCTCTGGGATATGAGATCCAGCTCTCCTGCCTCTACAGTCCACATGTTCCTAAGCCCTAAAGCAGCACCACCACGAATGAGAGCAGAGCTCACACAGTTGCTGCCAGTCCTGCACCCTGCAGCTAGAGCCAGGGCAGCGGCTCCAGTGCATTAACCTTCTCTCTGGTAGGGCCCTGGTAGGCTTTCCAAGCACCATCAGGTCCCAGGGTTCTGGTCCCATACAGGCTGGTCCTGGCAGAGGTGATCAAGGACGAAAGCACCAGGAGTGCCAGCAGCTCCTACTTGGAGCTGTTGTACCAGGACTCCCCGAGGTCCCCTCTCCAGAGTGTGGGGGTGAGAGGTGAGAAGGCAGGAGTTCCTCACACCTTTCTGGTCCAGATCCTTTGAGTAACTGATGGAAGCAACTGAACCATAAGAGGGCAGACACACAACCCACATCCTCGCACACCAACTGCCATTCCCATCCATGCCTCCAAGTCAGGCAGATCTCCAAGGAGCAAGCATAGGAAACACCAGCGAGG
The DNA here is from genome assembly GCF_053883595.1 of Heterocephalus glaber. Classification (NCBI taxonomy): domain Eukaryota; kingdom Metazoa; phylum Chordata; class Mammalia; order Rodentia; family Bathyergidae; genus Heterocephalus; species Heterocephalus glaber. The sequence continues at coordinate 116,270 of NW_028258146.1, read as the reverse complement.
CTTGCTAAAAATGCATGCCCAGGTTCCACGGAGGTCTGTAGGATGGTGTGAGGCCCAGGAGGCCTTCGAAGATTTGGTCTCAGATCCTCAACAGCGCTCACTTTCAGAAACCCGATCCTGGGACTAAGAGGATACCCCCTCCCCGCCCCGCTCCAAACTTTCACCAACTGGCCGGGCGCGCTGCACTGACATCTTCCCATCCCCTCCTGTGGGCTCGGTCTTGGACGCATCTGAGTAACCTGAAGGGGACCCAGTGCGATAGCCCCCGGGGACTGCAAGCCGCCTTCACGACCGTGCCATGGTCCCGGGAAGCGCAGTGTGGTGGCCGACAGGGGGCGCAGTGCGGGAAGGAAACGCAGGGAGGGGGCGCCTGACTACTCGCAGCCCCGCGCCCAGCGGCGAGAAAGGAGCGGGAGTTCTGCAGAGCGGGAGGGAGGAGCGCGGGCGAGAGCCGGGGGCGGGGCAGCCGGGCCGGGGCGGGGCCGGCGAGCGGGCGGCGAGCGCCGGGGGAGCGGGCCCTGGGAGCCAGGAGGGGGGAGCGGGCCCTGGGAGCCAGGAGGGAGGAGCGAGGGGAGCGCGGGCAGCGTCTGCCCCCGCCTCCGTGCCGCCCGCGCGCAACAGTTTCCCCCAAAGTTGCAGCCCAGGAGGCGGGCACGCCCAGGCGGCTGAGGGGCGGGTGGCCGGTTGGGGACGCGGCCTCGCGGCCCAGCGCAGACCGTCCCGGCGGGCGGCAGCATGGGTACCCGGCAGACCAAGGGCAGCCTGGCGGAGAAAGCCAGCCCCGGCGCAGCGTCCGGCCCCCGCCGCGAACGGCCAGACTTCTGGGCGTCGCTGCTGCTGCGCGCCGGGGACAAGGCGGGGCGCGCGGGCGCCGGCGCGGCGCTTCCCCCCTACCACCGGCGTGTCTGCATGGTCCAGGAGCTGCTGCGGATGGTGCGCCAGGGCCGGAGGGAGGAGGCGGGGACGCTGCTGCAGCACCTGCGCCAGGTGAGTGAGGGGAGGCCTCGCGAGCGCCCCGCCCCTTCCCGGGAAAGCCGGAGAGGCGAGGGACACCGCCCAGGCCCCCTTCGGCGGGGATGGAGCCCTGTCTGGTAGCAGGTGCCTCAGCACTCCAGCTGAATTTGGGGCCTCAGGGCAGGGCGGAGGAAGGCTGGCCGGGTGAGGCCCTTGGCAAGGGACCTGTTGGACTAAGGTCCCTGCATCTCTCCTCCGCACGTCTCCAGGGATGGTCGGTGGGAGGGGAGCAGGGATGCGCGCCAGGACTGGACCAAGGATCTTTTCTTCCTCTCTTCTCAACGGCTGGCACTCTCAACCAGGGGTCCTCAAGAAATGCGCAATTATCTACTGAACCCGGCTTCCCGACGGGAATTCAAGGGCATGTCCTTAGGGTTGGTGAGGTGCCAGTCCCTAGGTCATTTGCCCACCGGAGAGGCATCCTGGGTTGTGCTTCAGGAAGCAGTTTCACCTCGCCTAACTTTGGCGGGCCCTCGGGCATGAGCCCCTGAGAAGAAAGGCGTGGAGAGAAGCGAGTTAGGCTGATTTCCTGGGCAGCAGGAACTCCAGGAGGCTGCCACACGCTGCTCTCAGCATATCCTGTCCCACTGGTTAGGGACAGACTGTAGATCTGGCCAGTTCCCCCTGTTTGGGAGCTGCCCTAGGATTGTTGCTTCACCCACCTACCTCTCTTTGGCTTGTTTTCTTTCCTCGGTTTTGTGGGAAGAGGATGGCCTGTGCCATGGATTTTGAGTGGGAGAGAGGTAGGAGGATGCAAAGCTCCCTTGGTTTTCTTGGCCTGGCTTTGTGCAGTATACATGTCCAGGACCTATATTCCTGCTGGGATGTCCCCAGTGGAGATGCGGTCTGTGGTGGGTGGGGGAGGGGCAACCTCAGGCGACCTTTTGAGGTTTTCCCATCACTGATGAAAGAGGCTGTAGGAGAGCCTTCCTGGGAGGAGCTCCCAAAATCTAATCATATCCACGGCTCTCCTGGATGCTACAGCACCGCCCTCCACCTTTGTATCTGGTGCATTGTTATTCTGGAGTATGTGTTCCCAAGCCATGCAGTACTCAAGAGGGAAACAGAGCCTTGGGGACTTAGGAAGGTATGGGAGGTCCACCCTTGCCTGTGCTTTTTCAGACTACTGGATCCCCAGGTGCCTTTCCTGAATTGAATCATCAAAGAAAGATGGCATTCCAAACCTAATAACTTAGCCTGCGTGTATTTCTCTTTGTCTTTTGAAAATTGAAAACTGATGTACCACCTCTATGGTAACTCTTTCACTTTCAAGCAAAGTAATGGATTTTCCAGAACATCAGATCCCATTTGCACACTAGACAGTAAGGTTTTACCAGTCATGTGCTTGTCCCTGGGTCCTGGGAGGGGAGCTTTGTAGGGATTCAGACATATAGAAGGAGCTGACAAGCCTTTCTTGGAGGATAAGAGAACAAGATGAAGCCACAATTCTTGAGCGCCAGTTAGAGACCCACAGGAGGAGTCAGGATCCGGAGACCACGGATATTTCAGACTCCCCAGTGTGATTCCATACCATAGGAAAATTGAGCCTTTCCCTGCAGGGTCTTGAGACCAGGAGTATTTCCTCTGCAGCTGGGTCTGCTGGCATCTTCCTCAGCCTGAGAACTGGGAGGCCTGATGTGAGAAGAAGGGGTTAACTGAACTTCCCCCTTTCCAGGGCTCCCTTGACCTCTGTCTGAAGGGTGAGGGTGCCCCACATTTCCTGGAATGCAGAGATCAGCACCCCTCCAGGAGCTGATCACCCGCCCTGGGGCATTATGGGAGGAAAGTGCAGGTGTGTCCAAATGCCCATGACAGAGGAGGATTTCCCAGGACCCGGAGACTGACTTGGGGAATGTCCAGCTGAATTTGTACTCTTTCTTCTAAATCATATTTTCCTTTCTATTTTTCTAGTCTCGAGGTAGCGATGTTCAGAAAGAAAATTAGCAGACAGTGAGAGACATGAAAACACCAGGGCTTGACCATGATGAGGGGTGTGCAGAGTGCAGGGTGTTCAGTAGTGCTGGAATGCCTGGGACCCCCATGGTGAACGTGGGAAAAACAGGGCCAGGAAGTAGCAGTAGCCAGGACAGTGACCACCACCCTCTTCACATAGCACATTCTCCTACGTTAGATAGCATGTTTTCAGCACCCAGATTTGTATACACTCCGCATATACAGGGCTATAGGGAACTTGGGACCCTTAATTCCTGTAGTTTTCAATGTCTTTGAGTCCATGATCTTTCTAAGGCCCTAAAAGAGCTATACACACTCTTCCTAGACAAATGTACCATAACACACAGTCTTTTTTTTTTTTTTTTTTTTTTTTTTGAGATGGAGTCTCTCTATGTAGTTCAGGCTGGCCTTGAACTCACTGTATAGCCCAGGCTGGCCTCAAACTCGCCGTGATGCTCCTATCTCAGCCTCCCAGGTGCTGGGATTACAGGTATGCACACTGTGGTCCCCCCTCCCCCGGCCTTGCAAGGAATTTCAGAGGGTACATAGAGCCTCTGAACCTGATCTACAGAACCTGTGTTCAGAATCACTGCTCTAATCTGATAGTTCCCCTCATCCTGTTATGTAACTTGCTTCGGGCTGGGATTTCCAGAAACCCAGAACCACATGTGTCAGTTCATGGTGGTCTGATGGATTTTGGCTGTTGCTGCTGCTTCTTCTGAATGCTCCTCTTTCATATCTAGGATTTGGGGAGTATTTCCTTGCTTGTATACTCTCTAGCTTGTCACTTGCTTGAGAAGTTTCAGGAAGCCTCACTTACATTTCAGGGGTATAGGCAGGATCCCAGACAGCAGCCAAGAAGGAACAGAGATCGAGCCCCTTCCCCTTAGGAGCAGTATAATTTGAGAAGCACCTAGGGCTCAGGAGCAAGTCAGAGTGGCTTGCATTTAGTCCTCAGTCTGCTGTGACCTTGGACCTTCATAACTTCTCTGGGTTGTATTTCTTCATTTCCCAAAGAGCAGAGCAAATCCTATGAAGTGTATGAAATTGTGTTGGCACTGCCAATCAAGACCTTCTCATGCCAACCATGACAAGAAACAGGAGAATTTGCCCTACTTTGGGTTTAACTGGACTAGAGGTTGAGGTCATGGCATCCTTTCCATTCAGGTCTGGTCCAAGGAATGTCTGGATTCTATCTGGCCAGAGCTTAGTGTATATCAGAAGTTCAGAAGTAGTCTGGAACAGGTGCTCATGGAGCTAAAAGAGATTTGGATAGAAGTCATTCTTCTCCCCTTTTCTACATACTTCCCCCCAGGCCTTCCCCTTCCCTCAGAGTATCTGAAGTCCTGGGTTCAGATTGCCATCTTTAAGGAATCCTGGGGAAGAAGTGATCTTCCATCATGGAAAGATGACAAGTGCTGGGCTACGTGGAAGTGGGGTATCATCTCTGTAGCCAAATGACTTCACTTGAATCTCAAAAGTTCCAGACCAGGTCATTGACCCATTTCATAGAACAATGATAGTGCATCTATGGCACTCATGCTGCAGTGATCTGTTCGTATCATTGAAAGCTCTAAAAGGTTCTCCATCACTGTCATAGAACCTCAGAATAAGAGGTCTGTTTCCCAGGGGTGAGCCATTCTTTGTGTTCATCAGCATCCCTACTCTGTTAGTCAGCTTTTTTGTTACTATAACAACATACCTGAAATAACCAATTTATAAGGAGGAAAGTTTACTTGGGCTCACTGTTTCAGAGGTTACAGTCCATGGTTGCTTGCGCAGGTTTCTTTGGGCCTGTAGTAACGCAGTCATGGCAGGGAATGTGTAGAAACTGCTCACCTCATGGTAGAAACATAGAGACAGGAAGAAGCTGGAGTCCCACTATCCCCTTCAAGGACATGCCTCAGTAACCAGAAGACCCTCCCACTAGGCCCCCCTCTTAACAGTTCCACTACCTCCCAATAGTGCCATAGGCTGGAGACCAAACCATGGCCCCTACCTCTCTTAAAGAGGGTCTGATTGGGTTGGTTTACTGCAATATAGCACACCCTGCTGTGCAGTGCTGTTCCAGTGTTAGCCTACCCTGCCTCACCCAGCAGTGTGGCATGGGCCTGGACTTGTGGTTCTGTCTGCTGTCAGGATGGCAGGGCTGGCTTCACTCTATGCCTGGGATCAGGAGCAAAAAAGAACCACTGTTTTCCTCAAACATCCCACCTGAGAAAATCTCTATAGGCAAGCTGATTGGAAGGCGACCGGACATCAAGCAGGGAAGTCCCACTGTTGGCCTTGCTGTTACTCTTCCTCTATCTGGAATGCATTTCCTTATTTCTACCAAAGGCACTGTACCTTTGCAAGGCCAACTCCTTTGGCTTATCAGCCCACGCCCTGAGATCCAGGAGCCATTAGTCCCACTGTACTGAGTGGCATTTAATCATCTATATACAGTTTTTCTCCTGATGACCATTTTGTTTATCAGATAAAGTCATGTGCTTCTTGAGGATGGAGACCTACTGCCACCATTATCTGCAGTATAGTACTGAAAACCCCGAAGGCTCATGTGACCTTGCTTAGTAAGTCTGTGTGTTGTGAAGGGGTGTGTGTGTGTGTGTGTGTGTCTACGCTGCTGTGGCCGTGGTGTATCTTCAGAAAGCACTTGGATGCCCAGCTGCGGCTATGTATCTGAATGCTGATTTACCAAGCTGTCAGTATGGTCATGAGATCCTGTGCATTTGCTTTCCAAGTGGGTGGATTCCTGAGAGTGATGTCCTTGGGGTTTGACTATTCCTGGAAGCCTGCCAGGTGGTGGTGTTCTTGGAGAGAAGAGCAGCAAGGTGTCTAACCTCAGTGGCACTGCGGGATTCCATCCAGCAGGTGCAGTCTGGGGCCTATGCCGAGGTGGCAGGAGGGGGACAGGGCCTGCTGGGAGAGCCAGGCATCTATCTATAGTCCTGATCTGCCCTATGAGTGTTCTCTCCACAAAGAAACCTTGCTTTTTAAAATCCACCGCTCTCTCCCTGGACTGGATCCAGGGGTTTCCAATGGTAGAGATGCAAAAGGATTCTGATGTCAGGGCCTGCTCTGTTGATTTCTAGGGCTTCAGAGACACCAGCCAGGAACACAACAGCCTCTGTAGTGGCCAAGTATGACCACATGGCCTGTGACTGAGCCAGTTATCCTGACTTCAGGGCCTTGGGTGCAGGGAGAGGGATCCTTCTTTCTGGAACAGATGCCACCTCCTCAGCGATGACTGGAAACTGTTTTGCTGTCTCTCTTCAAAGCCCCTAAAGTGCCCTGGCCCCCTTCTACCCATGGACATCCAGGTAGATGCAGCCTTCCCTCCCCCTTCCCCTGTGTTGGTTCATTTCTGTGTGTGCTTCCCTGGTGCAGAGGCCCAGATCAGATACTTGGCACGTAGTTGGTTTGCAGGAAATCCTTACACACAGGATTTTAAATGCCTTGTTGGGCATACTTCACCCTGGCCTCTGCTCCTGGTTTCTCTCTCAGGAGCCAGCTCAGTTTGACTCAGACTACTCAAGTGTCTCCACTCCAAGCACAGACAAGGGTAGCCCTCCTGTACCTTCAGGTACAGGTACAGGGTCAGTGCTGTTACCCTTTTCCATGCTAAAGTTCTAGTCTGTTCCCTGCATCTCACACCTCTTGCAGGTAAGATGCCCCATGCCCAAGGGTTACCCAGGTGACCACTGTCTTTGTCCAGCTCCCACATCAGGATGCCCAAAGGGTGGGGTCAACACTGGAGGAGATCCCCTCCCCCAAGTGGGGAATCATTGATTAGACAGTCATCTGGCTCCTCTCCCACACCAAGAGCAACACTGTAGCTGTCATGAGAAAATCACACACACACATGTACACACTAACATGCATGCACACATACTTATATACATATATGCATGTGCCTATGTATACACAGATGAATTCCATGCCCTGGCACTTCCTAGCTATGTTCCTGCCAGCTGTTTTAGTCCCTTCAAGCAGCTATAACAAAATACCAAAGACTGGATGGTTTATCAACAACAGAAATGTTTCTCAGTCTGGAAGCTGGAAGTCCAAGATCAAAGCGCCAGCATATTTGGCATCTGGTGAGGGGCTGCATTCTGGTTCATAGACCATGCTTCTTGAGTGTCCTTACATGGGAAGAAGTAAAAGGTCTCTCTGGGGCTCCTTTTACAAGGACGCTGATCCCATTCTTTTTTTTCTTTTTTTTTTTTTGGTACCAGGGATCGAACTTGGGATCTTGCACTTTCGAGGCAGGAGGCAGAACCACTGAGCTAAATCCCCAGGCCCCACTGATCCCATTCTTGAGAGCTCATGACCTCATCACCTCTGGAGGCCCCCACCTCCCAGATTCTCAGTAGAGAGATTAGGACTTCAACATACAAATGTGAAGAGGGAAAGGGACACAAGCCACTTGTATGCTTGCACTCTTAACATCCTCTCTTGTTACGAGAAACTGGAGTGGGGAGGAGCCCAGTTGTCTAAAGCAGCAGATTAAATTACTGTACGGTGTCTTTAGCTTACCTTTGCTAAAAGAGTTGGATATTTGAAATGAGAACGGAGACCTTGGCACACCCAGCAGGGATGAGAACCCCTTCTTACGGTTCCTGCTCTCCTCCCCACCCTCCCAGCTTGGCCCTGAGCAGTGCCACATGGCTCTCTGGGAACATTTCCCAGCTTCTTTCTTTCTTTCTTTCTTTCTTTCTTTCTTTCTTCCTTTCTTTCTTCCTTTCTTTCTTTTTTTTTTAACTTTTATTAGCTCAGACTCCTGGCTGCTGCAGCCATATGGAGTTCTGCCAACAGCTGCTGCTCAAAGGGATGTGGCATTTTGATGTTTCTAACTTTATCTTAACCAGGGTAGACACAGGAGTCCAGCTAAGAGTAAGGAGTACCCAAGTATTTGCTTGCAAGGGGGGTCACTTTGGGGCTGAAGCCCATGTCCTATGGTTTAAATATGTCCCTAAAAGTTCACATGTTGGAACATAATCCCTAAATTCATATGTTGATGATACAAGAAGATACAGCCTTTGGGAGGTCATTAGAATTAGATAAGATCATCAAAGGGGCCCCCAATCAAGCTGACACCTGCTTGCTTCGTCTCCCCCAGGGTGTGACGTCTTCTGCCATATTATGATATAGTAAGGCCTTCACCAGATGCCAGCACTGTGCTCTTAGACTTCCCAGCTCCAAGAAGCATGAGCTAAATAAACTCCTATTTATCACAAACACCTGGAAGGTAGGGTGGTACATGCCTGTAATCCCAGCACTCTGGAGGCTGAGGCAGGAGGACTGCTGAGTTCAAGGCCAGCCTGAATTGCAGAGCGAGACCCTGACTCAAAAAAAAAAAAAAAACCAGTCCCAGACATTTTGTTAGAGCAGTAAATAAACAGACAAACACTATACCCAGCTCCGGACCTATCCCTTGCCTTGCTTTGTCCTCAGTGCCCATGTGTAGCTTTCTGCCTCTCTCCCTCTACCTCCTGTGACTTCTCTTTTTCTCTCTTGTGTTTCTCTCAGCATCTCTCCCCTGCTGTGTGTCTCTCTCTCCCCTGGGCGAGAAGCAGACTTTTTAAAATGTCTCAGTAGTCTGCCATAGCTCGGTCAGCTTCTCTCTGTACTCCTCCACCCCACCTCCCAACCAGGAATACAGGGAACAGATCCTAGGAGAACTGGAAGGATGTGGCAATCAAAGAGGCTACCAGCTCATTCCTGTTGTCTGGGTGTTGGCTGGGTGCACTGGGCAGGAGGGCAGGAATCTGTGCATGACTCTCTAGCCATAAAGCATTTTTTCATGTTTATTCTGCTCTCTAAGTAATATTGTAAGGTGGATATATTATTTAAAGAGCAAGTAGTGGATTTTAAAAATATTACAAAGGCAGTGTACAAGCATTGTAGAAAATGAGAAAATAAGCCAAGATTGGTAGTGTGTACCTTTAACCAGCTACTCAGGAGGCTGAGGCAAGAGGATCACAAATTCAACACCAGTCTTAGTGAGACCCTGCCTCAAAATAAAAATGTAAAAAAAAGTAGTAATATAGCTCAGTGGTAGACACTTGCCTAGCACACAGAAGGCCCTGGGTTCTTGCCCAAGTACCACAGGGGATGCGGGTGGGGTGAGAGAGAGAATGCAAATGAGCAAAAAAGGAAAAAAAATAATATGAATTAATTCATGCATTCGGGAGTTGAGTGCCTTTTCTTCCAGGTGCAGTTCTAGGTACTGGAGATGGAGCAAGTCACCCAGTGGGAAAGATGTCAGCAACAATTGTGACTTTCCTTTATGGAGGGATAGCAGAGACCCACGAGATCAGGTTGAGCATGCTGGCTCATCCCAGCACCGAAGTGAGAGCTCCATGGCTTGGCTGCCTTTGCCAGCAATGGTTATGGGCCAAGGTGCTCATTCTAGAAGGGGTCCGAAGAGCAGTTGGCGAGTGCTCATTAAGCTGGCCAGACAATCAGATTCCAGCTCTTGACTCTGGCTGCTGCTTCAGAGTGGCCATGGGTGTACGTAGATGCAGGGCACATGGCACACGCTGACTGCCGCACAACACCCCCTCCATGGGACTCATAAGAGGACTTTGGTGCTAGGACCAGGAGCTCCAGGGAGTCAAGCCCCTACCTACTTCCTAGTTGGGGTTTCGCCTCACCTGCCTTCCACAGGCCCTCTGCTGCCCTGGTTTTCAGGCTCATCCCTCCCTACCTGCTGGGCCTTCCTACTGCCTTCAGCCCAGGCCCCTCCCAGAGTATACCAGGGTCCTGCAGGGAGCTGCTAGCTCTCTGAGCCTGTCCCTATGGAGCCACTACACACAGCTACAGGCTGCCTTGGGAGGTCCACAGGGTGTCCTCTCCCAGAATGGCTGGAGCGCATTCTCCTGAGATGCTGTCCTACCCAATGATGCCCAAGACATGCTGGAAGCCTGGGCAGAGGAAGGGCTCCAGGTCACACAGGACCCTTGCTGCCTCTTTACTGTTGCAAGAGCTGGCAAAAACAGGGGACAGAGGCAGACCTTGGGGGAAGGGAAATGGGATGCATCATTACCCTGAGTACATTTTCTGAGTGATGCTTCTTCAATGATTTTTTTTCAGTACTGGGAGTTGGACCCAGGACCTTTGCACTGAGCTGCATCCCCAGCCCACCAGTTTATATTTTGAAGTATAACGCTAAGGTGTGGTCCTGGCTGAGATGGTGACTAACTTTGGGAAAAGCAGAGTTTCACAACTTCACTGCCTCCACACTAGAGCTTAGCTATACCTCTCCCCTGACAGCCCCAGAAAACTAAGAACTTAGGGGTGTAGAGGCCATTCAGGGAGTGAGTCCAGGTCACACAAGGATACCATCTCCTTGATTTCTTTCTTTTTTTTTTTTTGGTATTGGGGATTGAACTCAGGACCTTGCTCTTGCAAGGCAGGCTTGGTGCCACTGAGCTACATCCCCGGCCCATCCTTGATTTCTTTCAGTGAGATATAGGGCAGCTCCTTTGTACAGTGTGTTTGTAAGAAGCGGAAGGTTCTGGTTGGGTGCAGCCAGAGTTGAGGCTTGATGAGTTCAACCCCACTCAGATGCCCTTGTGCAGCTCACACCCTGCACAGCTGTACTGGGCAGCCTTGGTGAGAGTATAGAAGTTCAAAGTCTTTCTCAGGTGAGACCAAAAAGCTAAGGTCTTTATCAGCTGAGGCCTGGTAGGAGCCCTGCCCCTTCTCACATGGATCTCCTTGAACACAGCCTTCTCAGATCACTAAGGCAGGGAACAGTGAAATGCCAGCCAGAACTTGGCTTCTGCCTCTCAGCTAATCATTGCTGTCTTCCTCTTGAGTTAGGAAGCTGAAGCAACTGGGTATCTTTTAGAAGCTTCCAGCTCAGCATTCCCACCTCTCAAAGAGCATCAGACACAATCACAGATACCCTGAGTGCATCCAGATTCAAGCCCAGTTGGGGGCACCGGATTCCCAGGTAATAAGGTCGGATGCTCCCCATCCCTGTCAGTAATCTCCACTACCCAGACTAATCCAGCCATTTTAGCTTTTCTAGGACGTGCCAGTCTTTGCATCTTTTATTATTCTCAGCTACAGACTTAAGTTTTCAGAGTAAAAAGTGATGGGCAGCATGCTGGCCCATGAGTTTCCAGTCACAGGCCTAGCGACTGCTGGGAACACAGAGGGGTTGATTTTGGCTTTGGAAACTCAGACAGGCTACCTGTTCCAAGAATTCCCACTCTTCTGAAAATCCCTGCCTGCTTGAAAATCAAGCAAGGTGAGAATAATGGAAATGGTCTTGGTGAAACCAGGCATGGTGACACATACCTGCAATTTCAGCATTCTGGGAGCCTGAGGCAGGAGGATCACATTAGAGCCCAGCCTGGGCAATTTAGAAACTTAGGAAAACCCTGTCTCAAAATGAAAGAAAAAAAAAGAAAAAAGGGAGCTGAGATATAGCTCAGTGCAAAGGCCCTAGGTTCAGTCCCCAGGACCACCAAAAATAAAAAAATAAAAAGGAAAAAGAAACAAACGGCTTTTGTTTAGGGCATGCAGGTGAAAAGAAACTGGTCTGTGGGCAGGGGCCCAGAATAGAGTACTCTCAGGGCATTAGGAGGATGAGCAGCTTGAAAAGGAGACAGGGAATTAGACTTGGAATTAGAAAAAATTTCAAAATTGGGGTGTTTTTATTTTAGCACTGGGGATGGAACCCAGGGCCTCATGCATGCTGGGCTATCATTGAGCTATATCCCCAGCTCCAAGAAATTGTTAGAGAAAACAGGCAAGAAGTTGTCAGGAAATCCAGAGGAGCTAGGGCAGCCCTCTGGGAGCTCGAGAACTGTTGTTGAGCCGTGCACTTCTAGCATGTTCTGCCCGGGCCAGGCTCTGAGGAAGATGTGCACTGTGGGAAATGCTGTGGCAGGATCCAGGAACACTGGTGGAAAGCAGTGAGCCTTTGCTGGCCCTGAGGTATGGCCCTTTCACCCCACCCACCTCAGCTCCCCCTTCCCTCCACACCCTCCCTCCCAGTGTCCTTGGGAGCTGGGGACACACTCTGGCCTCCCAGTAACCAGGCAGAAACCTCCTTGCTACCGTGGAGTCATCAGCTGTTCCCTCCTTCACAGCCCTGAATGCTTGCTGATTCTACCTTGCTGTGCTGCTGGCCCATTACCTTCACCTAACAAGGAGACTCAGGTGCTGAACAGCAGGGTGCTGGTGGAGAGGACTCCAACAGGCTGAGGATCCAGTTGACCCTTTGGGATCCCCATAGTCCTGCACCTTCTCTGGGCCAGTCCTGCTCTCCGCATGCCCAGAGCTATAGGCAGCTCCTAGGTGACTCACTGCTGAGCTTCCCAGTTCAGGCAGCCTCACCCTTGGCCCTGCATCCTGGAGCCTCACTGCGCCTTCCTCTCTCCCTCCCTCCCTTCATGCCCAGAGTTGGGAGAGAGCTAGGTTTGAGCTGGATTCCTCATCCAGTGTGACTCATGTGCTCACCCAGAGAGTGAACAGCAAGAGATCTGAGTCCAGATTCTTGGAGGTTTCTCCTCAGCCTTGGCCTTAGCCTTGCCTCTGACCTAGAGACTTGAAGTGATAAAGACCCTTAGCTTACTGTGATGGCTTATTCTGTGTGTCAATTTGGCAAGATTGTGTTGCCTAGTTTTTGGTCAAATACTCTTCTAGATGTTGCTGTGAAGGTATTTTTTAGATGTAAATCAGTAGACTTAAAGTGAAAAAAAACAAATTATCTTCCATAATACGTGTGGGCCTTGTCTAGTGAGTCAAAAGGTCCTAAGAGAAAGGACGGGGTAAAAAGAAGGGACTCTGCCTTGAGACATCCTTTAGACACAAGACTTCGATGTAAACTCTCCCCTGGGTCTCCAGCCTGCAGGCCTTCTCTGCAGGTCTGTCTTGCTGGCCCCACAGTCACATGAGCCAGTTCCTTAAAATCGATTTCTCTCTCCTCCCACTTGTGTGCATGCGCACACACTCTCTCTCTCTCTCTCTCTCTCTCTCTCTCTCTCTCTCTCTCTCTCTCTCTCACACACACACACACACACACACACACACACACACGCACTCACTCACACACATGTATCTCTCTGGAGAACCCTGACTTAACAGTTAATATACTTGACTCCCAGTGGCTCGTGGCCAGGAGAGGTAGAGTTCAAGACTGCTGGGGGCCCTCGGGTCCTCCTGTCCCTTCCCACCATCTCACTGTGGGAGATAACCCTCCAGCCCTCAGTTTCTCACTCTGCCCCTGTGAAATGTCTCCTGCTTGGAAAGCAGGTTATAAGGGAGCCAGAAGGATCCTGTAAGTCATGTCTCTGCCTCTTTACCATTATCTAATAATTTTTTTATGATGGACCAAACCTTTCATTTAAATTGGACAAAATTTACCATGGAAAGGGACAAATGGACTTAAATGCATTTGCCAGAAGATATAAACAACTGATTTAATTATTTCCCAAGCAGAGGTTAGAAGGGCGCTGGATGACAAACTCCTGAGAATCCATGGAATGTAGGAGTGTGTGGACCTCAGGGACCATCTGGCCCCAGACTTTCTGCAGAATCCCAATCTTATAAGAGGCTCTGAGAAAGCAAGGGGGGGCTTGCTATGTAAGTTTGGGAAATACTGCAAATGCTACCACCCTTCCAGCAGAAAGCACAGGAGTACTGGGATATAGCTCTTGTAACTCCACAGAGCAATAAAGCACATTAACATTCAGAATTCCATCCCCAGGACACACACACATATAAGCACAGGAGCCAGAATATCCAGCAGGAGAAAGTGGTTATCTGCTACATGTTTTGCTTTCCAGCCTAATTTGGTACAAATGTCTTCTCCCTCCTGCTTTTTGCCACTCTTGGGACACATGAGCTGTTGCAACACTCATTTGTAGGTAGGGAAGCCACAGGGGAGGGGGTCTACATGGTGACTTAGGGACTAACCCAGGGCACGAACCACATCTCCTATCCCCACCCTGAGCCACACGTTGGGGAGCCATGATCATGGAAGAATAAACCAAATCCTCTATGTGGCTTCATAGATTCTACTAAAGAGAAAGCATCCTTTTGTATTTATTTGTTACTACTGCCGTTTCCTGAATTTTGATTCAATTATACTTCGCAATGGCCAGGCATCTGGTTCTGCAGCCCTGTTTCATGCAGAGGGTATCATTAATTTTAAAGACTTCAAAGTTAAAACACAACACTTATCGTGAAGCCCCCTCTGAGCAAAGCTGTTGAACCTTGCTGCCCACCCTGCTCCATCCCTCTGGCTGGGGTGACCTGACCCTGGAGGAGAAGGAAAGTTGTGACCCACCCCTGGGAAAATAGCACCCCTGAGGGGGGACCAGAGAATCCCAGTCTTGCCTCAAGTCAGCCACCCTGGCCAAGTCCAGCAGGGGACAAGGTGGCCTGTGTTGGCAATTTGTACCCCCACAGGGCAGCCCTCCCCTACACATCTGGCTGACATCAGTCATTTGGGCATTAGTAGGCATCCAACAGACACTGAGGCAGGCTGCCCTCACAAGGTGACCTTTGAGTCTGGAACCATGGGCAGGGGATGTCCTCTTTGGACATAAGGAAGGGTTCCCACAAGTTGGGTGTTGCTTGGGGGATAGAACAATGTGGTGGTTGCTTTTATTACTTTTGCTGGTTTGCTACTCTTTGGTGTTTCCCAAGCCTGAGAAGTGAGCCTCTCCTCCCTAAACATTCCTCCGTCTCCAGAAGTTCTGATTCTTCCCTACCTGCCTTCCAAGAGCTGCCCCTTCCACCTCTGAGGGGCAGGCCCTTCATGACCCTGCTGTTGGTGTTCTTAGGGGCATGTCTGTGCTTAACATGCACACACGTACATGTGCATACATACATACACACACCCAGGACACCTACAACTCTGCATTCTCAGAAACACATTCTGAGGTGATTTTTGTCGCACAAATATCCCAAAGTGCACTTATACAAACCTGGATGGTATAGCCAATGTCAGTGAACCTATGCCCCTTGTGTTATTTGTTTTTCTTTTAAGACAAAAGATATTAATGTATCAGTTGTTTTTTCTAAACCAAAGCCTCAGTATTCAGGTTTAATTGCAGTGTTGGCACTTTGTGATAAAAAAGTATGTTTTAGTTTGCAGTTTGGGCACTCAGTCTCTAAAAGGTTCGCCATCACTGATCTAGACCAATCACTCAGTATGGGCAATTGCAGTATAGACACACATAAACACAATGGTTACTGCTGGCATTACATGGCACACTGTCTTACAGTGAACTGTTTTGTTTTTATAAATAGAAGGAGTTCTCTGTAAAGATAAAAAGCATAGTATGGATAAGCCATAGAGCATTATGTACTTTACATAACTCCATGTCCTGTATGCATGTGTCTACACTACTAGCTTCCCAACACATGAGTAATATGGGATTGCCAGGTGTGGTGGTGCCTGCCTGTAATCCCAGCACCCAGGAGGCTGAGGCAGGAGGATCGTCATGAGTTCAGGGTCAGCCTGGGCTACACAGTGAGTTCAAGGATATCCTGAACTACATGTGAAACCCTTTCTCAAAAAAAGTAATATTGGGCAGTAGGATGTCACATTAGCTGTGATGTCACCAGGCAATAGGAATTTCTTAGCTCCATTATAATCCTACAAGACCACCATCAGGTATGTGGTCTGTTGTTGACTGAAACATCTTTATTTAGAACTATACTTGGGGTTTTTTGATTAATTTTATTGGTATACTTTTGATATACATAATGATCACATTCATCACAGGCAATTTGTACCTTTACATAATATATCTTCTTTTGCGCCCCCATGCTCCTCCCTTCCCTTCAATCCTTCCCCCTCCCTCTACAAAACTTTGTTTCTATTGTTTTCCTTACATTCTTTTTTCTTTTTTTAGCCTTCCTTTCCCCTTCCCTTCCCTTCTCTTCCCCCTTCTCCCTCCCTTGTTCCCCTTCCCATTGGACATTTTCTTCCTACTTCCCAATATCCAGTATCCATCTTGATCTTTATTTACCCTTTGAGTGTCTCATACAAGAGAAACTGCAATATTTAAACATGTGTGTCCGGTTTATTTCACTTAAGCATTTAACATCAATTTTATTATTCTGTTAATGAGTCTGCTAAGGGGTTTTTAACTTAGGTAGTTAGATTTCCTTAAAGATTTTTTTTTTAATTCCAGTGCTGGGGATTGAACCCAGGTCCCTGTGCATGCTAGGCAAACATTCTACGACTGAGCTATACCCTAGCCATCCTTAAAGATTTGAAATAATTTTCCAAATTTAACATATCCAATTTTCTTAAGATTATAAGCACTCTTGCTAAAAAGCAGGCCATTCCCAGGTTTCTAAATAGTTGTTAAAATTTAATAAATTCAGCTTATAGATATTGTGACTATGAAGTTCTCTTACATATTTCAAAACTGGTAAAAACTTAACCAAGAGCCAGGGATTTAGCTCAGTGGTTCCACTGCCTGCCTCACAAGCCCAAGGACCGCAGTTCGAGCCCCGGTACAAAAAAAAAAAACCTTGACCAAATGCTCCTTCAGTATTCTGCTTAAAACCATAAGCCTATAATCAATTTCTCAATTACCTGTTCTAAATAGAAATTGGGAGACCAATCTGTTAGATACTGAGATGCCTCGCATGAACTTTACAGGTGTGTGAAATACCAGATTTATACATTCCTGAGCTTATTTGACCTTGATGTCTGTCTATATCCCTCTGCCTAATTCTGACCATTTCTGGGTTGAGAACATGTTGATGCTGAGGACTCCAGAGCAAACAAGTCCCTCATTCTCCAAGTGCCTTCCTTCAGGGAGTGGTTTCATCCCACAGCTTCTGGAACCCAGGCTTGTTTCCTCTTTTCATCTTCACCCCCCACCACCCCCAAGCTTCTCCCCCCCTCCCCATCCACAAGGCTTCATGGATGGATTAAATTCTGTTTATTGCTTGATTCCTTCATCTCCCTTCCCCAATTCTTCCCATCTGTCAGCCCCACCTACTGCAGTCATTTCACAGCTTCCTCTTGTGTCCTAGGCCATGCTAATGACAGGAATCACAGGAAGCCATGCTGCCTTATGATCTCACCTCTGCTTACATTACTTCCAAAGATGGGAGCTCGCCTTTTTTATTGTGGTAAAATACAAATAATATGTTAGTCCGCTTTCTATTACTGTAACAGACATCTGAGATTACCAACTTATAAGGAGAAAAAGTCTTGAAGGTTTCAGTCCATGATCAGTTGGCCTGTGGTAGCCCATCATGGTGGAAGCGTAGGGTGAAGCAGAATCACTTATCTCATAGCCAGGAAGTGGAAGAGAGAAAGAGAAAGGGGCTGAGGTCTCACTGTCCTCTCCAAGGACTCACCCCAGATGACTGAAAGACTTCTCACTAGGCCCCAGTGGCACCATGGGCTGCAGACCAAGCCTTCAGCATGTGAGCCTGTGGGGGATACTTACTCACATCACAGCACACCACATAAATCTACCATCTTAACCATTTCTAAGTGCACAGTTGAGTGGTATTACATGCATTGACACTATTGTGTAGTCATCTCCAGACCTTTTTTGTCTTCCCAGGGTGAAACTCCATATCCATTAAACTATAAGTCTCTATTCCCCCGTTCCTATACCCCACCCCCTGGAAGCCACCATTCTACTTTCTGCCTCTATGCCATGTACCTCTCTAGGGACCTCATATAGAAGGAATCATCCCGTAGCTGTCCTTCTGTGGCTGGTTTATTTTATTTAGCATAGTATCCCCAAGGTTCATCCACATTGGAGCATGCATCAGTACTTCCTTCCCCACTTGTTTTTAAATATTCTTATACTGAGCTGAGAACCACCTTGGGGCAAGAAGTCCTTCAGGAAACATTTCTGACCAGCCCAGCTCTACGGTGGGAGCAGACGGCCAAGGGGAGTGTGTCAGGGACACATGTGCCCACAGAAGCCCAGGGCTGGTGGCCATGTAGAGCAGATGTCTGGCCATGTGGTCCCTGGTTGCTCACACTGTGCTCCTGGCTGGGGTCAGCAGCAGTGGAAGAGGTGGGGCTCTTGGCCCCCTTGCTGTGGCCTTGTCTCCTTTTCACCTCCTCTGCACCCTGGAAAAAGCGCCACCTCAGTCTTAACCTGGTATATTCATTCCCTGTGGCTACTGTAGCGAATCGCCACCAAGTGGGTGACTTAGAACAACAGAAATATATTCTCTCACAGTTCTGGAGGCTAGAAGTCTAGAAGTCAGCAGGGCTGATCCCTATCTAGAGGTGCTAGGGAGATTTTGTTCATTCCCCCTTTCAGCTTTGGCAGCCTCGGCTCTGGCTGTCCCCTCACACTGCTGCCTTCTCTGTGTCTGATTGAGACACCTGTACTGGGTTGAGGGCCATCTGAATAAACAAAGGATGT
The DNA here is from genome assembly GCF_053883595.1 of Heterocephalus glaber. Classification (NCBI taxonomy): domain Eukaryota; kingdom Metazoa; phylum Chordata; class Mammalia; order Rodentia; family Bathyergidae; genus Heterocephalus; species Heterocephalus glaber. The sequence goes on along the minus strand of NW_028258146.1, from coordinate 97,917 downwards.
GTTCATGCAGAGGTTGTTAAATCAATCTCATCTGTAAAGACCCTTTTGCCAGAAGAGGTCACCTTCACAGTTTCCCGGAATGAGAACATGGGTGCATCTTTCGGGGACCACCATTTAACCCCCTGTACTGGGGTTAAATTGAGGGTTAATATTTTGTTTTTAAGGGGGTTGGTTTTTTGAGACAGGGTCTCACTTTGTAGTTCAGGCTGGCCCTGAACTCACTATGTAGCCCAGGCTGGCCTCGAATGCTCAGTGATCATCCTGCCTCTGCCTCCTGAGTGCTGGGATCACAGGCGTGCACAACCACACCTGGATGTTTGTTGCATTTGGTATATACATATACTGCCGGCACCTCTTCCCCTTCCAGGGACACTTTTAGGATTCTACCCTTGTTCCTAAGACACCATTGTCTTCCTAGAGAAGTGAGCCTTGTCTGCTGTAGCCTCTTTAATTCTGAGATGCCCTCACTTCTCCCTGGTGGGTTCCTCAGGCTGTGTTTCCCTAACAGCACCTGACATTTCCCTTCCTTCCCCTGGGATTCCCTTGGAAGGCAAGCCAGAATGTCACAAGGAAGGGATGGCAGTTCAGACATCCAGCTGCCACCAGTACTCCCCAGGCTTGACCTCTCCCTTGGGAAAAGCTGCCTAGGATATACTGGAGCCCGCTCCATTCCATTTCCTGCTTGCCCTCTGGACTCTAATTAGTTTCCTTCTGGTGGGCTGTTTGATTACACCCTCATTAAGGAGCTCTGCACACTCAGCTATGGTAGCTTCAACATTGCATCTGTCTACCTTTCCCGGTTAGTATTCAGAGCTCGGTGCCTCCCTCCCCCGGCTGTGTCGTTGCAGAAAATGTGGAGTCATGCCTGGAGGAGAGAGACTAATGCCTGCTTGTGGCCGGTGGGGAATGGGCTTGAAGCCTGTCCTTTCAAAGGGAAGCAGGGAGTTGAGGCTTAAAATAGAATATGCCTGGCAACCCACTCTGGCTTTTCCCAGCATCCCCTCACACACCTCAGGAGACCACCACCACCCCCCCAAAAAAGATGAACTTTCTGGGAACACTGAAAACAGAGACAGGTGGACAGTCTGAGAGGAACTTCTCGCTGTTAGACAGGGAACTGATCCAAGAAAGAACTGGCCCAGGATTCCCCTAAGGAATCCGAGACCTACAGTAAGAAGGAAGCCAAGTTCTCTTTCAGTCTCAGGACTTCCCTGAGCAGGAAGTCAGCAATTGTGCTGAGTGTGCCCCAGTGGTAGAGCACTTGCCTAGTATGTGTAGGAGTCCTGAGTTCCAGCACTGCAAAAAAAGAATATCAGGCCTTTGGAAGGTACCATACAAGTGGTGGTTTGGGCATAGAAAGATTGCGGCTCACCCTCCCCTCACTGCACCCTCTCTCACACCTCTGCCTACATCTACATCCATTCAGAGAGCAGCTTTCAGAAACCACCATATAGGAAGTGGGGAAAGGGTGACCCAAGAGATGTGACACTATCCACAAATGTCCCATGTCCTTCATGGCTAGTGGGGTCTGCTAAGGCAGGAAATAGTGCCTGGGGGCACTATTGTCGATTTCCACAGACTACACTGTTGCACATGTAAGGGATTCAGAATCACATTAACTAATGCCCAAGATGCAGCCTGGGGCTGGGCTCCACAGCAAGCCAGAGCCTATAGAGCTGAATTCAGCTCATACCCAGAGAGACAGTAATAACAAGGACATGCTGATAGGCATGGGTCTCCTTTGATCTCGCCTTCTTTGAGGGTAAGCTACAAAACCTGGATGTTGTATAAGTACCATAGAACTGAACCCTCACCTCAGATTGATCTACAGCAAGATGCTGAAGAAATGAACTTAGTAGGAAAAGAACAAAAGGCCACAAAAAACAGGCCAAGCCAAGATGGAGAAGAAAACCAACAGAATGAGATGAAAGAGGAGATTAATAAGCAAAATAAGAACTGCAAGGAAACAAATGCTAGCTGACTTGCAGCCCTATTGTTGGCAGTGGAAGTAGTGATGATGCCATGGAATGTCAAATCTATGGTGTGAAAGATGAACTTGAGACCCCAACAAGAGTTCGTTCTTGAAAAAACACAAGAAAAGATAAAAGATAGAGATACTGAGAGCTGATACCGATTTTCCACTGGCAAATCATGCTGAAAAGGCTAAAAGACTCAAGCTGAAAAATGACTGTGTAGATAGAAAGACTCCAAGACTGAAGGTAAATCCAGAGAAAACATTACCTCTGGGGACAGGGAAGCAAAAATGTTTAAGAACCAGCCTGGCAGTGTGATGCACGCCTATATTCCCAGCTAATCAAGAGGCCAAGGCAAGAGTATTGCATGAGCCCAGGAGCTTAGGCTAGCCTAGGAAACATATTGAGACCCTGTTTTTTTGTTTGGTTGGGGTTTTTTTTGGGGAGGTGGGTACCAGAGATCGAACTCAGGACCTTGCACTTGCAAGGCAGGCAGCGGAACCACTGAGCTAAATCCCTGGCCCTGTGAGACCCTGTTCTTAAGGGGAAAAAATTTTTTAAGAACCAACCATGATGAGCATGAAAAAAAAATAGCCAGGTGTATATGTACCCTTCTCTGTACCCTCTTGTCTCAAGAAGGGTCTGTGTTTGGGCTGGGGATTTAGCTCAGTGGTTCCACCACCTGCCTCTCGTGTGTAAGGTCCCAAGTTCGATCCCCAGTACCAAAAAAAAAAAAAGGATCTGTATTTGCCTGCCTGGGTCTCAAGCTTTCCTTCCTTTCTTCGTAATTTTACCATTTTAACCATTTTTAAGTGTACAGTTCAGTAGCGTTAAGTACATCACATTGTACAACCGTCTCTGGAACTTTTTTTGTCTTACAAAGCTGAAACTCAGTAGCTGCTAAGCACAAACTCCCCACGCTCCTTCTCCAGCACCTAGAAACCACCACTGTACTTTGCCTTTTGACTACTCTGACTAGCTTGCTTTACTCAGCATAATGTCCTCAGAGTTCATCCATGTTGGTTTTTCAGGATTTCCTTCCTTCCTAATTGTATTGTATGTTTATACCACATTTTGTTCATCCAGTCATCTGTCGTAGACACTCAGGTAGCTTCCACCTCTTGGCTATTGAGAGTAATGCTGCCATAAACAGGAGGGTAAGATAGCCCTTTTTGAGACCCTATGTTCGATCAGTTTTCCTGTCACTGAGACCAGATACTCAACATCCTTCAAGGAGGAGAGGTTTGACTTCAGCTTCGGAGGTTTCAGTCCATGCTTGACAGGCTCTGAGGCAGAAACATCATGTTGAAGGTTCATGACAGAAGAAAGTTACTCACCCCAGGGCAGCCAGAAGCAGAGAGGTACTCCCCCAGTGTCCCACATCCTAATGGCACATCTGCCACAAACATCAGTGGCTATATAGTGCCCCATAGCCCAATCACTTCCAAAAGCACCACCTCTGAACAAATGAGGTTTGGAGGGGGGCATTTTAGATCTAAACCATAACACACTGCTTTCAGTTCTTTGAGATGTATGCCCAGAGGTGAAATTACTAGATCTTGTAGTAAGTATATGTTCAGTATTTTGAGAAACTGCCTGTTTTCCATGGTGGCTGTGCCATTTCACATTCCTCCCAGCGATAAGAAAGTTTCCAGTTTCTCTACCTGTTGGCCGACACTTGTTATTTGGCGGAGCAGGGAGGAAAGGTGCTTTTTTGATCTGAGAACTGCAACAACTGAAAAGTTGATTTGTATCTGGAAGAGAAGAATCAAGTGCTAAGAAGGTTTATGAGGTAGCAATAAGAACTGAGGTACAGTTTGGGTTACAGAAGAGACATAGGGAAGGGGTTTTAGCAACCTGGAGACATCATGAATGGGGTGTCCATTTGATGACCTTCAGAGACTGTTGTAAAGCTATCACTTGCATTTTAGGCTGTGTGTTGAACTGATGTTATAGGAAGCCAACAGTGTGCTGGCACCTTCCAGTAGACACAGCTGGGTTTTAGTGGCAAAAACAGCCCTACAAGAGCCTGGGCTTGAAAAAGCAGCTAAAGAAACAAAAATCCAACAGCCTCAGAGCCATTTGCAATACTAAATTCTGGAGGGCAGCTGAGTAACATATGCAGCATTTTGAAGAGAGTTTGTATCAAGCATATTGTCTTCAGGTGTGACTTCCACATAAAGGACTGTTCACATAGTCTGGAGCTCAGAAAAGAAGCTATCCCTGTGTCCCTTCTGGGGGGAAGCAGGGACTGGCGATTGATGCTCCCAGCAGGGCAGGAACACAAAGTAGAGGTGTGGGTCTAACGATTAGCAGGTATCAAAGAACAAGGGCAACAGTGAGTGTGGAAGCTCAGGGCCAGTGATGCACACATGTGTCCAAACCTAAGTGTAAAATGCCACATGTGGTCATTGGTAGGTCATTTTCTTATTAAAAAAAAAATGTAGTAGTGACCTGGGTCTAAAAATTGCATACTACCAACAAAGACCAAGAAAAGAAGGGACCTAGTCCACAGACAAATGTTGAAATTCTATGGTGACCTCTCCCCTGGCTATTTTCTAGGTCATTGTTGTGGTTTGTCCCCACCAAAACTCATGTGGAAGCCAGGTGTGGTGGCACATGCTTGTAATCCCAGCACTCTGGAGACTAAGGGAGAAAGGTTGCTGCTTGTGCTATATAGTGAGTTCAAAGCCAACCTGAACTACATAGCGAGACCCTGTCTCAAAAAAAAAACACCGCATGTGGAAGTTTGTTGCCACTGAAGCAGTGTTGAGAAGTGAGGCCTTTACAAGAGACTAATATTCTTCTTGAGAGTCTGAATTAGTTCTTGTAGGACTAGATTAGTTCTTCCCAGTGCAGGCTGTTATAAAGCGGGTCAGCTCCTTTGTCCCCTTCTCTCTCCCACATGCTCCATCTGGCTGCTCTCACATGTGCTCCTGCCATGAGGTATTGTCCACCGTGTTATGACTCACTGTGAGGCCCTGGCCAGATGTGGCCACCCAGTCTTCACCTTCCCAGTCTCTGAACTGTGAGTTAAATGTAAGCATCTTTTATTTATAAATTATCCAGTCTCAGGTATTCTGTTACAGCAGCAGAAAACTGACTAAGACAGTTTCCTGGATTCTTGTTCTCAGGGTGCTGCTTGCCATTGCTTACCAGGTAGAAAGTCCAGGGCCTACTCCCTTGGGTCAGTGTTCCTCCTCCCAGACACCAGCTTCTGAGTCCCTTTAGCACCACCATGTAAGCTGTGCCTGCATAGACAGGAGCCTCCTTGGAGGCCTGGGGTAATGGGCAATAGGAGGGATGAAGTCTATGGGACCTATGGGTTTTTCCAAGGTCCAAAGGGAAGACCTTGGAAGCTAAACCCTTCCCAGGGGGATCCCTAGGTCCTAACCTGGCCCCTAACTCTCTGTTAGCCCCTTTCTCCTAGAATAACACATTATTCTAACCTAGTGCCTTGCAAAACTTTTTGGGTTTTTTTGGTATCAGGATCCCTTTATAGTCTTGAAAATCATTAAAGACTTCAAAGAGTTTTCCTTAATGTGGATCATATCTAATGCTAGTTACACTATTGGAAATTAAGGCCAGAGGATTTTAAGGATTTATTTACTTATTTAAATTAATAAGAAGATTAAAAAATAAAAAATAAATAAATAAAATAAAAATAAATAAATAAAAATTAAAAAATTAATAAGAAGAAGATGGAGCTGTTGATCAAAGGATATATAATTACAGTGAGATAAAAGTAGAAAAAGTCCAGAATAGGCAAATATAAAGACAAAAAATAAGTAAGTGATTACCTGGGGCCATAGTAGGGTAGGATTGGGAATTAGTTGCTTGGGTGATGAAGATGCTCTAAATTTGACTGTGGTGATGAATGTACAAATCTGTGAACATACTCCAAAAACTTTAAGTTGTATGCTTTTTGTTTTGTCTTGTCCTTCACATACACTAAGCATGTGCTCTATCACTGCTAAACCAGGATTATATATTTTAATGGGTGATTTGTATGATATGTGTGTGTGAATTATACCTCAATAAAACTGTTTTGTTCATTGAAAATAAAATTAATACATATAGGAGAAATAAATTTTTACAAAAATAACAAAATTTTCCAAAAGAAAATAAATGGGGGTCCTTTTTTTTTTTTAACGCAGGTCTCACCACATGGCCTAGGCTAGGCTCAAACTTGGAATCCTGCTGCCTCCAGCTCCCAGAGTACTTGGGATTTCAGGGTTGTGCTACCACACCCAGGTTCCCTGAGGTCTTTAGACCATACTGTTCTGACCTCTTGTATGAATCTCTGCTCATTTTTTTTCTCTTTTTTTTTTTTTTTTGTACTGGAGATCAAATTCGGGACCTTGGGCTTATGAGGCAGGTGGTGGAACCACTGAGCTAATCCCTGGCTCTGTTCATTTTTTTTCAGGGCTGGGGATAGAAACAGGGCTTCCTACGTGCTAGGCAACTGCTCTACCTTGAGCTATACCCCAGCCCTCTGATTACTTTTTGAAACCTATATCCCTTGACCTTCAAGCCCATCATCTCTCATCCCATTGCAACAAATCTTCAAAGCTGCTTATTCAAGCGCAGTCATGTGGAAGCCCCACTTCCTTAAGATAGCATATGTAATGGTGGCCACTGGGTCCAGCAACTCAGTTAGGGAGCAGCTGGTGACTCGAGCCAGTCTGGTCACACCCTCCAAGAGTGACTCCCACCAGTGATGACTCAGCGCACCTTCTGATGAATAATAAGCTCCCAGATTTCTGATAAGGAACTGTCCATGTGCACAGTCCCTAGAAATGATGCTGTTTAGACCCAGGATGAGGAAGATGGGCTTGTCCTCAGTGCTCCCATGCTTTTCAAGGCAAACCAGCCACACCAAGGCTGGCACCTGTAGGGGCTACATCTGGATTTGATTATTCCACCTCCCTCATCCACACTGCAGGCACCAAGCCAAAGCAGAGCTGGAACTCTAGAGGCCCCTCAGGGCAGCACTGGTGCAGCCGTGGGTGCAGTCAGAGAGGAGCCTGGCCTCTGGGGCTACAGATCCTGAGGGTTTGGCTGGCCCCTGTCCCTCCTACCCTGCCCCAGGGGTAGCCACTGGTGAGGGATGACAGTCATCTCCAATAAGCTAGCTTAGGGGAAGGAGCACAAGAGGACACCAGGTCCTCAGGATGTGAGGTGCCCTAAAGCAGCAGGAACATTCTGTGGACTTAGGCGGGGTTGAAATAAAGCAATAAAGCATGCAGCACCCTTTGCTCTGTCCCTATCTGGTGTTACCTGTTGCCGTTCTGCCCACCACAACTGGAATTCAGAAGGAGGGCGTTGGCTGTTACTCAGTTCCCCGGAAATGCCCTTCCTCCTCTCTCCCACCTCTTCTTTCCTTCCCGCTGCCCTCATCAAGCAACAAGCACGGGAAGCAGACAGCACTCCAGAGAGAAATGGTACCACTGACAGCACCAGAGCACCCAGGGTGAAGGGCCAGGGCAGGAGGAAGGAACTCAGGAGAGTGGGCTTTGGGGAGGGCCACTTTGCATCTTCTCAGACCTGCCAAACTGGGTTAGCCAGTGAGGTTTTCTTGGAACTTCCAGAATGGAGTGGCCTCAACCAACCCAGAAATGTAGGGGTCTGGAAAGATGGGTAAGGCTGGTAAGAACATAGGAAACCCAAGCCACCATTTTTTAGTCTTGGGCCTCCCAAATTCTCTTTGGCAGCAGAGCTACATTTATTTGTTCGATTGTTTTTGTTTGTTTGAAACCAAGAGCTGCTCTGCCCACAATCTCACTGGCTCCTCTGCCCTCCCCCTGTCCACCCTACTGCCCACCTCCTGCCCCAGGAGCTGGGAACTATTTGGTAACTCCTGTTGCAATTTGCCTGCCCATTTCACAGATGGGGAGCACTTCATTGGAAGTGATCTCTTGCCCACAGACTTAGAGTTGGGGGCCAACCAAGGCCTGAGACCACTACATGTCAGGGGTACACACACAGGAAGGGGTGCACAGGGGCAAAGCAGAGGAGGGATGGAGGCTGACTTTGGGTTGACAGCCACGGAGGAACAGCCCAGCTTACAACAGACTAGGAAAGAAAAATGACCACACCTCTGACCTCTGGCCATGGGAATCACCACCTCCCTTCCCCAGGCAGGAAAGCCTGGAGCTATAAGCTGTGAGAAGCTGGATACTAGCCCACAGTCCTTTGACCACACAGCCTTCTGAGACCCTGGAACACAAGCCCTCTGCCTTGTGGCTTTCTTGTGTCCCCAGCCCCACTTCCCTCTGCCCACAGGCCGGGCCATATTTGTGCACATTACTGAGTAATAGTGTGTGTCCTGGGAACCCATGTGACCACACAGCCTGGACTGTGAGGCCAGCATGGACTTCCTGTGCCAAGATCCCTGTGCTGCCCAAATTCCCAACATTTTTCTGGACAGTTCATGGCTTTTGACACATCAGGTGGGTCTGTGGTGTAAAAAGAGGTTAAGAACAGCTGCAGCAGGAGAGGAGCGGCCTCGAGGCCCTGGGAGAAGGGCGAGGGGAGGGGGAGAGGAGCCACTCTCATGGGCATTGTCACCCTGCCAGAGGCTTTGCCCATGTTATTTGGTTTTGTTTCACTGACTTGTGATGCTGGGTCACTGTTTCCATCTTACAGATGAGAAAACTCAGACTCGGTGGTGTTAGGTAGCTCGCCTGAGGGTGCAGCACAGCTGAACAAGCCAGGTGGGACAGAGGTCAAGGCAGGTGTTGTCCTTGCTTCTGCAAAGGACCCAGCTCCAGCCCTCAGCAGCCGGTGTTTCAGAAGCCCCCTCCACTCACCCACACCTCAGCTTATGTCCCTGGCTCCTGGTCCCCAGCATTATTTCAGCAGCCAGAGAACCTTGCAGGGCCACCGCAGTCGCCTCTGAGGTTCATTTCTTCAAAGTAGGAAATAAAGACCGAAGCTGGCCCCGCTTCTTGAAGTTCATATGAAGGGATGGGGAACAGACTGCATACAGGAGATCCTGGGTTTTATCCCTAGGGCCTAGCACATAAACGGAAAAGAAAGACTAAATTAACAGAAATCTTCCAGGTATGGTGGCACATGCCTGTAATCACAGCTAGTGAGGAGGCTGAGGCAGAGAATTATGAGTTCAAGGCCAGTCCAGGAAATTTATCAAGACTCTGAGTCAAAATTAAAGCCTGGGATGGTAGCACAGGCCTGTAATCCCAGCAATCTGGGAGGCTGAGGCAGGAGGATCACAAGCTTGAGCCTAGCCTGGGCCACTTAGTGAGACCCTGTCTCAAAATAAAAAGTAAAAAAAAAAACAAAAAAAGGGCTGTGCATAAAGTTCAGTAAGAAGGCCTTGGGTTCGATCCCCACTAACACATGCACAGGCACACAGAAAATAAAAACAGAAAACTGTATATTTTTTTATGGACAGAAGTCTAATTGGGAGATAACAGTATAAACCTAGCAAGGCTTGTTCATTCAGACCCTTCTAGGTCTGTGTGTTTTTGACATTCTTTTCCTCCAGTGTACAGGGGGTTACCGCTGGCTCCCAAAACTGAGCTATGACCTGCTAAGAGGAAAGTCAGAGAGGCCTTCTGCTTCTGTAGTTTCCTCAGATACCACAGTGCCATATTTTAGATACCATGTCCCGAAATTCATCGCCCCCAGACCCTTGTCCCTCCTCAGACCAGGGGAACCTCTGTTCCAGCCGTACTTAACACCACCTTACTTGGTACTGCTCACTTCCATCTGCCTCCCTTCCATTACAAGGACCCCACTGTACACCCGGATGGGCCCCCAGTGGGGCTTCCTCCTGGGTACCTGGCAGCTTCTCCTTAAGATCCCACAGCTCAAAAACTTCCAGGGCAAAGGATCCTGACGTTGGGTCATCTACAGCAAAAACACAAGTGAAAACCAGTAATCGACCTCATCACAGGAGGGGAGTTTTCCACATTCTGCCCCCATGGAGGCACAGCCACTAGGACTGAGGCTGGCCATGCTTAGCTTCATGGTTGGGAAAACAGAGAGGTGAAGCATGGGGGCTGTCTTGGGAGAGGTTCATCAACCAGGACCTGCAGGAACCGAAGAGACTTCAGATGCCGATGTGGGTCCCTCCTCTCCCTCAGCTGGAAATAAAGAGACAGGGTTTTCCTGGTGCCCTGAGGGATGTACTGTAGCCACCTCCTTGCCAGGGATCTGGGGGAGGCTGAGCTGGCTCCAGGGAGCTGTACAAGCTGCTCTGGGGGACACAGAAGTTGGGTGGCACTTGACCTGGACACCCACCCCTCACCTCTGCACTTCCTCTGCTCTTGCAGGACCTGGGCATGGAGTCGACCTCCCTGGACGATGTCCTGTATCGATATGCCAGCTTTCGGAACCTGGTGGACCCCATCACACATGACCTCATCATCAGCCTGGCACGCTATATCCACTGCCCTAAGCCGGTAGGGCAGCTGTGGCCTAAGCCAGCCTGGCCCTGGGGTGTGAGGTGGGCGCCTGTTTGGACAAAGTCATTCAGGGCCCAAGGAAAATGAGCCCCCTCCTTCAGGCACCAAGAGGGTGGGCTTGAGGTACCCTCCTACTGGTACCATCAACCCTGGAAGGTTTTGTCGGGCCTATGGATAAATTCATTGCCAACATTTTAAAAATTAATACTTTATATAACCCCTATATTCTGCTGACCTTAAAAAGAGTGGAAACTCCAGCACCATGTGGCCTTCATTCCAACAGGGCTCTGGGGAACAGTGTCACATCGCCCCCACCACTTCACTCTTCCTGCCTGATCCCCCACAGCTCAACAGGAAATACTCCAGGGCTCTCCAGGCTCTAAGACGCTACTCAGCCCCTCTGGCTGAGAGATTCTGGCCCTGATCCTGCTGGCTTCCAGGATCCAGGCTTGGCTGTGGCCTCAGGGCATCAGACTGGCTCATCTAGGGCTTGTGCAGGGACCTGGGGGTGAGGGGTGTCCACCCAGGAGCTCTTCTCTATTGCTTGGTTCCTTCCATCCCTCAATTTCCAGCAGCTTCCAAAAGAAGCCTTTCTTCTCTGTTAGGACCAGGAGGCCAGAGCAGGACTAAGGGGTAAAGGAGGGAAGCATCCCATCTGAGCTGGATCTGGGGTAAGAGTTGGAGACACGATCTCTAAGCCCTTCCCTCTTCTGCATGGGCAGACCTGACCACAGTCACCCAGGGAGCTGCAACTTGCTCGGAGGAAAGGAGCCTCCTGGGCTGACCCTATCTGTGGCTTCATCTGGGCCCTATTCACTGGCTTCTGGGGCTGCTGGTGCCAAAACTCTGAGGTGGGGCTAGCAATGAGGGGCTGGGGTCAGCAGAAGGCAGGAATGCTGGGCTCAAGTAAAGCCAAGAGTGAAGGTTGGCAGGGGGGGCCACTGGAGGTGTGGGGAAGAGGAGCTGTGGGTCCCAAGAGCCATGAGGAGCCACCCAGCTGATACTGGGCCACCCTCGGCCTCTCACGCCTGGTCCAGCCTCTGGAAGCAGAAAGGTCCTGTACTACAGATGGGTCTGTCAGGAGGCCTTGCAGGGGTCAGACCCCTTTCTTTTCCAGAACAGGAATTGAAATGCCTACAGTTAAAAGGAATGACAGGCAATATGGCTCTCAAAAAAATATATAGGCAAGATTTCTTTCTTCCCCATTTGAGAGTTGAGGAAAATAAAATTCAGGTAATGCAGTAATCTGAGACATGGGCCTACACAGTAACTCAGGGCTGGCAAAGACACAAGAAGTAATTAACTGCTCTCATCAGACCCCATGAGACAGGAGCAGGTAAAGCAACTCATGCCCTCTGATCCTTCCCTTTAGTCTGAGTTGGGGCAAGAGGGGCACTAACTGGGCTTTTTTTTTCTTAGCAACAACAACAAAAAAAAACTTTATTAAGCTCATAAAGACAGACAGGTCTGGTTTTGCTCACCACTGTCTCCCTAGTATAGGCCACATGAATAATAAACATTACTAAATGTTAATAGAGGATTGAATAGGTGAACTGAGTGCTTACTATATACTAGGCACCATGATAAAGTGCTACAGAAATTTTTTTAAAAACTAAGCATTCTCAGAAGTCACAGTCTAGTCCAGGAAACTGATGTAAGCCAACTGTGATAATGTGATCTGAAAAGTGCCCTTTGTTCATGGCACGTAGTGCATACAACATCCTGCACAGTTCACACCCACACACGTGAGCACACACATAGGGCCTCAGGATGAGAGAGGAGAGAGGTGAGTAGAAGGGTGAAAAATGAATAATACAACCTGAGAAATTTTTCAGAGGACAAAATTATTTGAAAAGGATGGATAAGATCTCACCTAAGAGAAAAATGCATGCAAGAAGAAGACATTTATTAATTAACAAACTTGAGCAAGACCAGAGGTGCTGGAAATGCAGGCCCCTGAGAAATCAGAGGTAGCCAAGCTGCACAGAGGGATTGGGGACAGGAGGGAGAGGAGGGGGAAAGCGCTAGAAAAGCAAAGGGTAGCCAGACTATGTTGGACTCCTGACTGCCGGTGATCCCCAGAAATATAAAAGGGAGCCTCAGGAACATTGCTATAGCAAAGTGCCATAGACCAGAGGGGCTTATAAACAACAGAAATTTTCCTACCTGGGAGGCTGGGCCAGGAAGATGACAAGTTGAAGGCCAGCCTGAGCAATTTAGCAAGACTCTGTCTCAAAATATAATTTAAAAGGGTGGAAATGTAGTTCGATGCTACGGTGTTTGCCTAGCATGTGCCAGGCCCTGGGTTCAATCCTCAGTATAGAAAAAGAAGAAAATTTTCTCATTATTCTGGAGGCTGAAGTCCAAGATCAAGGTAGCTGGTGAGAGCCCTCTTCTTGGTAGCAGACTTCTACCTTCTTGTATCTTCACATGCCAGAAAGAGGACAGGAGAGCTCTCTGGCCTCCTGTTTTCAAGGCCATCATCAGGCTCCACCTTCACAACCTAACTGCCTCCTTGGGGATAAGGATTTCAACATGTGGATTTGGAGGAACACAAAGCCTCAGTCCATTGCACAGTTTGACCTTTCTCAGATCACTCGATTCCCTAAGCTTTGTTTTCCTCAACTCTAAAATGGGCACAAAAATCATCTCTCCTACCAAACTATTTTGAGAGTTAAATGAGATGATTAGCCAAGTGAGGTGACGAATGCCTATAATCCCAGCACTCTGGGAGACTGAGGCAGGAGGATCACAAGTTCAAGCCCAGCTTAGCAAGACCCTGTCTCAAACTAAAAAAATAAAAAGGATTGGGGATATAGCTCAATGCAAAGGCTCTGGATTCTAGCTTCAAGCCCCAGTATCAGAGAGAGAGAGAAAAGCTCACAAGAGACACTTGCATGTGCCTGGCACGTATGGCCTCCTGTGCTAAGAGGCCAAGTGATGACTGACTGACCCGTGCACATCTACTGGATGACAGTTGTGTGCTCAGGCCCAGTGGGTGGGTCAGGTGTGGGGTTATCAGCAAGTAAGGCATGGTCCCTGCTGCTCAGTCTTAAAGAACAACATGTGAGTCTCTGACTGGGATTCCAAAGATGCCAGAGTACACTGTGCCCACTGAAAGCCCAGGGACCTGGCCCATAGATCCCCTGCCCTGCCCAAGGCCATGTGGCAGGAGAGGCTCTCTTGAAGGACTTTCCCAGTGGTGGGTGAGGCTGGGGTGGGAGGTCCCAGCTGCAGAGACCTACCGCTGACATGGGCAGCCCTACTGCAGCCACCAGTGCTGGCCCAGAACTGACTGGGACTTCCTTTCTTACCTCTGTGCATCTGAGAAGCTCCCAGCAGCTCAGGTTGTGGGACTAGAAGTTGTAGACAGAGGCATCATCTCCAAGGTGGGTGTCCACCAGCTGTGAGATGGGAGAAAGGAAAATAGCTCTTCCTGTCCAATCTCGTGGGGAAGCACCACAGGACTGACATGCTTCCCACTGTTAAGGTGGCAGCCCCTTGGAAGAAGCCTGGCAAGTCCCAGCCACCAGGTGAGGCAGGGGCTGGATCTATGCCCTCTGCACTTGTCTGGGTGAAGGGCTGCAGGTGGGAGGTAGATCCCCAGGCATGTCTGTGGCTCTGAGCTTACAGACAAAATCAGCCTTGCTGGCCTAAGGATGGCCCTAAAAATGAGCCATAGTTCCTGGTCTTTGACCTGCTGTTTCTCTCTGTCTCTGCTGCCTTTTCCTTCTGCCAAAACCTGTCTCCAGAGCTACTGAAATAGCCTCTAACTGGGCTCCGGGCCTCCACTTTGGCCTTCCTACTTCCTGTACTTCCAGAGGGCTCATTTGTGCCATGGGTAAATTGGATTATTCAGATAGCTCACTGAAAATCCTTCAGTGTGGTATAATAATTTAAATAAAACCCTAGCTCCAGGGCTGAGGGCATAGTGCACTCAGTGGTACAGCTCTACTCAGTGATAGAGAAGTGCCTCACATGCGTGAGGCCCTGGGTTCCATCCCCAGCTCCACAAAAAACAAACAAACAAACAGCAAACCAAATGAGCCTTCTGTCTGGGACAGCACCAGCCACTTCTGGCTGCCCATCCTTCTGCTGCAGACTGAGTGTAATGTCCTTCCAGAGGCCTTTTTCAACCAGCCTACCTAATGTAGGCCTCCCATCCAGGCCTTGTCTCTTTATTTCCCCATGTATGTCTCCATCCCACTTACTGCTCTCTGAAATTATCTTGCTTATTGTGTTAGTCAGCTTTCCATTGCTATAATAAACACTGGAGATAATTAATTTAAACAGAAGAAAGGTTTACTTTGGCTCACAGTTTTGGAAGTCTCAATCAATGAACAATTGGCTGGCCCCATTGCTTCACATAGTGAAGGCAACACATCATGGCAGGAGCACAGGGCAGAGGAGGCCTGTTCACCTCATGGCCAGGTGTGAAAGGAAAGGAAAGCACTGGGGCCTTGTTTCTCTCTTTGAGGGCCCTCCGTTAATGACTTAAGACCTGCTACTAGGCCCCACCTTTAAAAGGTTCCACCACTTCTCAGTAGCACTAACCTGGAGAGGAAGCCTTTAACACATAGGCCTTTGGAGGACATTTAAGGTCCAAATGATAGTGCTTATTTATTTGTTGGCTGCTCTAAAGGGTCGTCGGTCTTTTTCAGTTACATCCTGTACCGGGCAGGAAGCAGGAAGCACATACCACTGTGAATTTTTAAGAGATTAATAAAGGGCTGTGAACAAGATAAAGGAAATCAGCAGGGGACTTTGAGACTCCCAGAGACCACAGCAACAGGAAATTGTTAGCACTGAGGGGTAGCAGCAGGAAGTTGTGTTGCTGGAGCCAGGATGAGATTGCTGCTTCCACACCATACCCCCTCATCTGTTGCTATGTAACAAATTACCCCAAACTTGATGGCTCAAAACAGCAGGTATGGCACAGTGGCCTGCACCTGTGGTCCCAGCTACTCAGGAGGCTGAGGCCGAAGGACCGTAGTAGCCAGGAGTTTGAGGCCAGCCTGAGAAGCATAGCAACCTCTCTCTGCCTCCCTTCCTACCCTTTTCTCTATCTCTCAAAAGAGACATTTACTATTATAGAGTCTCTACAGATGAGGAATTAATTCAGGGGCAATTTAGCTAGGTAGTTGTAGCTTAGGGTATCTCAAAACATTGGTCAGGGGCCAGGGATGTAGCTCAGTGGTAGTGTTTGCTTAGCATATGTGAGGCCCTGGGTTCCATCACTGTACTGAGATTGAAAAAAAAAAAAGACATTGGTCAGGGCTGCAAGGATCAGAAGGCTTGATGAAATCTGGCAGGTCCACTTTCAAGACGGCATGTTAGGGGGTTGGCAAGAGGCCTCCGTTCCTTGCCACATGGGCCTCTTCACAGGACAGCTTGAGTGTCTTCACATCATACTAGCCAGCTCATGCCCAAGAAGGAGGCAAAAGCCAGGATACCTTTCATGACCCAGGCTCAGCAGTCACGTCCATCACTGCTGCCATCCTGCTGGTTCTGATGAACCCAGCAGTCTCTGTACCTGGATGGTATCCAGCATGTAGTATCCAATCCACGGCAGTCAGTATCTGATAAATGACTGAATGAATTTATGAAAGATGGAGTGAGTGAGTGGGGGGAAATAAAGGGCTGTGCTTCTTGGGATCCTGGGTGCCTTTACAAAGGTGCCTAGGGAAGTGACAGTAGGAGATGGTGTCACTGTCTTACAGCTGAGAGATGGAGCAGTATCACGGGTATGGTCCCAGATGGGCCTACAGGTCTGCCTGGAGCACCTTTCCAACAGGTCACTGAGAAGTCCTCAAACAGATCCTTCCCTGGGCCTCTCGGCAGTGTCACTAGGCAGGTCTGGAGAGGCTGCGGTGCCCAGAGTCACCCCAGTTGCACCATACCCACCTCCTTCCTCACCTCCCTTCCCATGGGTGGAGAAGAGCCGTAGAGTTGATTCTTCAAACCTCCATTAAGCCAGTTGCATGCGTTAGGGCCCTGCTGCAACTCACAGAAGCCCGCTCAGGCAGCTTAAGTGAGGAAGAGAATTTGTCCTATCAGGATAAGGAGGCCAGAAGGGGGCCTGAAAAGAGGAGTTGAGAAACTTGGATGCTCTTGCTGGAAGATTTTCTGCACACAAATGATAGAAACACCTTGAATGAACCTTTACAAAACACAGGATTCTCACAAGGAGGCAAGAGCAGAGAGCAGAATGAATTTGTGCTTTGGAGTGGCAGCTCTGAGCCAGTTGATGATGTGTGGATCCTGAATCCTTCTTGCAAGTTATGTCTTGAACTTCTTTATGCCTCAATTCCCTCACTTGTAAAGTGGGATGCAAGGATTGTTGTGAGGTCTAGGATTGTAGAGAGTTCATACATGCAGTGCAGAGAGGAAACGCCTAATGTGTCGCACATGCTCCAAGGAATATAAGCTATAGGGCTGGGCATGTAGCTCAGTGGTAGAGAGCTTGCTGGCCTAGCCCGTGTGAAGCCCTGAGTTCAAGCCACAGCACTAAAAAAAAGCTTTGGTTTAATTTACTTCAGACCAAAAGAACGGAGCACACTTCTGTGAAATCATGAACTCACGTTTAGTCTACTCAACTCTATTACCCTGTGTAACTACATCTATTGTTCCTGTTTAGCCACTGAGAAGGCTGAGGTTCCCTGCATCTCCATAGTAGTAACAGAGCCCAATCAATCCTTCCCTCGCTCACGGCTGCTCCCTTGTGGCACAAGTGGTGTAGTGAAGCCCTCTTTTCCTCCTTTGTTCTCTTCCTTTCAGGCACAATGGCCCTGCCTAGACCTTGGAGGGAAAGTCCCCCGGATTTGGAGATGTCAGAGCTGAGGACCTCAGTTCTCAGCTTTGGATGGCCTGCAACTATCTATCCTGGGGCGACCTTTGAGTGAGCCCACTGACCCCACCCACTGGTCCTGATTATCTTTAAAGCATCATATCTGATGCTTCTCCACTTTGACTGTACAAGAGAATCACCTGGAGAGCAGTTAAAAATCCTTGGCCAAAGTGTCCCACCCATCACTGAGGTAGCCCAAGTATCTGTGTATTTTATAGCTCCTGACAAAAATGGGCAAGGTGGTGCTCCCCACCATTTAGGAGGCTGAGGCAAGAGGATTGCCACAAGTTCAAGGCCAGCATGGGCTTCACAGAGAGTTCAAAGTCACCCTATCTCAAAACTAAATGAATGAATGGGCCAGGGATTTAGGTCAGTGGTTCCACCACCTACCTCGAAAGCAAAAGGTCCCGAGTTAGATCCTGGGTACCTAAATAAATAAATAAATGAAGGGGCCAGGGATTTACCTGAGTGGCACCCTGACTGCTTGACAAGTGCAAGGTCCTGAGTTTGATCCCCAGTACCGAAAAAATAAATAAATAGCTCCCCTAGCATTCCAAAGTGAGAACTATGGCTCTCGATGCGCCATCTCTCGTCATATCCCATACCCACATCCCTTCTACTTTTTCCCAAGTCTGCCTTGGCACTGGCCCCCGCCATGACCTCACCCTGAATCCCAGGCTGGCCAGGGCCTTTCTCTGGAGATCCAGGGGCCTCTGTGGGTATCTGACTGGCCACCCTCCTCCCTGCTGCCCACAGCCCTCCTCACTCCTGCTTCTCTGACTGTGCCTTCTCCATCTCCCGTGCATCCCTCAGCTCATTCCCTGGCCAGGGGTTCAACTGGGTGCTGAGGATGTGTCCAGACCTGTAAATCCAGGATGACACAGCACATTCTTCCCCAGGATCCGAGGGAGCTTGGTTCCAGGACCCCAGCACATAATGAAGTCCATAGATGTGCAAGTCTTTTATATAAAATGGCATATTACTTTGCATCTGAAACCTACGCACATCCTCCCACATCCTTTAAATCATCTCTAGATTACTTACCTAATACAAGGAAGAATGTGCTCAGCCGCCGTAATAAAATACCACAGACCATGGCTTAAACAACAAAAGTTTATTTGTCTCACTATTCTGGAGACCACAAGTACAAGATTGGAGGGATTGTGTTCTTCTGAGGCCTCTGGTAGAAAACCTCCTCTCCCTGTGTCCTCACATAGTCTTTCCTCCCTATGTGTTTTATCCTAATCTTTCCTTGTATGGACACCAGCAGCCATCTTGGATTACTCACATTACCTCTTTAAAGACCCTATGTCCAAATGTAATCAATCACATCCTGACATATTGGGGGTTAAGAAGTCAATGTATAGCCAGGCATGGTGGCGCATGCCTATAATCCCAGCGCTCAAGAGGTTCAAACAGGAGGATCCCTGTGAATTTGAGGCCAGCCTGGGCTACATGAGTGCAAGACAAGCCTTAATTACAGCATGAGACTCTGTCTCAAAAAAAAAAAAAAGCCAGGGATTTAGCTCAGTAGTTCCCCGGCCTGCCTGGAAAGCGCAAGGTCCCGAGTTTGATCCCCGGTACAAAAAAAAGTCAGCATGTAAGTTTTGGACAGGACTGAGGGCTGAGAGCTCAGTGGTAGAGCATTTGTGTGATATGCACCAGGTCCTAGGTTCAGTCTCCACAGCACACACATACAGCCCTTTTTTGTGTGTGTGAGGACACAGTACAGCCCATAATACTCAGGCTCTCCAAGTCAAATGCTGATGGGCCAAACGGGTAATATAGCTAATGAACTGGGCCGGGAAAGAGTTGGTCCTCTCATTCTTTTATTTTCTCACTTTGGAGAGAAACATAGGTAAAACATATTTCATTTTCCTCTTCACCGTGTTGAATACAAGACCACTGACATTTGTTCAAGGCTGCAGTCCAGCTTCCCAGAACCAGCGCCTAGCACCTAGCACCCAGCAAGTGCTCAGTAAATATCAGTTGACAAAGTGAGTCCGCAGAATGGCCTGGACAGTGGGGAGTGGCAGGAGCAGGGTGAATCCTGCCCAAGAGGATAGCAGGCATTCAGCTCCAGCCACCTATTTCCAGATCCCTAGAAGCTAGACTTTCAAATCTCAACTTTTCAGTGGTGGCAACTAGTTCACAAAGCTTAAGGCCCTCCTGCAGGCTAGTCTGTACCTATTGCTCTGCCAAGGGCGCCCACGCTGGGCCAGCACCGCAGCACACCTGCTCACCCCTGCTGCTGCGCATCTTCAGGGAGAGGGGCAGCGAGGCCTAGGGGACTGTGTGCCTCCAGTTGCTCCCGATGACTCAGACACTGGGGCCTGTGGTTCCTCTGCAGGAGGGTGATGCTCTGGGCGCCATGGAGAAGCTGTGCCGGCAACTGACCTACCACCTCAGCCCCCACTCCCAGTGGAGGCGGCACCGCGGGCTGGTGAAGAGGAAGCCACAGGCCTGGTGAGTGACAGTCCCTAGGGGAGCCTGCCCAGCCCCCCTCCCCACTAACTGGACCCCTCCCAGGGCAGGGGTGAAGGGAAGGCCTGGAGTCTAAGGAGGGGTCTGGGCCAGCTGCCTGAACAAAGTGAGATCAGCAAGAATTTAAGGGTGGGACAAGCAGCCAAGAGCACATTGTGGTGAGGAGAGAATATGTTTTGAATTCCACGTGTAACGTGAGCGCCCCAGTGGAACCCCCAGGTCTCTGCAGTGTCCTCCCAGGGTGTCCCAGACCCTACCCACATCCCTGGCCCATGCTGCAGTGAGAACCCTCTCAGGTTTTGCAACCCCTATAGGAAGCAAGTGGAGGGGACCCTGGAAGGCAGGCTTCCCGGGGGGGAGGAAGCACCCCGCCTTCTTTGCAGGGACCGAGGGGCAGAGTGGCAGGCCTTCTAAGACTCATTGGCAAGGCCTTGGTGCTACTACTAAGTCATCCTTATAGGTCCTGGAAGATCAGGCAGGAAAGGATATCCCCTTCCTTCATGGTGCAGAATGAGCTCTAGAGCTGTTTTCTTTTGGAGGAGGGAAGAATGTGAGAAGATGGACCCTGAGGAAGCCTTCCCAGGCAGACAGAGCTGGCCGAGGCCAGGGGCCCAAAAAGGGACAGAGGAAGGGAGGCCTTGGGACCTAGTGTTCAGGGTTGAAAAGCTCAGAGTAGGAGCCCAGCTGGCCTCTTGTTCTGTCCCCAGCACACACATGTGCATGTCCGGTGCATTCTTCATTCACGAGCCATGTGAGGGAGGCTTCCTCATTCCCTACAGGGGGCTTCTCATCACACTTGAATGAAATCCAAGTAGGATGCTATGTGACCACGCCTTCTTCCCTCTCTGGTCTCACCTCTCACTCCCTCACTCCCTCACCCAGGCGAACTGCCCTAACTACTGGTTCAAGAACATGCCAAGCTCTTTCCAGCTTCAGCCTTGGCACCTACACTGTCACTGCTGGAACTCCTACCAAGCTCCTCTGATAGCCCACACTTTTTCTTGAGTCAGCTCCAGGGTTGGAGCTAGACTCAAACTAAGGTCTGTGACTCCTAAGTGTAAGCTGTTAACCACACCACACGATTTCCCTTGTGCGACGCCTCTGCTTTGGTAATGACACTGATAGAAACCAACATTAAGTCATGCTGAACAAATGCCAGGCAGTGCTCCAAACTGTTAAATCTCCTGCCTTGAGAGCTTTACCTTAAACTTCCTGGGGCTGGACCCCAGTCAGAAGCAACACAGCAAACTATGAACAGCCTCCCAGCTTCAGGAGACCCCACACATAGAGCCTTACCTGGTTCTTCTGGAAGTCTGTGCCCCTTGAACTGCTGGTTCTAAGGTATGCACTTGGTCAGGCTGTAGGCTCCTCTACTCCCACTCCTGCCAAGGACGCTGGACTCAGGGCTTGCCTGGATGCTTGAAATTGTGAAGAATGAATAGTGCCCCTGGGCCTCAGTGCCAACAAAGGGCTGCTGGCAGGGCCACTGACCCCAGAGAAAGGAACAGGAAGAGAGAGGAGCCAGGAGCAGCAGATGGCAGTGAGTGGAAGTGGGTGGAGAGCGCTGAGCCTCCAGGAGGCAGTGGCTCCCACCAGGCTCCGAAACCCACCCCTGCACCCTCCCTTGCAGGCACTGAGGATCCCCCATCTGTGGGGAAGACAGGCTCCAGGAAAGGCCTCAGATTTTTGTCCCACTGCTGGGGTCAGCTCAGCTGCCACCCAAGGGTAGTGAAAGCAGAAGCTCAGCCTGTATTTATTTCTCCATCTCTCACCTATAGAAAACACTCCTCTAAACGTTTTGCATTTATTATTCTACTGAACTGTACCACACCATTAGCTCCTTTTTTGAGGATATTAAGTAGAGGTCAGAGTCGAAGCAAAGGACGTAAGATGCAGGCAAACACAGGACTCACGAAGAAACATTGGAGCCTTCCCTGGTAGTCTCACAGGTCTGTCGGCTTTGGCCCTCAGGCCCTGACCACCCCATCCACCCAGGCTGAAAGGTGTTCACTGTCCTGTTCTCCTATCCCTGCACACTTAGGAAAAGGATCCCCAGAGTCACTCAGCTGAGCAGTGGTTGGCCCCATGGTGGTAGCTGCCTGCCTCACTTTCCTGAACCCTGTTTGTCCTTGTCCCATCTCCTCTTCAGCCTCAAGGCTGTACTGACTGGGAACCCTCCAGACAACACCGTGGACCTCTCAGGCATCCCACTGACTTCCCGTGACCTTGAGCGAGTGACCAGCTACCTGCAGCGCTGTGGGGAGCAGGTGGACAGCGTGGAGTTGGGCTTCACAGGCCTCACGGACGACATGGTCCTGCAGCTCCTACCGGCTCTCAGCACCCTGCCCCGCCTCACCACACTAGCCCTCAATGGCAACAGGCTGACCCGGGCCCTGCTGCGTGATCTTACTGACACCCTGAAGGACCCCAGCAAGTTCCCCAATGTCACGTGGATAGATCTGGGCAACAACGTGGACATCTTCTCTTTGCCCCAGCCCTTTCTACTCAGCCTGCGCAAGCGTTCTCCAAAACAGGGCCACCTACCCACCATCCTGGAGCTTGGTGAGGGCCCAGGCACTGGAGAAGAGGCCTGGGAAGGGACTGTGGCCCAGGACCCTGGAGGGAGCCCTGTATCACTTGCCAAAGACAAGGGCAAAGAGGCTGGGACTCAGACGTGACACCGAAGTGGGGAACCTCAGGAGAGAATTTGTGAGGTAGGATGGCTAAGCCAGGCTCAGGAGCTCCGGCCAGGAGAGCTCAGGCTATGGTGAAAAATCAGCCTGGGCAGTCCCAACCACAGGCAGACCACAGGACCTGACGAGGATTTGTGAACTACTTCCCTTTAGTCCTCTCCTCACTGTAAATCTCAACATATGCCTTTGGCTCTAAGAAGTCTTTCCCAGCTCAAGAGGTTCCAGGAACTCCTCTCAGCTCAGCCCTGGGCCTCCCCTAGACTTGGGCACAGCAGAGGGCTGTATGCTTAGAGATGCTGGGAACTTAGGCCAGTGGTAATGTAGAGCTCTCTTCCACAAGTCTAATGGGCCACAGGGATTTTTCCCCTTTTGACACCAGGTCTCGCTATAATCAGGCTGACCTTTAACTCAAATGTATGCCAGGCTGGCCTTAATCTCTCGGTGACCCTCGGGACACCCAACATTTTTCCAATCTTGCATTACATTCATTCTGCCTCCCACTCACAGGAGGTTGGGCCTTTCTCACTGAATGAGCCTGGGTCCTGTATCTAGGCTAAGCATGGAAGGCCTACATCTCCTTGTGGAGCCTCAACCTCCACTTAAGGTCTCCTACCTATGAAGACCAGTTACCACCACTCTATTTACAAGACCCTGCATGCCACATGGCTGTGCCCGGGGCAGGCCAGCTTCCATCATTGTGAAAAAAGGCAACTTGGAAACCCAGGGTCTTGGAACAGCCCCATATCCTCATCCTCACTCTGTAGGCCAGGACTGACCTACTAGCTGGGTTTCAGATGTTTTTCAAATTCCTTTTCCATTTAGTTCCTTAAATAATCCATACTTTGACCATATTCCCAAGAGCCACTACAGGAGGCTCTTAAAAGCCCAGAACCATGAAGATGATCCCAAACTCTGGGCAGCCTCACTGGAGGTGCCCTTGGTGCCCAACTCAGCAAAGCCTTTCCCCCTACAACAACTTACTTTTTGGAACTTGGGACACTGCACTTGCGAGGCAGGCGGCAGAACCACTGAATTAAATCCCCAGCACTCCTACACCAATTCTTAACCCAATCCTCCTGATGAAAAAGCCCTACCAACTTCTTTAAAGCCCTTCTAGATATAATCCCTAGTCCAGCACAACTGGGAACCATTCTTAAACCAGATTTAGTACTGGGTTAACCAAAACCTCATGGGCAACAGAATATGGAGGAAAACAGAGTGCAGTAATACTATCAAGAACTGGCCCGTAGCCCCCACAATATTTCCCATTAGGAAGACAACAAGATGGAGGCTGGACATGTCCTTTAATGGTTCTGGCTAAATATCGTGTACAGCCAACTCATTCATCACACGCTTCAAGGGACAAAGGCAGCAGGGACTATTATCAAGGATGGATGCCTGAAATGCTTCTGAATTTTTGCCCCTGAGGTCTACAGTTAAAATGACCAGACTGATCAGAAGTTTACAAACTTGAATGCTAACACTCACAGCAGTCAAATTTAACTTTTTCTCCAAATACATATTTCTAAGAATCAATACCAAAGACCATCCGTTATTACAATACTATTTAATAACAACACTTATAAACATAAATTTATCCAAAGACATAGAAGCTGCTCCTGTTTGTTGTTCAGGTTAGTGCATGACACTAAATGTGCCTGTCCTACAAAAAGTTGCCAGATACATCAGTTCTGCTGAGAAGGCCTCTGATGCTGGAGGTAAGCTTGTTTCTTCTGGGATTTCCACTTTTGCTGAGATTGCATCGTGTGCCACCATGCCCAACTTGTTTCTTCTGTACCAAATGTTGAAGTCATTTAGGTTCTCAAACTGAATGAATGGCAGCTTTGAGTCCTTAGCCTGCGAAGACACTAAATTTCAATCTCATTTTCTGCTCTCACCAACAGTCATTCAAAACATAAAAGATATCATCAGAGGGGCCAGGGATTTAGCTCAGTGGTTTCGCCGCCTGCTGTGCAGTGCAAGGACCCGAGTTTGATCCCCGGTACCAAAAAAAACAAAGATATCATCAGAAAATCGTAGGCTCACCACTACCAATCTGCAGGTAATTCCACCTGCTCTTGGTGATTTCATCACTTGATATCCTTTTCTTCAAAATCAATTTTTGTTTTGTTTTGGTTTGGTTTTTTTTGGTACCAAGGATCAAACTCAGGACCTTGCGCTTGTGAGGCAGGCACCTGAACCACTGAGCTAAATCCCTGGCCCCTTCAAAAATCAATTTTTACAACTAGCTGCTTAGACATTCAAACATTGGGCCAGGGATTTAGCTCAGTGGTTTTGCCGCCTGCTGTGCAAGCGTAAAGAGCCAAGTTCGATCCCCGGTACAAAAAAAAAGAAAAGCCAATATGAATCACTGTGCAGATCTAGGCTTACCTCTGCCAGCTCTAAAACTGCACTCCAGCACTGCTCCCCAAACCTGGGGAAACAAAGACACAGCAACATAAGGCTACAGAACAGGAAAGGCATGAGAGACTCCAAGACCACAAGCTTTGTTAAGTCCATCCTATTAACACTGGCCCTTATAACTTTACACAAGGGGCATTTTTGTAAATTACTAAATCTACAAATCCTAAATAACTTCCTGAGTGTTACGATCTGTACTTAGTAGTGCATTTTAAAAGTCACAAACCTACTACTGTTACCTCTCATAAATGAGGAAACTACCTCAGAGCAGAAAAGATAATTTGCTCAAGATTAGACACCCAATAGAATGGGAACCACTTTCTAGTACACATTCTTAGTTCCACTGCCCCTATGAACTAGCCAGTTCCTCCAGGATCCTGTCAATAAAGGTCAAGGGCTGCACTTCCACGTACTGTTAATCAAACGGAACTGCCAATATCTGACCAAATAGCTAGGCATTCTCAACCACCAATCTCGCCAGAGACCAAAGCTTACCTGTTCCAAGGCCAATGCTCCAGGCTGCAATACTAAGCTGCTGGTTTCCTCTGCCAATTTGCAACCTGAGTGAATATAGAAACTTTGTCACAGTTCAGGTCAACTTAACCCTGGGAAACAACAGCAACTGGTGCACACTTTTGACTGCAGTCAGCCAGGAGTAGTTATCGTCAGTTATCGCTTCTGACGGCACTTCCTATTAGATATCATCAGAGCAGTCAAAAGACCTCATCCTTCTCCAGTACTCTTCCAACTGGAGACATGGACAGTGTCTGAAACCAAATTAAAAACGGAGAATGTAGCTCAGTGCAAAGACCCTGGGAGGGTTCAATCCTCAGTACCACGTGTAGAAAAAAAAAAAAAGCAGCCACCAGACACCACTTATACTTATTTCTGCAAATGACTTAATATGTGTATAACATGTGTATACAAATACGTATATGTACTTTTGCTGTACTGGGGGTGAAACCCAGGGACTCTGTACCACTGAACTACATCTGGGCAAAGAGACTAATTTTGAATGCAGTTCTACGTTATGCCTGTAGCTGAAGCACCCATCTCAGTTTCTATTTGAGTTTCCACATCACTGCAAAGACACACTAAAACACCAACATCATTACATCTCAGGGAACTAAATTACAACTACGTCACATTTTTTTTGACAGTGCTAGAAATCGAACCCAAGGCCTCGAGCTTTAACACTAAGCTACATCTCTGTCCAGTCAAAGTCACATATTAAACGCACCCGACATCACGTTGGGATGTAGTTCCCGTCTCCAATATTCTGCGTTGAGTCCATCTGAAGCATGGATTAAGAACAAGAACTCAGAGTGGAGTCTGGCACTAACGTTCAACTAATCTATAGAAATTCTAGTGACTGTAGTCAGATCAAGTATATCGTCAGTTATTGCTTCTGACGGCACTTCCTATTACTAGTTATCACCAGTACAGTCACGTCTCCCTCGTGGTCCCATTACAATCCATCTATGTGTAACGCCCTTGAATTATTCCCAGCCACGGGCAGGGAGATCCCTACCTACCCAATTTTTCAGGTGTGCGGACTCCTCATGGAGGCTCCGGAAACAGGATGCTGGTTTCTGCAGACACTAGACTCCTGCGCCAGTGGCTCTGCCGAAAAAATGAGCGGTCCATGAGTCTCAGCTAACAGCATTCTGCACAACCTGGCCCTCCCATAATGTCCAACAGCAGACCGCCTCGCTGACCCTCAGTAGACCTTTTAGCTTTTTCCAAAATCAACTCTGTAGAAAACAAAAAAGCTCTTGCTCTTTATCTGCCCTCGCGACCAGTCTGCAGCAGTACACATAAAACAATACTACCTCCACTGCCACAGTAGTAAAAGGGTAGTCCCCGCCTTAACCAGAGCTCTTAAGGAATCAGAATATCCCATAGCCCACATAAGAGAGGGTGTGACTGGCAAAGGCTCACGGGAACTTCTGACCTATTTAACGATAGAAAACGCCCACCGCCCGGAAACTACCCCCGTCCTACTGAGCTGGTGGTCTCTTCCAAGCCCCTGGGGATTCTGGGTAACGAAACGCGCAGCAAATTCCGCAGCGTCTGCACCAGCGCTAGAGCGAGGTGTTCTGCATTTTGAGATCCTGATTGTGCGTTCTGGCTCATCCATTCTGAGGTTCCGATTGCGATTGCTGATGTGGAAAATGTAGACACGTGTGCCCCACAAAGTGGTTGTGAGAGTCACATGAGACAACGCATGTAAAATACGGAGCCTGGGCACACAGCAAGCTTTCTGAAATAATTTCAGGTCTTAAATCTAAGCGGGGACAGTCCTCTATCTCCCCACAACTATTTCAAGCTATCCAGGGAACCTTTCAGACCCCTGCACACTGACATCCGTCATTCTTTTTTTTTTTTTTTTTTTTTGGTACCGGGGATTGAACTCAGGACCTTGGGCTTTCGAGGCAGGCGCCGGAACCACTGAGCTAAGTCCTCAGCCCCATCGTTCTTTAAGTAGCTAGCAGAACTCTGGATCCACTTCCACCCCTCTTCCTCTCGGGTCTGGCGATCTGCCCTCTTTTCTCAATTGATTTCTCCGGACTCCTCCCTCCATGCCCTATCTTATTTACAATTGAAAACTACCTGTGCTGATTGTTACCTTTCAGTACCTGAACATGTTCGAGTTTCTCCTGTTATTTTTTAAAATACTTAATCCTAGCCGGACGTGGTGGCCGATGCCTGTAACCCCGGCATTCTGGGAGACTGAGGCAGGAGAATCACAAGTCCGAGCCCAAATCGAGCAACTGAGGAAGACTGTGTCAGAAACTAAAGGTTTGGGGGATGTAGCCAAGTGGGGAGCCCCTGGGTTCAATCCTAGAGCAGTGCTGGAGGAGGCCTCACTGATGTAGAGTTTGAACTTGCCTAGGACACCCGAGACCCTAGGTTCCATCTCCAACACCCAAAACAAAAAGAAGAGGGTGGGGAAAGGGACAGAGAGAGGAAGAGGGAGAAGAAATCCTCCCTGGGTGCACATTTTGTAGGCAAATCTTACACCAAGGGAAAGCAATTCATTGTGACTTGAGAGAACTGAAAAGAGCAAACTTTGAGCCAACACACTTATGCTGAAAGTTACAGTTTTTTGAATTTTTTGTATGAAATTCATGTTACATAAAAAAATTCAAGGACCAAGATTTTGAAGACAAAACTTAATTATGTTCCACAGTTATATGTCGTTCCAAAAATAAAACAGTAGATATAAAATGATTAATCTCAGAGAGAAGAGGGGTTTTAATGGCTCTTCTAGAATGAGCCAAGTCAAAGTGTCGAACACGGGGACTCTCAGCTTCCATGATGAATTTGATGAGGACTGGAGAAGTGACTCAGTGATAGAGCACTTGCCTAACATATACAAGGCCTGCTTTCAATCCCCAGGACCAGAACGGGTAGCAGAGAATGGATGGTCAAAGTTCTAAGGACCTTTCACCAAATTCCACCCTACAGGCAGCAGGGATATAGGGGAAGACTAGAGGGTTGAGTATTACTGAAGATTCCTGGGGAACATCTCAGGCCTTCAGAGCATGGGAGTGACATGTCTTGTGTCTTAGGAAGACCCCTCTGACTCTCCTACAGAGAATACCATGGAGGAGTGAGGAATTGAATATAAAATCCTTGGGGGGGGGGGATTACAAAAATCCAGAGCCTGAATTATTTTTTTTTTTTTTTTGGTACCGGAATCAAAATCAGGTCCTTCTCCTTGCAAGGCAGGCAATGGAACCACTGAGCTAAATCCCCAGCCAAATGGTATCTTGCTGTAATTTTTAGCTTGTATTTATTGATGTTGAATATTGTTATATGTGTCTGTTACCATTTATATATATATATATATTTTTTTTTTTTTGGTACCGGGTATCGAACTCAGGTCCTTGCGCTTGTCCAACAGGCGGCAAAACCACTGAGCTAAATCCCCAGCCCCCAGAGCCTGAATAAAACCAGACCTCAAAGGAAACTAGACTACCGGGCATCTTGGGGCACACTGTCTTCTGCTCTATTTGCTCTTCTTCCTCCCCCTTTCTGAGTTTTTGGGTTTTGTTTTTCTTTTCTAATTAATTAATTTTATTGGTACAGTTTAGATATACACAATAATAACATCATATGGCTTCATTTGATTTTGAGGTAAAGTCTTGCTAAATTGCCCAAGCTGTTCTCAGACTTAAATCCTCCTGCCTCAGGTAGCTGCCCAGCTTGGAAGTAAATTTACCTGATATCTGATGGTAGAAAAAGAAACAGGAGAAGTGGCTGTGTTTGCCCATGTTTACTGCCAAGTCTGCCATGAGAGCAGGCACAGCACCTCAGGCAGCAGCCTGCCCCCAGATGAGAATAGTCCTAGGACTGAGGAACAGCAGCTGGAGGTTTTGTTTTGGTTTTTCGTACCAGGGAATGAACTCAGGACCTTGCACTTCTGAAACAGGCACAGCAGCGCTGAGCTAAATCGCTGGCCCTACCTGGAGGTTTTTGTGTCCACATGAAATTGAGAATAGCCTAGTCCCATAACCCAGATATGTACACATACAGAATACAGATGTTACTAGACCATGGGTCTCGACGAATAGTGTTTGCTGAAATAAAATTTCCAAAAGAATTAGTTGTGAAACAAATATTTATATTTCCACCAAAATACAAGCGCCTCAGAACTAGCAGGTGTGGCTGGAAAGATTCCTGCTGTGTCTGACCATCAATGGGACTGGAGCACCTGGAGGGGCAGGTGGGCTTCCTGTGAGAAAGGCTCTTCCTCGGGTTGAGTGGTCAGTCCAGGATTCTTCATGGTGCCTGTAAATGGGATGGGAAACAGAAAATCTGAGAATGCTGAAAAGCAGTAGACAAGGGTTAGATGCTCAGAGAATGCAGAGGTGATAAAGGACCTATCCTGTAGGGAAAGTGGCAGACTTGGACATCCAGAGGGAGGAGCAGGCAATGCCAGCAGAGACAAGAGCCAAGGGAAGCAGAAAAATAAGCACTACAGCCATGTGGACTGAGGTAGAGAAGGTGTAGGACAGCACATGGGCCTTTATCTCGGTACTGAGAGTGTGGAACTCCAGGCAGCAGGAGCTCTGGGCCTTGAAGAGCTTTTGTCTACACTAGTAGAAATGGAGTGGGATAAGCCTAAAGCAGAAAGATTTGTCTGAAGGTCAGGGGGAGCTGTGTATGGTGGCACATGCCTGTGATTCTAGCCCTCCAGAAGCTGAGGCAAGAGGATCCTTGTGAGTTTGAGGCCTACTTTGGTTCCATAGTGACTTCAAGGGCAGCCTAACCTACAGAATGGACCCTATCTCCACCACAAAAAAGCCTGGCATGGTGTCACATGCCTGTAATCCCAGCACTGGGGAGGCTGAGGCAGGAGGATTGCCAGGAATTGGAGGCCAGCCTGGACTATATAGTGAGTTCAAGGCCAGCCTGAACTATATAACAAAAAACCCTGTCTGAAACAAACAACAAAAAAAAAATGCTCACCACGGTGGCACACACCTGTCATCCCAGCACTTGGGAGGCTGAAGCAGGAGGATTGTTGCAAGTTGGAGGCCAGCCTGGACTACATAGAAGACCTTGCCTCAAAAACAAAAAAGCAAAGAAAACCTGAAGGTCAGGGTGCAAGCACCCTGCATTGAAAAGCAAAAGAAATGAAAGTCAGTGGCACAGGGGTGAGTGGCTGCTGCCTCCTAAATCCAGGCTATACAACACCAGGTGAGAAAGCCAATGGAGGGGTCTACAGAGAGCCTCCAGCCCTCCCAATTAAGTGCAGGGGGTGGGGTTACTACAGGTTACCTGGGAGGGCAGCCCAGGCATGGACAGCAGGCAGCGAAGTGTGGGGTTGAGGCATGGAATGCCTTGGGCAGGATGAAGGACAAGGTGACTTTCAGAGCCTTGGTATTGAAGTTGAAGTGAAGGGAGGGAGATACAAAGCGGGTACAAAGGGACCTTTTCATTGTGCGGGGTCCAGGGCTGGGAAACCAACAGGCTGTGAGCAGGAGTGGGCCAGTGGAGCCTCTTTCCCACAAGGCTCACAGGCCACTCAAGAGGCCCTTTTGGGCTGGGAAATTTAGGGGACACAGGCACAAGCAGGTGACATTCCTGAGGAAATAGTAGGAGAATGGAGAGGAAGACAGCCAATGGAACACAAAGTGAGAGCTCTTGAGGTTTCAGAAATAAAGTGTAGGCTGCCAGGAGTTTTGGCACACGCCTGTGATGCCATCACTCTGGAGCCTGAGGCAGGAGGAGCGCTGCAAGTTCAAGACCAGCCTGGGCTATATAGTGAGTTCAAGACCAGACTAAACTGCAGAGTGAGACCCTGTCTCAAAAAGAAAAAAAAGGGTGAGGGGATAGGCTGCAGAGAGGGGGCTAATCCTTGGAATAGGTACAGGAGGTGGAAGGAAGCAGTAGGTCTTGATGGAGGCCACTGGTTGGGAACAGGAAGGGCATCCTGTGCTAAAATGGAGAAGACACAAGACACAGAGAGGAGGAGAGCCAATAAGAAGGGGCTTCTGCAGGATGTGAAGGGGCTGTGGCCTGGTGTGATGGGGAAAGCTTAGGATCAACCAGGCTGGCCTATAAGGCAGTGCCCTCAGGGCCCAAAGAGCGGCCACCTGTTTGAGGGCCAGGTAAGAAGCCTTTCCTAACTTGCTCCTCTGCTGGGTCCCCAGGCTCAGCCCAAATCAGACAGTGGGTGGGTCCTGAGTAGGCCATTTGGGTTGGTTGACTTCAGCCCAGACAGGAGAAACTGAGATGAAGAGGCCAGAAGAGAGGCCTCCTCCTCCCCCAGACTGACCAAGACCATGTGACCCAGCAGACACCCAGCAGCTACTCACCAGGAATGCCTTCCCCTGTGGGGTCCTCACACACTGTGGGCAGCATCTGCTCCCATGCAGCCCAGTTTACTTCCTCCACCCTGTGGATAAGGAAGCAGCTCTGAAGCCCTGGGAAGCCAGCAGCCCAGCCTACCTTGCCCCAGAGAGAGACCAGGCCTCTTCCCAAGTCAGTGAACGATGCAGATGCTCTAGTGGACACAGGGACGGGGGAGATGGGATTTCTCTGCCCTGCCCTGTGGGCACTGGGCCTCCTACCGGGAACCCCTTGCCTCTGGGCTCTTCACAGTAGCCTGGGTTGCCCAGAGCAACCAGAGAAGGATTGAGATCAGACCCACCCTGGTGCTCTGGGTATGGGGGACCTTTAGTGCCTGTTCATCATGCACAGAACCCTCATTCTCTCTCCCTGCTCGACTGCATCCCCATAACACTGCTGCTGGCTGTGTTTCTCACCAGGATCCCTCTCCTAGCACCCAGCTTTTCCTGACCATGGAAGGGGTTATACCTTTAAAATCAGGCTGGGAGAATTGGCAGTGGGAGTGCATCCAGGGCCAGGCCACTAGGAGGAGGCAGAGATCACCAGGGAGGAGCCTTCACTTCAAGCCACTCAGATGGGCAGATGGCCAGACCCACAGGCAGTTCGGCCATGGGCTGTGCAAATCAGCATCCCTACCCTCACTTGCCTGGGTGGATTTCCCTGGCACTCCTCAACCTTGCCTCTCCCACAGACCTGGCTCCAGGCAGCCATCCCCTAGCTTTCTGGAGACCAAAGCTGGCCTGCACTGTGGACAGGCTGCAGGGATTCCTGAGTCAGCAAGGCCCCTGCCCTCTCCTGCCCTCTCGCTCACCTGAAGCACCAGCGCTCGTCAGGCCTTCCGTCTGGCCTAGTGCCCACTGTCAGGAGAACCCCTGACCGTTGCTTCTTCCTCCTGCACCACCAGTAGCCATTTTCCATCTCCAAGACACAGATGGCTTTCTGAGGATAAAGGATGCATCAGACAGAGCAGCCCAGGACCCTGCCTGAAGGAAGAGGCACATGGGACAAGGGCAACAAGAAAATACCCAACAGTAGTCCACAGTGTAATCCAAAGTCAGCTAAGGATGTGGATTCAAGTCCCGCACCAACATCTGATTATCTGTGTGGTGTGGGGCCCTAACTCTCTCCAAATTCCAGTTTCCCTCTTTGTAGACCTAGGATATTACAACTCAAATGGTTGTTGGCAAGTCAGCGTGCAACAGAAGCTGGACAGTGACTTGCTCTTACAGCATTTCAGGCCCCCACATTCCATACTATCTGGTATAGAACTCCGTCGGCTCTACCCTGCACATATGCCTGCCACTCGCAGACAGACAAGTCACAGGAAGCACACTGTTTCCAGATGAGGGAACCAAGGCTCAAAGAAGACAAGAGGATGGCTGTAGGCACCAAGGAGTTGGCCGCAGAGTCCAGCCCCTGCTCCAACTGCCCAGGAACCACCTGATCCTTCTTTGGGCAAGACCAAGCTATTGCATGCACTGTAGGTGGGTGTCAGATCAGTGTCCCAGGTGCCCCAGGCTGGGCCAGCCCTATGATTTTACACCCTGACTACCTTCCTCACCAAATGGGACCTATGTTAAATATGAGGAGGATAGACTTGGCGCTCCTTGAGGACACAGACAGGCTTTATCTTGTGCAGCCCCAAACACTGTTGCTGGATGAACCACAAAAAGCACTCAAGAAACGTGATGCCAAGCACGGTGACAGGTGCCTGTAATCCTAGCTTCTCCAGGGGCTGAGGCAGGAGGATTGCAAGTTCAAGGCCAGCTATGGCAATGTAGTGAGACCCTGTCTCAAAATGAAAAGCAAAAAGACCTGAGATGCAGCTCAGCACTCCCTGGGTTCAATCCCCAGTACTGTCAAAAAAAGGAAAGAAAAAACAGAAGAAGGAGAAGGAGAAGAAGAAATACTTGACATTAGTGATGCTAATGATAAAAATAACTAACACAGTGCACACCTATTATGTGATAGTCACTGTGTAGGCAGATTACACCCAGGAGCACATCCAATTTTCACAGCCTCCCTATGAAAGAAGGAATAGATTGAGGAGTCTGAGGGGTTCTCCTGAGCTGAGTTGACCTGACACGGGGCCCAGCCCCGAGACCTGGGGTGTGCTGAGCTCAGTAGAGTCCTGAGAATGCCTCAGCAGACCGAGAACACAGAGGAGGGTAGAGGAGGGGAGGGAAGGCTTGCTCTGGCACCTGTAGCTTCCAAATGCTCCAGCTGTCGGTGGCAACACTGTTGACTGTCTCACTCATGAGGGCGATAAGCATGTTGAGCAGCAGGACGTAGGTGAGCATAACGTAGGCCAGCAGCAGCAACAACACCACCCCGCGGAAGCGCAGCTGGTCCTGGAAGGCCAGCTCGCCCATGCCGATGGTGAATTTGAAGAGCTCCAATGAGGCATCTAGGATGGTCCTGTACGGGGCCACCTCGTCCTCCTGTCCTATCCCAGCCTGAGCAACCTCTGTGGCATTGACGCTTGCAGGGACTTTGGGGCCCCGGGACTCCCGGCTCAGGCTCACCAGGGCTGTGGGAAGGACAGAGGGGCTCCTCAGATGGGGAGACCAACAAGCAACCTTGAGGGTGTACATGGCATGGAGGGGATAAGCAGAGGCCAGAGAGGGTCTTTACCAATAGCGAAGCCAAAAAGGAAGACTAAGTAGACCAGCAGGAAGCGGAGTAGGTCCCGCAGGATAACCTGGAAGACACAAGCACATAAGCTGGTCTGGGTGGCTGGGCCACCACACATGACTCCCCAGACCCAGAACTGAGCATAGTTCCCATTGTACTGCTACACACAGTCATGCACATGCACACAAGTATGTATAGAAGGTGTACATGGTGAATGTTTCCATTTTTTAAAACATTTTTTAAAACTTTTTAAAAAATTATTACAGTAAATGACACATTGCCTTTAATCCCCTTGAAATCCTTCTCCTTTTTTCAAACATGCTATCACATTGTTCTTGCCACTTCCTGAAATAGTTCTGGAAGTCCTCTTTCGTGAGTGTCTTTGTAAGGTATGATTAAAAAAATATATGGTGAATGCTACTGCTAAAGTACACCCAACAGAAATCCAGACTTGTAAAAATATTGCAGTGGGTCCTCAACCACCTTTTTCACCAGATCTGGCACTGTATCACTTCTGGCTATTACCTAAAGTCAAAATGACCATGAAAGGTAAACATTTTAAATTGATGCAGGGCATTGAAAACAGAACTGAAGCCAAGCATGGTGGTGCACACCTCTAATCACAGCACTCGAAAAGCTGAGGGGCAGGAGGATTGCTACTATTTTGAGGCCAGCCTGGTCTACAATAGGAGTTCAACTCCAGCCTAAACTACAAAGCAAGACAAAAAAAGAAAAAGAAACAGAACTTCAAATAGATATTTGAACACCATATTCATAGCAGCACTATTCTATTCATAATAGCCAAGTAATGGAAGAAATAAGTGTCCATCAACAGGTGAATGGACACACAAAATATGTACCATACAATAAGATGCCATTCAGTCTTTAAAAGGAAGTAAATCTGTCACATACTGCAAGATGGATGAACCTTGAAGACATTATGGTAAGTGAAATAAGCCAGTCATTGGACAAATACTATGTGATTCCACTTACATGAAGTTTCTAGAACCAGTAAATCATATAGACAGAAAATAAATGGTGATTGCCAGGCTGAGAGAAGGAGAAAATGAGGAGTTGCTTAGTGGGCATCAAGTTTCTTTATGAAGATGAAACAATTCTATAGACGATGATGATGGCTGCATAACAATGGGAATGTATTTAACACCACTTAAACATACACTTAATATGGTAAAAAAAAAAAAAATTTCAGACATGGTCTATGTAGTTCAATCTACCCTTGAACTCACAATGGAGCCCAGGCTGGCCTAAAATTCATGGCAATCCTTCCACCTCAGCCTCCCTTGGGCTAGGTTCTGGATTCCTCCCCAAGGGCAAAGCCCCTGACCCCTACCTGCCTGCAAACTTCCTCTCCACTCTGCCTCACTCTCCCCATCTACCTGGCCTCTTGGCTCTGTCTCATGCACTCAGCTTGTCCTGACTCACTGTCTTCACCTTTGTTATTCCCTCTGTGGAGGATGCGTCTTCCTTGACCTTGACTCTACTGTGGCTCAATCATTCTATCA
Organism: Heterocephalus glaber; assembly: GCF_053883595.1. Taxonomy (NCBI): domain Eukaryota; kingdom Metazoa; phylum Chordata; class Mammalia; order Rodentia; family Bathyergidae; genus Heterocephalus; species Heterocephalus glaber. The sequence continues at coordinate 62,046 of NW_028258146.1, read as the reverse complement.
GATCTCCACTTAGACATCAGCTCTCTAAAGCACCCTCCACCTCATTTGTCTTCCATCATATTGTCCTATGATGTTCCTTTATACAGTTTAGAAGTTGGCAGTGTTGTCAGGTGTTTTCTTAGTGTTTTCCCCCGCTGAACCGTCAGCCTCAGCAGGACTTGTCTCTTTTGCTCACTGTTGTTATTACCAACACTTACAACAACGCCTGGACTATAGTGGGCGCTCCTTAAACATTTATGGAATAAATGGATGGATGCACATGCCCTCCTGTCCCAGGGCACAGACATACATATGAGCGTATCCTCTACTTCTTTGTGAAGAAGGGTGCACGTGCTCTGGTGTGATTGTGTCCAAACACTCATGTGCGTGTGTCTGTGTGTCCGTGAGTGCCCATAAAGTACTTGCACGAACATTGGGCGAACATCTGGGTGAATGACACTCAGGTGGGCAGGCTCATGCCCTCCTCTGCCCAGGTTCGCTGTGGAGGAAGACTGCTGTTTCTTGAGGCCAAAGGGAGTCCCTCTGGGCTGTGGTGTCCACCCCTGCCCCATCGCTCACCTTCTGGATCATGACACTGTAGATGCCCGTGTACTGGAAGCCTCGTGTGTAGTAAAGCAGGTTCAGCCAGCCCAGCACCAGTGAGGACACAAGCAGGGGCAGGTACCACTCAATGGACGAGAAACGCAAGACCTGGGATAGCACTGTGAGCAGGGCCTGGGCCAGGCTGTAGGGGGCAGGGTTCCAGTCAGCTCCCAGGCCACACTTGGCAATGTCCCCCGATTCCTACTGGCCAGCCCAGACCATAACTGCGGCTCCCAACGTAGTCTGGTGTTTTGAAATATTCTTCCTTTGGGACTGAACCAAATCAGGGCTGGACAACTTAGCCTTTGTGGGCCTCGGTTCCCTCTCCTATCAAATAGGCATAATAATTGACACTGACTGAGAGTGCTTTCAAGGACTAAGTGAGACACTACACGGAAAGTGTCAAGGCACCACAGGTGTGCCATGAGGGCTTAGTAAGGTTAACCATCACAAGCATGATCCACAAGGACAGGAGTGGGAAGGACTCCCAGCTGGACAGTAGCCAGGACTCCCACGTCTGGCCTGTGCTCAGGTCCCGACCCTCTGGAACTCCCTGGGCTGCCCCAGCATGATTGCCTCTAAATCCAGCCTGGTGCCCTCTTCCATACCCACCTCCCCCAGGCCTCACAGACAGCGTGCAGTAGGAGTGACAGCACACATACAAGAGGATTTCAAAGTAGCTGTCCATGAATGAGATCCAGATGAACAGGCGGCGCCGCCAGAAGCACCACAGCTGTGGAAAAGGAGAACAGAAGGTGTGAAATTTGTTCTTCAGGCACAAGAAGCCAGCTGTCCCTCGGGATTGCCAGGACCCCTGCTCACCCACATGCTCCCTGCCTGCTGGCCTGCCTGCATCAGGGCCTGGTGAGCACCATTTTGGAGTTAACACAGCAGCTTTGACTTTAGGGATCTCATGAATCCTTTTAATAACTGAGATGTCCACGAATCCTCTTTTGAAAAGGAACACGTGAGCTGAGGCTGCGCTGAGCGTGCAAGAGGCCCTGAGCACCATCCCCAGTTCTGAGGAGGGGGAGAACAGCCTCACACAGGCACTCAGACAGTGCCAGGGGCCTCCTGGCCCCCATGGAATCAGATGAAGGGCCCACATACTGCATGTGCAGAAGAGTGCTCCTTTCCTCCTCCTCTCCATTGCCTCCTGGGGAGCACTCTGTACTCCAGACAACCTGAGTGTGGTACCTAATTCTGCCAACTCTAAGAAGGTCCCAACATTTTGGTGTGCAGCCTGACTCTTGCAATCTTGCGACTTTTCCACCTGGGAATGCTCTGCTGCAAGAGTTGGGCTGAGTCCCACCTGCCATCAGCCTTCTGTGCTCCCCAAGTGATGAAGGTCAGCTGAGGGATTCAGGGCAAGAGGCTTCCCGGCTTGATCTTCAGGGAAGCAGAGACTAAACTGGCAAGGAGTCAGAGAAGTCATCTGCTACCCTATGGGTATCCCAAAAGGCACAGAAGGGACAGTATCAGAGCCCCACAGAAGGCATGGCTAGAACCTGTGGCCCTCCATTGCCTGCAGGCTGGTCTGGGTGGAACTGGGTATGGGAGTCCCTTCCCCCATCAATGAAGGGATTGTTTCTAAACTCATTGCCCTGTAGCAGAATTTTAGGTTTGCCCCTTAGTCAAATAGAGCCACATGAGGTAGGGAAAGGAGAGAAGCTCTCACCTGGACAAGGAGGAGGTAGATCCCCCCAAGAAGGATGAAGATGTGGCCCAGCAGAAGCCACATTCCGGGTGATGAATCCAGCCATGAGAAGGCCTGCTGAGGACACATACAGACTCAGATAAGTCCTGGTGCCGGAAGTCCTCTCCCCATCAGCTCGCAGCGTAGCTCAGGGGCCATTCTGAGCCTACACTATGGAGCACCAGAGGGAACATGGTCTCTGGGGAAGAACCCCTGGACTCAAGTGCCTTGAGAGGCACATTGTGTAGCAATTAAAAACATACGCTTTGGAGCCAGACTGTCTGGGTTCAGATCCTGACTCCACCACTTACAGGGTGTGTGACCTTGGGTAAGTTACTTAACCTCTCTAGAGGTGCCTCCCTTCTCTCAAGTATATAACTGAGGATGACAATAGTTTGTTATTCCAGAGGGTTATTGTGAGCATTCATGAGTTAACACATATCAATCATGTATGGTGAGCACTCAGTAAGTATTCACTATGAAAACTGTCATTACTACTAGGGGGCTGGCTTCTATAATTGATACTCCCACCCTGGATGCTTCACTCAGGCTGCCTTTGTAGGATGGGGATGGTGGTCCCTGTCCAAGCTCCCTCCAGTGTTACTTCAACCAGGTTTCCCTAGTGACTTCTCTCCCTGCCCTTGCCTGGTCCAGGGCTGGCTGGTGGTAGGCAACAGCAGTGAAAATGAGCATGTAGATCAGATAACACAGGAAGTTGAAGAAGAACTTGGAGATAAACTGATCCCATTTCGCCTGCAGCAGTTTGTTCAGTGGCTCCAAAACTACCATTCGATGTCGGTGCTGGGGGAAAGAGGAGAGCCTTCAATATACACATTGACAGCATAAAGACAGCAGGTATGGATAGAGCACCTACTTCATGCTAGGCTCCGTGCAAGGTTGAAGGGAAATAAAGGGGAAATGACCCTCAAATGGTCCCTCCTCACCTGCCTCCACCCCAGCTCTTCATATCCCAGCTATATAGATTACAAGGGCCTCCCCCTCCATCCCACAGCAGAGGATGGTCAACAGAGAGAACCCAGTGATTGCCACAGGAATGTGGCATGAGCCCTATGTTGCACAGGCCAAAGTGTAGAATCTTAAGTAAGGGTCTGATGGCCAGGGTCAGGGACATGCAGCCACACCCCTAATGGGACAGAGCAGATGTGTTCCAGCAAGTGGCCATGACTTGTGGACCTTGCCAGGAGCTCCGCTAGACCCTCTGGGCATGGCTGTGCTCTCTTGGACTCACTGGGCTCTTGCAGTGAAAGGCGATGATCTCCAGCACTGAGTTCTCCTCCCAGCTGTCCACAGAGGCCAGGTCATATAGTGATACCCGGACAGGTCCATAACACCACTCGGTAAACTTTCGGGAAAGGGCCTGGCATGGCCCTGAGAACTCCCGCTGCAGGATGTGCTTGAAAATCTGCAGGGTGACCACATGAGTTTACTGGCTGGGCCCTCTCCCAGCCCTGATGCTGGGCCAAGCCTGGGAAACAGCCAGCACCCTGCAGAGCTACCCATCTGCAGAGCTGCAGCACGTGTGTGCTGAGCCCCATATAGGGGTCCTTGTAAGTCTCAATTCACACATCCATCCACACATGCTCAGTCACACACACAGGGCAGAATCTTTGGCCCACCCTCCCACATAGGTGATCCTCCTGCCTCAACCTCCCAAGTAGCTAGGATTACAAATTTACACCACTCTTTCTACCAAAAAACTTCCACATAAATCGAACTTTTAGACATTAAAATGAACCTTTCTGGAGAGGAATCTGGAGAAAAATATAGATATGGATATATATATATATTATATATAATTACATTACGTAAAATTATATAACAATACGTAAATAATATATAATACAATTCCATACATAATATATAATGTATATATTGCAAGATCAAACCAAGGATCTCTCACATACTAGGCAAGTGCTCAACCACTGAGCTACACCTACAGCCTATATAAAATTTCCTTTTTTTTCAACTTTTTTTTTTTGAGATAGACTCTTGGTATGAAATTCAGGCTGACCTTGAACACACAGTTCTCCTCCTGCTTCACTTTTTAAAAATCTTATACAAAGAATTAAACCACAGCAAAACCAAGAAACCTATAAAAAAAAGATAATTATAAATTTGTTGTTTATGATTTGTTTTTTGAGAAGATCTTACTATGTTACTCAGGTTGGTCTCAAACTCATGGGCTCCAATGACCATTCCACCCCAAGTTGCCTGGCAGGTGGGACTACAGGCACATGCCCAGCTGCACACATAAAACTTTTAATTTTTTAGGCAAAAAAATACCTTAAGATTCAAAACCAACCACCAAACTTGGAAAAAAATTTGCAAAACAGGCAAACTATTAAATCCATTGTAAAGAACAGTTACCAATCAATATGAAGAAAAACTAATAGCAAATCTCATAACAAAATATGCCTTTTTTTTTTTTTTTGGTACCGGGGATTGAACTCAAGTCCTTGCGCTTGTGTAGCAGGTGGCAAAACCACTGAGCTAAATCCCTGGCCCAAAATATGCCTATTTTATGGATATGAAAATACTGCCTTGCTGGGCTGGGCGGTGGATGCCTGTAACTCCAGCACTTGGGAGGATGAAGTAGGATGACCACCACAAGTTCGAGACCAGCCTGGGCTACATAGTGAGTTCAAGCCAGTTTAAACTACATAGCAAGATCCTGTCTGGAAAAACACAGACACAATCAGACAAAGTGTCTCCTAATGAAGAAATCCAAATGACTTTAAAAATAGTCCTGGTGTTTTATAATACAATATAATGGCTCAGTGGGCCATATACACCTTATAAATAAGCAGGTATGTTAGAGTTGTTATGGTGTTGGAACTTAAATATTCCATAAAGTCTCACTGTTAAAGGGTTAGTAACCGGTATCATGCTATAGGGACGTAGTACAAACACTTCGGTAACTAGGACATGCCCTTGAGAAGATACTGGGACTCTTAACTCTGCCTGTCTCTCCCTCTGTAATTCCCAGTAAACATAAAATAACCCATTTACTCCACCATGAACTTTCTTTGTTTTTCTTCTTTCTTTTCTCTCTCTCTTTTTTTTTTTTTTTTCTTTTGGTACCAGGGATCGAACTCGGGACCTTGCACTTGCAAGGCAGGCGCGGGAACCACTGAGCTAAATCTCTGGCCCTTTTTTTCATTTTTTTGAGACAGGGTTTCACTATGTCATTCAGGCTGGCCTTGAACTCACTAGGTAGCCCAGGCTGGCCTCCAACTTGCAATGGTCCTCCTGCTTCAGCCCGACATTACAGTGCTGAGATTTCAGGCGTGCGCCACTCCACCATGAACTTTCTGCCATGATATTCTGACTCACCACAAGCCCAAAGCCACAGTGTGCAGTGACCATGGCCTGAAACCCCTGAAACCAAGAGCCAAAATAAATCTTTCCTCCTCTCTTTTTAAGTTGATTTTTGGGCCCAATGGCTAGGATTACAGGAATATGCAAGAGTATGCAGGGACAGATGATTTAGCCCAGTGGTGCCGGTGCCTGCCTCTCAACCACAAGGTCCTGAGTTCGATCCCTGGTACCACAAAAAACAAAACAAAATAAAAGCAAATCCCTCAAAGAAAAGATAGAACAAAATAAAATTTATACCAAAAAAAGAGTATGCAGGAGTATGATGTCACATCAACAGAAAGCTGACACAGAGACGCAAATTGAAAATTTTCTTGCTAGTACGAGTGTTACCTCAAAAAATGGAGGGACCAGCCACCTGCCCTCCTCCCAGAGTCTGTGGAAGTTTTGAGCTGAGGCTTACTGCTGTCTGGAGAGGTGAGGAAGGGAAGGGGAACGGTGGCTCACCTCAATTTTGCCCTCCTTGGCAGCCAGCTTCAAGGGCGTGAGACCCTGCAGGTTTTGAATGTTCTCAAGCTGCACAGTGGGGCAGAGGCGGGCTCCTGCCTTGAGGACCGCATCGTACATGCGGATCACCAGTTTGCTGTTCTCTTCAGAGTTGTCTGCGATCATCACCAGGGCATGCAGAACAGTGTTGCCCAAGGAGTCAGCAGCCTGCAGGCTGGCGGGCTGGTACGGGTTCTCCAGGAGGTAGCTCACCACATCCCACTGCTTGGTGCATGCAGCCAGAGAGAGGGGCAGCTCGCCTATGGGCCAAGGGGGCAGCTTGGGCCTTGGGCTTCCCAGCTTCCATCTGCCTACTCTGCCTGCTTCCCTGACAGCCAGGCCTCCGTGAAGGACTCAGGCCTCTTTACCATCTGGGAGTACAAAACCAGTCCCTGCCTCTTGTTCTTTGCCAGAACTCAGCCACATTGCCCCTGAAGTCAAGCTCTACCTGACTGAATACCTTTCTTTATCCACTGCCAACGATGCAACCCAGGGCCTTCAGTTCGTTACACTAAGCACCTGCTCTACCACTGAGCTGCACCCCAGCCCCCCTATTCACATAGGTCAGTTCCACCAACCCCCAGTCATGCTAAGCCTTCTTGATCAAAGGAGGGCAGAAACATCTGTTAAGACAAATTGATTTTTTTTCTGCCGGGGATTTAGCTCAGTGGTTCCGCCGCCTGCCTCGCAAGCACAAGGACCCGAGTTCAATCCCTGCTACCGAAAAAAAAAAAATCACAGTCAAACAAATTGATTTTTTAGGTAGCCTAGTAGTTAGAAGATGGGTGGCAGGGTCAAGCTAACCTGGCTTTAAGTGCCAACCCTGCCACACATTAACCATGTGACTTTGGACAAGGTTTTTATTATGGTTTATACCTAGATCTCCTCAAAAAGCCTCATGGGCTCAGAGGTGGGGCTTTTGGAATGTGACTGGATTGAGGGGGTTTTTATAGCTGACTTGCTGTTGGCAGGTGGGATCTGGTCGAAAGAGCCAGGTCCCTGGGGGTGTGGCCTGGCTTTGTCCCTTCTCCATCCTCCCTTCACGTCACTCTCTCTCTGCTCCCACTGCCATGTCATGAGCTGTTTCTCCTCTGCCATGCCAACTATGGACTGAAACCTCTACAGACTGAGCCAAAATTAACTTTTCCTCCTTTAAATTGTGGGCGTCAGGTATTGTGTCTCAGCAAGGAGAAAGTAACTGAGACAGTCTTACCTACCTGTACCTCTGTGTGTCCAAGAAGAACTCACTCACCAAAATAGAAGCAAGTTCCTTGCCTCTTCTGGAAGAAGTGGCCACAAGCCCGGGCATGCACGTTGGCCCCATTCTCCACCAGAAGCTTCACACATTGCAGGCTCCTCTTCTCAATGGCAATGTGCAGGGCGCTGTGACCTCGGTAGTACTCATCTGTACACTGGGCGTTGACCAGTGGCTGGGGATTGCCAGAGTCTCGGTCGATCTGCAGCAGTGGCAGGATGCAGGTGTTGACCCCGTTCTGAAGGTTCAGCACAGCCTTCATCAGGCACGTTTTGCCCGTGGAGCCCTCTGTGGGAAGAGGGAGGGGAAGGGACACTGCAGTGCTCAGACCTGGAGCAGCTGGGCTACCCGTCAGCTTGTACAGCAAGCCCAGGCCCCAGTACCCCTTGGGAGTACAAAAAAAGATTTCTGCTTCATGCAACTGGTGGGACCACAGCCACCATCCAGGTATGAAAGCTCTAGGCAACACTATTCAAATACCAACGGGTACAACTACAGTTCCTAAAAACCAACTTTCTGAGACATAAATCATCACACATGCAACTTCATTATACTTGAGCATTTGAGGGCCAGGGATTTAGCTCAGTGGTTCTGCCATCTGCCTTGAAAGGGCAAGGTCCAGAGTTCGATCCCCGGTTCCAAAAAAGACCATTTGAGAAAAAATGTATAAGGGACTTATCCAGTCACTACCTCTGTCTCTTTCAGTAAGTCCCTTGGTTTCTCTCTCTTTCTCTCATTCTCTCTCTATCGCTACCATCTCTGTCTCTTTCTGTCTCTATCTCTATCTCTGTCTCACTGGAGAATAATCTAAACGTAGATAGAGTTCACATCAAAACAGAGATTCATACCATACTGTATACACAGTTGACAAAACATTTTATAAATTGGGGAAAGAAATTGGGGAGATTGGGGTGGGTGTGGTGGCTCACTCAGGAGGCTGAGGCAGGAAGATCACTGCAAATTCAAGGCCAACGGGGGGGGGGGATAATGAGTTTAAGTCTGATCTGAACTACATAGTGAGTTCCTGTCTCAAAACCGACCCCCAAAAACAAAAAATGAGGTAGATAATTTCAAACATATACAAAGACTAATAACAATACTTATGGGGGACCGCCTTATTGATTATGCCCAAAGCAGGCTGTAAGCAGTGCAGGCTCTAAGGACTTAACCCCTCAATTGGCTTGTTTTGAGAAGGGAGTCTGGCCAAAGCCTACATGCCGAAGTCAGAGTAACTCTTACCCAAATTCCATTCCCGCGATTAAAACCATTCATTTTTTTTTTTTTTGGTATCGGGGATCAAACTTGGGACCTTGCACTTTCGAGGCAGACAGCACAACCACTGAAGTAAATATTCTGCCCTAAAACCATTCTTAACTAGAATGACAAGATTATTAGCTAACTATAGCCCTGTATTTTTTCTGTTCCTAACTCAAGAATGCTTTGTCTTTTCCTTTACAAGCCTTACCTGCATCAGTAACGTATCCATAGCAACTGCATGTCTCACATGTAGCCCCTTTACCACCATCTGACCATGATGTCATCAATAAATAGCAGTGGCTTGGACTGGCCAGAGCCTTTGCTGGTTGCTCAGCACTTGGCATCCTGGCTTCCCACTTTTTTCTTTAATTCAGTCTTTGAGTCTTTCTTCAACCCTGTGTCATACACTGGGCAGGAAACTGGAATCCACTGCAGAGGTCTCCAGTAAATAATAATACAAAGACTCTTGTATATCATTTACCTAAATATCCAATTTTTACCATTTACTCTAATTTTCTCTCACGTGCATTTTTGTATACGTGTCTGTTTTACCTCTTACTAGTTCAGAGTGGAATTACTGTGAACAAGAATATCCTCTTACATATTTCTACAATATAATTACAAAATTCAGGAAATCTACCATTCATATAATTTGTATCACTTTGCCTCTCTTAACCTCAATCTTCTTCTTTGAAAAGTGAGATTAGTCAGGTGTGGTGGTGCCTGTAATCCCAGCACTCAGGAGGCTGAGGCAAGAGTATCATCATGAGTTCCAGCCCAACCTGGTCTATGTATCTGGGCTACATAGTGACTTAGTGAGTTCAAGGCCAGCCTAGACTACACAGTGAGACTGTCTACAAAAAAAAGGGAGGGCCAGGGATTTAGCTCAGTGGTGCTGCTGCCTGCCTTGCAAGTGGAAGGTTCCAAGTTCAATCCCTGGTACCAAAAACAAACAAAAAAAAAAAACTGGGAATATTCCAAGTTTATTGGAAGGATCCAAGGGAACAATGGAAACAAAGTGCTTAGCACACAGAAGGTGTGGCACAGCAAGTGGAGGTCAAAGACTACAAACAATGTATAGGGCTATTGAGAAAGAATTGATTAACTCTTACGGTAAATCCACACAACGGAAAATTCACTCTGAAGTCAGAGAATTGTACTGTACTGAAATGAGAAGTGCTACAAGATGTATGAGATGTTGCCGGACAAGGTGGCACATGCCTGTGATTCCTGCACTCTGAAGGCTGAGGCAGGAGGATTGCCTCAAATTCGAGGCCAGCCTGGGCTCCACAGTGAGTCAAAGGCCACTGTGAACTACATAGGAAGACCTGTCTCAAAAATAAACAAACAAAAAAAATAAGATGCTAAAGGGAAGTACATTACTAATTTATGTAATATACTAATTTGTGTAACCATCATGTCACATTCATTTATGTCAACCACATACCATTTGTATAAACATATATCTAATGTACTAAGAAATTCTGAAAAGTTGTATCCCCAAACATTAACAGCAGACAGGGGCAGGTTTCACCCTCAGTTTTATCCATTTCCTTGCTATTCAAATCTGCTAGGGTCTGCATATGTTATTTTTCTCATTAGTACAAACAATCCTGAATGAGATTTTGGGCAAAGATACTCTGAGATCAGTGAAGTGTACTACATGTCTATTAAATATCTCAATAATGCTACTCGTAGAGAGAAAGAGAGAGAGAGAGAGAGCGCTTTCAGTACCAATGTAGCAAAGGAAATGGGCTGGGGTGGCAGACGTAGGGTACGTGGAAGCAGGAGGCACAGCCAAAATGTCAGGGGGCTATCCTGGATCAATTCCATTGGCACCACCCTACCCCACCCGGCCCCTGCAGCCATTCCAGCAGGAGGGCTGCCAAGAACACTGGACCCTGTGTTCTGTCCATAGGTCTGGCCAACCCAGTCAGCCAGGTCTCATACTGCAGGATGCCAGAGCACAAAGGATGCCACAGGGCAGGGGCTACCTGTGTACTCTGAGTCGGTGAGGTACTTGCTGGTCCGGCGCAGATACTCTGGCAGCCCAGCCAGATCCTCAGGAACTCCCCGGGAGACTGCACTGAAGAGGCGGTCACGGTCAAAGCGGTCTGGGTCCGGCTGGCTGTAGGGGATATGGTGTGTGACTCACGTTGGACAAGGACCACAGCCACCCTCACCAAGAAGCCTCCCATCCCAGGAGTCCTTCCAGGGAGCCCAGTAAACACTGCCCATGACAGAGGAGCTGAGGCTTCTGCCCCCCAAGGCACATCAAAGAAACCCCAAGTGCTCTGAGCCCCAGGAGGAGGAAGAGGGTCTTGTCAGGACATTCAATCTGCTGTGTGCCTCACAACTTCAGTCATCCCAGGTGATTTTCAACATCCAGGGCTTTTCATTCACCAGGTGTCCTGATCCTTCAGCTTCTTTACCCCACAGGGTCTATGTCACACACATGTGCTGTGGTGGACCTTGAATTTTGTTTTGGTTTTGGTTTTGTGGAGCTTGAACCCAGAGGTGTTCTTCCACTCAGCTAAACCTAAAGGGCTTTTTATTTTCTGAGACAGGGTCTTGCTAAGTTAACCAGACTGGCCTCAGACTTTCAATCCTTCTGCCCAGCCTCCCAGATAGCTAAAATTACACATGCCACTACACTTGGATGCCCTTGAACGTTTGTATGGCTCTGGATGAGGTTGTGGGAGGGGGCTGCAAACTAAAGGAGGCTCCAGGTACCACTGAGCTCACAGAAAAAAACAGGAAGGGGTTGGGATGTAACTCAGTGTGTAGACCTTGCCTAAATGTGAAAGGCCCTGGTTCAATCCCCAACACATACCCACACACTCACACACACACACACACACACACACAGTAGGAGAAAGAGGAACAGGAGAAGGAGGAGAAGAAACAATAGAGAAAACTCCCTTCTCTCAGAAACACCTACTCACTAACTACAGAGTATTCTGAACCTTTAATCCTCACTCTAGGCCTATGGTCAGGAATCACTCTTTTCTCCTTTAGACAAACAAGGAGGTACAGTAACTTGCCCATGTCATACAGTGCAGAACTGGGGTTGTCTAATGCTAGGCCCTGACTCTCAACCCCCAGGGAGCTTTGAGGCTGGGCAGAAAAGGTTTCCCAGAGACACAGTATCAAGTGGGCCTAGTGCTGAGAAAGTATAAGACGCTGACCAGAATTTTACTGAGAAACCATCCTTCTGGGAAATCTCTCCTACAGACCCCAGAAGGGGGCTCTTGGCTTATCAGAGTCTAGCAGTGTCTGGGGATGGGGAAGGGGGCGGGAGTGGGCCATTCCCTACTGGGCTGTGCCACTATTGACAGACAGGGCCAGCTCCCTCGGGAGCCCCTGGAACTATGACTAAGAGATATGCAGCAACAAAGAGGGATGGGGGAGACTTGAGGTTTGGGGGACTCTCAAGTCACAGCTTAACATCTCCTGTGAAATAAGCTGGCCCAGTAAGGTTTGTGACTCTCTGGTGCATGGGTGACTGTTGGAATTAGTCACTTTGGGAGGTGGGGGTTTGAGGCAGGATCTCCCTTTGCAGTGCAGACTGGCCTCGAACTCACTGTGAGGCCAGGTTGGCCTTGCACTCATGGCACTCCTCCTGTCTCAGCCTCCCAATGCTGGGATTACAGGCATGCACCACCACACCCACCTCATGCAATCACTCACATGTGAAGACATACAGCCATAATGTGATTACAGGCAGTCTCTGCATTCTCAATACCAGGAAGCTTCATGTCTACCTCTCAGGCCACAGGTACTGTCACCCACCCAGCAGACCACATGGCCACAACATGACCACGAGGGCTCCACTGCTGACTAGGGAGCCCCGTAGGCAGTTGGGCTGGGAAACATGGCCACTGAGACAAAGTACTTCCTGTCACCAGGCCCCATTCTGGCTCCATCAGCCCAGTTACATTACTCCCAGAGGGCTCCTATGCATCATCTTCTGCATCAGAGCTGATCTTGGTCCTCAGGCACAAACAGTACAAGGGATTCTAGCCTGGGAGGCCAAGAGTGGGGGCCACATCTCAGCATGAGGAATGAGGAAGGGGCTGCCCAGACAGCCATCCTGGCCCATGAGGAATCTCTGGTCTGTTTTTGTTGTTTTGTTTTCTTTGGTACCGGGGATGGAACTTGGGTCCTTGCACTTACAGGGCAGGCAGCGGAATCACTGAGCTAAATCCCCGGCCCCTAAGTAGAATGATATCTTGGCCTTTTGGCTAAGATCGTGTGTAGTATAAATTATAAATACACCATATTAAATGTAACCCATTATACACAGGTCACACCATGATATTGCTATCTCCTTATCTTCATACATAGGGTAGGCTGGTTAATCTTTTCGTTTTGGTACCGGGGATTGAACTCAGGACCTTGCACTTTCAAGGCAGTGGCGAACCACTGAGCTAAATCCCAGGCGAGGAATCTCTAGTCTTGTGGAGCAAGCCTCACACTAAGGGAGATGTCAGGTATAACTTCTTTTCCCCCAGCAGCACTGGAAGCAGGATCCCCAGTCACAGCCTGAACTGGTAGAGACCACAGGAAAATCAAGCACAGATGACTCCAACCAGAGGCCCATTGTCCTCAATCCCCAGGATCCACACCCCTGCGTGACTGTGTCAGCCTTGGAGCAGAACCAAAGACTCCTTGGGATGTCCTTTCCTCTGTCCCAGATGGATTTTAGATCTTACTACCATCCCCTACAGGGACAATGACAGGGTAGGTGCTAGGGCCCAAGCAAGCGGGATTTTGTGGCTAGATTGAGTGCTTTGGAGCATGAAGAATGTGTCCCCATACAGAACACAACCTCAGAAGGGAGAAGACCAAGAATGGAGAAGGTTCTGGAAGGAGCAACCCCAGAGAGCACAGCAGGAGCCGCTGGAGCCAAGCTGTGGAAACGAACACTGCTGCTTGGTGGGAGGTTGGTAGGGTGGCTCCCTTGATCCTCTCCCCACCTGCCTCACCTGGCATCAGCTCTCTTCCAGTAGTTGAGGTTCACTCTGATCTGAGGGGAGGAGTTCCGGTCCTCACCCTGGAATGGTGACTCCATGGGGGGCAGGCCATGCTTTCCTTTGACCCCCTCAGTGCCACCTTCTTGGCCTCCATCTGATGTCTCCAGCCTGAAAGCTGGGGGGCTGGAAGGCGAGGTCATCCTAAGGGGAGGAGAGAGGCTGCCCGGTCCACCTGGGACCTCTGTGGAGATGGCGATGTCAGGGGTCTGCTCTTTCTCCGGGCCCCACGTCCACAAAGTTCTGATTAGGGCCTGCAGGAGGACATGTTTAGAAGTGGAGAGCAAATAAATCCACCCATCCACCACCATGCAGGAGCTCTTGGGGCCACACAGGAAGGGAAGCGAGCCATGGGGAAGAAGGGCAGAGGGAAGAGGAATGCAGGGAGGGAGGAGGTCTGTGGTATGGGGACAGCCCTGCCCTGCGTGCTGGAAGGGAGAGTGGCAGGACTCACTGGGGCTGCCTCTGATGTTTTCCCACACAAAGAGCCATGGCTGTCCCCAATTTCCTGACATCTGAGTGACCACAGCCCTTGCTCGAGGACAGTAAACATTTATGTTCATAGCGCAACCCTTTCACATCTTGCCCAGTAGCCAGTATTCACAACCAAGTGCAGTTGCTGGGCTCAGGCAGGCAGGCTGCTCACGCCCTCACCATGGAATGGGCCATCTCTGGGGAAACTATTGGGAAAGCCCCGGTCCATCCAACCCTTCCTTCTGCTGCCAGGACAACTGAGGCTCAGAAAGGGGAAGTGATTTTCTCAAGGTCGTTAGTTGCTGGCAGAGTCGGGGCTAAAACCATCTGGCTCTATACCATGACATTTCTCTTCAATTCTCAGATTCTTCCAGGGCCCATGTATATTTTCAATCTGACTCATGTCTGAGGGCATCAAACACCATCTCTCTGGGGCCTTCAGAGTGGGGAGGGAGGGCCCTTGCAGGCTGACAAGCTTCCTCTGCTGCCCCCTCAAGGCCCAGGCTGGGCTCAGGGAGGTCACCTGATGGCATCACCTGACCCTCACAGGAAAACTGAAACCACAGCCTCCATCACATGGCGAGGGGTTCAGTGCTAGTCAGGGTCCGGGAACCCTTGTATCCCCAGTGGGCAGGAGCACAAAGAAGGCAAAAGAGCCACAGCTGCGCTAACAGACAGCAGCAGCGTGTGAGGGAGCCATGGCGGGGACAGAGGGTAGGGAGAAAAGAAGAGCAGGGCAGTGAGATGCAGCGGGCTGTCTGCTGGGTCTGGGCCCACTCCCAAGCTGCTTTGGGTTCCCAGTGTCTTGGGGACCTGGAGAGAACTTGTCTCCACAGTAGCTGAGGGACCACACCACCTGTCAGGCTGCCTTGATTTGCAGTTGCAACCTACCACCTTTCTGCCCACACCAGAGTGTGGAGACCCTTCCCCTGCAAGGAACCCTGTTAGCCTAGCTTTTGTCCCCAAACAAACCCTGGCCCATTCTGCCTCCCTGGCAGCCCAAACCCCACCACTCCCAAGCCCCACCACTCCCAAGCCCCAGCAGCAACAGCTTTCTCTCCAGCCCCTGTCCCACCTCCTGAACACCCACCCGCCCTGGCAGTGGAGGAAGAAGTCTGGAGGTCCAGGGAGAGGGGCCCCACGCAGGCTCTAGTTCCAAGCTGGAGAAGTAAGAAGCCCACTCAGGCCTCCCTGCCTGGGTTGTGCACTGTCAGGCCTGAGGCTGAGTCCCTCCGAATCGTCTATCGACTTACCCTGCAGGCAGAGGGCAAGGCGGGGCGGCCGGTGGCAGGCCAGCTGCTGGGATCCCCAGACTCTGGGCGGAGGGGGCTGCAGGAGGAAGTGAAGCTGGGAGCTTGGTGGCGCTGACAGCTGAGGAACCGCCGGAACCTTCCCTCCCAGCTCAGAGCTCAGGCGACTGTGTTGTGGTCTCCCGGCGTTCTCCACCCTCAGCCCTCTGGGCTGGCCGGCACAGAGAAGAGTGGGCCTTTAACTCTTCCCCGCAAAGACACTTTGGCCATCAGATACTGACCATCTGGACCACTGGCCACACCCAGCCCTCCGGGAGACACGCCCCGCCCCAGGCACGCCCCACCCTCGGGGCACGCCCCGCCCTCACCTCCGAGCCCCCAACCCCCTTCTGCCAGGCACCAGGTGGGCTGGGGAAGATTAAAGGCAGCGCTTGGGTGCTGGGTCCTTGCCTCTGGTGGGAGCTGGCCCGGGGGCGGGGAATTCTTGCCTCACTAAGCTGACATCTACCATCTCCCCGTGCCCACCACCAGTGCCTTCCAGCAGCCTAGGTGGCCCAAACCCAGTCCAGGGAGAGAAAGCTCTTGTGGACCGTTCCAGGGAGAGGACAGGCTCAGCCCAACAGTTGTCCCTGGCGATGCAGCCTCACCCACCCAGCAGCAGAGGGGAACTTTCCCAGCTGTCAAGTGCCTTCCACGGACCCCAGGGATCCTGAAGGGCCAGAGTTCCCCTAGGTACAGGCGCTTCCAGCAACAGCCAAGGGTGGTGACCGGGAGGCCAACATATACCTCTGACATTTATTGCACTGCCCTGGTATAAGCCTTGTCTTGGGACGTGGGGACACAGGCAACATCCAAGCAGCCCTAGGCCTTTTTCTCCCTCACACTCATTTCGTGTTGCAGGTATCTCCAAATTTTGTCTTTCTGTCTGCTCCAAGTCACTATTTTCTCTCCCCTGAAAAAGTGCATCCACCTTCAAACTCGTCTCCCCGTTTCACTCAGTGCATCCTCAGTCTTATTTTGCTTTTTTTTTTTTTTTTTTTTGAGACAAGGTCTCACTGTACT
This sequence comes from Heterocephalus glaber, assembly GCF_053883595.1. Classification (NCBI taxonomy): domain Eukaryota; kingdom Metazoa; phylum Chordata; class Mammalia; order Rodentia; family Bathyergidae; genus Heterocephalus; species Heterocephalus glaber. The sequence goes on along the minus strand of NW_028258146.1, from coordinate 45,555 downwards.
TCAGGCTGACCCATGACAATCCTCCTGCTTGGGATTACAGGTGTGCATCACCATGCCTGGCTCCACCCCCAGTCTTACACTCCATTCTCTCCATGGTGACTGTAAATGTTCTATTAAAAACAAAACCTGCTGAGCCAGGGATTTAGGTCAGTGGTTTCACCACCTGCTGTGCAAGCACAGGGACCCAGGTTCAATCCCCAGTACCAAAAAACAAAAAACAAAACCTGCTGGGCTTGGTGGCACATGCCTGTAATCTCAGCACTTGGGAGGCTGAAGCAAGAGGATCACCACAAGTTCAAGGCCAGTCTGAACTACATAGGTAGACCCTGTCTCAAAAAATAAATATATAGGGCTGGAGATTTAGCTCAATGGTGCTGCCCCCTGCCTCACAAACGCAAGGTCCTGAGTTCGATCCCCAGTACCAAAAAATAAAAAATTAAAATTAAAAAATAAATATATAAATGTATACACAAATAAATACATACAAAACTGGGCACGGTGGCACACACTAGTGATCCCTATATATAGTACTGGAAAGCCCAAGGCAGGAGGATCTCAAGTTCTAGGCCAGTCTAGACTACATAGTGATGTTATTACCAGCTCTCTCTAGGTTTTGGTTTTTTGTTTTAGGACAGGCTTGCACCCTGCCTACTGCATTTCCATCTTGAGGACCAAAACTCTTCAAATTCCCCTCCGGCCACTGTCTTGGTGTGTCCCCTCTTCTACAATGACCCCCTTAAGGGCCCAATCCCTCTTTGGCTCCTATTAATTTCCATCCAACTTAGCTATCTATAGTAATGAGACCCTGTCTTAAAAGGGAGGAGGAGGCGGGGGTTAAGGCAGAAGCAGAACACCTGCCTAACCTGTGAGGCTATAAGTTCTATCCCCTGCACCAACAAACAAACATATTAAAAAGGCTGGGGATAAAGTTCAGTGAAAAAGGCCAGGATTCAATCCCCAGTATTGCAAAAAAGAAACACAAAACACAAGGGGTGGGGATGTAGCAAAATACTCCCAAAGTTCAATAACCAGTACTGCAAGGAGAAAATCCCTGGCTGTTGAGGTTTGTCTTCTTTTGTTTTGATTTGCAGTACTGGGATTGAATCCAGAGCCTTCACTGTAGTACATGCCAAACCTTTTATTTTATCTATATATTTTTACTAATAAATTTTATTTTATTTTATCCCATTTCTTCCCTCATGTCCCCTCCCCTCCCTATGTACAAAAGCTTTGCTTCCATTTTTTTCCTTCTATTTTCACTTTTTTTCTTGTCTCTTCCTTTCTCCCTATATTATATTTTATTTTGAGGCAGGATCTCAGTAAGTCATTAATTGCCATTCTGGGCTCAAATTTGCAATCCTCCTACCTCGGCTTCTCAGAGTACTGGGATTACAGGCGTGTGAGACCCAGTCTGCTGAATACCAGTGTTTTTAGCAGAAAAATAATCAAGCAGAGAAGTAAAACTTCATGAATCCATTGCTATTGGACTCACATTTCAAGAAGCTTCACTTAGTCCAGTCTCCATTCAAAGAAATTCTCCTCAGGCTGGAGGTATAGCTCAGTGGTACCAGAAAGTACTGGCCTGGCATTTTGAAGGCCCTGGTTTGATTCCCAACAACACACACACACACAGAGACATGGGGGGGGGGGGAGAGAAACACAAAAAAATCACAGAAAAAAATAAATTTTATGCCCTATTGAAGCCAGAATAGAGAAGTTAGGGCCAGGGATTTAGCTCAGTGGTGCGGTGCCTGCCTTACAAGGGAAAGGTCCTGAGTTTCACTCCTCCCCCCACCAGAAAAAAAACCAACAAAAAAAGAGAAGACAGTCAAATAGGGCAAAGGCCCTGAATAATTAAATTTAAAAAGTGGGGGCCTAAGTAAGTTACCATACCAGACAGCCCAAACAGGCCATCAGGGCCTAATGGAATGGAGGGATAAAAAACAGGTCCTTAACCAAATGGGAGAGACCTTGGAGGAAACAAAACACACAAGCAGCAGCTTGCTTTCAGGACATCAAAGGCCTATCTGCCATGAGGAACATCCCTGCCTGACGTACATATCAGTCCCAAAAACTGTATTAAAGGCCACTGGACTTAAACATCTACAGTTTTTTTTAACCCCTTCCTGACAAGCAGGGAGCTCTTTTCTTTAATTCTTGCTAATAAACATGCATTTGGCCATTCTCCACTCCCTGCTGCTTGCTGTTCTGTCAGCTTCAATCTTCCTTGTCCCAAAACAAGAACCAGAGAGCTAGGAGAAGCCAGTTACACTAACTTTCCTATGTTTCATTTCACATTTTGAAGCTTTTTGGAAATGTTCCTTTTATCTGAATTTATGTTAGACAGATTTTTTTTTTTTTTTTTTTTTTTTGGTACTGGGGATCAAACTCAGAACCTTGTGCTTGCAAGGCAGGTGGTGGCACCACTGAGCTAAACCCCCAACCCTGGACAGATTTTTAATAAACAATAAGGGAGAGCACACAAGAAGTGCACCAGATCTGTCCTCTAGAGAGGAAAATCATGATCAGGGATGAGAGGGCTACTTTCTTTTTAGTATGTATATTTTGTATTATTTGAAATTACTACCTAGACATGGTGGCACAGGCCTGCAATTCCAGCATTTGGAAAGCTGAGGTAAGATGATTGCCAAAAGTGCAAGACCAGCCTGGGCTACATAGTGACTTCAAGGCCAGCCTGACCTATGTAGCGAGATCCTGCCTCAAAAATAATTGATAAATAAATAAAGAGAAAAAGAAAACCAAAAAGTGAAAAATAACCCACCAAAACATAGTTGTGAAGGGTTGAGGATTTAGCTCAGTGGCACCATACCTGCCTGACAAGCACAAGGTCCTGAGTTCAAACCCCAGTAGCAAAAATAATAATAATAATAATCCCCACTTTAGCGGACACCAGGTCTTCAAGATGGCCTCTGTCGTACCAGTGGAAGAGAAGAAACTCATGGATGTCAAACTAGGGGAGCTGCCCAGCTGGATATTGATGCAGGATTTCACCCCTTCAGGCATTGTGGGAGCATTTCAGAGAGGTTACTATCAGTATTACAACAAGTACATCAATGTGAAGAAAGGGAGCATCGCCGGGCTTAACGTGGTGCTGGCAGCCTACCTGATTTTCAGCTACTGCTTTTCTTACAAGGAACTCAAACAAGAGCAACGACAAAAGTACCACTGAAAAGGGCCAGTGTGGAGGGCACACTCTGCACTCTAGACTGTGACTGCCTCATCCTACTCCCATCTGTGAAAAGCTTACTCATGGCTGAATCTGTTCACAGCCTAAGTGAGAATTAATGCTCAATAAAAGGTGACTGGTACAAAAAAATAATAATAATAATAATAATAATGCTGAAGTCATCTGATTCCTGTGGGACAAGGTAAAAAATGGAGTAATTGCATTTCTGTTCATAGATGCATAAAAACAAAATTACTGCCATTGGCCTTATTTATTTGGCAGTACTGAGGATTGAGCCAGGGCCCCCCCCAAGGGAAGCATACAATTTTTCATTTCCAAGAAATAAGGTGTATCTCCTGGGCAGAAAGGGGGGTGGGAAACGCGAACTCAACAGCCCAAGCAGGTTTGTGGCTAAACCTGAGAAGGACCACTCTGTGCGAGCAGAACAGAGCAGGTGTCCCTTACAGGCTAAGAGGCTTTTTAAATAGCATTTTCTGGCGGGCTTCTGAGGGGGTGGGTCAGGGGAAACAGCCAGCTGATGTGTCCTCTGTGTCCTTTACATCCTGCTGACATGTCCTCAGGGAACCCACAGTAACCTGTTGACATGTGCTTCGGGAACCGATTCTGGCCTGCTGATATGTCCTGTGACGTAAGCAGAAAGAAACCTACGTTTCTCTAAGATATCAGGTGGGCTCGTTCCAACTGGTGGTGTCCCTCCCTGTCCGGTCTCTATCACATCACCACCACCACCACCACCACCACCACTACCACACACACACACACACACACACTCTCCTCTGTATTTATTACAGTGTGTACTAGAATCTCTGCCTAACAAAGCCTTCCTGAACTTTTCTTTTTCTTTCTTTCTTTCTTCCCTCCCTCCCTCCTTTCTTTCTTCCCTCCCTCTCTCCCTCCCTCCTTCTTTCTTTCTTTCTTTCTTTCTTTCTTTCTTTCTTTCTTTCTTTCTTTCTTTCTTTCTTTCCTTCCTTCCTTTTGGTACCGGGGATGGAACCATGGACCTTGTGCTTGTGAGGCAGGCAGCAGAACCACTGAGCTAAATTCCCGGCCCTTGAGCTTCTTTCTTTTGTTGCGTTTTCTTTTGCTTTAAGGCAGGGTCTCACCTTGCAGTTCAGGCTAGCTCTGGATTCACTATGTAGTCCAGGCTGGCCTTGAACTTGTGATGATCCTCCTGCCTCAGCCTCCCAAGTGCTGGGATTACAGGCGTACACCACCATGCCCAACTCTTCCTGAGGTTCTTACTGACCTGTCCTGAAAATTCTTTTTCTGTAACAGGAGTCAGCGAAGCTACACACTTATTCAACAAGAAGGGCAGTTTAGCTTCTTTATCTCAGCCTCAGGAACCTCCTCAGACCCCGTCTGGTGACAGGCTTGGGTTCAATCACCACTATGGCCAAAAGGCAAAAACAAAGAAACCAAACACCACAAATCTCTTCTAGGTGTATAGAAACAATCCAACTCACATTTACAAGAGTCATCTAAAGCGTGTACAGAATTCATACAAATTCTTAAAATAGTGGAGAGAGAGGATTTCAGAATCTCCAGGTGGAAACTGCTCTGGCCTTAGGTAGGAATGGTGAGACATCTGGGGGTCCTGGAGTCTAACACTGTACGGCACGCTGTGATTGGCTTTGCACCAATCCCAAAATTTGAAAAATCTGGGGCTGAGGCCCCCTCTACTGGCCAGATGGCGTTTCCCTGAGCAGCCTGTGTATGAGCCTGACAGAGAGGAAAAGTGTAATCAGGCCTTGCAGGCTTCCAAGAACAAGGGAATCTGGGGCTCTGGAGGGAGCAAGGGGAATGCTAACATCCTCAGAGAGGTCAAAGGGCCCTTAAAGGGTCACTGGGCCCAAGAGACCCTACCAGAGAAAGGGACCAGAGTCCAAGTGGCTGAGCACAGTCTGCTGGGCCTGGGAGAATTCCTGCTCTCACTGAAAGGAGACTGCCCCTTCCCACAGGGCCCCAGAGACCACTGCTTGCCAGCTTGATGGCCGGCCTCTCTCCCAGGACCCAGAATAGCTGCAGCCAGGCCACAGGCCAAACCCTATGGGGAATTTTGGTTCCCAAATTTACCAAAGACCAAGAGGAGATGTTCAGTATTTGGGAACGCAGAACAGAGAAAGGATCAGAGAGCTGAGTCAGACAAAGAAGGAAATAGAGAGAGGAGGCTCTAGTCACAGCGCAGAGGAGAAAGACTCAGACTGAGGACAAAGACCCAGAGACCCCTTGGGCAGGCAGAACCAACCACAGAGACAAGGCGAGTGACCAGGGGCACACGGGGTCAGTATAGGCTAGGAATCCATCGATCAGAGCCTGGACTGAGGCAGAGGATGATGCAGGCTGTGTTGGAGGCCAGAGCCCAGGGAAGACCGAGCTGGGCATGCAGAAGGCCGGTCCCAGTGCCCCCTACACCACTGCAACTCCCACCCCATTCCAGCAACTACACACACACACACACACACACACACAAACACACACACACACGCACACGCGCGCGCGCACACACAGCTGCCCCCCTCCAACTTCCCCATAAGTGTTTTAGGAGCCTCTACCAGCCCCCACTCTCAGGCTCCGGACCCCCACCCTCAGGCTCCAGACCCCCACCCGGCTCCGGACACGCCCCCCACCTGGTTTCCCGCGCCCCCCCCCCCCCGCCACGGCTAAGCCCCTCCCCTTCCTCGCTTTGGGCCTTAGTCCCGCCCCGCCCCCCGTCCCTGGCTCCCCCTTCCTGGTTGGCTCTGTGAATCCCCAGCCTGGGGAAGTGTAGGAGGACGGCGCTCCGCCTGCCCGACTGGGCTCCCAGAGTCACGCGGCGCGACAGTGAGGGTGTCAGTACTGTGGCCTCCGCCTCCGATCCAAAGGAGGAAGAGTGCGTGGCCTCGCAGGGCGCTGGGCAAGCCTGGGAGCGCGCGCTTGAGCAGGGAGCCAAGCGCTTTATGGACAGGGTCTTTCAAAATCCTGTTTGTTGCCTCGGTGCAAGGGAGAGACCAGAGAAACAAAGTGACCCATTTACTCTAGATACTTGCACCGCTCCCAACTGCTGGAGGTGAAATTTGAACCCTGGCAATCTGGTTCTTATGACTAAACTCTGTTTTCTCTCCCTGTACTTTCCCATCTCTATTGTATTTTTGCGGTGATGTGGGTTGAATCCGGGACCTTAAACAACCTAGCCAAGCACTTTACCACGCACTGAACTACACACTCAGCCCTTCCCTTTTTTTTTGAAAGATAGGTTTATTGTGCTGTGATTTATACTATTGGATTTTTTTTCCATTTAGTTTATTGGTACATTTTAGGTATACAATGTAACAACAGTTACATTTCTTATTGGGATCTTGTACCTTTACATGATGTATCTTGGCTCTTGTTTTTTTCACCATTATACTATCGGATTTTTAAATATTACACTCTTTAATTTTAAAGTTTACTCCCATTTTAAGTGTACAGTTCAAAAATATTTCACAAATGTGTATAACTGTGTGACCACCACCGGTCAGGAAGTATAAAGGTATATAGGTACCATAAAGGTAGTATAGGTAGTATAAAGCATTGCCATCACCCTGAAATGTTTGGTCCCCTCCTCTCCCCTCTCTCACCACTGATCCCTGGTACCTCCTGATCTGATTTCTGTCCCTGCTACTTGGTCATTTGCAGGTGAGTAAAATCATACAGCAGGTAGCTTGTGTATCTGACTTCTTTCATCCTCTGCCCCTTCCTCCATCCCTCTCCCTGCCCTCTACTGGGGATTGAACACTGAAGGGGAGATAGGACCTTGCTAAGTTGCCCAGGCTGGCTGGAACTTCAGTCCTCTTGCCTCGGTCCCAGGTAGCTGAGGATACAAGTGTGAGCCACCACTACTGGCTCATGGGTTCCATATTTGTTGTTCTTGCTGAATTCCCCTTGGCAATGTCTGGTTTGCCTCCCCTACCCCCACAGACTGTGAGGAAAATTCTTGCCATCACCTGAGGGTAGTGAGGGCTTGGGAAGAGGAGAATGGGCAGGGCTCATGTTTGAAGGGAATGGAGCATTGGCTAAGGAACCAGGGGCAAAGCCTGGGCAACTTTGCAAGATCCTGTCTCTAAATAAAATTTGAAGGCGGCTAGGGCTGTGCTTCAGTGATAGCATGCTTGTTTGGCATGCTCTAGGCCCTGTGTTCAATTCTCACTATCAGAAAATAAATAGAAAGTGTTACCTCGTGGTGGATCCCACAGGTAGATTCCAGACTCTTGTGTAGACAAGCAGAGAACTGCAAAGCATACATCCAATGGTAAATGAAGAGCAGCACCATTTACTGAAGATCATGGGAAGATGTATGCAGGGAAGGTGCATGCCAGCAGAAACAAAAAGGGTGGCATCAACCGAAAAGTGGTGCCAGAGCAACGGGGAAGTAAAAAGCACTGCACACAGATAAAATAGGCTTTTGGATTTTTAAAACAAGTGCACCCCAGCGCAAGTGCCTTTCACTGGGTCTCTGGGCAGGGAGACAGCAACTGTTTGGCTCATCCAAGCTTAGGATTTCACTATGAGAAGAGGAAGATACTTTCAAGGGAGGGCCTATAGTGAAAAATCAGACTTTCTCCCCTCCCCCGCACAGAGGCGCCAAGGCAGACCTTGGGATGCTGAGCAGCTCCCAGGGCTCTTTGAGCCTCAAGGCTAAAGGGGATCCTACCTCTCCTACCTCAAACAGGCCAGGAGCCTTATGACAGCTGGTGCGCAAGCCCGCCTAAGCCTGAGAAATGCAGCAAAGTGAACACATGCTAGGTACTTTTCAAAGGCTGGGAGGTGTTGGGGAGTGTTAGCCTTGAGCTGAGAGAACTGGCCTGGCAACAAACGGGCTCGTGCCAGGGGATGGATAAAAAGGAGTAGGCTGGGGCCTCTGAATCCTTTTTTTTTTTTTCCTCACTGGGATTGAACCTGGAACCTTTGTACTGAGCTAAACCACAGGCCTGGTTGTTTGTTTGTTTGTTGTTTGTTTAGTGGTAAAGAGAACTAAACCCAAGGCCTCCCCACTGAGCTACATCCCCAGCCCTTTATTTATTTTATTTTGAGACAGGGTCTCACTAAGCTGCTAAATTGTCCAGGCTGGGCTCAAACTCACTGCCTCAGCCTCCTGAGTGCTGGGATTACAGGCATATGCCACCATATCCAGCTCCTCAACCCTTTTTTAGTTTTTTATTTGAGACAGGATCTCACTAAGTTATTGAACTGCCCAGGCTCGGCTGGAATTTGCAGTCCTCCTACCGCAGCTTCCAGTTCTGAGATTACAGGTGTAGGCCACCATGCCTGGCTGGCCTCACACTTTAAAATGCTATTCCCCGGCCTGGGTGGGGAGATGGGACAAGTAGGCATCTTCTGGAAGTCAGTCAGTCCCTACCCGTTATCTCTGCATGTCACAAACCCAAGATATCTGGGCAGCCTCCATTGGACTCCAAGAGTACCCAGAGCCCAGATTTGCATCCCTGTACCCAGGGAGGCAGGTACTGTCCGCTTCAAGGCTGGGGTGCCCAAACTCAGCCCCTCCGTGTTATAGTCCTTTTCAGAACACCGCGTCCTCCCATCATCCCAAGAGCTCTGTCGCTTTTTACCCACCGCAAAGGCTAGCTCTTGTACCGAATCAGCAACCTGTGTGACCCTGACTGGTGTCTTATTTATCATGCTGTATTACAGTAGTGTCTGTTCACATGTCTGCCTCACTCCATGACCGAGCACATGTGTCCGGCCGGGACCCTGCACACTGTCACCCCTGCACAGGGTAAGAAAGACCAATCTTATTTTTACCAACTTTTGGGTCAGGCTGAACAACACTTATTTACTCAGCAGGTGTTTTGGATTTGGATTCTGACAAGGAACTCACTCCCTACAGAGCTGTTTAGCCTCACCTTTTCAGAGTGGAAGGACTTATATTGATCTAGTCTGGGTACAACCACACCCTGTAGGAAGTTTGGACCTCTGCCTTCTCCTCTTGCATTTTATGGTGCTGGGGAACCCAGAGATGCTACACAGATGTTAGATATACTTTATTGCATGTCTTTAGGAACAGATGTGTAAGCCCAGCACTCTGGGAGGCTGAAGCAGGAGGATCACTAGTTCAAGCCCAGCCTGAGAAACTTAGCAAGTTAGTGATACCTGTCTCAAAAAAGGGGTGGGGGAGAGGAAAGCAAGAAAAGTCCATGTTAGAAGGTCTGTATCAGGCCTTGCTCAGCTGAGCCCAGTGGATAGAGCTTGTGACCATGCTGTGCTGTCCTGGCCTGAAATACAAGTGTCAGGGACAGAGCTCAATGTAAAACAAATAATTTTAGGTGTATACAGTCAGTCTGCAGAAGAGCAGCCACTCAGAGGAAATCAGCATCTTACTGGAAGCTTTTAAATAGCCCCAACCTGAGTGCTTGTGGTTTTGCAAATGAGAAGAGACAGCAGAAGCACTGTTTACTGGGCAGTGACAGAGAGCCACAAAGGCAAAGATGAGACATGCCAGTTCATCTCTACTCTTCAAGCACTCAGTTTTGCCCCTTCAAATCTCCCTCCTTATCAGTGTCCTTTTTTCTTTCTTATTTCTTTGGGGTTTTTTGTTGTTTTGTTTTAGACAGGGTCTCGCTCTGTAATTCAGGCTGACCTTGAATTAACTATGTAGCTTAGGCTGGCCTGGAACACTGAGTGCTGGGATGGCAAGTGTGTACCCCATGGCTGGCTTCTTTCTTTTTGAAAAAGACAGGATGATTATACATATTTCGGTGGGAAAGTGTGACAGTTTAATTAATGTATGACTGTTATGATTAGGTCAGTGTAACTTGAATACCCACCACCTCTGACTTTCATCATTTTTTGGAAACATTTATTAAACTATTAGCTACCTTGAAATATTCCATTAGTGGCTGTCAACCAGTTACCCTGCTGTGCTACAGAATGTAAGAAATTATTCTTACCTGGGGATTTAGTTCAGTGGTTCCACTGCCTGCCTCGCAAGCTCAAGGACCCAAGTTCGATCCCCGGTACCAAAAAAAAGAAATTATTCTTCAAACCGCACTGTGCCCCCTGCCCTTTAACCACCCTCCCTCCACTGGAAACCCTTGTTTCTCTAAGCTCTCCTGGTCAGGTTCTTGAGTGATTGTTTCCATGCCTTCTCCCTTCCAAAGGTCTTGGCTGGTGTGGAGGTAGTAGAGCTATTGTTCCAGTAAACCTTGCCAACTGCTTCCAGGAAAAGTGCAGTTAGGGGAGGGAGCAGAACAGGGTAGTCTAAAGGCTATCAGGAGTTCTGCATTAAAGTGTGGGCAATAAAAGAAGAGCAGACCACTACTCTTTAGCCTCTAAAGATTACACTCTGGCCTGATGCTCAGAAAACCAGCTTTTAAGAATGCTGCTTCTCTACAAAGCTACTGTGATAAAAACAGCATGGTACTGGCAAAGAAACAGACTTGAGGACCAGTGGAACAGATTAGAAGATGCAGAAACAACGCCAGACACACTCAGCCATCTCATCTTCGACAAAGGAGCCAAACACCCTCACTGGAGGAAAGATAGCCTCTTTAATAAATGGTGCTGGAAAAATTGGGTTTCAACTTGCCAAAGATTAAAACTAGACCTGTATCTCTTGCCATGCACTCAACTAAAATCAAAATGGATTAAAGATCTAAATATTAAAATAGAAACTCTGAACCAGTTGGAACAGAGGTTAGGTAGAACTCTTGAAGACATCGGTGTAGGAAAAGATTTTATGAACAAAACCTCAGTTGCCCGTGAACTAGCACAATCAACAAGTGCATCTCTTCTTATTAAAAAGCTTCTGCACAGCAAGAGAAACCACCAGCAGTGTGAAGAGACTGATACGGAAAAGTTTTAGATAACTTAATAGATTGAATATTAAGGTAGTAGTAGAAGCAAAATAAGTAATGTGTTCTTTTAAGATTTGCTTTTCCTGTAACTCCTTGTTTAAGGTGAAGATTATCTGATTCTAACCGGTAACTTCATTAACCTAACAAAGTTACCAGGCCAGGGTGAATTTACAATGTATATGGCCTATCTTGTGTCTGTGACTTGTAAATAGGAACTGGAATTGTATTTACATATCAAAGACCACTAGGGATGAGATCACGGCTAAAAAGGATATAAAGAGGGAAATGCTGAACAAAGCGGGCATGGATATTGACCAGACTGGTTTCTGGCATTCCAGAGAAGAAATTTTATTATTTTATCTGAATTCTGTGTCTCTGTGTATTTCTTTCCGAGATTTCCTCAACAAGACAACCCACAATGTGGGGGAAAAATCTTCACCTGCTCTTCCTCAGACAAAGGTCTACTATCTCAAATCTATAAAGAACTTAAAAAGATCAGACCTCCCAAATTTAAAGACCCAATCTGAAAATGGGCATCTGAAATGAACAGACATTTCTCACACAAAGAAGTAGAAATAGCAAATAAATACATGAAAAAATGTTCAACATCACTGGTCATTCAAGAGATGCAAATGAAAACAATGCTGAGATTCCACCTCACTCCAGAAAGAATGGCTGCTATCATGAACTCAACCAATAACAAATGCTGGCACAGCTGTGGGGAAAGAGGAACCCTGCTCCACTGCTGGTGGAAGTGTAGACTGGTGCAAGCACTGTGGAAATCAGTATGGAGATACCTCAAAGAACTAGGACCAAAAGTCCCATTTGACCCCACTATTCCACTGCTGGGGATCTTCCCCAAAGAATTAAAAGAATCATACCACAGTGATATATGTGTGCCCATGTTCATAGCAGCACAGTTTGTGATAGCTAAAACTTGGAAACAGCCCAAATGCCCATCAACTGGAGACTGGATCAAGAAAATGTGGGGTTTTTTTAATATAAAATGGAGTACTACTCAGCCATAAAAAAATGAGAAATTAGAGACATTTATAGCTAAGTGGATGCACATTGAGGCAATACTCTTAAGTGAAATAAATAAGACACACATGTATAAATACTGAATAGTTCCTCTAGTGTGAGAAACTGAAAGTGTAAATAAGGACCAAAATGTATAATAGGTAATGTGAAATAGGAACAAAGGGGGCAAAGGGGAAGGAAGTGGGAGGGCTAGGGGAAAGGATAGAAGGGAATGGGATTAATATGAGAAAATGGAAAAATAGGAACAAAATCTTTGTAAATAGGGAGGAATGGAGGGGTTGAAGGGAGGGCTGGGCAAGGGTGAAAAATAAGAACCAAGAGAGACTATGTAAAGGTGTAAATTTCCAATGATGAATGTCATTATATTGTATACCTAAAATGTACCAATGATTAGAATGAATAATCGATAATGCAAAATAGGAAGAAAAGGTCCAAAGGGGTAGGGGTAGTGGGAGGGGCAGAGGAAAGGAAAGAAGGGAAAGGAAAAATAATGAGAAATGGAAAAAATGGAAATAAAGTCTTTGTAAATAGGGAAGGGTGGAGGGGATGAAGGGAGGGCTAGGAATGGGGAAAAAATAAGAACCAAGATGCATTATGTAAAGGTACAGTTCCCAATGAGAAATGTAATTGTGTTGTATACCTACAATGTACCAATCAAAGAATTTAATAAAAAAAAAAAAAAAAAGAGAGAATGCTGCTTCTGAGGAAGCCCAGGGGAAAGAGCAGGTGTTGGAGGTTGGTAGCTCAGTTGCAAGCCAAAGGATGAAACCCTGGGTGTTTAAAGGCAGCTGGGGAGATACCAGAAAGGCCTTCAGATAAGCCCTAAAGGTCCTTTTCTCTCCCAAAGGCACTGAAACATCCTCTTTGTTGGATGCACCTGTCAGCATTTCCCAGTCAGGGTGAGGACAGCAGTTGTGAAGTTGGGAGAATTTACCACCATTCCTCAAAGATGGGTTTTTGGGAGGCCTCAGCTGCAATATTGAAGGAGTCCAAGGGGGTGGACCATGGTGAGGTACCTTTTTGATTTTTTTTTTTTTTTTTTGAGACAGGGTCTCATTAATTAGCCCAAGCTGGTCTCAGACTTGAGGTCCTCCTGCCTTAGCCTTCAGAGTGCTGGGATTACAGGTATGCGCCACCATATTTGTCTTCATGCTCAAGCTATTGATTTGGGGCCTAGAACCTTACTCAAGTTTACGAGCATGAAATCTTCGTATACTCCAGGATGACTCACAAAGGTGACAAATCACCAAACTGCAATATATATATATATACTGATGTGGATTGGAGACAGGGTAAAAAACTGAGATTGCATTAAGGATCACGGCAGGCTGCCTTTAAAGCCCCATAATACATCCATGTTGTAATTTGTCAGAACTTCCTTCCTGTTAAAAGCTGACCATTTCATTGCTAGTGTCTCTTTTTTGGGGGTACCGAGAATTGAACTCAGGACCTTGCGCTTGTGAGGTAGGCGCCAGAACCACTGAGCTAAACTCCCGGCCTGCTAGTGTCTTTTTGAAAGATAATTTTGTAACAACCATAAAACTTTAAATCCTCTATTCTTTGATAGTGATTTCACTTGTACATCCTGAAAAAAATACTCACACATTGGTTGTGAAGACACTTACAAGGGCATTTATTGCAGTATTGGTTTAATCATAAAAAATTAGAAACACTCTAAATATCCATCAATAAGGAGATGGATAAAGTATGGTATATCCATACTATGAAGTAGATTGTGCAGTAGTTCAAAAAGAATGAGGTGCATCTAGCACATCTGTAATCCCAGAACTCTGGGATCCTGAAGCAGAAGGATCCCAAATTCAAACCCAGCAAAATTAAAGGGAGGCAGCAAGTCTGTCAATGTAGCTTGGTGAGAAGACTCAGGTTCAATCCACAGCATTGCAACAACAACAAAAAAATCAGTACCTTAGGTGTACTTGTTATGATATCAGTTTTATCTCTCTACCATCACCTTGAGGAAACCAGGAGGGCTTCCCCCAGTTTTTCTCCCTTCCATGCTCTCTGCACACAGTCTAAGAATGGGCACATGCCATAAGTGGTGGCACATGCCTTTAATCCCAGCTGTCAGATTGCTGTGAGTGTGAGGCTAGCCTGAGCTCCACAGTGCATTTAAAGCCAGCCTGAACAATAGGCCCAAAAACAAAACCAATGGGCCTACGTCCAAATACTACATTCAGTTCCCTCAAACTTTCATTAGTATTACAATCTGATCTTTGCAATATAGCTCTTGGTCATTAAAAACCAACTGTGGGCTGAAGGAGTAGCTGTGGCACAGCACTTGCAGCACACACACACAAAACAAAAAAAACCCACATCAAGTTGCCTTAGATCAGAATACTGTAAACTTTTAACTTGTGTGCTTCCCAAGCAATCTCTTCAGCCAGCCTTCTTTCAAAACCAATGATTAGTGCCCCACTTGCTTCTTGGATCAGGGGTTAAACACAGAAAGGACAGGGTTGAGGTTCTATTATACTACCTACTAGAAACAAATGCACTCTCCAGAAAAGACTTTAAAAAGCAGGGTTAACTGAGAGTTCAGCTTGACTATTTATCTCTAAAAGTCTGATTATGTCAGGCATAGACAGATATACTTCCTTCTCCTTAATTTAAAAAAGCTTGCATATTCTATTTATTTTTAATTGGTTGCACTTTGAATGCCTTGTTATTGTAAAATAACAAAGCTCCCACAACCCACCAGACTCAACTGTGAATTTTTTGGAGATTAATAAATTTAATAAAGGGCTATGGACAAGATAAAGGAAATCAGCAGGCGACTTTGAGACTCCCAGAGACCACAGCAACAGGAAATTGTTAGCACTGAGGGGTAGCAGCAGGAAGTTGTGTTGCTGGAGCCAGGATGAGATTGCTGCTTCCACACCATACCCCCTCATCTGTTGCTATGTAACAAATTACCCCAAACTTGATGGCTCAAAACAGGGGGTATGGCACAGTGGCCTGCACCTGTGGTCCCAGCTACTCAGGAGGCTGAGGCCGAAGGACCATAGTAGCCAGGAGTTTGAGGCCAGCCTGAGAAGCATAGCAACCTCTCTCTGCCTCCCTTCCTACCCTTTTCTCTATCTCTCAAAAGAGACATTTACTATTATAGAGTCTCTACAGATGAGGAATTAATTCAGGGGCAATTTAGCTAGGTAGTTGTAGCTTAGGGTATCTCAAAACATTGGTCAGGGGCCAGGGATGTAGCTCAGTGGTAGTGTTTGCTTAGCACATGTGAGGCCCTGGGTTCCATCACTGTACTGAGATTGAAAAAAAAAAAGACATTGGTCAGGGCTGCAAGGATCAGAAGGCTTGATGAAATCTGGCAGGTCCACTTTCAAGACGGCATGTTAGGGGGTTGGCAAGAGGCCTCCGTTCCTTGCCACATGGGCCTCTTCACAGGACAGCTTGAGTGTCTTCACATCATACTAGCCAGCTCATGCCAAAGAAGGAGGCAAAAGCCAGGATACCTTTCATGACCCAGGCTCAGCAGTCACGTCCATCACTGCTGCCATCCTGCTGGTTCTGATGAACCCAGCAGTCTCTGTACCTGGATGGTATCCAGCATGTAGTATCCAATCCACGGCAGTCAGTATCTGATAAATGACTGAATGAATTTATGAAAGATGGAGTGAGTGAGTGGGGGGAAATAAAGGGCTGTGCTTCTTGGGATCCTGGGTGCCTTTACAAAGGTGCCTAGGGAAGTGACAGTAGGAGATGGTGTCACTGTCTTACAGCTGAGAGATGGAGCAGTATCACGGGGATGGTCCCAGATGGGCCTACAGGTCTGCCTGGAGCACCTTTCCAACAGGTCACTGAGAAGTCCTCAAACAGATCCTTCCCTGGGCCTCTCGGCAGTGTCACTAGGCAGGTCTGGAGAGGCTGCGGTGCCCAGAGTCACCCCAGTTGCACCATACCCACCTCCTTCCTCACCTCCCTTCCCATGGGTGGAGAAGAGCCGTAGAGTTGATTCTTCAAACCTCCATTAAGCCAGTTGCATGCGTTAGGGCCCTGCTGCAACTCACAGAAGCCCGCTCAGGCAGCTTAAGTGAGGAAGAGAATTTGTCCTATCAGGATAAGGAGGCCAGAAGGGGGCCTGAAAAGAGGAGTTGAGAAACTTGGATGCTCTTGCTGGAAGATTTTCTGCACACAAATGATAGAAACACCTTGAATGAACCTTTACAAAACACAGGATTCTCACAAGGAGGCAAGAGCAGAGAGCAGAATGAATTTGTGCTTTGGAGTGGCAGCTCTGAGCCAGTTGATGATGTGTGGATCCTGAATCCTTCTTGCAAGTTATGTCTTGAACTTCTTTATGCCTCAATTCCCTCACTTGTAAAGTGGGATGTAAGGATTGTTGTGAGGTCTAGGATTGTAGAGAGTTCATACATGCAGTGCAGAGAGGAAACGCCTAATGTGTCGCACATGCTCCAAGGAATATAAGCTATAGGGCTGGGCATGTAGCTCAGTGGTAGAGAGCTTGCTGGCCTAGCCCGTGTGAAGCCCTGGGTTCAAGCCACAGCGCTGAAAAAAAACAACAACTTTGGTTTAATTTACTTCAGACCAGAAGAATGGAAAGCACTTCTGTGAAAATATTAATTCACATTTAGTTTCAACTTGACTCTTTTACCATGCATTAACTGCATCTGTTGTCCTTGTTTAGCCAGAGAGAAGGCTGAGGTTCCCTGCATCTCCATAGTAGTAACAGAGCCCCAATCAATCCTTCCCTCGCTCACAGCTGCCCCCTTGTGGCACAAGTGGTGTAGTGAAGCCCTCTTTGTTCTCTTCCTTTCAGGCACAACTGCCCTGCCTAGACCTTGGAGGGAAAGTCCCCCAAATTTTGGAAACCCAAGGAAGTAGCTGAAGTAGATGCCAGAGCTTAGGGGCTCAGTTCTCAGCTCTGGAAGATCTGCAACGTTCTATCCTGGGGCGACCTTGGAGTGAGCCTTCTAACCCCACCGCTGGTACTGATTGTCTTTAATGCATCTTAGCTGATGCTTCTCTACTTTAGCTGCACAAGAGAATCACCTGGAGAGCAGTTAAAAGCCCTGGGCAAGGTGTCCCACCCATTACTGAGGTAGCCCAGGCATCTGTGTTTTTTAAAGCTCCCTGGCAAAGCCGGGCAAGGTGGTGCTCCCCACCACTCAGGAGGCTGAAGCAAGAGGATTGTCACAAGTTCAAGGCCAGCCTGGAGTTCACAGTGAGTTCAAGGCCAGCATATCTCACAAAAATTAAAACAATAATAAAGCTCCCCTAGCATTCCAAAGTGAGAACTATGGCTCTCGATGCGCCATCTCTCGTCATATCCCATACCCACATCCCTTCTACTTTTTCCCAAGTCTGCCTTGGCACTGGCCCCCGCCATGACCTCACCCTGAATCCCAGGCTGGCCAGGGCCTTTCTCTGGAGATCCAGGGGCCTCTGTGGGTGTCTGACTGGCCACCCTCCTCCCTGCTGCCCACAGCCCTCCTCACTCCTGCTTCTCTGACTGTGCCTTCTCCATCTCCCGTGCATCCCTCAGCTCATTCCTTGGCCAGGGGTTCAACTGGGTGCTGAGGATGTGTCCAGACCTGTAAATCCAGGATGACACAGCACACTCTTCCCCAGGATCCGAGGGAGCTTGGTTCCAGGACCCCAGCACATAATGAAGTCCATAGATGTGCAAGTCTTTTATATAAAATGGCATATTACTTTGCATCTGAAACCTACGCACATCCTCCCACATCCTTTAAATCATCTCTAGATTACTTACCTAATACAAGGAAGAATGTGCTCAGCCGCCGTAACAAAATACCACAGACCATGGCTTAAACAACAAAAGTTTATTTGTCTCACTATTCTGGAGACCACAAGTACAAGATTGGAGGGATTGTGTTCTTCTGAGGCCTCTGGTAGAAAACCTCCTCTCCCTGTGTCCTCACATAGTCTTTCCTCCCTATGTGTTTTATCCTAATCTTTCCTTGTATGGACACCAGCAGCCATCTTGGATTACTCACATTACCTCTTTAAAGACCCTATGTCCGAATGTAATCAATCACATCCTGACATATTGGGGGTTAAGAAGTCAATGTATAGCCAGGCATGGTGGCGCATGCCTATAATCCCAGCGCTCAAGAGGTTCAAACAGGAGGATCCCTGTGAATTTGAGGCCAGCCTGGGCTACATAAGTGCAAGACAAGCCTTAATTACAGCATGAGACTCTGTCTCAAAAAAAAAAAAAAGCCAGGGATTTAGCTCAGTAGTTCCCCAGCCTGCCTGGAAAGCGCAAGGTCCCGAGTTTGATCCCCGGTACAAAAAAAAGTCAGCATGTAAGTTTTGGACAGGACTGAGGGCTGAGAGCTCAGTGGTACAGCATTTGTGTGATATGCACCAGGTCCTAGGTTCAGTCTCCACAGCACACACATACAGCCCTTTTTTTTTTTTTTGTGAGGCCACAGTTCAGCCCATAATACTCAGGCTCTCCAAGTCAAATGCTGATGGGCCAAACGGGTAATATAGCTAATGAACTGGGCCGGGAAAGAGTTGGTCCTCTCATTCTTTTATTTTCTCACTTTGGAGAGAAACATAGGTAAAACATATTTCATTTTCCTCTTCACCGTGTTGAATACAAGACCACTGACATTTGTTCAAGGCTGCAGTCCAGCTTCCCAGAACCAGCGCCTAGCACCTAGCACCCAGCAAGTGCTCAGTAAATATCAGTTGACAAAGTGAGTCCGCAGAATGGCCTGGACAGTGGGGAGTGGCAGGAGCAGGGTGAATCCTGCCCAAGAGGATAGCAGGCATTCAGCTCCAGCCACCTATTTCCAGATCCCTAGAAGCTAGACTTTCAAATCTCAACTTTTCAGTGGTGGCAACTAGTTCACAAAGCTTAAGGCCCTCCTGCAGGCTAGTCTGTACCTATTGCTCTGCCAAGGGCGCCCACGCTGGGCCAGCACCGCAGCACACCTGCTCACCCCTGCTGCTGCGCATCTTCAGGGAGAGGGGCAGCGAGGCCTAGGGGACTGTGCGCCTCCAGTTGCTCCCGATGACTCAGACACTGGGGCCTGTGGTTGCTCTGCAGGAGGGTGATGCTCTGGGCGCCATGGAGAAGCTGTGCCGGCAACTGACCTACCACCTCAGCCCCCACTCCCAGTGGAGGCGGCACCGCGGGCTGGTGAAGAGGAAGCCACAGGCCTGGTGAGTGACAGTCCCTAGGGGAGCCTGCCCAGCCCCCCTCCCCACTAACTGGACCCCTCCCAGGGCAGGGGTGAAGGGAAGGCCTGGAGTCTAAGGAGGGGTCTGGGCCAGCTGCCTGAACAAAGTGAGATCAGCAAGAATTTAAGGGTGGGACAAGCAGCCAAGAGCACATTGTGGTGAGGAGAGAATATGTTTTGAATTCCACGTGTAACGTGAGCGCCCCAGTGGAACCCCCAGGTCTCTGCAGTGTCCTCCCAGGGTGTCCCAGACCCTACCCACATCCCTGGCCCATGCTGCAGTGAGAACCCTCTCAGGTTTTGCAACCCCTATAGGAAGCAAGTGGAGGGGACCCTGGAAGGCAGGCTTCCCGGGGGGGAGGAAGCACCCCGCCTTCTTTGCAGGGACCGAGGGGCAGAGTGGCAGGCCTTCTAAGACTCATTGGCAAGGCCTTGGTGCTACTACTAAGTCATCCTTATAGGTCCTGGAAGATCAGGCAGGAAAGGATATCCCCTTCCTTCATGGTGCAGAATGAGCTCTAGAGCTGTTTTCTTTTGGAGGAGGGAAGAATGTGAGAAGATGGACCCTGAGGAAGCCTTCCCAGGCAGACAGAGCTGGCCCAGGCCAGGGGCCCAAAAAGGGACAGAGGAAGGGAGGCCTTGGGACCTAGTGTTCAGGGTTGAAAAGCTCAGAGTAGGAGCCCAGCTGGCCTCTTGTTCTGTCCCCAGCACACACATGTGCATGTCCGGTGCATTCTTCATTCACGAGCCATGTGAGGGAGGCTTCCTCATTCCCTACAGGGGGCTTCTCATCACACTTGAATGAAATCCAAGTAGGATGCTATGTGACCACGCCTTCTTCCCTCTCTGGTCTCACCTCTCACTCCCTCACTCCCTCACTCCCTCACCCAGGCGAACTGCCCTAACTACTGGTTCAAGAACATGCCAAGCTCTTTCCAGCTTCAGCCTTGGCACCTACACTGTCACTGCTGGAACTCCTACCAAGCTCCTCTGATAGCCCACACTTTTTCTTGAGTCAGCTCCAGGGTTGGAGCTAGACTCAAACTAAGGTCTGTGACTCCTAAGTGCAAGCTGTTAACCACACCACACGATTTCCCTTGTGCGACGCCTCTGCTTTGGTAATGACACTGATAGAAACCAACATTAAGTCATGCTGAACAAATGCCAGGCAGTGCTCCAAACTGTTAAATCTCCTGCCTTGAGAGCTTTACCTTAAACTTCCTGGGGCTGGACCCCAGTCAGAAGCAACACAGCAAACTATGAACAGCCTCCCAGCTTCAGGAGACCCCACACATAGAGCCTTACCTGGTTCTTCTGGAAGTCTGTGCCCCTTGAACTGCTGGTTCTAAGGTATGCACTTGGTCAGGCTGTAGGCTCCTCTACTCCCGCTCCTGCCGAGGACGCTGGACTCAGGGCTTGCCTGGATGCTTGAAATTGTGAAGAATGAGTAGTGCCCCTGGGCCTCAGTGCCAACGAAGGGCTGCTGGCAGGGCCACTGACCCCAGAGAAAGGAACAGGAAGAGAGAGGAGCCAGGAGCAGCAGATGGCAGTGAGTGGAAGTGGGTGGAGAGCGCTGAGCCTCCAGGAGGCAGTGGCTCCCACCAGGCTCCGAAACCCACCCCTGCACCCTCCCTTGCAGGCACTGAGGATCCCCCATCTGTGGGGAAGACAGGCTCCAGGAAAGGCCTCAGATTTTTGTCCCACTGCTGGGGTCAGCTCAGCTGCCACCCAAGGGTAGTGAAAGCAGAAGCTCAGCCTGTATTTATTTCTCCATCTCTCACCTATAGAAAGCACTCCTCTAAACATTTTGCATTTATTATTCTACTGAACTGTACCACACCATTAGCTCCTTTTTTGAGGATATTAAGTAGAGGTCAGAGTTGAAGCAAAGGACGTAAGATGCAGGCAAACACAGGACTCACGAAGAAACATTGGAGCCTTCCCTGGTAGTCTCACAGGTCTGTCGGCTTTGGCCCTCAGGCCCTGACCACCCGATCCACCCAGGCTGAAAGGTGTTCGCTGTCCTGTTCTCCTATCCCTGTACACTTAGGAAAAGGATCCCCAGAGTCACTCAGCTGAGCAGTGGTTGGCCCCATGGTGGTAGCTGCCTGCCTCACTTTCCTGAACCCTGCTTGTCCTTGTCCCATCTCCTCTTCAGCCTCAAGGCTGTACTGACTGGGAACCCTCCAGACAACACCGTGGACCTCTCAGGCATCCCAGACTTCCCGTGACCTTGAGCGAGTGACCAGCTACCTGCAGCGCTGTGGGGAGCAGGTGGACAGCGTGGAGTTGGGCTTCACAGGCCTCACGGACGACATGGTCCTGCAGCTCCTACCGGCTCTCAGCACCCTGCCCCGCCTCACCACACTAGCCCTCAATGGCAACAGGCTGACCCAGGCCCTGCTGCGTGATCTTACTGCCACCCTGAAGGACCCCAGCAAGCAGCCTCACTGGAGGTGCCCTTGGTGCCCAACTCAGCAAAGCCTTTCCCCCTACAACAACTTACTTTTTGGAACTTGGGACACTGCACTTGCGAGGCAGGCGGCAGAACCACTGAATTAAATCCCCAGCACTCCTACACCAATTCTTAACCCAATCCTCCTGATGAAAAAGCCCTACCAACTTCTTTAAAGCCCTTCTAGATATAATCCCTAGTCCAGCACAACTGGGAACCATTCTTAAACCAGATTTAGTACTGGGTTAACCAAAACCTCATGGGCAACAGAATATGGAGGAAAACAGAGTGCAGTAATACTATCAAGAACTGGCCCGTAGCCCCCACAATATTTCCCATTAGGAAGACAACAAGATGGAGGCTGGACATGTCCTTTAATGGTTCTGGCTAAATATCGTGTACAGCCAACTCATTCATCACACGCTTCAAGGGACAAAGGCAGCAGGGACTATTATCAAGGATGGATGCCTGAAATGCTTCTGAATTTTTGCCCCTGAGGTCTACAGTTAAAATGACCAGACTGATCAGAAGTTTACAAACTTGAATGCTAACACTCACAGCAGTCAAATTTAACTTTTTCTCCAAATACATATTTCTAAGAATCAATACCAAAGACCATCCGTTATTACAATACTATTTAATAACAACACTTATAAACATAAATTTATCCAAAGACATAGAAGCTGCTCCTGTTTGTTGTTCAGGTTAGTGCATGACACTAAATGTGCCTGTCCTACAAAAAGTTGCCAGATACATCAGTTCTGCTGAGAAGGCCTCTGATGCTGGAGGTAAGCTTGTTTCTTCTGGGATTTCCACTTTTGCTGAGATTGCATCGTGTGCCACCATGCCCAACTTGTTTCTTCTGTACCAAATGTTGAAGTCATTTAGGTTCTCAAACTGAATGAATGGCAGCTTTGAGTCCTTAGCCTGCGAAGACACTAAATTTCAATCTCATTTTCTGCTCTCACCAACAGTCATTCAAAACATAAAAGATATCATCAGAGGGGCCGGGGATTTAGCTCAGTGGTTTCGCCGCCTGCTGTGCAGTGCAAGGACTCGAGTTCGATCCCTGGTACCAAAAAAAACCAAACCCAACAAAACAAAACATAAAAGATACCATCAGAAAACCATATGCTCACCACTACCAATCTGCCGGTAATTCCAGCTTTTTTGGGTGATTTCATCACTTGATATCCTTTTCTTCAAAATCAATTTTTACAACTAGCTGCTTAGTCATTCCAATATGAATCACTGTGCAGATCAAGGCTTACCTCCTCCTGGGCTGCTGCTGCTGCCAGCTCTAAAACTGCACTCCAGCACTGCTCCCCAAACCTGGGGAAACAAAGGCACAGCAACATAAGGCTACAGAACAGGAAAGGAATGAGAGACTCCAAGGCCACTAGCTTTGTTAAGTCCATCCTATTAACACTGGCCCTTATAACTTTACACAAGGGGCATTTTTGTAAATTACTAAATCTACAAATCCTAAATAACTTCCTGAGTGTTACGATCTGTACTTAGTAGTGCATTTTAAAAGTCACAAACCTAGTATTGTTACCTCTCATAAATGAGGAAACTACCTCAGAGCAGAAAAGATAATTTGCTCAAGATTAGACACCCAATAGAATGGGAACCACTTTCTAGTACACATTCTTAGTTCCACTGCCCCTATGAACTAGCCAGTTCCTCCAGGATCCTGTCAATAAAGGTCAAGGGCTGCACTTCCACGTACTGTTAATCAAACGGAACTGCCAATATCTGACCAAATAGCTAGGCATTCTCAACCACCAATCTCGCCAGAGACCAAAGCTTACCTGTTCCAAGGCCAATGCTCCAGGCTGCAATACTAAGCTGCTGGTTTCCTCTGCCAATTTGCAACCTGAGTGAATATAGAAACTTTGTCACAGTTCAGATCAACTTAACCCTGGGCAACAACAGCAACTGGTACACACTTTTGACTGCAGTCAGCCAGGAGTAGTTATCGTCAGTTATCGCTTCTGACGGCACTTCCTATTAGATATCATCAGAGCAGTCAAAAGACCTCATCCTTCTCCAGTACTCTTCCAACTGGAGACATGGACAGTGTCTGAAACCAAATTAAAAGCAGAAGATGTAGCTCAGTGCAAAGACCTTGGGAGGGTTCGCTCCTCAGTACCGCAAAAAGCCACCAGATACCACTTATACTTGTTTTTGCAAATCACTTAGTTCATATATGGATAATATATGTGTACACAAATACATATATGTACCTTTGCTGTAGTAGGTATTGAGCCCAGGGCCTCTTGCAAAACACACCCTGTACCACTGAACTACATCTGGGCAAAAAAGGCCTAATTTTTAATGCAGTTGTGTAACTGTAGCTTAAGCAGCCATCTTATTAGTTCCTATTTCAGTTTCCACATCACTGCAAAGACAATGTTACCAACAAGAGACCATGAGACAGTCTTGTGGGAGCAAAAAGGCTGGATTCATTTCTGTCTGGATAGACACTGCTGAAATTCTGAATATCAACAGCTGGCCAGACAAGAAGCAAAGTTTTTACAGGGTTTGGGGATATGGGATTATAATCCTGAGGAATCTGGGATGGAATGCTTGGGGTCAAATTTCCAAGGACTGTCAGTGCAGGTGTGCATATAATCTTTGGCACCAGGAAGATTGTATATTCTGTCCTAAATTTTAAGGCCATCTGTTCTGCATACTTAGGGCAGCACGGCCCTGTTTAGAACCTTTCTGTTATTTGATGTGGGCTGCATGTTTGCTAAGAGGGTCCCACTCAGGTCAGGCATGACAGGAACATGCTATGTTTAATTTACAACTAAAACACCAACTTCATTATGTCTCAGGTAACTAAATTACAACCAAATCACATTTTTTTTCTTTCCGGTACTGGGGATCAAACTCAGGACCTTGCGCTTGTGAGGCAGGCCCGCCGCCACTGAGCTAAATCCTCGACCCTCACATATTTCTTTTTGACAAGTGCTGCAAATCGAACACAAGGCTTTGAGTGTGCTACCACCCTTAACACTAAGCTACACCTCCATCCCCAAAAGTGACATACTAAACACAGCCAACGTTGGGATGCAGCTCTTCAATATTCTGCAGTGAGTCCGCCATATGAAACATGGATTAAGAACAAAGACTCAAGAGTAGTGTCTGGCAGTAACATTCAACTAATCCGTATAAATTCTAGCAACTGCAGTTGATAGGTCTCCCACCACCTCAGCAGCTATTATGTACAGTAGCTGCCCTCTTCCTATGGTGCCTTGCCCCCTCCCCTGTGTGACATCATGCCAAAATGGTTGCTCCCACCAAAGAATAAACCCTTCTTCCCAGTATGCCCCTGTTCCCGCCTAGAAAGTAACCTAATACTCGCTCACCTCCTACCACGTAGTGACGTGGACTCCTCCATTCCCTAGTCACTACCTCACTCAACCCCACCTCTGCCCCTACAAACCCCACCCCAGTCTCTATAAAAGGCTCTCCATGCCCCGGCTATACTGGTTTTGTCTCTCCTTTGTTCAGAGACAGCCCGGCAGATCTATTCCCCTAATAAAGGCTTGTTGTGGCCTGGTCTTGGTCTTCGGCCCTTTTACCTGACAGCAGTCATGTCAAGTATAAATATCGTCAGTTACCGCTTCTGACGGCACTTCCTATTACTAGTTATCATCAGAACAGTCACGTCTCCCTCGTAGTCGCATTACAATCCATCTACGTGTAGCGCCCTTGGGTTATTCCCAGATACAGGCAAGCAGATTGAACCTACCCAACTTTTCAGGTTTGTGGACTCAAGGAGGATCCGGAAACAGGATGAATTCCGCAAACGCCAAAAACCTGCGGCGGTGGCCCTGCTGGAAAAAAGTTCAGTCCATGAAACTCAGATCAACGTGGCCCTTGCCACGTTTGCATTCTCCAAAACGTGGCGATACGAAAATCTCCAACACCGGACCACAGCGCCCGCCCCGCCCCGCCCCGCGTCGACATTTCAGCTAACTTTGTCCAAAATCAACTCTGTAGAACACAAAAACGTGGAAGCTCTTTATCTGCCCTTGCCGCCAGCCTGTAGGGGCAGACGTTAATACGCTACCTCCATGGCCACTGTAGGGAAAAGGTCGTCCCTCTCTTAACCAGAGACCTTAAGGAATCAGAATATCCCATAGTTCACATAAGATAGGGTGGGACTGGCAAGGGCTCACGGGAACTTCCGCCCCATTTAACGATACAGACGCCGCACCGCCCGAAAACTACCCCCGTCCTACTGAGCTGGTGGTCTCTTCTACGCCCCTTAGGATTCTGGGTAATGAAGCGCACAGCAAATTTAAGGCCCTCAGGCGCAAGCAGGTGACGTTTGGCAGGAAACTGAAGGAGAAAGGAGAGAAAGAGGCAATGGAAGACAAGGTGGGACCTCTTGAAGGGTTCAGAAAGGGTAGGCTGCCTGGCGTGGTGGGATACGCGTGTATCTCAGCACTCTGGAAGCGAGGCGGGAGGATCGCTGTAAATTCAGAAAGGGTAGGCTGCATAGAGCGCTAATCCTTGGACGAGGTATATGAGGTGGGAGGAAGGAGTAGGTCTTCATGAAGACAGCTGGGTAGGGGCAGGAAGGGCATCCTGTGCTAAAATGGAGAAGACAGCGCACAGAGATGAAGAGAGGCATAAGAAATGGCTTCTGCAGGATGTGAAGGAGCCGGCGTAATGTGGAAAAGCTCAGGATCCATGAGGCTGGCTTATAGGCATTGCCCTCAGGCCCCAAGAAATGCCACCTGTTTTGAGGGCCACGCAAAAAGCCTTTTCTTATTTGCAGTTGAATCTTATTTGAAATTGAAAACTCTCCCTCTGCTAATTGTTTCCTTTCGGTACGTGAACATGTTCGGGTTTCTCCTATTATTTTTTAAAATACTTAATCCTAGCCTGACGTGGTGGTCCACACCTGTAACACCGGTATTCTAGGAGACTGAGGCAGGAGAATCAAAAGATCGAACCCAGATCAAGCAATTCAGGGAGACTGTGTCAGAAACTAAACAAGGGTTGAGGAATGTAGCCAAATGGGGAGTCCCGGTGTTCAGTCCTAGGGCAGTACTGGGGGAGGCCTCACTGGTGTAGAGTTTGAGCTTGCCTAGGACATCCGAGGCTCTAGGTTTCATCTCCATCACCAAAAAAAAGAGAAGAGAAAGAGAGAGAGGAGGGAGGAAGAAAAAAGAAAAGAAATCCCTGGGTGCACATTTTGTACGCAAATCTTACACCAAGGGAGAGCAATTCATTTTGATTTCAGAGAACTGAAAAGAGCAAACTTTGAGCTAACCCACTTATGCTGGAAGTTATAATTTTTTGAATTTTTTGTATGAAATTCATGTTACGTAGAAAAATTCAAGGACCAAGATTTTGAAGACAAAACTTAATTATGTTCCACAGTTATATGTCGTTCCAAAAATAAAACAGTAGATATAAAATGATTAATCTCAGAGAGAAGAGGGGTTTTTTGGTACCGGGGATTGAACTCGTGTCCTTAGCTTGTGAGGCAGGTGGTTGAACCACTGAGCTAAATCCCTAGCCCAAGAGAAGAGGGGTTTTAATGGCTCTTCTAGAATGAGCCAAGTCAAAGTGTCAAACACGAGGACTCTCAGCTTGCATGATGAATTTGATGAGGACTGGAGAAGTGACTCAGTGATAGAGCACTTGCGTAACATACGCAAGGCCTCCTTTCAAACCCCAGGACCAGAACGAGTAGCAGGGAATGGATGGTCAAAGTTCTAAGGACCTTTCACCAAATTCCCCCCCTACAGGCAGCAGGGATATAGGGGAAGACTAAAGGGTTGAGAATTACCTAAGATTTCTGGGGAACGTCTCAAGCCTTCAGAACACGTGAGTGTTGTATTTGTCTTGTGTCTTAGGAAGACCCCTCTGACTCTCCTACAGAGAATAGCATGGACGAGTGAGGAATTCAGTATAAAACCCTTGGGGGGGGGGTGCAAAAATCCAGAGCCTGCATTAAACCAAAGTCCTCAAAGGAAACTAGAATACCAGACATCTTGGGGCATGCTGTTTTCTGCTCTGTTCCTCTCTTCTTCCTTCCCCTTTGTGAGTTTTTTGGTTTTGTTTTTCTTTTCTAATTAATTAATTTTATTGGTACAGTTTAGATATACACAATAATAACATCATATGGCTTCATTTGATTTTGAGGTAAAGTCTTGCTAAATTGCCCAAGCTGTTCTCAGACTTAAATCCTCCTGCCTCAGGTAGCTGCCCAGCTTGGAAGTAAATTTACCTGATATATGATGGTAGAAAAAGAAACAGGAGAAGTGGCTGTGTTTGCCCATGTTTACTGCCAAGTCTGCCATGAGAGCAGGCACAGCACCTCAGGCAGCAGCCTGCCCCCAGATGAGGATACTCCTGGGACTGGGGAACAGCAGCTGGAGGTTTTGTTTTGGTTTTTCGTACCAGGGAATGAACTCAGGACCTTGCACTTCTGAAACAGGCACGGCAGTGCTGAGCTAAATCGCTGGCCCTACCTGGAGGTTTTTGTGTCCACATGAAATTGAGAATAGCCTAGTCCCATAACCCAGATATGTACACATACAGAATACAGATGTTACTAGACCATGGGTCTCGACGAATAGTGTTTGCTGAAATAAAATTTCCAAAAGAATTAGTTGTGAAACAAATATTTATATTTCCACCAAAATACAAGCGCCTCAGAACTAGCAGGTGTGGCTGGAAAGATTCCTGCTGTGTCTGACCATCAGTGGGACTGGAGCACCTGGAGGGGCAGGTGGGCTTCCTGTGAGAAAGGCTCTTCCTCGGGTTGAGTGGTCAGTCCAGGATTCTTCATGGTGCCTGTAAATGGGATGGGAAACAGAAAATCTGAGAATGCTGAAAAGCAGTAGACAAGGGTTAGATGCTCAGAGAATGCAGAGGTGATAAAGGACCTATCCTGTAGGGAAAGTGGCAGACTTGGACATCCAGAGGGAGGAGCAGGCAATGCCAGCAGAGACAAGAGCCAAGGGAAGCAGAAAAATAAGCACTACAGCCATGTGGACTGAGGTAGAGAAGGTGTAGGACAGCACATGGGCCTTTATCTCGGTACTGAGAGTGTGGAACTCCAGGCAGCAGGAGCTCTGGGCCTTGAAGAGCTTTTGTCTACACTAGTAGAAATGGAGTGGGATAAGCCTAAAGCAGAAAGATTTGTCTGAAGGTCAGGGGGAGCTGTGTATGGTGGCACATGCCTGTGATTCTAGCCCTCCAGAAGCTGAGGCAAGAGGATCCTTGTGAGTTTGAGGCCTACTTTGGTTCCATAGTGACTTCAAGGGCAGCCTAACCTACAGAATGGACCCTATCTCCACCACAAAAAAGCCTGGCATGGTGTCACATGCCTGTAATCCCAGCACTGGGGAGGCTGAGGCAGGAGGATTGCCAGGAATTGGAGGCCAGCCTGGACTATATAGTGAGTTCAAGGCCAGCCTGAACTATATAACAAAAAACCCTGTCTGAAACAAACAACAACAAAAAAATGCTCACCACGGTGGCACACACCTGTCATCCCAGCACTTGGGAGGCTGAAGCAGGAGGATTGTTGCAAGTTGGAGGCCAGCCTGGACTACATAGAAGACCTTGCCTCAAAAACAAAAAAGCAAAGAAAACCTGAAGGTCAGGGTGCAAGCACCCTGCATTGAAAAGCAAAAGAAATGAAAGTCAGTGGCACAGGGGTGAGTGGCTGCTGCCTCCTAAATCCAGGCTATACAACACCAGGTGAGAAAGCCAATGGAGGGGTCTACAGAGAGCCTCCAGCCCTCCCAATTAAGTGCAGGGGGTGGGGTTACTACAGGTTACCTGGGAGGGCAGCCCAGGCATGGACAGCAGGCAGCGAAGTGTGGGGTTGAGGCATGGAATGCCTTGGGCAGGATGAAGGACAAGGTGACTTTCAGAGCCTTGGTATTGAAGTTGAAGTGAAGGGAGGGAGATACAAAGCAGGTACAAAGGGACCTTTTCATTGTGCGGGGTCCAGGGCTGGGAAACCAACAGGCTGTGAGCAGGAGTGGGCCAGTGGAGCCTCTTTCCCACAAGGCTCACAGGCCACTCAAGAGGCCCTTTTGGGCTGGGAAATTTAGGGGACACAGGCACAAGCAGGTGACATTCCTGAGGAAATAGTAGGAGAATGGAGAGGAAGACAGCCAATGGAACACAAAGTGAGAGCTCTTGAGGTTTCAGAAATAAAGTGTAGGCTGCCAGGAGTTTTGGCACACGCCTGTGATGCCATCACTCTGGAGCCTGAGGCAGGAGGAGCGCTGCAAGTTCAAGACCAGCCTGGGCTATATAGTGAGTTCAAGACCAGACTAAACTGCAGAGTGAGACCCTGTCTCAAAAAGAAAAAAAAGGGTGAGGGGATAGGCTGCAGAGAGGGGCCTAATCCTTGGAATAGGTACAGGAGGTGGAAGGAAGCAGTAGGTCTTGATGGAGGCCACTGGTTGGGAACAGGAAGGGCATCCTGTGCTAAAATGGAGAAGACACAAGACACAGAGAGGAGGAGAGCCAATAAGAAGGGGCTTCTGCAGGATGTGAAGGGGCTGTGGCCTGGTGTGATGGGGAAAGCTTAGGATCAACCAGGCTGGCCTATAAGGCAGTGCCCTCAGGGCCCAAAGAGCGGCCACCTGTTTGAGGGCCAGGTAAGAAGCCTTTCCTAACTTGCTCCTCTGCTGGGTCCCCAGGCTCAGCCCAAATCAGACAGTGGGTGGGTCCTGAGTAGGCCATTTGGGTTGGTTGACTTCAGCCCAGACAGGAGAAACTGAGATGAAGAGGCCAGAAGAGAGGCCTCCTCCTCCCCCAGACTGACCAAGACCATGTGACCCAGCAGACACCCAGCAGCTACTCACCAGGAATGCCTTCCCCTGTGGGGTCCTCACACACTGTGGGCAGCATCTGCTCCCATGCAGCCCAGTTTACTTCCTCCACCCTGTGGATAAGGAAGCAGCTCTGAAGCCCTGGGAAGCCAGCAGCCCAGCCTACCTTGCCCCAGAGAGAGACCAGGCCTCTTCCCAAGTCAGTGAACAATGCAGATGCTCTAGTGGACACAGGGACGGGGGAGATGGGATTTCTCTGCCCTGCCCTGTGGGCACTGGGCCTCCTACCGGGAACCCCTTGCCTCTGGGCTCTTCACAGTAGCCTGGGTTGCCCAGAGCAACCAGAGAAGGATTGAGATCAGACCCACCCTGGTGCTCTGGGTATGGGGGACCTTTAGTGCCTGTTCATCATGCACAGAACCCTCATTCTCTCTCCCTGCTCGACTGCATCCCCATAACACTGCTGCTGGCTGTGTTTCTCACCAGGATCCCTCTCCTAGCACCCAGCTTTTCCTGACCATGGAAGGGGTTATACCTTTAAAATCAGGCTGGGAGAATTGGCAGTGGGAGTGCATCCAGGGCCAGGCCACTAGGAGGAGGCAGAGATCACCAGGGAGGAGCCTTCACTTCAAGCCACTCAGATGGGCAGATGGCCAGACCCACAGGCAGTTCGGCCATGGGCTGTGCAAATCAGCATCCCTACCCTCACTTGCCTGGGTGGATTTCCCTGGCACTCCTCAACCTTGCCTCTCCCACAGACCTGGCTCCAGGCAGCCATCCCCTAGCTTTCTGGAGACCAAAGCTGGCCTGCACTGTGGACAGGCTGCAGGGATTCCTGAGTCAGCAAGGCCCCTGCCCTCTCCTGCCCTCTCGCTCACCTGAAGCACCAGCGCTCGTCAGGCCTTCCGTCTGGCCTAGTGCCCACTGTCAGGAGAACCCCTGACCGTTGCTTCTTCCTCCTGCACCACCAGTAGCCATTTTCCATCTCCAAGACACAGATGGCTTTCTGAGGATAAAGGATGCATCAGACAGAGCAGCCCAGGACCCTGCCTGAAGGAAGAGGCACATGGGGCAAGGGCAACAAGAAAATACCCAACAGTAGTCCACAGTGTAATCCAAAGTCAGCTAAGGATGTGGATTCAAGTCCCGCACCAACATCTGATTATCTGTGTGGTATGGGGCCCTAACTCTCTCCAAATTCCAGTTTCCCTCTTTGTAGACCTAGGATATTACAACTCAAGTGGTTGTTGGCAAGTCAGCGTGCAACAGAAGCTGGACAGTGACTTGCTCTTACAGCATTTCAGGCCCCCACATTCCATACTATCTGGTATAGAACTCCGTCGGCTCTACCCTGCACATATGCCTGCCACTCGCAGACAGACAAGTCACAGGAAGCACACTGTTTCCAGATGAGGGAACCAAGGCTCAAAGAAGACAAGAGGATGGCTGTAGGCACCAAGGAGTTGGCCGCAGAGTCCAGCCCCTGCTCCAACTGCCCAGGAACCACCTGATCCTTCTTTGGGCAAGACCAAGCTATTGCATGCACTGTAGGTGGGTGTCAGATCAGTGTCCCAGGTGCCCCAGGCTGGGCCAGCCCTATGATTTTACACCCTGACTACCTTCCTCACCAAATGGGACCTATGTTAAATATGAGGATAGACTTGGCGCTTCTTGAGGACACAGACAGGCTTTATCTTGTGCAGCCCCAAACACTGTTGCTGGATGAACCACAAAAGGCACTCAAGAAACGTGATGCCAAGCACGGTGACAGGTGCCTGTAATCCTAGCTTCTCCAGGGGCTGAGGCAGGAGGATTGCAAGTTCAAGGCCAGCTATGGCAATGTAGTGAGACCCTGTCTCAAAATGAAAAGCAAAAAGACCTGAGATGCAGCTCAGCACTCCCTGGGTTCAATCCCCAGTACCATCAAAAAAAGGAAAGAAAAAAACAGAAGAAGGAGAAGAAGAAATACTTGACATTAGTGATGCTAATGATAAAAATAACTAACACAGTGCACACCTGTTATGTGATAGTCACTGTGTAGGCAGATTACACCCAGGAGCACATCCAATTTTCACAACCTCCCTATGAAAGAAGGAATAGATTGAGGAGTCTGAGGGGTTCTCCTGAGCTGAGTTTACCTGACACGGGGCCCAGCCCCGAGACCTGGGGTGTGCTGAGCTCAGTAGAGTCCTGAGAATGCCTCAGCAGACCGAGAACACAGAGGAGGGTAGAGGAGGGGAGGGAAGCCTTGCTCTGGCACCTGTAGCTTCCAAATGCTCCAGCTGTCGGTGGCAACACTGTTGACTGTCTCACTCATGAGGGCGATAAGCATGTTGAGCAGCAGGACGTAGGTGAGCATAACGTAGGCCAGCAGCAGCAACAACACCACCCCGCGGAAGCGCAGCTGGTCCTGGAAGGCCAGCTCGCCCATGCCGATGGTGAATTTGAAGAGCTCCAATGAGGCATCTAGGATGGTCCTGTACGGGGCCACCTCGTCCTCCTGTCCTATCCCAGCCTGAGCAACCTCTGTGGCATTGACGCTTGCAGGGACTTTGGGGCCCCGGGACTCCCGGCTCAGGCTCACCAGGGCTGGAAGGACAGAGGGGCTCCTCAAGATGGGGAGACCAACAGGCAACCTTGAGCGTGTACATGGCAGGGAGGGGATAAGGAGAGGCCAGAGGGTCTTTACCAATAGCGAAGCCAAAAAGGAAGACTAAGTAGACCAGCAGGAAGCGGAGCAGGTCCCACAGGATAACCTGGAAGACACAAGCACATGAGCTGGTCTGGGTGGCTGGGCCACCACACATGACTCCCCAGACCCAGTACTGAACACAGTTCCCAATGTATAGCCACACAGTCGTGCACATGCACACATGTATAGAAGGTATATAGAATGAGTGTTTAAATTTTTTTTTAATTGTTACATTAAATATCACACTGCCATTAATCCCCCTTCATTTGAACACACTTATCCCATTGTTCTTACCACTTCCTGAAATAATTCTGGAAATCCTCTTTCATGAGCGTCTTTGTAAGGTGTGAAAAAAAAATATACAGTGAATGCTACTGCTTCCACTATATCCAACAGAAAGCCAGACTTGTAAAAATAATACAGTGGTTCCTCATCCACCTTTTTTGGGGGGAGGGATCGAGCTTGGGTCCTTGCACTTGCTGGGCAGGCAGCCGAACCACTTAGCTAAATCCCCCACCCTATCCACCTTTTTAATGAGATGTGGTACTGTGTCACTTCTGGCACTTACTGAAAGTCAAAATGTCCATGAAATAAACATTTTAAATTGATAGAGGGCATTGAAAACAGAGACTCAGGCCAGCCCTAGTGGCACACACCTGTAATTCCAGCACTCAGAAGGCTGAGGCAAGTGGATCACTGCTAATTCAAGGCCAGCCTAGACTATATAGTGAGTTCAAGGTCAGCCTGAACTACAAAGCAAGACCTTATCTCAAAAAGAAAAACAGAAAATAAAGACTCAAACAGATATTTGTACACCGTATTCATAACAGTACTATACTATTCACAATAGCCAAGTTAGGGAACAAACAAGTGTCCATCCACCGGTAAATGGGTACACAAAATGTGTATCATATCGTAAGATCCCATTCAACGGTAAAAGGAAGTAAAACTGTCACATGCAGCAACATGGATGAACCTTGAAGACATTGTGGTAAGTGAAATAAGGCACTCACTGGACAAATACTATGTAATTCCACTTACATGAAGTTTCTAGAACCAGTAAATCATACAGACAGAAAGTAAAGGGTGATTGCCAGGCTGAGAGAAGGAAAAAATGTGTTCTTTAATGGGCATCAAGTTTGTTTATTAAGATGAAACAGTTCTGGAGAGAGATGATGATGATGATGATGATGGCTGCATAACAATGGGAATGTATTTAACACCATTAACCATTCACTTAAAATGGTACATTTTTTTTCTGCCAGTATTAGAAATCGAACTCAGGACTTTGCACTTGCCAGGCAGGCGCATCACCACTGAGCTAAATCCCCAGCAAAGTGGTAAATTTTTTTTGTTTCTTTGTTTTTGTGAGGCAGGGTCTCCCTTTGTAGTTCAGGCTGGCCGTGAACTCACTATGCAGCCCAGCCTGGGCTCATACTCTCAGTGATCCTCCTGCCTCAGCCTTGAGAGTGCCAGGATTGGAGCCAGAGATTTAGCTCAGTAGTGCCGCCGCCTGCCTCAAAAGTGCCAAATCCTGAGTTCAATCCCCACTACCAAAAAAAAAAAAAAAAAGAGTGCCAGGATAACAGGTAAGCACCACCATGATCAGTAAATTTTTATATTAGCCCTTTTTTTATTTGAGATACAGTCTCATTATGTAGTTCAGTCTAGCTTTGAACTCCTGATGGAGACCAGGCTGCCTCAAACTCGTGGCATCCTCCTAACTTAGCCTCCCTTGGTCTAGGCTCTTGACTTCTCCCAATGGACAAAGCTGCTGACCCCAACCTGCCTGCAAACTTCCTCTCCACTCTGCCTCACTCTCCCCATCTACCTGGCCTCTTGGCTCTGTCTCATGCACTCAGCTTGTCCTGACTCACTGTCTTCACCTTTGTTATTCCCTCTGTGGAGGATGCGTCTTCCTTGACCTTGACTCTACTGTGGCTCAATCATTCTATCAGATCTCCACTTAGACATCAGCTCTCTAAAGCACCCTCCACCTCATTTGTCTTCCATCATATTGTCCTATGATGTTCCTTTATACAGTTTAGAAGTTGGCAGTGTTGTCAGGTGTTTTCTTAGTGTTTTCCCCCGCTGAACCGTCAGCCTCAGCAGGACTTGTCTCTTTTGCTCACTGTTGTTACTACCAACACTTACAACAACACCTAGACTATAGTGGGCGCTCCTTAAACATTTATGGAATAAATGGATGGATGCACATGCCCTCCTGTCCCAGGGCACAGACATACATATGAGCGTATCCTCTACTTCTTTGTGAAGAAGGGTGCACGTGCTCTGGTGTGATTGTGTCCAAACACTCATGTGCGTGTGTCTGTGTGTCCGTGAGTGCCCATAAAGTACTTGCACGAACATTGGGCGAACATCTGGGTGAATGACACTCAGGTGGGCAGGCTCATGCCCTCCTCTGCCCAGGTTCGCTGTGGAGGAAGACTGCTGTTTCTTGAGGCCAAAGGGAGTCCCTCTGGGCTGTGGTGTCCACCCCTGCCCCATCGCTCACCTTCTGGATCATGACACTGTAGATGCCCGTGTACTGGAAGCCTCGTGTGTAGTAAAGCAGGTTCAGCCAGCCCAGCACCAGTGAGGACACAAGCAGGGGCAGGTACCACTCAATGGACGAGAAACGCAAGACCTGGGATAGCACTGTGAGCAGGGCCTGGGCCAGGCTGTAGGGGGCAGGGTTCCAGTCAGCTCCCAGGCCACACTTGGCAATATCCCCCGATTCCTACTGGCCAGCCCAGACCATAACTGCGGCTCCCAACGTAGTCTGGTGTTTTGAAATATTCTTCCTTTGGGACTGAACCAAATCAGGGCTGGACAACTTAGCCTTTGTGGGCCTCGGTTCCCTCTCCTATCAAATAGGCATAATAATTGACACTGACTGAGAGTGCTTTCAAGGACTAAGTGAGACACTACACGGAAAGTGTCAAGGCACCACAGGTGTGCCATGAGGGCTTAGTAAGGTTAACCATCACAAGCATGATCCACAAGGACAGGAGTGGGAAGGACTCCCAGCTGGACAGTAGCCAGGACTCCCACGTCTGGCCTGTGCTCAGGTCCCGACCCTCTGGAACTCCCTGGGCTGCCCCAGCATGATTGCCTCTAAATCCAGCCTGGTGCCCTCTTCCATACCCACCTCCCCCAGGCCTCACAGACAGCGTGCAGTAGGAGTGACAGCACACATACAAGAGGATTTCAAAGTAGCTGTCCATGAATGAGATCCAGATGAACAGGCGGCGCCGCCAGAAGCACCACAGCTGTGGAAAAGGAGAACAGAAGGTGTGAAATTTGTTCTTCAGGCACAAGAAGCCAGCTGTCCCTCGGGATTGCCAGGACCCCTGCTCACCCACATGCTCCCTGCCTGCTGGCCTGCCTGCATCAGGGCCTGGTGAGCACCATTTTGGAGTTAACACAGCAGCTTTGACTTTAGGGATCTCATGAATCCTTTTAATAACTGAGATGTCCACGAATCCTCTTTTGAAAAGGAACACGTGAGCTGAGGCTGCGCTGAGCGTGCAAGAGGCCCTGAGCACCATCCCCAGTTCTGAGGAGGGGGAGAACAGCCTCACACAGGCACTCAGACAGTGCCAGGGGCCTCCTGGCCCCCATGGAATCAGATGAAGGGCCCACATACTGCATGTGCAGAAGAGTGCTCCTTTCCTCCTCCTCTCCATTGCCTCCTGGGGAGCACTCTGTACTCCAGACAACCTGAGTGTGGTACCTAATTCTGCCAACTCTAAGAAGGTCCCAACATTTTGGTGTGCAGCCTGACTCTTGCAATCTTGCGACTTTTCTACCTGGGAATGCTCTGCTGCAAGAGTTGGGCTGAGTCCCACCTGCCATCAGCCTTCTGTGCTCCCCAAGTGATGAAGGTCAGCTGAGGGATTCAGGGCAAGAGGCTTCCCGGCTTGATCTTCAGGGAAGCAGAGACTAAACTGGCAAGGAGTCAGAGAAGTCATCTGCTACCCTATGGGTATTCCAAAAGGCACAGAAGGGACAGTATCAGAGCCCCACAGAAGGCATGGCTAGAACCTGTGGCCCTCCATTGCCTGCAGGCTGGTCTGGGTGGAACTGGGTATGGGAGTCCCTTCCCCCATCAATGAAGGGATTGTTTCTAAACTCATTGCCCTGTAGCAGAATTTTAGGTTTGCCCCTTAGTCAAATAGAGCCACATGAGGTAGGGAAAGGAGAGAAGCTCTCACCTGGACAAGGAGGAGGTAGATCCCCCCAAGAAGGATGAAGATGTGGCCCAGCAGAAGCCACATTCCGGGTGATGAATCCAGCCATGAGAAGGCCTGCTGAGGACACATACAGACTCAGATAAGTCCTGGTGCCGGAAGTCCTCTCCCCATCAGCTCACAGCATAGCTCAGGGGCCATTCTGAGCCTACACTATGGAGCACCAGAGGGAACATGGTCTCTGGGGAAGAACCCCTGGACTCAAGTGCCTTGAGAGGCACATTGTGTAGCAATTAAAAACATACGCTTTGGAGCCAGACTGTCTGGGTTCAGATCCTGACTCCACCACTTACAGGGTGTGTGACCTTGGGTAAGTTACTTAACCTCTCTAGAGGTGCCTCCCTTCTCTCAAGTATAACTGAGGATGACAATAGTTTGTTATTCCAGAGGGTTATTGTGAGCATTCATGAGTTAACACATATCAATCATGTATGGTGAGCACTCAGTAAATATTTACTATGACAACTGTCATTACTACTAGGGGACTGGCTTCTATAATTGATACTCCCACCCTGGATGCTTCACTCAGGCTGCCTTTGTAGGATGGGGATGGTGGTCCCTGTCCAAGCTCCCTCCAGTGTTACTTCAACCAGGTTTCCCTAGTGACTTCTCTCCCTGCCCTTGCCTGGTCCAGGGCTGGCTGGTGGTAGGTAACAGCAGTGAAAATGAGCATGTAGATCAGATAACACAGGAAGTTGAAGAAGAACTTGGAGATAAACTGATCCCATTTCGCCTGCAGCAGTTTGTTCAGTGGCTCCAAAACTACCATTCGATGTCGGTGCTGGGGGAAAGAGGAGAGCCTTCAATATACACATTGACAGCATAAAGACAGCAGGTATGGATAGAGCACCTACTTCATGCTAGGCTCCGTGCAAGGTTGAAGGGAAATAAAGGGGAAATGACCCTCAAATGGTCCCTCCTCACCTGCCTCCACCCCAGCTCTTCATATCCCAGCTATATAGATTACAAGGGCCTCCCCCTCCATCCCACAGCAGAGGATGGTCAACAGAGAGAACCCAGTGATTGCCACAGGAATGTGGCATGAGCCCTATGTTGCATGGTCCAAAGTGTAGAATCTTAAATATGGGTCTGATGGCCAGGGTCAGGGACATGCAGCCACACCCCTAATGGGACAGAGCAGATGTGTTCCAGCAAGTGGCCATGACTTGTGGACCTTGCCAGGAGCTCCGCTAGACCCTCTGGGCATGGCTGTGCTCTCTTGGACTCACTGGGCTCTTGCAGTGAAAGGCGATGATCTCCAGCACTGAGTTCTCCTCCCAGCTGTCCACAGAGGCCAGGTCATATAGTGATACCCGGACAGGTCCATAACACCACTCGGTAAACTTTCGGGAAAGGGCCTGGCATGGCCCTGAGAACTCCCGCTGCAGGATGTGCTTGAAAATCTGCAGGGTGACCACATGAGTTTACTGGCTGGGCCCTCTCCCAGCCCTGATGCTGGGCCAAGCCTGGGAAACAGCCAGCACCCTGCAGAGCTACCCATCTGCAGAGCTGCAGCACGTGTGTGCTGAGCCCCATATAGGGGTCCTTGTAAGTCTCAATTCACACATCCATCCACACATGCTCAGTCACACACACAGGGCAGAATCTTTGGCCCACCCTCCCACATAGGTGATCCTCCTGCCTCAACCTCCCAAGTAGCTAGGATTACAAATTTACACCACTCTTTCTACCAAAAAACTTCCACGTAAATTGAAGTTTTTACACATTAAAATGAACCTCTCTGGAACCGGGGATTTAGCTCAGTGGTTCCACTGCTTGCCTCGAAAGCACAAGGAACCGAGTTCGATCCCTGGTAATAAAAGAAAAAAAAAAACAACCTCTCTGGAGAAGAGTCTGGAGAAAAATATAGATATGGATATATATTATATATAATTACATTACATAAAATTATATAACAATATGTAAATAATATATAATACAGTTCCATACATAATATATAATGTATATATGGCAAGATCAAACCAAGGATCTCTCACATGCTAAGCAAGTGCTCAACCACTGAGCTACACCTATAGCCTGTGTAAAATCTCTTTTTTTTACATCTTTTTTTTTTTTTGAGAGACTCTTGCTATGAACACATATTTGAACACATATTTGAACACATATTTGAACACACATTTCTCCTCCTGCTTTACTTTTGGGTTTTTTGTTTTGTTTTGTTTTTTTGGTACTGGGGATCAAACTCAGGTCCTTGCACTTGTGCAGCAGGTGGCGAAACCACTGAGCTAAATCCCCGGCCCCTACTCCTGCTTTACTTTTTAAAAATCTTATACAAGGAATTAAAACAGAGCAAAACCAAGGGACCTTTAAAAAAAAGATAATTGTACTTGGACACATAAATTTGTTGTGTTTTGTTTGTTTTTTGAGAAGATCTTGCTATGTTATTCAGGTTGGTCTCAAACTCATGGGCTCCAATGACCATTCCACCCCAAGTTGCCTGGCAGGTGGGACTACAGGCACATGCGCAGCTGCATACGTAAAAATTTTAATTTTTTATGACAAAAAAATAACAAGATTCAAAACCAAACAACCACCGAACTTGGAGAAAAATTTGCAAAACAGGCAAAACATTAAGTCCATTATGAAGAACAGTTACCAATCAATATGAACAAAAACTAATAGCAAATCTCATAACCAAGTATGCCTTTTTATGGATATGAAAAATACTGCCTTGCTGGGCTGGGCGGTGGATGCCTGTAATTCCAGCACTTGGGAGGATGAAGTAGGATGATAACCACAAGTTTGAGGCCAGCCTGGGCTACATAGTGAGTTCAAGCCAGTTTAAACTACATAGCAAGTTCCTGTCTGGAAAAACAAACACACACACACACAAAAAGTGTCTCCTAATGAAGAAACCCAAATGACTTTAAAAATAGTCCTTGTGTTTAATAATACAATATATATACCTTATAAATAAGCACATGTTTGTTAGAGTTGTTATGATGTTAGATCTTAAATGTTCCATAACATCTCACTGTTAAAGGGTTAGTCACCAATATCATGCTACTGGGATGTAGTACAAACACTTTGGTAACTAGGACATGCCCTTGAGAAGATACTGGGACTCTTATCTCTGCCTGTCTCTCCCTCTGTAATTCCCAGTAACCATGAAATAAGCCCTTTACTCCACCATGAACTTTCTTCCTTTTTCTTATTTCTTTTCTCTTTTTTTCATTTTTTGGAGAAAGGGTCTCACTATGTCATTCAGGGTGGCCTTGAACTCACTATGTAGCCCAGGCTGGCCTCCAACTTGCAATGGTCCTCCTGCTTCAACCCGACATTACAGTGCTGAGATTTCAGGCACGTGCCACTCCACCATGAACTTTCTGCCATGATATTCTGACTCACCACAAGCCCAAAGCCACAGTGTGCAGTGACCATGGCCTGAAACCCCTGAAACCAAGAGCCAAAATAAATCTTTCCTCCTCTCTTTTTAAGTTGATTTTTGGGCCCAATGGCTAGGATTACAGGAATATGCAAGAGTATGCAGGGACAGATGATTTAGCCCAGTGGTGCCGGTGCCTGCCTCTCAACCACAAGGTCCTGAGTTCGATCCCTGGTACCACAAAAAACAAAACAAAATAAAAGCAAATCCCTCAAAGAAAAGATAGAACAAAATAAAATTTATACCAAAAAAAGAGTATGCAGGAGTATGATGTCACATCAACAGAAAGCTGACACAGAGACGCAAATTGAAAATTTTCTTGCTAGTACGAGTGTTACCTCAAAAAATGGAGGGACCAGCCACCTGCCCTCCTCCCAGAGTCTGTGGAAGTTTTGAGCTGAGGCTTACTGCTGTCTGGAGAGGTGAGGAAGGGAAGGGGAACGGTGGCTCACCTCAATTTTGCCCTCCTTGGCAGCCAGCTTCAAGGGCGTGAGACCCTGCAGGTTTTGAATGTTCTCAAGCTGCACAGTGGGGCAGAGGCGGGCTCCTGCCTTGAGGACCGCATCGTACATGCGGATCACCAGTTTGCTGTTCTCTTCAGAGTTGTCTGCGATCATCACCAGGGCATGCAGAACAGTGTTGCCCAAGGAGTCAGCAGCCTGCAGGCTGGCGGGCTGGTACAGGTTCTCCAGGAGGTAGCTCACCACATCCCACTGCTTGGTGCATGCAGCCAGAGAGAGGGGCAGCTCGCCTATGGGCCAAGGGGGCAGCTTGGGCCTTGGGCTTCCCAGCTTCCATCTGCCTACTCTGCCTGCATCCCTGACAGCCAGGCCTCCGTGAAGGACTCAGGCCTCTTTACCATCTGGGAGTACAAAACCAGTCCCTGCCTCTTGTTCTTTGCCAGAACTCAGCCACATTGCCCCTGAAGTCAAGCTCTACCTGACTGAATACCTTTCTTTATCCACTGCCAACGATGCAACCCAGGGCCTTCAGTTCGTTACACTAAGCACCTGCTCTACCACTGAGCTGCACCCCAGCCCCCCTATTCACATAGGTCAGTTCCACCAACCCCCAGTCATGCTAAGCCTTCTTGATCAAAGGAGGGCAGAAACATCTGTTAAGACAAATTGATTTTTTTCTGCCGGGGATTTAGCTCAGTGGTTCCGCCGCCTGCCTCGCAAGCACAAGGACCCGAGTTCAATCCCTGCTACCGAAAAAAAAAAAAAAATCACAGTCAAACAAATTGATTTTTTAGGTAGCCTAGTAGTTAGAAGATGGGTGGCAGGGTCAAGCTAACCTGGCTTTAAGTGCCAACCCTGCCACACATTAACCATGTGACTTTGGACAAGGTTTTTATTATGGTTTATACCTAGATCTCCTCAAAAAGCCTCATGGGCTCAGAGGTGGGGCTTTTGGAATGTGACTGGATTGAGGGGGTTTTTATAGCTGACTTGCTGTTGGCAGGTGGGATCTGGTCGAAAGAGCCAGGTCCCTGGGGGTGTGGCCTGGCTTTGTCCCTTCTCCATCCTCCCTTCACGTCACTCTCTCTCTGCTCCCACTGCCATGTCATGAGCTGTTTCTCCTCTGCCATGCCAACTATGGACTGAAACCTCTACAGACTGAGCCAAAATTAACTTTTCCTCCTTTAAATTGTGGGCGTCAGGTATTGTGTCTCAGCAAGGAGAAAGTAACTGAGACAGTCTTACCTACCTGTACCTCTGTGTGTCCAAGAAGAACTCACTCACCAAAATAGAAGCAAGTTCCTTGCCTCTTCTGGAAGAAGTGGCCACAAGCCCGGGCATGCACGTTGGCCCCATTCTCCACCAGAAGCTTCACACATTGCAGGCTCCTCTTCTCAATGGCAATGTGCAGGGCGCTGTGACCTCGGTAGTACTCATCTGTACACTGGGCGTTGACCAGTGGCTGGGGATTGCCAGAGTCTCGGTCGATCTGCAGCAGTGGCAGGATGCAGGTGTTGACCCCGTTCTGAAGGTTCAGCACAGCCTTCATCAGGCACGTTTTGCCCGTGGAGCCCTCTGTGGGAAGAGGGAGGGGAAGGGACACTGCAGTGCTCAGACCTGGAGCAGCTGGGCTACCCGTCAGCTTGTACAGCAAGCCCAGGCCCCAGTACCCCTTGGGAGTACAAAAAAAGATTTCTGCTTCATGCAACTGGTGGGACCACAGCCACCATCCAGGTATGAAAGCTCTAGGCAACACTATTCAAATACCAACGGGTACAACTACAGTTCCTAAAAACCAACTTTCTGAGACATAAATCATCACACATGCAACTTCATTGTATAAGAACATTTGAGGCAATGTGTATAAGTGGCTCCTCCATTTAATGGCTTGCCTTTTTCAGACAGTCTCTCAGTGTCTCGCTTTCTCTCTCTGGAGAACAATCCAAATTTAGATATAGTTTACTTTAAAAGAGAATTCTTATTATACTGTATACATAGTTGACCAAATATTTTAAAAATTGGGGAGATTGAGTTGGGCATATGTCTGTAATTCTAGCACTGAGGAGGCTGAGAGGGCTGGGGATTTAGCTCAGTGGTGCCAGGCTTGCCTTGCAAGCTCAAGGTGCTGAGTTCGATCCCCAGTACCAGAAAGAAAGGATGGAAGGAAGGAAGCAAGAAAGAAAGAAAGAAAGAAAGAAATGCTGAGTCAAGAGGATCAGTGAAAACTCGAGGCCACCCTGGGGTACATAATGAGTTTAAGTCCAGCCTGAACCACATAGTGAGAGCCTGTCTCAAAAACCCCAAAAAACAAAAAATGAGGTAGATAATTTCAAACATATAGAAAGACTAATAATAATTGTGGGGGACCGCCTTATTGATTATGCCCAAAGCAGGCTGTAAGCAGTGCAGGCTCTAAGGACTTAACCCCACAATTGGATTGTTTTGAGAAGGGAGTCTGGCTGAAGCCTACGTGCCAAGGTCAGAGTAACTCTAACCCAAATTCCATTCCACAATTAAAACCTTCTTAACTAGAATGCCAAGGTTATTAGCTAACTACAGCCCTGTATTTTGTCTCTTCTGTTCCTCATTCAAGAATGCTTTGTCTTTTCCTTTACAAGCCTTGCCTGTAACAGTGTCATGTGCATAGCAACTGCACGTCTCATACATAGCCCCTTTACCACCATCTGACCATGATGTCATCAATAAATAGCAGTGGTTTGGACTGGCCAGGGACTTTGCAGGTTGCTCAACACTGGCCGTCATGGCTCCCATTTTTTTCTTTAATTCTGTCTTTGAGTCTTTCTTCAATCCTGCCTTTGTACACTGGGCCAGAGACTGGAAACTACTGCAGAGGTCTCCAGTAAATAATAATACAAAGAACTCTTGTATGTCATTTACCTAAATATCCAATTTTTACCATTTGCTATATTTGCTGTAATTTTCACCCATATGCATTTTTGTTTGTTTGGGGTTTTTTGTTTGTTTGTTTGGTGTTTGGTTTTTTTTGGTACCAGGGATCAAACTTGCAAGGCAGGTGCTGTGCTGCATTTTTGTGTATGCATTTTTGTATACATGTCCTTTTTACCTCTCACTATTTCAT
This sequence comes from Heterocephalus glaber, assembly GCF_053883595.1. Lineage (NCBI taxonomy): Eukaryota > Metazoa > Chordata > Mammalia > Rodentia > Bathyergidae > Heterocephalus > Heterocephalus glaber. Next base: position 1,074 of record NW_028258146.1, on the reverse strand, counting down.
AGTGGAATTACTGTGAACAAGAATATCCTCTTACATATTTCTACAGTGTAATTGCAAAATTCAGGAAATCTAACATTCATAGAGCTTTTATTACTTGGCCTCTCTTAACCTCAGTTTTCTTCTTTGAAAAATGACATTAGCCAGGAGTGGTGGTGACTGTAATCCAGCACTCAGGAGGCTGAGGCAAGAGTATCATCATGAGTTCCAGGCCAGCCTGCTAGCTACATAGTGAAACTCTGTCTAAAAACAAAAAACAAAAACTTGAGCTGAGGATTTAACGCAGTAGTTCTGGTGCCTGCCTCGCAAGCACAAGGTCCCAAGATTGATCCCCAGTACCAAAAAAAGAAAAAAAAAGAAAAAAAAACCCTGGGAATATTCCAAGTTTATTGGAAGGATCCAAGGGAACAATGGAAACAAAGTGCTTAGCACACAGAAGGTGTGGCACAGCAAGTGGAGGTCAAAGACTACAAACAATGTATAGGGCTATTGAGAAAGAATTGATTAACTCTTACGGTAAATCCACACAACGGAAAATTCACTCTGAAGTCAGAGAATTGTACTGTACTGAAATGAGAAGTGCTACAAGATGTATGAGATGTTGCCGGACAAGGTGGCACATGCCTGCGATTCCTGCACTCTGAAGGCTGAGGCAGGAGGATTGCCTCAAATTCGAGGCCAGCCTGGGCTCCACAGTGAGTCAAAGGCCACTGTGAACTACATAGGAAGACCTGTCTCAAAAATAAACAAACAAAAAAAATAAGATGCTAAAGGGAAGTACATTACTAATTTATGTAATATACTAATTTGTGTAACCATCATGTCACATTCATTTATGTCAACCACATACCATTTGTATAAAACATATATTAATGTACTAAGAAATTCTGAAAAGTTGTATCCCCAAACATTAACAGCAGACAGGGGCAGGTTTCACCCTCAGTTTTATCCATTTCCTTGCTATTCAAATCTGCTAGGGTTGCATATGTTATTTTTCTCATTAGTACAAACAATCCTGAATGAGATTTTGGGCAAAGATACTCTGAGATCAGTGAAGTGTACTACATGTCTATTAAA